>NC_141693.1:335155559-335818059 GCF_964263255.1 Lissotriton vulgaris | reverse complement strand
ATTTGTGGGTATTCAAGTTGGAATCCCACTCGCCTTCATCTTTCTGAAGCCAATAAAGGGAGTGCATTTTGGGTTGCATAATAGTCTCACTCAGGCGCGCAACACCCATAGAGCTAAAAGGGCACTGCACTAACACTGCTCACCATACAGTCACTCCATTCACCCGTCTCCTACCCTGCACTCACACTAGCACACCACTCACCCTGCACACACATAACACTGTTATATGTTATGTTATATGTTATATGGGTATTTATTACGCGCACGACTACTCTTGAGTATCCTGGCGCGAATCATAACCACAGAGAAATCCCAGAGAAAGCACAGCATTATATTAGTAAGCTTGATTGAAAAGGTGAGTTTTAAGCAGCTTTTTAATGCAGCTAAGGTCTCTGGTGTCCCTGAGAGTGAACGGATGGGCATTCCAGAGGGTAGCTGTTTTAACCGAAAATGATAGGCTGCCCAGTCTAGAGCGCTTGAAGCGCGATATAACCAGCCTGCGTTGAGAAGCCGACCTGAGATGTCGACTGGGCACATGAAAGGTCACACTTTTCTTAAGATACGTCGGGCCAGTATCATGTAGGGCTCGATGATTGAGAACGAGAGCCTTGAATTGCACTCTTTGGGCCACCGGCAGCCAATGGAGTGCGGCCAGTTGTGATCTTATGCTGATGCGTCTAGGGATGCCCAGCAGAAGTCTGGCCGCTGCATTTTGGATAAGCTGCAGTTTGTTTGACAAAAAGGAGGGGGTGCCCAGGTAGAGAGCATTGGCGTAGTCTAGGCGGGACAGTATCAAGGCTCTGGCAACCGTTTCTTTAGCCGGCTGGGGCAAGAGAGGGAAAAATCTGCCTAGGGATTTAAGGGTCCCAAAGCAGGCACCCGTCAGTCTTTTAATCTGCTCTGCAAATCGCAGATCTTCATTAAACCAAATGCCCAGGTTCTTGGCAGGGCCCCACTCAGAGAGAGGACGGGGGAAATCGGGAGGCCAAACCAATTCAATAAATTGGTTAGGGAAGTGACCATATAGTATAATTTCCGATTTTCCCTCGTTGCATTTAAGCCTGGCCTGTGCCAACCAAGTGAATACGGCCGTCAGACACCTTTGTGCTGCGGCCGTTTCAAATTGTGTTTTACCCCAAGTGAACAAGAGCTGGGTGTCATCGGCGTAAGCCATAATTTTTGCACCCAGCTTCTCAGCCAGATAGATCAAAGGGGTCATATAGATGTTGAAAAGAAGTCGGCTCAATGCTGAGCCCTGTGGGACCCCCGTCTGAACTAACCTGGCCGAGGAAGAATGAGGGGGCATCCAAACTTGCTGATACCATGAGTCCAAGAAGGACTCCAGCCAGGACCATGCAGCCCCAGTGAGGCCGATGTCTGTGAGGTGAGCCAAAAAGAGTTGATGAGGGACCGTATCAAAGGCGGCAGAGAGGTCCAATAAAATTAGTACCGCTCTGCCGCCCCCGTCCGTACAATCCCTGATGGCTTCCACCACCTCGACCAAGGCTGTCTCTGTGCTAAAGGAGGCCCTAAAGCCCGACTGGACTGGGTGAAGTGCCCCAGATTCTTCAACAAAGGCGTTAAGCTGACGAAAGATCACCTTTTCGCAGACTTTCGCCAATGCCGGGAGCAGAGAAATGGGGCGATAGTTTGCTGCGACAAGAGGATCTGCTGAAGGCTTTTTTAAGAGGGGCAGAAGTTTTGCTTGCTTCCACTGTCTAGGTACCGTTGCCGATTGCATTGACCAGTTCACCATGGCTGTAACTTCTGTCACTACACAGTCCGCTATTCCAGCCAAAACTCTTGCCGGACAAGGGTCCGCGGGGGAACCTGATTTGAGAGCCTTCAGCAGAGCAAGAATGTCTGTTTGATCGGCCTTAGTAAATTTGGCCAGGCAATTGCTCGAGAGAGTACCTGGCGCCTCTGCTAGCGGAAGAGTGGCAGCTGCACTTAAGGCAAATCCCTCTTCAATTATCTTAATTTTGTTAATGAAAAAGGATGAGATCTCCTCACACCAGTCTGCGGAAACCGGAATCTTTTTTTTTCCGCTAGAGGTGACAGAAAGCTTTGGACTATAGAGATCTCCTTATCATTATTCTCTGCCTTTAGAATTCTAGTTGCAAAGTAAGCGCCTTTTGCAGTCTTAATTGCAGAATAGTATTCTCTTTGGACTAGGCGGAGGTTGGCTTTGGCTTGAGGAGAGTAAGCAACCCTCCAACGCCGCTCAGATTTTTTACATGCTCTTTTTAGCTCTCCAAGCACTGGTGTATACCAGGGTTGAGATGGCAGACCGCGACAGTGGTTTTGCGGGGCTGGTTTAGAGGTAGCCTCTACACTTCGGCTAATCCAGGCATTAAAGAGGTCAACTTGGCCCTCTAAATCACTAGCGAGAGCCATCTGGGAGTGCGTAAGGGTTTCAACCAACCCAGGGATATTAATTTTCCGTGCTTGGGGGCCCACCGGGGGGGAAGAGTAGAGAGATGATAATGCCACTGCCCAGGAGAAGTGAATTACCGCATGGTCGGACCAGATAACCGGCTGGGGATCTTTAAGAGCCAGTGTAAAGTTGGAGCATATCAGGTCCAACATATGTCCGCGGGAGTGTGTAGGTTTGGCAACCCACTGTGTTAAGTGTGTTATGCCAAGAAGGTCTTGAAGAGCCAGCACATCTGGAGAGCCAGGTGCATCCCAGTGAATGTTAAAATCACCGAGAAGGAGAAATTTCGGAAAGCGTAAGACGCGTTCCGCTAATGCCTCTCCTAAAGATCTCCCTAAGAAGGATTCTATTGCCTTGAGCAGTGACTGTAAGCTTAGACAGGTAGCAAAGATGTGTACTATCCCAGCATCTGCGCTGCTACACCGAGGGCAAGTAGTACCAGATGTGCCCCCCATTGTGCAATCCTAGTCGGCGTATAATATAATGAGTATATTGTTTTGTAGTGCTGGGCCTGGAGTGCAGCAGAACAGAAAATGCTCCTTCCCATTTCTAGTGAGAGGTGGAAGCTGTCCTGCCCAACACTGAGTCTCTCGGCCCACTTGCTTTCATATTTTCCTAGATCATTCTCTCTGCTTGCTATCAATTCTGCATATATTTGTTTAATCGTACAGTTTCCTCTGCCTTCAACGAGTTCCAGAATTGCATTTTTGCCAAACCCAGCTGGGCCCCCTTCTTTAGACATAAAGAAACTCCTAACTTGTAAATATTTGTAAAAGCTCTTTGTATCCACACCGTACAACTGCTGGATATCAGAGAATTTACAGATTCCATGCGAGCCCATGAGGTCCCCAATTTTCACCACTCAACGCCACCCCCAATCTAAAAAGACAGAGTCTGCGAAGATTGCTGTAGGAAGGAAATTATCTCCATACAACCGTGTATATGCATTATATCTCCCAAGGCCACTCTTCTTCCTGAATGCTGACCATATCTTATATGCAGCCATCAGGGTATTGAACTTAGTTCTCTTGAAATATCTAGGGTCTGTGTATTTCAGAAAAACATTGAGTGGCCCCCCCCCTAACAGTATTGAATATATAGTAGTAGAACCTGGAGTATCCTCCGCTATACCTCCCCCTATAAGCCCAGACATGTACTGCAAAGCTGCTGCCCAGTGGTACATTTTAAAATCAGGGACAGCCCAGCCACCTCGGTCTCTAGGGAGTGCCATATATCGTAAAGCCCGCCTCGTCTTGCCGTGTGCCCATATAAATCTATTTGACATCTGCTCTAGGGTAGTGTACCACTTTACCTCAAATATTAGTTGGATTGCCCTAAATATGTATAAAAACTTTGGCAGCAGGATCATTTTTATAACATTAGTCCGACCTACTATAGAGAGGGAAGGTTATGAAGTATATCAAGACCTTTTTTTGCCTTGTTAATTATAGGCTCTATATTCCTAGCCACTACATTATCCAAGTCTGCTGATATATTAATCCCCAGGTATACCCCAGTTTCCACTACATGACTATCAGAGCAAGCCACCTTATTATTTTTGATCATTTGTGTCTTAGGGCCATTAAGGGCGTATCCAGATACTCGGACAAACTTCGCAGCCTCCCCTCGACTTCCCTTATAGCCTCTGTAAGGGCTGGAGTGATGACTGCCACGTCGTCAGCATATGCGAGTATTTTACACTCACCACCCATGGTCTTTACAGACAGGGTCCTCCTATTGACTTCGAATCTATGAAGCAGGGGATCTATGACCAACGCAAAAAGCAGTGGAGAACACGGACACCCCTGCCTTGTACCTTGCTTGATTTCTAAAATCTTCGTGTATTCTGTATTTACAGTGACGTGCACTGTGGGTTCCAAATATAAGGCCTGAATAGCCTGTATGTAGTCATCACCAATACCTGCCCATCTTAGAGAAGACCAGAGATAGTCCAAGGAGACCTGGTCAAATGCTTCTCAGCATCCAGCAACATAACAGACATCGGGTCTCCTGAGACCTCTGTGGCATCAAATAAGGTGATAACTCTACGAATGTGTTGGGTCGTCCCTCTTCCTGGGATGAATCCATGTTGTGATTCACTAACCAGTGTACCTATCTATGTACTAGAAAAGATCTTTGCGTCTGCGTTCATCAATGTTATTGGCCTATAAGACCCAGGGTCTGTCGGAGATTTCCCTTTTTTTAGAATGATAACAATTTCAGCTCCCGCACAAGTCTTTGGAGTAGAACATACTCTTTGGGCCTGTTTTCAATGTTTCAATCAGATCCTTAGAGATTTCTTCCTGAAAAGTTTTATAGAACTCAATGGGGATCTGGTCCAGTCCTGCGGCTTTACCTGACGGCAAGCCCGCTAGGGCAGCCATAATCTCTTCCTCCACCACAGGTGAATCAAGCTCTTCTCTGCTCTCGTGCGAGAGAGGTGGGGGAGGTTTATTCGCCAGATAAGCTTGGATTTTCAAGGGGTCTTTTAGTTGTTCTTCATTGTATAATTTGGTGTAGAACTGTCTGAACACCTCACAAATCTCACTTGAGTCCGTAATCATGTGCTCAGAACTGTCCATAATCACTTTGATCTCACCAAGAGCAGCTTTTTGCCTTGTTCGAGCTGCTAAGGTTTGACCCACCCGTTCGCTACATTCATAACAGTGCTCCTCCTTGCTACGTACATGGCGGCCACCTTGCTAGCAATATTTTCCTTTGCCGCCGCCTTCGCCCTCGCCACTTTGATCAAAATCTCTTCTAAGGGCGTGCCTGCAGATGAAAGTGCCACTAGTTCCTTCTCAGCCTCCACTAAGGTCTTAGTCAACTCTATTGACCTTGCCTGCTGCTGCCTTTGTCTAAATAAACTAAAACTCAAAGTTTCACCACAGACTCCTGCCTTAAAGGCATCCCAGGTAAATCCTGAGGCGGTACTACCCCTGTTAAAATTCCAGTAACCTTTAATCCAGTTTTTCATGTGCAGCACATAGCTACTGTCTTTTAATAGTCCACCCTCAAAAGTCCACTTGCGCGCAGGCCTGGTTCTTGTTTTTGTTATCTAAGGAGAAAACTAAGGGATTGTGGTCTGATATGAAACGGGGTAGTTTTTCAATCTGGGAGTTTGCTGTCAAACTGTTAGAAATCAAAAAATAATCTAACCTAACGCAAACTTTGTGGGGAGCCGAGTAATAGGAAGTCCCAACGTCTCGGGGCTTTAGTTTAGACCATACATCTACTAATGCGTTATTTCTTGCCAGACTTAAAATTGCCAGACATACCTTCTTCTTACGCGCCTGATATTTGTCTGTTGGCTCCAGGCCGAGTCCTCCTACACCATTGATATTAAAATCACCACAGAGAATCACATAGGGGGCCCACGCCGATAGCTCTAAATCTAAAAAGGAAAAAATCTCCGGATCGTCCTCCATATAGCCATAGATGGATCCTAGCGTGACCCAACCGCCATTAATCATGCATTCTATTCAAACCCACCTTCCCAATTGATCCTCAAGTTTCTTCCAAATTGGGACATCCTTATATTTAGAGAGAATTGCCACTCCTCTAGTTTTAGTACCCTGCTTTGAATGAGCCAGCACGTGATAGCCTAATTGCTCCAGCAAGAACCCCTTATTTCCTTCAATGTGTGTCTCCTGTAGGCAGATAAAGTCTGCCCGCGAGGCTCTTAAAATCGCTGCGACTAGCTGCCTCTTAAGCTGCTCATTCAGACCATTCACGTTAATAGTGATTATTCGTGTATACATCAGGGTATGTCTAGTGATTGTCCTAACCGGCCATCCGATCAAACATTAATCAAGTTTCTACTATTGCATTCAAGGCCTACAGTGTCCCCTGCTACCTCTTTGTTTATTTTCAGAGTTTTATATAGCGCGAACAAGATCTTTGCAGATATCAGAGCGCTTTACATAGAAGAGCACATGAGGGAACACAGTCAAATAGGTAGGTCGATAGTTCACAGAGTACAGAAGGGAACATGAGGGAACAAAGTCAAATACGTAAATCAGTAGATCATACAATACAAATAATACAATTGGGTGGCTGCAAAGCAGTCAAGTGGGTGATAAGACAGCTCGTACAAATAGATAAGTGGTCAAGCAAGTAATAAAGATCATCGCAGGGTGTTGATAGGGTTCGAGATAGTAGTACAGGTGAATTTAGCCATGAGGATAGCTTTTACTTCTTTTTTGAAGAGTGTAGTGGAAGAGAGAAGCCTGGTTTCGGGAGGGAGTGAGTTCCAAATCCTAGGCGCCATTCCTGAGAAAGAGCGCTTGTATGTTTTCTCCTTCCGGAATCTTCGAGGTTTCAACAGAAGATTGTTTGCGCCTCTCGTGTTTCTGGTTCCCCCAGAGATTGTCAATTTCTGAGCAAGGTAGCCGGGTGAGTTTAGGTGTACAGCCTTGTGTGTCATGCAGGCTATTTTCAAATGTATTCTGGCTTCAAACGGCAACCAATTCAAGGATTTCAAGTCAGGGGTGATGTGGGAGTGCTTTTTTGACCCCGTGATAAGTCTCGCTGCAGCATTTAGAGATGCTTTTAGTGGTGCAGTTGTAGTTAGTGGGAGTCCGCAGAGGGAGGTGATGCCGTATTCAATTCGTGGGATGACTAGTGTTTGCACCGCTGTTTGGAAGTCTTTGGCTGGGAGGTAGGGTTTAAGTTTCCTCAAAGTATTGATCTGGAAGTTCGCTCCCTTAGTAGCTTTGCTGACATGTTGCTGCATGTTGAGATTGGTGTCGAGTGTTATGCCTAAAGATTTTGCTGATTCCACGATGGTGGGTTGGACATTGAGTGCGGTTAGGAGTTTAAGCCAATGTTGAGTGGTGGTTATCTTCGATGGAGGTGCGATCAGAAGGAACTCTGTTTTCAGGGCATTGAGTTTGAGGTGATTGTCGGCAAGCCAGGATTGGGTGCATCTGATCGTTGAGTTCAGGAGCAGGATGTCATTGTTCTGTGTGTTCCTTAGTGTGTCGTGTCTATATACCCAGGAATGCCCTACTGTGCTGTTCCCTGCCACCCTCTCCCCCCTGCTCCCCCTACTCCCCCCTCCCTCAGACCCCCCCACCCTTACGGGCAAATAGGTCAACCATGACCTATGTGCGGCAGCTGTATGCCCTCAGAATGTCGCACCGCCTTCCCCCCTCTTTATATTCCAAATTACTGCCAATATACTGATGCACTAGTCACACATTCAATACAATACTATACTGGGCTTGAAAGCTATTATTATTATTATTATTATTATTGCATTTATTGAGCGCACAGCTACCCGGAGGTTTCCCGGCGCTTGCCTTGGGAACCCGTCCTGGCTTTTCCCTGTGAGATAGCCCCTACAGGGCATCCCCAAGGTGAAAGCCAGGCATCCCGCCGCTGGGGGCCGTTGTGGAGATTAAGCAAGCTTAATGCCCAGAGTTGCAGAGTGAGAACCCATGATTAGAACAGGCACCGAAGCGAGAATTATCGAGTCCGTGGACATTTGAGCTCAAGACCCTGCCGCGTCGGGAATTGAACCCTGGTCCCGGGTCTGACCACAGCTTCCGGGTCTGCCTGCTCTACACCGTGAGCCACACTAAACTCCTGGTCTTATTTAGGTAATTGTTCGGGTCAATTACCGCATTCCATCAGTAGCCCCCTTTAGAGCATTCTTTTCTTTTAGCTCCGTCAGGTATGCCTGGGCCTTTATCTCTGAAAAGAACATCCTTACTTGCCCATTCACCAACACTTTCAGGCGAGACGGAAATAACAAAAAAACTCATGTCCCAAAGATTGAAAAGCCGGGATCATTTGCCTTAAGCGCCACCTTCTCTCTACAGTCGCGTGGCAGAAGTCTGGGCGGGCAAAGAATGTTATACCCTCAGCAGACCTCTTTGCCTCTGGTCTTGCCCTGTCCATAATCTCCTGCCTAAGGAGGTAATTCCCTATATAGACAAGAATAGCTCTAGGTTTGGTATTTGATGCTGCTACATATCCCTTCCACTGGGACAAAGGGAATCTATGTACCCATTGGACCTTACTCTCCCAATTCCATGCTGATAGCTCAGGAAAGGCACCTTTTAGTAAGGAGACAACAAAAGAACGGATATCGATGGGGAGGAGCCAAGATGGCGACCTGATCGGACGTGTAGTCCCTCGGCTCCGGAGACCGTCTCCTTCGCGACTATCCTGCCGGCGATCCTGTTTTTAGAAGGCACGACGTGGAAGCCGATGTGCCCAGGCACCCTGCGGTGTAATCCTGAGGCTTGTGGCTTTTTGCAGGAGGGAGCGATGTCCGACTGAAGTTTGCGGCCCGCAGCGGACCCGAGTCCGGGGCCTCGAGTGGATGCTGGGGCCGGCTG
Organism: Lissotriton vulgaris; assembly: GCF_964263255.1. Taxonomy (NCBI): domain Eukaryota; kingdom Metazoa; phylum Chordata; class Amphibia; order Caudata; family Salamandridae; genus Lissotriton; species Lissotriton vulgaris. The sequence goes on along the minus strand of NC_141693.1, from coordinate 335,809,275 downwards.
CCGGGTGATCAACAACGGGCGTCAGACGCGGCTTTGACCCGGTCGGATCATCTTCGACAAACGCGGCCGACTTTGGAGCGTGAGCTTCCTTGGACTGCAGGTACTGCGTTGGTTGTGCCTGGTGAATTATTCGCGGAGATTGCATGAGTGCAGATATCCACATTGCGACTGCAGACGAAGGCTTGCACACTACCCTGCTGGCAGCGGGAGGCCCCCCGATCTTTCTACCCCCCTCGATGACGGGCGGAGCGGCTCACTTTTGGGGCGCTGCTTACGGCCTCTTTTGGACCTGCTTACTGCCTTTCCTAGAGCTGCACGCCAATACTAGCGGCCTTGCATTAATTGAGATCTTCATCAGTGGTGTTTACGAAGTGCACAATGGAGGGCGGATTCGGAGAGACTGTGACATGGTGCTCTGGTGGATGTGTGGTGCGCAGCGATTTGACTGGGGAGGCACATGTAACTGCTCGGGGATATGGAGAACTATTGGCGGCTATTGTCTCCCTTCACTCCGAAGTGCTACACTCTGCTAAAATCCTGATCGACAAGGTGGATGATCTAACAAGTGCTCGTGGAGGCTCTAAAATGGCCGCCTCGTTAGACAGTAGCGAAATTCTTTGTTCTTTGTCTGACCGCAACAAGATGGCGGCGTTGCGTAGCGGTGCCTGCCCAGCGACCCCAGACCCCGAGATGCCTCTTGCTGCTGCTGTTTATTGCCCTGGCCGAAATGGAAAGTGCGGTCTGCAATTACGGCGAGTGTCCTACTCCAGCACTATGTCCCCATCTACCCGGAGATCGCTCCAGGAGGGGCCTGACAATGGGATTTTCATCCTTGGATCGACCTTGCTGTGCACCACTGGTGTGGGGTACTCCTGGCCCAGCTGGTTCTCATTGACCTTGTATGTACGGGACATGGTTGTGTGCTTGTTATGGCTGTCTTTTTGCTAGCTCTTTGGAGAAGGAGAATGATGGAGAAGTGACTCCAGCCTATCACCCCCATAGCATAGGGATTAGGCCGATAGACAGGGACCCTGTCTTATATACATAAGGGCATTTGCGTGTTATTTTCCTTAGAGTAAGGCTTATGAATTTAAGTGAGGGGTTAGATATATAAGTATTAGTCATGATTCGCTCATTTGCTAACATGCCGATCTGTTTTTCATGGAGCTATGCATATTATGGGCTCCGTAGGCCTTAAACGAGACAGACTCCATTTTGCTTTCTGCCTGGTAGCTCGAGAAGGCTTTCTAGGTTAAGTGTAATGTTTTAGTTTCAAGCTGTTGTTCGCTTGGAGAGAACCGGTTCAGGCTGACCCTTATCGAAGGAATGTATTTTTCTCCACTCCGAAGACACAACTTCAGGCCGGCCGGCTGGGAAAGTGTCCTTGGTACGGGGAGGTACAAGAATTTGGTGGGCGGCAGGTTACTGGCCGTGAATTTCCATGAAGGAACGGGCTTTGATATTAGCGAAGGTGTTAGTCTTTAGTCAGTCAGTCCGTAGGCGGCATCTAGCCGTTAGCATCTCTGCCATTATTCACTTTCATGGTGGACAAGTCGCCATCTTTGAAGTCGGAGAAAGATTTAAGACCGAAACTCTCTGAGATAGACTGAACAAGAAGTGGCGCGGAGCGCACTGATACAGAGAGAGAGAGACAGTAGTTAATAAACAGCAAGGTTCCGAGGTCCTGAGGGAGAGCAGACGAGGTTGAGCCTAGCGGTGCAGACGTGTACTTGTGACGGCTGAGGGTGACTGCAAGGCGAGCCAGGACCCAGAGACGAGACAGGAGCCTAGATGACTGCCGAGTCCCGATTTCCCATTAACCAGGTGATGTCCGCCCGATTCTTATAGTATGTGCACTCTAACCTTTATCTTTTATTCCCTTTGCAAATGTAATGTTGCATAGTAATGTGATTTATGTTTATTGTTAATAAATATCCTAATTCATATAGAATTATTGTGTACCTGGTGCTTATGTTCAATCGGGGTAAACGATATTCCTAGTTGAGCACTATTTAGGTGAACGGATGAGAAATCCCGATCAAATAAGTGGTAATCGAATAAAGAGGGAATGAGTGGACCTTTGATGTCAAAAGCAAGAAGTACACTATACAATTTGAACCCATATTCAAAGTTATTATTTTAGTTTTGTCCCAAGTAGATTGCCGAGATATCGTCCCAATAATGGTTCATAGGAATGTGGTCGTCGTTGATATGCGGCGTTAATGAGAGCGCCGGGAAGGAGACCGGCGTGTAAATCCACCAGATTGTGGCTTAAAATAAGTGAGAGCGCCAGGAGGGACACTGACGTGTAGTTTCGCAGGATCGCGAACAATTTGGAAAAGGGAGCATTGGGTTCTGCAGGCCCGTGTGTAGACACACCGGATTGTGTGTCAGATCTGCCCTAGGGTAGAACGGTCTGGGTCGGGGTGACCGCGAGACCAACTGATGTGAATAAGATATTGTAGAAAATCCATATATGTATATTGTCATTCCCCATTCTTAGGTGCAATCTGTATATTTATCTGTATAGCTACTCATTGTGAATACGATCTAAGAAGGGAAGGTGAGTACGTTTTGGCTGGGTCACAGGGGCCCCTGGGGGCTGATCCCATCTAAACAGAAAATCCAGCCATTACATCTGGCGTCACGAACTGTTTACGAAGCCTGTGTGCATTGTGTTGTTTTCATCTCGTTGGTTTGCGCTCGGCTTGTACGTATAAAATTTTGTTTATAATTGTGTATATAATTTTTTGCGTGTCATTATGTTTTCGAAAAAATCACAGTCGGTTTTTAAATTACCGATCCAGATTCCCGGCTGGGAGTCTACGCCTTACGAGGCTTTGGCCCGCGAGTGGGCTGATTCTACTGGCTTGAGTGAAAATTGGTCTTCATTCTTGGAGCAGGCGGAGCCTGCTGATGTGGTGTCGTGCCTACAGAAAGCGCCAGTAGTGAAGGGTGATGAGCTTCCTATTTTAGGACGCAGAGGGTGGATTATTCTTAATGCATACAAAATATTACATGAGAGGTTTGTGCAACTACAGAAACAATTTAAAGATTCGGAAGGACAGTGTGTCGAGTTGCAAAATGCGCACACTTTGTTGCGTTGTCAAAATAAATTGCTTGCCGATAAACTTGAAACATATCAGACCATTGCCGAAAGGGCTGCGGTCCGTATTGCACGATATAAGTATAAACATCGTTGTGGACGTGTGTCTTCACGCAAAGTGCGTATGGTTGTAGCAAAAGCTGGAATGGATTGGAACCCCGATGAGTGGGACGATAATATCTGGGATTCTCATACTTCTGACTCCTCGGCAGAGGAGGGTGACAAGCGCGAGTCTTCTCGCTCCGGACGTGATTGTAAATCTGCTTCGTGCATTGATTTGACTCCTGATTCTGACCGTGCTCGTTCTTCCCGTGCGGATGACGTAGCTTGCCCTGATTGTTCTGTTAAATCTAAGATGCGGGCTTCCTCGGAAGCTCTTCCTGCAGTTTCTGCTCACCCAATCTTTCGACGGAAATTACAACAAGCCCCTGGTAATCCGGGTGGTATCCCTCTTGATTGTATTGAAGATTTTACTCAGCAGGAGATCAGTGACATTCTGCAACGATTTAAACAACGGCCTGGTGAGGCCTTGCTTACTTGGATGGTGCGTCTTTATGAGCTTGGCGCTTCCGGTATTATGCTCGATGCTGTAGATTGCTTACGATTTTGCTCTTTGAGTTCTGATTCTACTATTCAGGACCATTTTCGGAATTTTAATGGTAATGTCCAAACTTCTTTGCTCCAGCTTGCGTCTGATGGCTGTAATCATAAATATCCAACTGAGTCTGATTGGCCCTCTGATGAAAAGCCGTGGTATACTCTGCGCGATGCGTCGCAACGTTTAAAGGAAGAAGTCATGAAAACGTGTATCTTCCTTAGTACTGCTGACAGGTTATTGGATGGTCTTTTAACATCTTCTGTGCGTAACCGCATTATACGTACTTCTCCTGTTGCTTACAAGCAGGTCATGATGACATTATTGATTAACCAAACTGGCAATCCTTTGTCTGCTGTGCTCGAGTCTGTTCGTCAGCTTGGTGAGCTGGGTGAATGGTTTAAACCTGAAAGACAATCACGACCTGAGGGTCGTACTGGTGGGGACTATAAGTTCTCTAGACGTGATATGTTTCTTGCTCTCATTGCTGATGGTGTCAAAAGGGAAGAGATTGATGGTGAACCTAATAATATCCTATGGGATCTGTTTCGTAAGCGTGGTTTGGATCGAAAGGAAGGTGCCCGTCGTGTGCGAAAGAATGAGTATGATCGTGGTTCGGATGACAGTGGTGATGAGAGACGACGTGTGAATACTGATCGCCGTGATGATCGGCGCTATGAACGCGGTGGTTCCCCCCGTCGTACTGATGGGAGGGGGAGAGAGGATGATCGTGAGAGGGGAAGAGATGATCGTGGTTCTAGCAGACGTAGAGATGCAAGGAGTTATTCCCCTGATGTAAGAAGGAGGGAGGATCGTAACAGACTCTCTGATCGTAACTCACAACTTTTTGAACCTGACACTAATCCGTTTCGTACTGGAGACGGATATGAACAAGAAATTCTGATACCCAAGAAAACTGAGAGCATTTACCCTGATCTGTCTTGGTTGACGGAACGCAGGAAAAATGACTAGGAAATAGGTCAAGCTCCGGTACGCAGGTGGGCCCACAGAGATTACAGACCCTATGTAGATATTGAGATTTTTTGGAAACATCGTAATATCCAAAGGGCCCGAGCGTTAGTTGATACTGGGGCGGAGGCCACTTTAATTCATGGTAAGTCAAGAAAATTTCATGGACAGTCTTTCACAATTACCGGTTTGGGTGGTAAAGAAACACCCGCAGTTCAAACTGCACTTGAAATTAAAATTGGTAGAATTCCTCGTAGAGAATACTCTGTGTTGGTTGTGCCACTTTTGGAATACATTATTGGGATTGACATTTTGAAAGGTATGACTTTGCATTTGGATGATGGTTACTATCAATTTGGTACTAGACAGTACATTTCGACCAGACCCGTACGGGTTGGCCGTTTACGCATGCCACCTATTAAGATCCCTTTAGCGACGAAAGTGATTTCTCAGAAACAATATCGCATCCCAGGTGGTCATGAAGAAATTACAGCTACGATTCAGGATTTGGTTGACGCGGGAGTCATTACTCCGGTCACATCTGCTTGGAATAATCCTGTTTGGCCCGTGCGCAAAAGTGACAACTCTTGGCGCATGACTGTTGATTATCGAGAATTGAACAAACATACACCTAAATTGACTGTTGCAGTGCCTGACATTGTTACATTGATTGAGAGAATTCAAAAGCATCCAGGTACATGGTATGCTTCCATTGACATTGCTAATGCTTTCTTTTCAATTCCGATTGCCCCCGAATGCCAGGAACAATTCAGTTTTACATGGAATGGACGTCAAATGACGTTCCGGAGTCTTCCTCAAGGTTATGTACATAGTCCTACGATCTGTCACCGGCTGGTGGCGGAACATTTATCTGAAGTGCCCACGATTCCACAAGTTCAGATTTGTCATTATATTGACGACATTTTGATTCAAGGTGAAACGCAAGACCAAGTACAGTCTCATTTGGATCAGATCATTGACTGTTTGCGAGCAAAAGGTTGGGAAATTAATCCTGACAAATTACAAACTCCATCCCAAGCTGTAAAATTTCTAGGAATTAATTGGCATGAGGGTCACAGAGAGGTGATTCCACAGGTTAAACGAAAAATACTTGATTTTGCTGTTCCCAGAAACAGGAAAGAAGCGCAATGCTTTATTGGATTGTTTGGATTTTGGCGTCAGCATATTCCCCATTTGAGTCAGATCTTGGCTCCACTGTATCGAGTCACTCGTAAAAAGAATGCGTTTGAATGGGGTGAGCCTCAACAGACTGCTTTTAATTTGGCTAAAGAAGCTATCCAGTATGCCTTGGATTTGTGGCCCGTGAGTGAAGGTGATGTGGATTTGAATGTGTCCGTGGAAGGTCTGTATGCCAATTGGAGTTTGTGGCAAAAGCAGGGCAGACAAAAAGTGCCATTAGGTTTTTGGACCAAAAAGTTACCAGAGGCTGGTGAGCGTTACTCACCTTTTGAAAAACAGTTGCTTGCTTGTTACTGGGCTCTGGTGGATACCGAGCAATTGACTTTAGGCCATGCTGTGGTTTTGAGGCCTGAAATTCCCATCATGCAGTGGGTTTTGAGTTCACCGAAGTCCCATCGAATTGGACATGCTCAGGAGGCTAGTGTGATTAAATGGAAATGGTACATTCAGGACAGGGCACGTGTGGGTCCGAAAGGTGTGGCGGTTTTACATGAGCGAGTGGCGCAGGCGCCCTCCAATGAGGCTGAAAGTGAGTGTTCGGTTCCCGTAGTGCAGGAGTCTCCCGTGAAGTGGGGTAAATCATTTGATGATCTGTCCGCGGAGGATAGAAAACATGTGTGGTTTACGGATGGTTCTGCGAAGTTCATTGGTGACAAGAGACATTGGAAAGCTGTCTCCTATAACCCGATTACACAGAAATTATTGAGCACAACTGGAGACGGTAAGAGTAGTCAATATGCTGAACTCTATGCAGTTTACCAAGTTTTGAAACAGGAGTTACCAGGTACATGTCATATTTTCACTGATTCTTGGTCCACTGCAAATGGACTAGCAGTGTGGCTGCCTACATGGCACTCGCATAATTGGGAATTGCATTCTAAAGAGCTGTGGGGTAAAGAATTGTGGCAAGATATTTGGGAACTGCTTCCGCAGAGTACTGTAACAATCTTTCACGTGGATGCTCATACTCCAATCGACTCCCTTGACAAATTTTTCCATAACATTGCAGATGAACAGTCTAAAATTTCTGAGGCAGTGGTTGACATGCAAGATTCTGATTTGGCGGGATTGGCGAAATGGGCCCATCAGAAAGCAGGACATTTTGGAGAGAAAGCCACTAACAGGTGGGCTGTTGATAGAGGAATTCATATTCCCTTTTCTTTAATTAAAGATGCCATTCTACATTGTCCCATTTGCCAGCATTCTAGAAAGAAAGAGGTGCCTCAAATTGTTCGAGGCCACTTACATCGAGGTAAATTGCCCGCCCAAATTTGGCAGATTGATTATATTGGTCCGCTCCCCATGAGCAGAAATTGTCAATACATTTGTACAGTGGTTGATACTTATAGTGGCCTTTTGGTCGCTTTCCCTTGCAAGAATGCTACCCAAGTGAATACAATTAAAACCCTGGAGCTAATTATTCTGTATTATGGTGTCCCATTCCAAATTCAATCAGACAATGCATCCCACTTTCGTGGAAGATTGGTGCAGGAATTCTGTATAGAGAATAATATAGATTGGGTGTTTCATATTCCATATTATCCACAAGCTTCGGGACTGATTGAGAGAATGAATGGCTTGTTGAAAGAACAGTTGCGCAAGTTGACTGATGACCGTTACAGCCAGTGGAGAGATGTCCTACTTCAAGCTTTACTGATTTTGAACAATCGTCCTTTGTTACATGCTGAATCTCCTTTGATGCGTTTGTTTCCTCCACATGTTGATGCGAAACCTAATTCTGTGGTGACTACTGTCACATATTGGGAAATTACCCCCGGTGCTATGGCTCCATGTAGAGCAACCCCAGGTTCCGCAGGCCTCGACCTGCATGCATTAAATGATGCACACTTCCCAGGAAAGGATCGAATAATTGTTGAAACTGGCATTGGTGTCTCTATACCTGCCGGTAGTTTTGGATTAATTGCCCCTAGATCTGGCCTGGCCCTGAAAGGTGTACAAGTACTCGGAGGAGTAATAGACAGTGATTATCAGGGAGAGATTAAGGTTCTCTTGCTTAATAGCAGTGAGACTGATTTACTGATCAAAAAGTCTGACCGTGTTGCTCAATTACTGATTATGCCTGTCTTCAGTGGTGAGATCAAAAAAGGCTCTGCCCCAACGTTGCTAACTGTGCGAGGACAAAAAGGCTTCGGATCATCTGATCTTCCTGGTGCTAAAATATGGGTGCAATCGCCTAAAAATCCTCCTGAACAGGCTGATATTATTGCGACCGGTCATGACAACACCGTTTTGGTGATGAAGGCAGGGAAAGATGGCTGGGAAGCTGTCCCGGCTGATAAATGTTATTTACGAGAATGATTAAGGCCTGTGTTTGTGTTCTTTTAGATCATTCTTTGGACTGCTGCTGCAGGATGTGTCGGCGCTGGACTCCTTTTGGCCTGCTACGCCGGGAGAGGAGAGGATCCATCGACGCCGAGTGATGGGATAACAAGAGCCGCGCGATCTGCGTGGCAGAAATCTTCAAATTTCTGGATCACACTCGCGAAGCGAGTGACGAACTCTCCGCATTTTTGCCTTACCCCCATGAAGTCTGTCACTGACATTTTATCGACCTGTTTGGTTGCTGTCCCTGCATCTACTGAAACTCTACATCATGTATTCAATGTATCCAATGCCCGACCTAATGTTATTCTGGGCGATTTCGCGGCCCATGAATTTTGTCCCTCATGTACTCTTCTTTCAGATCTCGATGTCCCTATTAATTCCAGAATTATTACCTTTAATATTACCCCTGGTGACCTTTGTTTCATGATGACCTGTAATCCTAAGGCCATCTCTGAATGTTTGCGGTTGAAACTCCAAGCCGCTACTACTTTTTCATTTCATCAACGTTTGCTATGTTTAAAAAGACTTCCTAATTCATGTCTTTCAGTGAAAAACAATATGACCTGTAAAAGTTTAGTTGTAGCCACTAGCCATTATCGTTCAATGTTATTACCAGCTGGATGGCTCTTTTCCTGCGGGAATTCATCTTGGCCCTATATTCCTGCGAATATTTCTGGTGGCCCATGTGCCATCACTAGATTAAGTTTGCTAATGTTTTCTTCACATCCCCCTTCCCATTCTCGTATTGTTCGAGATTCTATGTCATTACATGAAGACTGCGATTCCTCTGTTCATCTTTTTTCTAGATCAGAATATCTTGGTTTAGCTTTTTCTATTATTGGTGTTCCGGCATTGGCCGTTTATAATGCCAAAACAATCAGTAAAATGGCCTGCTGGATGGTAAAATCGATCAACCAAACATCTACTGTTTTATCAGATCGATTGTTAGATTCCCAAGGTGAACGTAGAGCTATTTTGCAAAACCGTGCTGCAATCGATTATTTGTTGTTAAAACATGGGCATGAATGCTCTGAATTTGAAGGTCTATGTTGTTTTAATTTATCTGACCATTCTAAAGATATCCAATCCCATATTAATAAACTCCATGACTTGACTGCAGAAATTAGAGAACATATAGATCAGGGTTTCTTTGACTGGCTTTTTAACTGGCTCCCTGACATGCATTTTTTACGACAAATTTTGGGAGGGGTTATTGTTGCTGTTTGTATCCTTATAGCAATTTGTTGCTTTATTCAGTGTATTCCTTCCCTGCTACAATATTTTAGACTTACTAAAGCTCGTAGATCAGTTCGTTTTGTTTCATATTATTCGTCTACTGACGTTAGTTCCATTTAGTTTGTGGTTAATAGACTGGAGTCAAGGGGTGTAATGTTATGGCTGTCTTTTTGCTAGCTCTTTGGAGAAGGAGAATGATGGAGAAGTGACTCCAGCCTATCACCCCCATAGCATAGGGATTAGGCCGATAGACAGGGACCCTGTCTTATATACATAAGGGCATTTGTGTGTTATTTTCCTTAGAGTAAGGCTTATGAATTTAAGTGAGGGGTTAGATATATAAGTATTAGTCATGATTCGCTCATTTGCTAACATGCCGATCTGTTTTTCATGGAGCTATGCATATTATGGGCTCCGTAGGCCTTAAACGAGACAGACTCCATTTTGCTTTCTGCCTGGTAGCTCGAGAAGGCTTTCTAGGTTAAGTGTAATGTTTTAGTTTCAAGCTGTTGTTCGCTTGGAGAGAACCGGTTCAGGCTGACCCTTATCGAAGGAATGTATTTTTCTCCACTCCGAAGACACAACTTCAGGCCGGCCGGCTGGGAAAGTGTCCTTGGTACGGGGAGGTACAAGAATTTGGTGGGCGGCAGGTTACTGGCCGTGAATTTCCATGAAGGAACGGGCTTTGATATTAGCGAAGGTGTTAGTCTTTAGTCAGTCAGTCCGTAGGCGGCATCTAGCCGTTAGCATCTCTGCCATTATTCACTTTCATGGTGGACAAGTCGCCATCTTTGAAGTCGGAGAAAGATTTAAGACCGAAACTCTCTGAGATAGACTGAACAAGAAGTGGCGCGGAGCGCACTGATACAGAGAGAGAGAGACGGTAGTTAATAAACAGCAAGGTTCCGAGGTCCTGAGGGAGAGCAGACGAGGTTGAGCCTAGCGGTGCAGACGTGTACTTGTGACGGCTGAGGGTGACTGCAAGGCGAGCCAGGACCCAGAGACGAGACAGGAGCCTAGATGACTGCCGAGTCCCGATTTCCCATTAACCAGGTGATGTCCGCCCGATTCTTATAGTATGTGCACTCTAACCTTTATCTTTTATTCCCTTTGCAAATGTAATGTTGCATAGTAATGTGATTTATGTTTATTGTTAATAAATATCCTAATTCATATAGAATTATTGTGTACCTGGTGCTTATGTTCAATCGGGGTAAACGATATTCCTAGTTGAGCACTATTTAGGTGAACGGATGAGAAATCCCGATCAAATAAGTGGTAATCGAATAAAGAGGGAATGAGTGGACCTTTGATGTCAAAAGCAAGAAGTACACTATACAATTTGAACCCATATTCAAAGTTATTATTTTAGTTTTGTCCCAAGTAGATTGCCGAGATATCGTCCCAATAATGGTTCATAGGAATGTGGTCGTCGTTGATATGCGGCGTTAATGAGAGCGCCGGGAAGGAGACCGGCGTGTAAATCCACCAGATTGTGGCTTAAAATAAGTGAGAGCGTCAGGAGGGACACTGACGTGTAGTTTCGCAGGATCGCGAACAATTTGGAAAAGGGAGCATTGGGTTCTGCAGGCCCGTGTGTAGACACACCGGATTGTGTGTCAGATCTGCCCTAGGGTAGAACGGTCTGGGTCGGGGTGACCGCGAGACCAACTGATGTGAATAAGATATTGTAGAAAATCCATATATGTATATTGTCATTCCCCATTCTTAGGTGCAATCTGTATATTTATCTGTATAGCTACTCATTGTGAATACGATCTAAGAAGGGAAGGTGAGTACGTTTTGGCTGGGTCACAGGGGCCCCTGGGGGCTGATCCCATCTAAACAGAAAATCCAGCCATTACAGTGCTCCAGACGATGTTTCCCGTTTGGACTACCGTGTACATCTCCCGGGCTCCTCTGGGTTTCCGTGGTTAGCAGCGGAGGCGGAGAAAGAACGGGACAGGGGTGAACACTTCTTACTATGGTCTACAGATCTCCTGTTGCTGACCTGGGCTTGTGGGTGGTGTGTCACTGCTCCTGACTGTGCTATGTGTTGATTCTGGTACTCTAATTCATCCTGATTTTACTGTTTCATTTCACCGGGCTTCTCCTCCTGTGTTATTGCTGGCTTTGCGGGACGGTGGGGCAGAGGGACGGGTGGTGGGCTCCTCCCCACCTTTCTTATTTTTGAGAGTTATAGATTAGGATTCTTTTCTTACTCTCTATATTTCGGGACTCCTTTTACTGGGCGACAGTCACATTGCTAGGGGGGGTTGGGCCGTAGCTAGCTGCATTTGTGCAGGGTGGGGGGTGGCAAGGGTTTTTTTTTGTTTTTTTTCCTTTAGGTTCTATGGGCCCTCTATTCTTTTTTCCTTTTTCCTTTTCTGGGTTTAGACGTTTTGCATGTGCGCTAGGCGGCGAATCTGGCACTTTATTACAGTTCCTATTTGTCAATCCTGCTTCTATGACGCCAGATCTAACTCATTGTGCTTCGATATCCTGCTTCTGTCTATCCTACAGAGAAAATCTTTAAAATTTGACCTCATTGATCCTGTTACATGTCCTTAGTACCCTTTATGTTGCAATGTACTGTACTTGCTAGCCCTGGGGCTTGTTGCTGTATTGTATGTGGTTTTTGTCAATAAAGGTCTTCCAAAAATTAAAAAAAAAAAAAGAACGGCTATCTTGCCCCTCTTCCCCCTTGGCCACTCCCAAGAGTCTAACATTGTTGCGTCTTTGGCGATTCTCGAAATCTTCGGACTTCCATTGCAGATCTTCCGCCAACTTTTTCCCGCGTCTCCTTAAACTTCTGCCATTTAGAGACATCGTCCTCAAATTTCCCAGTCCGTTCTTCAACCTGAGTGACTCTACCTGCCATGTCCATATACATTTTGTTCATTTTCCTTAGCGATCCGTGTATTCTTTAGACGCTTGTCTGGCCCTTCTTGTCTCTGTCCTGGCCTTCCCCTGCATTTGCTTAAGAGTGCTGAACAATAGGTCTATGGTAGGGGGTTGCAGTGCGGTTGCGGTATGCTGCTGTACATCTGAGCCTCCACTTTTTTGATACAATTGGGATGTTACGGAATAGTCCCAGTCGAGCTTTTTAACTACACCCCCCTGGGATGGAATACCTCTCAATTTTTGTTTGACCCAGGGTCTTTCCCTCTGCTGTCTGCTTGAACTGAGATACCTTCCTCAGTGAAGGGGTCAGTGTTGGAGTCAGAGTCAGAATCGCCTGTCAAGATTTCCCCGCTTGAAGGTGAGGAACCTGTGTCCTCATTAAGAGAAAAAAAGCAATCATCCCTGAGGGAGCCAGGCACCGAATCTGGGATAGCTGTCTTCTGTGGATACTTAGATATATCTGACCCCGCCGTAACTACTGGTGCCAAGGATGCCTTATTCCCATCTCTCCTGGTGCGGTTTATGCGGTTTGTGCGGCTTGCGGCATTTCCCCCTTCTTTCACAATATCCAGCATTGGTGTAGTTATTCCCAGTCCCTGTCCCGACCCTGCGTGAGCATTCTGCAGAGTGCAGTTATCTGCATCAAGAGTTCCGAGAGTTTGTTCCACCTTGTGCTCCCTCGCTTGCAACCGTACCTGTACTGTGGAGCAGGGAGCTGCTGACTGATGTCGGCATCCGTGTTAGCATCCGCGCTGTCCTCCAAGTCCTCTTCTGGGTGTTCTGCCTCTTTCTGCTGGCTACCTCCGCGGTCCTGCACAGATACAGCGTTGGTTGCTGGCCCGGTGATTCCTTTCCCTCCGATCCTCTTCTCAGCCTCCTCGTCAGTATCCAGGATCCCCTGGACTGATCTCCCGGTCTCTGTCTCATCCGCCTTCTCCACGCTCTGCTTACGCTGTCTTTCCGAGGGATCGGAGCTGCAGGGAGTCTGCCTGAGAGCCGAAGGTATTCTGGCTCCGTCTGCATTCGTCTCCTGCCCGGTCAAGGCAGACACCGCGGGAAAAGCCTCGTACAAGGTAGGTTGCTGCAGTGCAGCGTCTTTGCCTTTTGCACCCCTAACCTGGCACTCTTGGTACTTTTCTTTGCCGCTTCGATGGGTGTCTCCTTTTCTCCAGCACAATGTCTAGTTTGTTCTTCCATCAGCCCCAAATTTTTAGCCGCTGCTAATTGTTTTACCAAGGCTGCTCCGCGTAGGTTAGGGGCAGATGCTGTCACAGGTGTTATTGCTGCAGATTCTTTCAGCTCCTTTTGCTCCTTGAGTTTAGCCCCTCTCAGCGCCATTCTGGACATCAGGTAGCTTACTCTCTGGAGGAGGTGAGCCTTCAAAAGTTTCCCCACAATAATCCGGCGTCAGGTTTCTTCAGCTTGGTTCTGTGGATGCCTCGGTCTACTCAATAATCGCAGCAACAGTCTGAAATAGTCAGCATAGTCAGCGTACTTCAGCATCAGCTTCTGTAGTTATACCATGGGGAGGAGAGGCATGCGACTGCTCCCCTACGGTCTGTCAGCAGCCATCTTGCCCACAAGACCACAAATGAATCCTTACTGAATAAACTTCAAGTGGTCCAGATTACTGCAGTTCGACTGGTTTTCAATATTTCAACCCCTCTCCCTCTTTTGCAATGACTTCACTGGCTCGATATATATTAGAAAATCAAGTTTAAGATCTGTTGCATTGTATACAAAGCACTTAATGGCAAGGGTCCTAGCCATCTAACTGAAAAACTCATCTGATATCAGCCGAGCAGATCTACGCTTAAGGGAGAAACCTTCTTGTCACCCCATGTTTTAGAAAGTCTTATACATGTTTTAGGAAGTCCTGCACGGGGGTAAAGCCTTCTTCTTCCTTGCTCCACTATATTGGACTCTCTGTCTGCACCTTCGAAAGTGCACAGTCCTCCTCCTTTTTAGGAAACTTCTCAAAACAGAACTCTTCTGCAACTGACTCTTCTGGCCTGATGTCTATGCTCTTCCCTTAAGGGGTGATTCTAGCGCTCGACAAATTTAATCATTCATTCATTTAAGCTAGGAAGCATCAGATAGAGCTTGAGAGGCTCAAGATGGAATCACAGAAGGTGGTTTTAGACCATCAGCGTGGGCTCAAGGAGCTGGAGTTAAAGAGTAAATCCAGCACCGATGGTGGCAACAATTCCTCACTTCACTCAGATAGGATTTTGCATATTCCCATGAATGTAGGCAAGGAATTTAAAAAGGTTTACAACATACAAAGGTGGTTTTTGGGCTATGAGGCAGCTATACACATGAATGGGGCCTCTGAAAAGCATTGGGGGGCAGGGTTGTGGCTCCATTTCTCAGAAGAGGTGAGGGATACTTTGTTGGCTTAGGGTAAGGGGTACAATATCACCTACACTGACATGAAGGAGTCCTTTTTCACTAGGCATGCTCTCACTCTGATAAACATCGGGATCAGTTTAGGTCTTGTAAGAAAACAGATTCCCAGACATGGTTGGAATGTGTGGATTCTTACCTCAGGGCACTGGATGGTTGGGTGAAGGGCAACAGTGTAACAGATTTTCAGGGTCTGTACAATTTGAATGCGTGAGAGCACTTGTCTAGTCTATGTTTTGCAGAGTTGCATCAGTGCTTAACTCAGTGCTTTCCAAACTTTTCATGTTGGTGACACACTTTTTATACATGCGTCATTTCGAGACACAGTAATTCAGTTTTCCTAGCAAACTGGAGGTTAAATTTACTGCATTTTTAGATGTGCATCATTTCGCGACACAATTATTCAGTTTTACTAGCCAACCGGGAGGTTAAATTAACTGCATATTAGAGATAAGGACAAATACATATGTCATAGATTAGAAATTGTAAATACCAAAATGTATGGGGACACAACATATCTCACAAAACCTTTCATTGATATTTTCAGAAACATATGATTTGTAAGATAACACACATACATTTCCAAAACATGTTGTCCTTTATGAGTAACAATATGGAAATATGTGCAATAATTAAAACATTTGAACAAAACCAACAACACTTACTATTTTAATGAGATGTATGAGGTTGATAGGATGAACACAGCTGGTCAATTTTTGGTGTAATATTAGATTAAGACACTCATTTCGTCATCAAGCATTTTCAAGTTTCCACGTTTCAGTGTCATTTTTTATTTCAGCTAATTCTCTTCTTTAAAAAGTGAAAAATTTCCCAGGAGCAGTTGAAAGAAATGGATTTCTGTTCCAATCATAAGGCGTTATTACGAAAGTCTGCCCGCCATCGAGGTGGTGATTGGGACCTCCCGCTTGTATGGTGGCTGTCCCACATGTGAAATTACAATTTTTCCTTTACACTTCTTACATACTGAGACAGACCGTTCAGTTGATTCTTGGGTACTTTCCTCAATAGCTGAAACATTTTGTTCTTTGTAAACGCCATCCTCACCAGCTTTTCGCTTCTTAATTATAAACGTATCCATTTTGTGTTTTTGTTTGCCTTATCTTGCCCTTGCCTAGTGATCTCTGGAATGTCCCCCAGCAAATCTTGAACTTCAAAAGTGTTTCCTTTTTTAGGCTTTCACGAAATAGGTTACCACCTGGGTTAAACTGATACTAGATTAAAACATGCTGTCTCTCATGCCTCTGTGTGACTGGTGCCTGCTACCTTTTGTGCTATTGTCTCTGGTGCCTGTTTCTGCAGTGTAGCTGTTTCTGTGGCAAGTGCTTCTGCATCCACTTCTTACAGCCTATGATGCTGCTGTGTCCAAAGTAGCTGTTTCGATGGCTAGTACTGCTGCATCTGGGAAACTATGGGGCTTCCGGGAAAAGGAAGAAATGTGGAAATCTTGAGAGGAATAACATGAGATACAAAGTTTAACATATATTATACTGCCTACCAGTATGGATGACATGATTCGTACACTACAGTCCTCATTCTCTTTAGTAACATTTCATATACATTAATTTGAGTAGTAGATAATAATGTGAAATTAGAGCTCTCAGCATAAGGTGGGACAGAAGTAATAACTGCATTGACACTAGATAGGACAGACTCAGGGCAGCAATTGACCTTGGTTTGGACAAAGCTAGTCATCAGGCTTTGTGTCAAAAGGTGAAAAGAGAGTGTTTGCATAAAATCTAGAAGACCAGGTGCTCATTATGGCAGAATATATACTGCCTACTACTGGGAAGTGGTACTCTGCCTGTGGAAGTATTTCAGTTGTGCTAAAAAATATGGGTACGCCCCTTTTCCAATGCAGGTGTAGGTGTTTGAGAGTTTAAGTGCCTGCTCACACAAAGCAGTGTATGAGAGAGCGTGGAGCCTGAACGGGTCTCTGAGGCAGTCTGCCTGTGTGTACATGCAGTGTTGACTGAGCTCTGCCTTAGAACACTGGCTAAGTGTTTAGATATACATATTTCTTTAAAGAGGGGGTCAGGGATTCGGCAGACCGGAGGAGGATGCTAGACAGGAGCACTGACAGAAGGTGAGAAATCAGGAATGTGGCAGAAAGGAATGACAGGAGGTGGTGAGGGATTTTGAATGCAAGAAGGACTGACTGGAGAAGGCTGACTGACATGAGGGGGTGAGGAATGTGAATGACAGGAGAGGCAGACGGACTGATAGGGGCAGTGACGGGTGGAGGGGCAGAGATCCAGGTCTCATTATAGACAGTGGTAGGCCAGAGAGATGGGAAGAGGGGTAGCTTCTGACAGGAGGGGGTATCCCTGCTAGGTGTGGATGAGGGGCACTCTTGCAGGAGTAATGACAGGCACGTAGAGGCATGCCAATGAGGCACTGACATGCTGCAGGGGAGGCAAGGGGTCTCTCGCAACCTGCAAACCCGGGCCGGCGCATCCTTACTTTTGAAGCCTGAGTTGGCGTCTTCATCTTCCTCGCCGTTGGACTGCATGGGCTCCTACACCTCAAAGTTGGCGTGATGGGTGGGGGGGAGGTCAGAGATCCAGGTCTCATTATAGACAGGGGTGGGCCAGAGAGATGGGCAGGAAATTAGCTTCTGATAGGAGGGGGTATCCCTGCTAGGAGTGGAAGAGGGGCTGTCTTGTAGGAGTAATGACAGGCATGCAGAGGCGTGCAGGCAGGGTCGGATGTGTCAATGAGGCGCAAACATGCTGCAAGGGAGGCAAAGGGTCTCTCACAGCCCGCACACCCATCCTTACTTTCGAAGTCTGAGTTGGCGTCCTCATCTTCCTGGTCATGGACTGCATGGGCTCCTATGCCTCAACGTTGGCGTGAATATTGTGCCCGCAGCAACCATCCCGCACCATCCTGCACTGCAAACTCCACCAGGTCCGGTGGCCGCTGGCGCAGCACCTCCACGGTGTAGCCCGACAGCAGATCGGTCAGGCAAGCTAGGATCTCGATGCCACGATGCTCATGGTGGCAGTGGTGCCCGGGCATCTCCGCGCCATGGGGGCTCGATGCTCATGGTGGCAGTAGCCCCTGGCGTCTATGCGCCACGAGGGATCAGACAGACAGCAGAGCCCAGCGGCCACTCTTTCCCCCTCGACCTCGGGCAAACCCTCCTGCTGGGAATGGGTAGCAGTGGCGACTCTGCTGACCAGACTGCGCACATGCTTGCCTAACGGTCTCCCTCTCCTTTCTCAGCCTATGCCTGCATACTGTGAACTCACTAACATGTGCAGTACCAGCGTCACCGCGCGACACAGCCACCCATGGCAGTCGACAATAGTACCGTGTTGCTACACAGAGTTTGGAAAGCTCTGATTTAACTGATTATAAGCTGACTGACCCCAGGAAGCTTTCTATAGAGGTGGACCGCTGGGTTAGTACCAGGCTTCACAAGAAGGTATATGGGGAGGCTCAGCTAAAGGTGGGCAGGTTCCCCAGCAAAAGAGTGGGGGAACAAGGATAAAGCACAGGAGTTCTCTAAAAGGCCCCACAAAAATACCCAGGGTAAAGGTGCTATGTGAACAGGTGGGTCACTTGAAGGGGGACCCCAAGTGTCCCAAGAGGGCACAGCCACCCACTGGTGGGCAGTCCAAGGTGTTGGCTAGTGTAGCACTTGGGGAGGTGGGGTACCTACAGGAAGGTTGGTATCCCACAGAAATGACACTCGTCTCACTAGGGAACAGTGAGATGGCCCCAGGAAACCAGATGCCAGCTAACACTAAAAAATACAGCACCTGGGTGACCATCAATGTAAGAAGAGTAAAGGCTCTCAGAGATACTGGAGCTAATGTGACCTCAGTCCGGTGTCACCTGGTCTCTGAGGAGCAAGTAGTCCCTGGGGCATTCCACCAAGTGGATGACTTAGAGTGCCAGTGCATGGTGGCGCAGTTTCCTTTTAAATGGGGGAGGGGGAGTCTTAGGTCCACAGATGGTCGTTGTGAGCCCTACCATGCCTGTAGATTGTCTGCTAAGTATTGACCTGGAGTAGTCCTTATAGAAGCATGTGGAACTACTGTCTCACTTGGAGATGCTTGGGTTGCCAGAGGGGCATGGGTGACCACTTGGTCAATGGCAGCAGGTAAGGACCTGGAGCCTGAAACAGTGGCCCAGGTTGCTGTCAAGAGAAAGGGCAGTGGGTGCGGGAAACCTGCCGGTGGTTCCAATGGTCCGGGAGGAGGCTGACCTCGAAGGGGAGGCCTCAGTACCTACTAGGGATGTGGTAGCTGAACTGGGGGACTTACTTGAGTTGACCCATTGACAGCAAGAGGGTGGTCCGACTAGGGTAGAATTCTGCAGGGAGCAGAAAGAATACTCTTCCCTAGAGAGTTTGCGGCAGCAGGCTGCTAACCAGGCAGCTGGTGATCAGTCTGAATCACACTGGATTTACTGGGAAAATGGTCTCCTATACAGCGAGCCTAAGGTCATGGAGTCTGGGTCAGCCTGTGTAATGGTGGTACCCCAGTGCTTCAGGATGTTCCTACCGGGTCTGGCTCACGACGTGCCTTTGGCAGGACATTTGGATCAGGATAAGACCTTTGATATGATTGTGGCTCACTTCTTTTGGCCCCAAATGCAAAGGCAGTGAGATGCACATTTCATGTCTTGCCAGGCAAGTAGTAATAGTGGAAGGAAGTGTACAGCTCCTCTCCAACTTTTTCCAAGTGTAGGAACCTCATTTGAAAAGGTTGGTATGTATATTGTGGGGCCACTGGATCCCATGACAACCATGGGCAACAGGTACATCCTGGTTTTGGTGGGCCATGCAACCCAGTACCCGGTGGCTATCCCTCTCAGGACAACGACCGGTGACAGTGGTGGGCCTGGCGTTAATGGGGATCTTTTCCCGTGTGGGCTTCCCCAGAGAGGTGGTATCTGACCGTAGGGCCAATTTCATATCCAAGTTTATGACATCCCTGTAGAAGGAGTGCGTTGTGGCCTACAAGTTCACCCACTCCTTATCACCCACATGGTAATGGTTTGGTGGAGAGATTCAACCAAACCTTGAAGGGCATGATCAAGGGTCTAACAGAACCCATGAGGCGAAGTGGGACGTTCTCTTACCATGCCTTCTCTTTGTATACATGGAGGAACCACAGAAGTCCTTAGGGTTCAGTCCCTTTAGGCTTCTGTATGGGTACCCTGTGAGGGGACCTCTCAGTTTGGTCAAGGAAAGCTGGGAGACAGCTCCCAGGAAAACTCCCCAGGATGTATTTACCTAAATGCTGGTCTTCAGGAACCAAACTTGCAGCTTCAGGAAACTTACTCAGGCGAACCTGGAAGGAAGCCAAGAGGAGCTGAAACGCTGGTATGACCAGAATGCTTCTCTGGTAGAGTTTCAGCCTACCTGAAAGTGTGGGTCATGGCCCCAGTTGAACCTTTTGGCTTTCAGGACCAGTGGACTGGGCCTTTTGAGGTAGTGGAGCTCAAAAGTATAGTCACCTACCTGGTGAATTTGCAGACTCCCAGGAACCCTTTGAGGGTCCTACATGTGAACTACCCCAAGCCTCCCTTGTAGAGGTCCGGAGTGAGCATGCTGTTGGGGACACATGATGGGTGGAACAGGAAAGTGAACCTTTCCCTGACCTCCTGTTCACCAAGGATCACAATGGGTCAGTGGGAGGTGTGATTCTCTCTCTTTCACTGACCGCAGAGCAGCAGAGTGACTGTCACCAATTGATGGGGCAGTTTGCCATGCTGTTCTCCCTGACCCCAGGTGTTACTCACTGGTGTACCCATGACGGGGACACTGGTGACAGCCCTCCTGTGAAACACAAGATTTACAGGCTGATTGACCCGGTCAAAACAAGCATCAAAGTGGAGGTTTCTAAGATGTTGGCGATAGGGGTGATTGAGCCCTCCAACAGTCCTTCGGCAGCCCAATGGCCTTGGCCCTAAAGGCTGCTGCACCTGGTACCACTCCTGAACTGCGGCTCTGTGTGGACTACCGTGGGCTCAATGCATTCACCAGGACTGACGCGCACCCCATCGCCAGAACTGATAAGCAAATTGATCGGTTGGGAGCTGCCAAGTTCCTCAGCACGTTTGACTTGATGTCTGGGTACAGGCAGGTTTCCTTAACCGAGGGGGGCAAGGAGAGGTCTACATTTTCAACCCCAGAGGGGCACTACCAGTTTCAGGTGATGTCCTTTGGGTTGTAGAATGCCCTGTCACCTTTCAGAAGTTAGTCAACCAGGTGTTGGATGGAGGATTTCAATGCCACCTACCTGGAGGACATTGCAGTGCTCAATTCCAGCTGGGAAGAACACTTGCAGCACCTCTGGGAAGTGTTGAAGGCTCTGCAGAGGGCAGGCCTCACAGTCAAGGCCAGTAAGTGCCAGATAGGGCAGGGCTCTCTGGCATACTTAGGGCACCAGGTGGCACCCCTACAGCCTAAGATTGACACTATTCTGGTTTGGAAGCCCCTAAGACCCAGACAGAGGTGAGAGCCTTCTTATGTCTCACCGGCTACTATAGAAGATTTGCAAGGGCTATGGCATGATTGCTGCCCCCTTGACTGAGCTGACTTCCAGGAAGCAGCCCAGGAAGGTGATCTGGACTGATGCTTGCCAGAAAGCTTTTAATGCCCTGAAGGCAGCCATGTGCACGGTGCCTACGCTCAAGGCACCCAACTTCTCCAAGGAATTCGTGGTGCAGACTGACGCTTCCAAGCATGGTGTGGGAGCGGTGCTCTCACAACTTAATGAAGAGGTCCTAGACCAGCCTATAGTCTTCCTTAGCAGGAGACTACTCAGGAAATAGAGGTGGAGTGGCACAGAAAGGGAAGCTTTTGTTGTGGTCTGGGCACTGAAGAAGCTAAGACTCTACCTGATTGGGACTCACAAGTTCAGACAGACCACAGGCCCCTCAGATGGTTGATGCAAATGAGGGGTAAGAATCCAAAACTGTGAGGTGGTCCATCTCCCTACAGGGAATGGACTTTACGGTCGACACCGTCCTGGCACAGAACACACCAGTGTTGATGGTCTGTCCAGGTTCTCCAGTATTAGTGAAGAGAATTCCAATTAAGTTGTGTAGTTCTCCCTACTTTCAGCTGGAGGGGACGTGTGTTAGACCTGGTATCTTTTGGCATGTTTCTCCTGTCTTTTGCTTTCTGACCTCCTGGTTTTGACTTAATTTTTGCTGATTTAGTGTCTCTGCGCCCTTTCTCACTGCTGTTCAATGTTAAAATCCAAGAGCTCCTATTGTAAATTGGATTATGGATTGGTGTTTCCGTGATTGGCATATTTGATTTACTGGTAGTAAAGTGCACTGAGAGTGCCAGGGCCTGTAAATCAAATGCTGCTAGTGGGCCTGCAGCACTGATTGTGCAGCCCACATGATCAATCTTTCAAAGGGTTCTCAGACCTGCCACTGCAGTGCCTGCACGCAGTTTTACTGCCATGTCAACTTGAAGTATAACTTCCCATTGTGAGAAGATAGGATGATGGGGTTTAGTATGCCTGAACTCAGAATATAAAAATACATCTTTTAGTAAAGATGATTTTTATATTGTGTATTTAAAAATCTACTTTTAGAAAGCAGGTATTCTCTTGCTTAGCTATCCGGTGAACTTCTAATGGGTTGTGGATTGACTTTGTGGCTTTGGTGTGACTGGGGCTGGGGAGGTGCCTCTCTCCAAACAGCCAGGGGGGGGGGTCAAGGTGTGTCCTGTCTTTCCTGGATGAGTCAGGGCTGGTCTGAATAGACCTGGGCTGTATTTAGAGTATTGGGAGATTTCCTTGCAACTGAATAGGCCTGGTCTCCTTGAACAATGCTGTCTCTACCTCCTGGCGAGAAGCTGGGCCAGAGAGGAACAAACTGGTTTGGACTAAGCACTGACATTCTCTGCCCAAGATAAAGAGAAATGCAGTGTGGATATTGGGGCCCAAACCTTTAGAACCCGCTTGCATCAAGGAACCTGCCAAGAAGAAGAGCAGGAAGAACTGCCAGGCTTAGTACTGCCCCTTTGCTGTGTTGTTGCTTTGCTGGTTTGGCCTGCAGTTGCTACTTCTGCCTTGGGTAGTGAAAGAACTGAACTGAACTTCATTTAATTGTTGCTGAGCATCTCCAAGGGCTTGAAATAGTACTTGCTTCCTATTCATAAAGTCTCAGGTATAGCAAAGACTTCATTTACCTTTGGGTACCGCGCCTGGAACTGTGGGTTTCAGTTGCCACAGGGGGGGGGAAGCAGCTGACATCATTGCAGGCTCCAGGTCCTGAAGGCACCACAGAGGGTACTGCTGCACTTCGCACCACAACCCTGGTCTCACTGACGATAACCCCTGTCACCACCGAGCTGCTGCTTGCACCGTGACCTGTTGGCACCGAACTCTGCACCACCTCGCTTCACTCCACCGCCTTGGTCTCACAGACAACATCACTGCCCACTTACCATGACACCTGTGACCACACTGTGGTTAGTGGGCACCGCTCGTAAGTTACACGACGTACCACCTCATATCACACCCCAGTCTGGGCTGACCGACACCAGCTCCCATCAACTGGCACTGTCGTTTGCACAGTGACTTGTCAGCACAACTGCAAGCACTGCCTCAGTCCGCACTGCAGCCCTGGGCTCACCGAGGGCGCTGGACGATAGTCACCGAGCCGCTATCTGCACAGCGATTTGAGTGCACCGCACGCCGCACTGCTACGCTTCACATCGCAACCGCTGCGGTTGCCACAACTGGCCTGCACCGACGCAGTTGGCTGGAACCAAAGTTACTGTTTATTAGTCTTCTGACACTAAAGCCGGCCTGCACTGACAAGGTTGGCCGTAACTGTTGGAGTGTTTGTTTTCAGCACTGCAGTAGCCCCATACGGAGCTACCGGCTTCAAGGAACTGCATTTTAGCGTTATTCTTGCAAAGTGCCTATTTTGGATTACTGTATTTATTTATGAAGTTTTATATAGCGCGAACAAGATACCGAAGGATATCAGAGCGCTTTACAATAAGTTGGTGGAGAGGACAAAATGAAATATACACAGCAATTGTGGGTAAAAACAACACACAATGATAAACAGTAAGCAACGGAACACATAAAAGGTACAATATTAAGCAGACGATATGGTCTGTGACTGTTAGTTGTGCTATGGAGCTAGGAACCAAGAGATAGCAACCTTATGAGTACCACAACCCCTTATGGTAGGAATTTGCTCATTAAGAATCTCTAGGCTTCCAGTATGAAAGCCGTCATCGTAGCCAGTCTTGGCCTCTGCCTTGAGGACGTCCTCAAAAGGACTGCCTTCCATGCTCGTACGGCCAACTTTGTTGATATCCCTGCTGTTGTGATTGGTTTCCTCCCTGATAGGTTTGTTGGTACTTTTGATGCGAGGTTGTGGGGTGTAGATTACCCTGTCCTGCAGGTCTTCTTGAGGTATGTTGGCTTTTTATCATTTCGGTCTTGTTTGCACAGATAAATATTATTTATTTTTCTAAAACTGGTGTGGTGTCCTGTTGTAGTGTTTTTACTGTATTACTGTTGGTTATGTGCAGCTGCTTTACAGACTGCCTCTGATATAAACCTGTCTGCTCATGCCAAGCTCCCAAGGGGGTGAGCAGGGGTTATTTTAGGAGTGTATGCTCCTTAGCCTGACTAGAAGGAAGGGCCCCTATTTGAACAAAGGGCAAACCATTGCTAACTACAGACACCCATTTCTAACAGCTGCAGTCACCTGCATGACAGCAGCGTTGTGATTGGCTTGGTTCAGCTCTTGACAGGGAGTTGAAGCCTGTCATGTTCTACACCCAGGCTGTGCAATACAACCAGGCGGCGAACATGCTAAGTGCGCATGACTATTTAGCCGGCTCAAGACGTGCAAATATTTCCTCCTCCTCCTACTCCCACAGCCAAGCCCCACCCTGCACTAACCTGGCTCGCACTGAAAAATAAAATTATAATAACATTGTGTTATCATTTCCTTTTTCCTTTTTTGCACTGCTGAAAACCAGCGGAGGAGCCGCCACTAGTGGCAGTGTGTCTGTGTGTGAGGGTGACAGAGTAGAAATGTAAGCAAGAGTGCAAGAGATATAGTGAGAATGTGTATGTGAGTGTATGTGTGTTATGCATGCAAGTGTGCTGCTGGTTATTCTTGCCTTATGGAAAGGGAAATAACAGCATATGGATGGGAGGTGTTACATATGGCAAACTGCAGGTCAGTCATTGCCTAGGAGACGCTGAACAGGAGAATTAGCTGGGAAAAGGTACGATGCGTTGGGTACGCAACAGCTGGCCCAAGCCCCACTCACATACCCATATGTTACATAACGCTATACGGTGGAGTGGTCCACGTAGTGACGCACATTAACGCCTTTGCTCACCGAGTTGAGATCCATGGTCACACTGACATCTCAATGATTGCCCATGCTGGACAGCCGGGAGACAAATAGTTTGTTTTTGGATGTAGGAGGGTGGGGGGAGGTGGGCGGATGGGGGGCTGTTTGATTGATGATATTTCACTGCCTCATACGATGATTGCCACGACAATTTGAGTAGAATACCTATGTAATGTATTGATACACCGTGGGACAATTACTGTGATGCGAAATGAAGATCTGAGCTGGGGAGAAACCATAAAACCCGGCTGTAACACTCAAAATAATCAATGTAATGTTTGGATTGATGCCTATCAGCTGTGAATAAAGAATTTACACAAAAAAAAACCAGACACCATCATTAGCTATGGGGACTCGAATTGTCTTACTGCGAAAGCCACTAGCCCAGTCACACCCAGCCACAGGGTATGCACCACCACACCTGGCCAAAGGTCCTGACATTATGTACTTAATTCTTAGCATATGGAGTGGATTCATAGCAAAAGGTGGAACTGATATTTGAGGTAACTCTTGTCATAAGATTTCCTGTACTCATTTTATTGGGCTGCCATTGGCAAAATGCTGACCCTTGTATACGGTAGGGAATTTCTAGAGGTACCCAGGACTGTGGATGAAGAATCCATGGTATATTTCTGGCACTTTCATATTGAATGTACTACTTCGCATAAGGGGCTCACACATGAAAAAATGATGACCATGGTATAGTAGAAGTAATTTCCGACTTAAGACATTTGAAAAAACAGGATCTACTCCCAGGAAAAGCCAGGCTTCCCTGGTGTACCATGAAGGTACTGCAATATTTCATGAATACCCTATAAGATCTGTGGCGTTTTAGCAAATTTGATCCCAGCAGTTTCAAAACATTCTCAGGGGAGAAGTCTACTCTCCCTTAAATCATCTGTTATCTTGTTTTGCTTGGTGGAATTTGGGGCAAGTATCCCACCCCACCACTTACATAAATGGCTATGAGGTTAGCTTTGACCACATTTCTGGGAATGTGTGTCCTGCCCCTTTGCTGGAAGCAGGACTGGCTTTAGGGTGGTATGACAGGGCAGCTGCACCTGGTGCTGACTTTTAGTGAGGGGTGTTGTGTTTAAAAATAGCTTTGGTTTTAAAAGCACATAAACTTCCTTGTGCATCAGACAGTTTTCAGACAACACTAAAAATGTAAAGATAACTCTGGAGATTAATGTTCATAATGATGAGAGGTCAGACTTTTGTTTAGTTGCAGTTTAGGCCCATTGTAAAGTAGCACAGAGGGTTAATGTGCCTAACCTGCTGAAAAGAATGTGTGCCATGCAGATCACAGAACTGAGTATGCAATAGTGAAAGGCTACGGAAACTGAAGGTAAGTTGAAGGTTTTATTCCCAAAGTACTCGCACATGACAGGCATTGACCGGCCAGCTTGAATCCCAGAAGGAACTGGCTCTGTTCTCTGGAATCCTCGCCTGCCACTCAGTTTGCCAGCACAGGCCTATTTCAAAAAATAACAATGCTTTTTGATCAAAACTATGGTTGAGAGCAGGAGAGGTGCAGTTTGAGCGTGGAACATATTGCACGAGCTGCAACACTGCAGATCAAGCATTGTAATACAATACATTGAAGCAGTATATAAAAATGTTTTGTACATCACGGAGGCTGTGGAGAGATGATGTGCACTGTTGGAGAGTGGTAGTGAGGGAAATCATTGAAAAGACTAGCGAAGCGCCGGGACGCCCCTTCGCTGGGGCAGCTGTGCGCTCAAAAATTTAATTAACATAACAACATAACATAACTACTAGTGCTTGAGCTGGCCCTGGCTGAGAGTCTTAGCCCCCCCGGCAGTTTGGGTCTAGTTGTGCCCCTGGTTTCACTCTTATCACACTTCTCTTAGATTTAGGTGAAGAAGTTCTATGTCCTATGGGGTTCAAGGGCCATTACCCCCTTCCGCCCTGGCCACTCAGTAGAACGCCCGCACCGCAGCGGAAAAAACGCAGAGGTTAAGGCATTAAGCAATCCTTGGTACTAGTGTTGCTTTTGTCCCTGGGACCACTGGAGCCAAACAAAAACTACTATTGCCATTAGTCTAACTCTGTGCTTGCCCGAGGCCACGCAGTGGCCATCAAGAGGGCGGGCCCCTAGTCACGGAGGGCTGGCTCCGCCCACCTTGTGGCCAGCCACTCCTCACCAGGGCAGGCTTCGCCCGGTAGGAGGTAGGCGGGTCGCTGACGCACGTCCGGGGCGGCTGGGAGGAGCCTCAAGGGGTACATTACTCCCTTGCTCCAGTTTGGAGGCCTCTTTGCCGCTCCGGACGTCGTCACGTTGCAGCTTCGGGACACTCTTTTACTCTCTGCGGTGAGTGTGGCCTACGGGCCTTACCCCCCCTCCACCTACTCTCTCCCTGCGGAGGTATGAGTTATGGCTAGGCGGCCCGCTTAGCGTCTGGCCGCTGTGGAGGTGGGGGTTACGACTCAGCAACGAGATATTCCCCCCCGCGCTCTCCCTTCTGGGTGCGGGCGATACTGGTTAGCCCACGTGGTCGCTGGGGCTGCCCTCGGGGGTGTGTGTTCCTCCCCCTCCTCCCATGCCCCGTCTCCTCCGGGTGCCGGGCGGCGCGAGTGGCCCATTTAGAGGGAAAAGCTTGTGCGCTGGCCGAGCGGGTTCCCTGACGGTTAGTGCGTGCGAGGGGGCAAGGTTTAGCACATTAATGTCAGGGCACATCCTATTGTCTCGGCCCCAGGCCCTGAGTTGGACGTTTGTCGTCTTCGTTCACTCGGGCCAGGCAGGGACCGTGAGATGGCGTTGGATTGCTCCTAGCTCCCTTCCTCTTGTCCCCTTGCGAGCTTATGTGCGGGCCTCTTTGGTATGCTAACGTTGCATCAATGAATCGCATTTCATCCTCAACGGAGTCTTGACTCATCCAATGAGCTATGGTTTGGTCGCTTTGGTGCATCACTGTTTTGTTGTTAGGATATGCTTTGCTAAAGGGGTTACAGAGTAAGATATTTTGCGCGCTCGTAATCACGCGAACGCAAAAACGTTTCCTTTAACCGTATTGCACTGTTGATAGTGGGGATTGGTGTGTTGTTTAGCCATTTTGAATATTGCATTTGCCCAGACATGGTATGCATGCTATCGTTTACTTCATTGATGAACTCGTATACATGCGATCGCTTATGCTATTGATTGTATATCATGTGTGGCGGGAGGTATTCATGTGTGGGGTAGATAGTTTTTGGATGATTGCATCGTGTTTATGTCATGCCTAGTGATTCCAAGCCTTATTGTCGATGCATAACGCTTGTCGCCGCTTGCTCCCCAAACCCTCCCCCCACCCCCCTCTGCTTTGCCATGTGGTGGGCGGCTTTGGTGTGTGGTGCCGCCATGTCCGGTTGAGTACCGTGGAGGACTTGTTTGGCAGGGGAAGTAGTTTTCACTTCTGCACGGGGCGGGCGGCAATTGTGCTCAATAGGGAATGTTCCCCCCATTGTTTGGTGTCGCAGGCCGTCTATTGGTGAATCTTACGTACGATTGCGTTTACCAGGCTCCCTCCTTATTTTGCCCGTCCGGGCCTCGTTAGAGCGCAGTTGCAGCCGGATCCATGCCGCGCTGGCCCCCCCCCCTTTTTGCTGGGTGTAGGGCGGGCTTATGACATGGTCTGGTCATCGCGAAATTGGTTTGAGTCACGGCCATGACGCCGCTGTTCATTTTATCTGTAATTACGTAATCCATGCCTCTATTCTAGGCGGTGTGTTGTGCGATGGGTCATGCCTGGTTTAACCTGCCTGGAGCGGCTGGGTTCTCGGCGTCTATTGTGCGCCTGCAGCCTGGTGTCGGTCACAGCTGTAGTTGGTCGCGAGGGGCGGCTACACAGCATGTGGTCGCTGCCTCAGGTTCCACGCAGCAGTAGCAGCTTGTGGGGCCTCATTCCTATTGTGTCATTTCTTTGGGTTGCTGCTTCAGGTCCCACGCAGCAGTAGCAGCTTGTGGGGCCCCATTCCTAATTGTGCCATTTCTTTTGGTCGCTGCTTCGGGTCCCACGCAGCAGTAGCAGCTTGTGGGGCCTCAATCCTAATTGTGTAATTTCTTCCCTGTTACAGGCTCCGCTCGTATCTTTTTACCCCATTGCGCACCCCCGGCGCCGCGCGGGTTCAATCAACTTCAACACCCCTGTTGGGGAGGTATGTATACTGGCGAAGCGGGAGGGGCAGGTTCAAGAGGGAGCCCTGTGTGGGGATACTGGTTAAGCTCCAGGCCTCCCTTTGTGGGGGCAGGGTCCAGGGTAAGCCTGATTTGCAGGCGCCCTTGCGCTCCTCCTACTACCTCTGCGCCCCTGCCACAGGGCGTTTTGTGGTGTGCGTATATGTTGCCGGTCTCGTCCGGCAGTCGTGGTTTGTTTTGCCATGCCTAAATTCTGTCTTCTTCCACGCAGTACTTGCCCTCGTCTCCGGCATCTGGCTTGGGGAGCTGAACCTTCTACCAGCACCCCCACCCCCCCTCTTTTGCCTTCTTGGCGCCAGGAACAGTGCTGCGAGGTATGTATTGGTGCCCGTTGGGAGCAGGGGTGTGGGGCATGTTGTGGATTTTTCAATCTCGTGCGGAAAGTGCTTCTACGGTTCTTCTCACATGTCACTTCGCTAGGAGAACTCTTTCTTCCAACAGATAGCATCGTGTCAGTTCTAGGGTCGCCCCCTTTATTCGCGTGAAGGTTGTCTGTACTGTTGTTTGCTCGTCGTTTAGTATTTGGTCTAGTTGGCTCACGGTCATTTTTCTTTCAGGGGAAGAGCCAAAGATAACATGGAAAGTCAGGGGTCCCCTCCGCTTTTCACACAGACGTCTCAAGTCGATGACTCGGGGATAGGACCCTCCCAGGATGCCCAGATGAAGGCACTATTGGACATGATCAAGGGTAATGGAGTGGCGTGGGCCAGTGAACTTTTGTCGGCCAACCCCCCAAAGTCCCCGGGGCTGCCCCTTCCCCCGATGCCCCAGAAATAGACATTTTGGAGGACCCTGGAACAGCGAGGCCCAAGCGTGTGAGGAAGCCGACAGTGAAAGACTTCCCAGCGGAGCCCCCTCCCAAGACCAGGGCGGCTGAACCCGTCAGAAATGTCATTGTGCACGCCCCAGCCTCACCCCCGGTGGTGACCCTGGCTAGCCCAACCTCGCCCGGTGGTTGCCGCTGCGGAACTTGCCACCCGGGAGGATCTGGGTAAGCTCACAGACACCCTAGCTGTATTTATGTCCGAGGTCAGAGCTGGTTTGCTTGCCGCTCCTTTGCATTCTTCGACTCCGGCGGGTCCCCGGGTGGTGGAGCCTGCTGCTTTGGTTCCTCTTCCTTTGTCGGGGGATGCTGCCGTTGCTCGTGTGTGGGGTGGGATTTCAGTTCTAGGGGGGGGACAGCTGCGCAGCGCCTGCTGGCCTCCTTGTTGAGGTGGCCTCCCAGCCGGAAAGCGCACTGCCTATCTCTGCTACTCCGCCTATTCCTGCCTCAGTGCCGCTTCACGCTTCCCCGGTGCACTTCACTGCACCTGCGCTCACAGCTGCTTCTGCGCTTGCCCCTGTTGCGGCCCCCACGTCGCCTCCGCCCATAGCTGTACCTGCACTCCCAGCGGCTACTGCGCCGGCCCCTGTTGCGGTCCCCACTGCGCCAGCGGTACTGATGACTATGGCTCCCTTGTTGTCGGGCAAATGCTCCCTCGCTTGGCAGGTCCCGCAGGCAGCGAAGGAAGGCATATGGCAAAGAGAATTCATCGACATCTTTTCTCTCCTTATGTTGGGTGCCGATGGTGTTGATGTTAGAAAAATGGGCTCTAAGGATGAGGAAAAGTAAGCCCGTTTCCAGTCTTGGCCTGAGAAAACGATCAAGAACTGGCGACACGCTTTTTCTATATTGGCTGCAGTTATCACAGAGCGCTTCCCAGAACAGGCGCAGGGTTTATTTCAATACGCGAGTGTCATTTCTGACGAAGCGGAATCCTCTGCTGGCATAGGGTGGTACATGTAGGACTGTGAATTTCGCAAGAAAATGTCGGTCTGCCCAGAATTAGATTGGGACCAGGTGGAGGTTAGACTCTGGATGCAGCATATTGGGAAGGGTAAACCCGAAGCCATGGGCAAAGCCAGTATACAAGTTAAGAAGGCTGAAACAAGTAAAGGGTTGGCAGAGAAAAAAGGTAACGTCAGGCAGTCCTTTCGAGGGGGGAGAGGCGGAGGGGGTTTCAACAGACAGGTTAACAGGAAGGGCTTCTCAGCAACATGCAGGTTGTTTAATGCAGGCAATTGCACCTGGGGAAAGGCATGCAGGTTTGCACACTCCTGCAGTAAATGTGGTGGGCCCCATCCTGGGTCAACTTGTGACAAACGCGATGCCACCACCAGCGCTTCCAGCAAAGACAAATAAACCCCTTTCCAAAGCATCTCCGCCTAGCGCCCTTCCTGCAACGCGCTCCACCCCCCCGCCACCTCCCTGTGTTGTCTCCAGCGGAGACCCCTCCCTCCTTCACTCTAAGGGCCCGTCTCCAGTCATTATCCCGAACTTGTTGGCCTTGCTGCGGTCCTACCCCAATGAGAAAGACAGAAATGTCCTGTCTTTAGGTTTTCTGGAAGGTTTCAGTATCCCTTACCAGGGTCCCAGGGTCAGTAGGGACGCTGAAAATCAGAAGTCTGTTAGGGATCTACCTGGGATCGTAGACAAGAAAATCGGCAAGGAAGTGTCTTTGGGGAGGGTGGCGGGCCCGTTCATGTCTCCCCCTCTTCCTGATTTTGTGGTGTCTCCGTTGGGTGTGGTCCCCAAAAAAGAACCGGGGGCTTACAGGTTAATTCACAACCTCTCCTTCCCAGAGGGCAACTCCGTGAACTCTTGGCTACCAGAGGGGGCCTGTTCTGTCTCCTACTGTTCCCTGGACATGGCTATTGACCTAGTGAGGAGAGCGGGGTAGGGGGCCTGGCTTGCAAAGGCTAACATTGAGGCAGCATTCCGTTTATTGCCTGTGCACCCGGACAGCCAGCACCTGCTGGGCTTCAAGTGGAAAGAGTGGTACTATTTTGACAAATGCATGCCAATGGGTTGCGCCGTCTCATGCGCTTTCTTTGAGGCATTTAGCACTTTCATGCAATGGGCCCTCTCCGCGAAGTATGGCGTCATGGCTGTGTCACATTACCTTGATGACTTCATTTTCATTGAGAGGGAGGGCACGCAGGAATGTCAGGAGGGTCTGAACTGTTTCATCGACTTGGCTAGTCACTTGGGGGTGCCTTTGGTGCCTGGCAAGACTGAGGGTCCGGCACAGGTCCTGACTTTCCTGGGCATAGAGTTGGACACGCTTACGGGTGTGTCTCGACTCCCGGCCGAGAAGGTACTGGGACTGAAATGGGACATTCAAGACTTGCTGGGAAGGGACAAAGCACCGCTAGGGGTCATCCAGAGTCTCCTGGGCAAACTAAACTTTGCAGCCAGAGTTATCCCGGTGGGTCGTGTGTTTGCTAGACGGTTAGCTAGGGCCACTGCCAAGGTCTCCAAACGTCATCATTTTGTAAAACTGTCTTCAGGCCTTAAGAAAGATTAGTTGATGTGGGCTGAATTCCTGTCAGACTTCAATGGGACTGTCATTTGGAGGTCTCCGTGGGTGGAGAGCCCCGAAATCAGTATGTTCACCGATGCCTCTGGACGGGAGGGCTTCGGGTCAATTCTAGGGGAGTTGTGGTGCGCGCAGGAATGGCCCAATGCTTGGCGCAAGCGGGGGATCACTTCCAACATAACTGTCCTGGAACTCTTCCCTATTGTGGTGTCGTTACATCTATGGCCGGTCCCATTGTCCAACAGGAAGGTCCTGTTTTGATCGGACAATATGGCGGTGGTGCAGGCCATCAACGGTCAAACAGCTAGTTGCCCTTTAGTCCTGTGCTTACTACGAGAACTGGCTAGCAGGAGCCTGCGCTACAATGTGGAATTTAGGGCTAGGCACATTGCGGGGGTCACAAATGTCGCGGCTGGCGATCTTTCTCGTTTTCAGTGGGACCGTTTCCGGGCGGCCTGCCCACAGGCGAGAGAGGAGATGACCCCCTTTGCACCAGCACTTTGGCGCATCTTGGAGTGGAGCAGGAGCTGAGAGAGTTAGGGGAAAAGTCTTTAGCCCCAGGTACGAGGAAGCGCTATGCTAGTCACCGGTCCACATTCCACAAAGCCATTGCCGACTTAGGTTTGGGGGCCCTTCCACTGGAGGACAGAGTACAGGCCTTTGTAGTTTGGGCGAAGAAACAGAACAAATCCCACTCCTGTGTCTGCGGCCACCTGGCGACCATCAGTCACGAGGCTAGGTTGAACGGGGTGGGTGATCCAGCCAAGTCTTTTGTAATCAGGGCAGCTTTGAAAGGTTGGGCTTCGGAGGAACCTAAGACTCCTGATGACAGGTCCCCCATCGAGTTCCCCACGTTGCAGGCCATGTTTGCTGTCTTGCAGTCGGTAGTACACTCGCACTACGAGGCTTCCCTTTTTTCTGCGGCCTTCATTCTGGCATTTTTTGGGGCATTCCAGA
Organism: Lissotriton vulgaris; assembly: GCF_964263255.1. Lineage (NCBI taxonomy): Eukaryota > Metazoa > Chordata > Amphibia > Caudata > Salamandridae > Lissotriton > Lissotriton vulgaris. Next base: position 335,775,609 of record NC_141693.1, on the reverse strand, counting down.
GCAGTGAGTTAGTCGCACGCTCCAAAGCAGATCTTTCTGGGGACGCCCTTGGGGTGGCTGACATTTGTTTTAGGGAGGGACAGTCTATCACGCTCAGACGGTCCAAGACTGACCAGGCTGGCAAATGGTCAGTCATTGGATTGGCCCCCCTCGGGGATCCCCATTTCTGCCCGGTGTCTGCCTTACAATCTTACCTGGCGCTTCGTCCTGCGGGAATGGGTTACCTTTTTATCCACTCTGATCACAGCCCCCTGACCAAATACCACATGGACAAAATAATGCTAGCATGCCTGGATTGTGCTGGCCTGTTGAAACAGGGGAAAAGGTTCTCCAGCCATTCCTTCCGTATAGGGGCGGCCACTTCTGCTTTCAAAGCTGGTGTGCTGCCAGACAAAGTTCAATTGGTAGGGCGTTGGGAGTCTCCCTGTTATAAACGATACATTCGCCCTTGACCAAGATATCCCGGCATGTCCATGTTCTTTGTATATTTGTTTGCTGTGTTTTAATTTTAGGCGTTTATGCCTCATTGGCTATTTTGTGTGCACTCTGATTCAATAAACATTTGTGAATATATTGCGTCTTTTCTTTGACAGGGTCAAGAGTGTGGGTCTTGGGGCATTCCACGGTCGACAGGTTGGGCTGGTGGGCAGCAATCAGGAACTGGACTCGGGGCTTCAAGAACATAGACTGTGTTTGGCTGGGTTTCCCTGGCATGCTCTGGAACAGCTTGTTGCACAGTTTGCGGGAAGTCCTCGCTACGGCAGGGCCTCCTCCTCAGCACTTGGTAATTCACCTGGGTGGCAATGACCTGATGAATCTGGGGAGATCTACCTTGTTGCAAAAAATGAAAATGGATCTGGGGGTCATCTGCGGGCTCATGCGCGAGTGTGAGATTTGGTGGTCCGAAATAGTGCCTCGGAGAATTTAGCGGGGCGCTTAATCTAGTGAGGCAATCGAGAGGTCCATGAGGAGAATCAATAGTGCCATGAAAAGGTTCACCCAACGTAGGGGCCTGGGCTTCATCAAACATGAAATGATTCAGGATAGTCAAAGGTTATTTTGAGGCGGATGGTGTTCATCTCACGCCTGTGGGCTTAGACCTGTTCCTCCTCGATTTGAAAGAGGCACTCATGAACAAAGGTTGCAGGTAAAGAGGAGTAGCAGTGGTGGGGGCCCGTGCGGCAGCGGGTACCACTGCACGGGCTGTGGCGGAGTTACTGGGCGATCCGGAAGAAGAGAGGTGCAAACACTGTACTTCAGCGGGCACATAGGGGTGCCAGAGCCTAACCTGTAACCTCATGGGAGGTGCAGGAACTCGTGTCGGCGCCCCAGTAGTCCTTCGGGCGGTTGTGGGCCTGTGCTACCGGGGGTTTGCCTAGTCACGCCCCGCAAGGGGCGTGTGTAGTATAATTATAATAATTGTGCAGCAGTTGGGTGGTTCCCCACTGTGCTGATTGGCTTAACAGGCGGGCAGGTGGCGAGAATGCGGCCTGCCCTTGGATCGCCCGTAAGATAACCCACCATCATTACATATGTTGTATGTAATAAACCTGCAGCATTTTTCCCCAAACTTAACACTTGTGTCTGTGTGTTATTTGCGGGTTTGGGCATTGTGGGGCGGGGGGTTCTTGTGGCCCTGATGTGACTATGTGCTTGCCCGAGGCCACGCTGTGGCCATCAAGAGGGCGGGCCCCTAGTCACGGAGGGCTGCCCCCGCCCACCTTGTGGCCAGCCACTCCTCACCAGGGCAGGCATCGCCCGGTAGGAGGTAGGCGGGTCACTGACGCACGTCCGGGGCGGCTGGGAGGAGCCTCAAGGGGTACATTACTCCCTTGCTCCAGTTTGGAGGCCTCTTTGCCGCTCCGGACGTCGTTGCGTTGCAGCTTCGGGACACTCTTTTCCCGCCCTTCCTCGAACCCAGAGTGTCTGATTGAGGGGGGCTCTTGGGGAGCCTTAATGTGTTCCTTTTTCGTTGCAGGCGGAGTTACTGGGCGATCTGGAAGAAGAGAGGTGCAAACACTGTACTTCAGCGGGTACATAGCGGTGCCAGAGCCTAACCTGTAACCTCATGGGAGGTGCAGGAACTCATGTCGGCGCCCCAGTAGTCCTTCGGGCGGTTGTGGGCCTGTGCAACCGGGGGTTTGCCTAGTCACGCCCCACAAGGGGCGTGTGTAGTATAATTATAATAATTGTGCAGCAGTTGTGTGGTTCGCCACTGTGCTGATTGGCTCAACAGGCGGGCAGGCTGTGAGAATGCGGCCTCAGGGCCGGCTCTAGGCATGTGCAAGCTGTGCACCTGCACAGGGCCACCAAACCCCAGGGGCCACCACGCCAATATATATCCTTAATATATTAATCCTCTGAGCATGGATACATATTTGCGTGGTGGCCCCTGGCAGGGATTTGGCGGCCTCCGGCTCTGTTCCACTTCTAAACTCCCTGAACCTCCCCTCTTTACTGGCCTGCGCGCTCCGCCCCGACACCCTCTTCTGGGCCCCCTACCTACGCTCCCTGCCCAGGGCCACCATGAGCCTAGAGCCGGCCCTGGCGGCCTGCCATTGGATCGCCCGTAAGATAACCCACCATCATTACATATGTTGTATGTAATAAACCTGCAGCATTTTTTCCCAAACGTAACACTTGTGTCTGTGTGTTATTTGCGGGTTTTGGCATTGTGGGGCGGGGGGTTCTTGTGGCCCTGATGTGACTATGTTATATGTGTGCGTCAAGGGGGCGTTCAGGGAAGCAAGCGAGGGGGGCAGAAAACTTTGGAACCTCTTACAGTAAGTAGTGATCTCTTCATTGGTGGTGTTTGTATTTTGTAATATCTGGTATCTACTCGGATCATGTGTCCTCTGCTCTCCAGCAGTCTTCGGAGCTCTGCCCTATTGGCCAGCTTGGATGGCTCTTCTCTACCCAGCCACCTCCTCTCAAGGAGTTAGCTACCTCAGCGCTGCCTCTGCAGGGGTAGACAGAAGCAGCCACTCTCCGAGCTGGACTACTGTTTACAAAATACATACACTTATCAAATGTATATAGCGCCCATAAGTTAGGGTCTCTGGAAAGCGCTAAACGGGCCTGGTTTGTTTATATTGTCATCAGCAGTGAACACGAGCAATGGCAACCTTGTGGGACAGCAACAACTATAAATAATATGTTAAATAAAAGGGGAATGAGGAAAATATAACAAGACCTTAATACTAAAAAAATGTTTTTAAATGAAATAGAGAGACAAGAACCCAATGGGAAGGTAAACAAAGGGAGACAACAGTGGACTGGAAGGAATTATGCAAAATAAAGAGAATGCCACGAGGCAACGATGTAGGAATAAAAAGAGAATGGGAAAAACGGACAAGGCATGTATGCCAACATTTTACAACACACAATAGGAAAGTGGAAGATTTTCAAACCAAACCTGGGAGAATGCATTTTTCGTATTCATTTAAATTGTAACAGGTGGAAGACAGCTACATAAAAGCTATTTTTAACTTCTAAGATGGCGAGTCTTCTGCTTGAATCGGCTCTGTTGGCATATATGCCAGAGCAAAACAAAACTTGGCTTTATATTAATTAAATATTATCATGGCTTTTTAGTGCACTTTATCGGTGCAACGAGGACAGAAGCATTGCACGCTTCCTTTGCTTAGGGACACGTGCTAAGAGCTCTTAATTGTAATACACATCTTGCAAGGTGGGATTTGTAGTCTTACCTTTTAAACAGCATTTGAAATGTAAACAATAAACTTCAGGAGGACATAAACTGATGGTCAAGTTATTCATACATGTCAAAAGACCCGATTCAAGGAGTAGATTCCCGATTTTGGAAGCCAAAAAAGGCTTCCTTTTAGCTGTCTCCTGCCGAAAAGGCATCTGGTTTAATGCAACTCAATGGGCAAAATACATTCGCTTGTTTTTTCCCCCAAAAAATCCCACTTTTCCGTTCACAAATATAGACATATATGAATTGTGGCATCTAAAAATCATAATTAATGAGGGACAGATTCCGCTCTGACAGTCAATTTATGCATTTTGTTTTTAAACCTTTCACAATTAAATTGCAAGATTACAACATTGATGGTAAATGCATACCATCTAAATGGAAAGCTTAATTTAAGAAAAAACCTTATGGGGTTTTAACACCTGCTGCACAGATCTTTGTGAAAACAGCAAGTTTCAGTGTATCATAATGGTAAGCTAATTATCAGTTAATGCACCTGCTGGAGAGATGTGTGTGCAGTCTAGTCGTAGGCTGGACTCATCATAAAATAGCAGAGGGATCAATGTGCATGCTTTAAAGCACATTGTGTAACATGCAACTTTATATTTTTGTATTACAGATTTCTTTTCTGCCGATATACTTCTGTTACTTGCAGGTCACAAGCTGCAGACTTTATGATATAGCTTAGAATATATGACGTTACAACGCATACCATTACAGCGCATACTTTTATATCAGTTTTTACGACACAACACATGTTCACAGGGTTAAATTAAAACTATCATTACAACACATACCATTAAAACGCATAGTAATTCTTTCCATACCTTTACCACGCATAACTGTCCTATGTTACAGTAAAAATGATGAAAGATTTATTTTTCCACCATCCTCTGGGACGGATGGAAGGGAAACGGGTTTTGGGTGGGGGAGTATATTAATACCCAAGTATTTATTTTAATGCTTGTGTATTAATTCTAATACCGAAGTATTCAAATACATAGGTATTAATCATTTTTGTTTTTTGGTTTAATTTGTGTTGTACAATTAAAAAAAAAAGAATAACTGATTTTTATGCATGTATACAAAGCTTTTTTAAGAAATACACTCTAAAGTCAGTGGCAAAAGCAGCATCTACATACAATGCACACAATGGGTATCCTTCAACTATGTCCATTACAGCAGCAGACCCATCCTCTACTCAAAATATCTGACAATCTGAAACGGAACTTATAAACCAACATTTCACACAACACATAATAAATATACATTCTGTCAGGTTATGAATCACGCAGAACAATTGTTTCCAATTGTATTTTCTTTCAAATTTTCATATACCCCATAAACATATATAAAAGAAGCCATCCACCATTTTGTGTGACCACACTCAGCAGGAGTAGGAGACATCTAAGACTTTTGAATTACACAGTGCCATCTACTAAATGAAGTAAGTGTACATTTAAAAAGTAACACCTGCTTAATAAGAAGAAATAATTCAAATACTTTAAATTTATTTTAAAATGATTTACAGCACTTCAAAACCACCCCCCAAATCTACAACATATAATCCGGAATAAATATTTCCGTTCATACATGAGTGAATATCAAACGACATCTATTTATATCATAAAATCCTAAATCGGTAAACAATGGAACTTTTTTAATTTCTACAGATATTGATCATACACAAACCACAATGATACATTGTGGGAAACAATCCTTTGGACAATCATCTGTAAGTATACTATATAATTTATTTTGCCCACTGGTCAGTTATGGGAGGCAAAATTATTATGCTAACTCCTGAGGGTGTTGGCCTCAAGGAAGGTGCTGGTCAGTGGTGGGGTGCAAAATTATTATTCTAACTCCGCAGGGTGTTTGCCTCAGGAAAGGTGCTGGACAGAGGTGGGGGCAAAATTATTATTGTAACTCCACCACCAGCTGTTTGCCTAAGGGAAGGTGCTGGACAGTGGTGGGGCTAAAATAGTTATTCTAACTCTGCCAAGTGTTTTCCTTAGGGAAGGTGCTGGACAGAGGCGTGTGTCACTGTGCAACTGAACCCTGGACATGGCCAGGCGTGGACAAAAATCATGCAGGGAAACCTCCCCTCCCCCAATACAAGTGGCAGTGAAGAGGCTCATGTTCTGCTCCCCACCTCCTTAATCCAGCACCTTCCACTCACTGTCTCCTCCGGAGGGCATGTTCAGAGAGTGAAGTTAATCCAAGAAAAAGCCTTTATTATTTTAGACACTCTTTTTCTAATTGTTGTATGTGCAGCCAATGTAATATAAACTTCCTTTAAAAAAAATGTCTTCACGTACAACATTCCTATTTATTTAGAACAGCACTGAATGTGAATGACCGTGACTAAGTAAGATTAGGTTCTCAAATAGCAATTTTTAAGGAATCGCTATTTGAGAATTGCAAAATGGAATGTAGGTAATAAATCGCAATTTTTTTGCGAATCCCTAAAATTTGTTAATTGAGATTAGCAAATTGCGAATCACAATTAAGGAATGAATGGGGATACATTCTCAAATTGCGATTTTCTATGAGAGAATCGCAATTCAAAGGGTGCCAGAGTGTCCAAAGGACACCTGTTGCACCCCTGGAATGTGCCTGTAAGTACATGTGGCACACATACATACCCTAAGGGCATGTCTGTGCGCCACATGGCACTTTGAATTAAAGAAAAAAATGCATTTTGACAGGAAATCGCAAAATACCATCTACTTGGAGTAGGTGGTATTGTGCGATTCTTTAAGCCAAAATCGCAATTTAAAAGACACTCCTACATAGCAATAAAGGAATCGCAAAATTGCGATTCCTTAAATGCTTGAGCAAAATAAGGAATTGCAATTTTTGCGATTCCTTATTTTGGTATGTGGCACCTACATACCAAAACGCTGTTTGCGATTCGCAAACTCCTTCCTACAGATGCCCCTTATTATTTACACAACTGTGTTTGGCTGGCCATATCTATATTATCATTAACAAATGTGCATTGTTAGAAGTGTACGTTTGTTTGAATGCAAATTGGTTGGAGCCAATGTACATTCGTTTATATTGCACTGCACGGGTCTCGTCTTAGCATTGTAATGAAGTGTGCTTCTCGTCAGCGTTTTGACTATTGAATACTATTTGAAAATGCGGTTGTGAGGGCTTCATGATTTATTTAGTATTACTTTTTTCGATACAAACCAAATTGGACTGTTGGTTCTGCCATACCTGAACCATTCTACAAAGCAGGGCCTCTTTTAAACTTCGCAAGCAGCTGCATAGTTTTCCGCACTTGCAAATCCTACAAGGTACACCTAACATTCTTTGGGCAAACAAAGATAAAATCTAACTTGAGTTCTTCCTCAAAGTGCAGATGCTCGGAACTCTTTCCATACTCTAAACAAAAGATACTGTCAATAGTAAGGTGCACTTATCTTTTTAAAAAATATATATTTATAAGGCTTTTTTTATTTCATGAAAGGAAAAAAACAGCAAATGCAAATCAATTATTTCACAGTAGTGCAACATAATTAATTACATTCATCAACAGGAGTCCAGTGGTAAAGGAAAAAAAGAAAAAAGAGGATACATCTTGTACACTTTACATTATCCTAAATCCAATCCGTGATGGGTGCCCATATCTTTACTCCAAATAGTCCTCCTCTTTGCCCCTTTAGTTTTATAAATAGCCATTTCAAAATTGTATATTGTCAATAGTCTTTCACGGCAACTGAAAAAAGAAGGGGGCTCGGGATTAATCCAGTCTTTTGTAATAGAAGCTCGAGCCACAGCCATACAAATAAAAAGAAAACAAGTCATAACTTTTGATCTTGGTTGATCAGCCATTCCCGAGCTACAACCCACCAATACCATCTCAGCAGTTAAGGTAATTGTGCGTCCTAGAATGACAGCCAAAAAATTTTCAATATGCAAAAAGAACTCAGAAAGTATAGGGCACTGAAAAAACATATTAATCCGCATCAGCGGCAAATTGACCACACCTATTGCATTTCGACCCTATTCTCATACTCCATTTAGATACCTTCCTAGGGGTAAAGTATAGATCATGTATAGACATAAAATGTTGTGACTTCATCATCCCCGTTATTAACACTCGGTTGGCTAAGATAATAGATTCAAGGATATTGATTTCAGGTATCCCGAACATGTTTACCCACTTTAATTGACAATTTTCCAAGTCATCTGGAAATTCATGAATCAGACTAGAGTAAAATTGCCCAATAGGTGTCTTTTTGCCATAAATTCAATTAGGGGTATTTTATTCATTTGATGTTCTATTACTGGCCGAGCATTCTGCAAAAAAATGTGCATTTGTAAGTATTTAAAAAAGTCATTTTTTGATAAAACAAAGTTAGCTTGTAAATCATTGAATGAAACTAATTGACCATCCTTAAACAAATCACCTAGACAATAAATTCCTTTGCCCCCCCCACCTAATAGCAACTTGATCCCGAAAAATATAGGGTAATAAATCAGATGCAGCAAAAGGCGTATATACATTTAATTTTGGTATACCCAAGTGTCGCCTACTTTCCACACTGCAAAAGCAGCTTTTAAAATCTTAAATTTAGTCTTTTTAAAATAACTAGGTTCGATTATCCTTACAAGACATCCTTTCATCTCTTCTCCCAGAGCTAACTCATAGATTGAGGGGGTATTACACAAAGGAATTCGGGCTTTGTCGCCAATTATGAGTGGGCTAATGGGTTGTAAAGATGCGGCAATATAATAAAATAGGAAATACGGAATGTTCCACCCACCATACTCTTTAGGAAGAATCATCTTTTTATAGGCTGTACGTTGCCGTTTGTAGCCCCACAAAAATCTGGAAGTAACCCTCTCTAATTTTTTAAAACAAGCAAAAGGGAATTCGACTGGTATTGTACGAAACATATATAAAAATTTAGGTAAGATCAGCATCTTCAATACGTTAGCTCTGCCATATAACGACAAATGAAGATGGTCTAATCTTTCTAGTGTCACATTGACTTTTGCCACTACAGGATTTATATTTAGCTCTGGAATATTAGCAACTGGGAGGGCGATCTTAATTCCCAAATATGTAACTTCCGGTACTGTTGATATATTAATGGGCGGGGAACCCCCAACATGCAAAATCTGCGTTTTGGATAAATTCAATTTATATCCTGAAAAGGACCCGAACTGTGCTGCTAAATCATTAATAGCTGGGAGAGCAGTTTCGACATCGGTTGTGACTACTACAATATCGTCTGCATAAGCTAGTGCTCAATAGTCTATATGAGCCAAATGAATTGGTTTTATATTCTCAGCAGAATTTAAACGGTTTACAAAAGGATCAATATATATAGAGAAAAGTAAGGGTGAGCACGGGCACCCTTGTCGCATACCACGATTAATTAAAATGGAGTAAATATTTGACCATTAAGGCGAATAGAAGCAGACAGGGAGCAGTGCATAGTTTTTAAAGCTGTTAAGATGCCAGGACCAAATCCCTTTTTAGTTAAGATATCCCACATATATGCCCGGGCAACCCTGTCAAATGCTTTCTCAGCATCCAACAGGGTGAGACTGATAGAAGAGCCTGTTGGCTGAGCCCAATCCAAGAATGTAATCACACAACGGATATGATCAGCTGTGTCACGTGCAGGAAAAAACCCATGTTGGAATTTTGAAACAAGAGGTGTAATAATTCTAGAAATGCGTGAGACTAGGATCTTGGAGTAGACTCTGCTATCCGCATTGATCAATGAGAGATGGGGCGGAATGATGAAGGGAGTAAAGGGGATTTATATTTTTTAAGGAAGACAGTAATTACTGAACTTTGCCAAGAAGGTGGAGCATTACCTCTTTGGGCCTCCATAAAAAGTATAGTCATTTCTTCTTTAAGAAGATTTCTAAACGTCCGGAAAAACTCAAGAGGTATAGCATCAGGGCCCACAGCCTTACCAGAAGCTAATGAGATTAAGGCTGATTCTATTTTTTCCCAAGTAATAGGGGTGTCCAATTGTTCAGACTCTTCTGCTGATAGAGTAATGTTAGGTAAGGAATCCATAAAATCTGGTACCCTTCCTTAATATCTCTGGTATTCTCTTCCATATATAACTCGGAATAAAATTCTCGTAAAACCCCCAATATATCCGATGGATTGTCCTGTAGCTGCCCTGAGTTATCCATGATTTTATCGATATTTGCGGATACCACCTTCTGCCTTAATCTTCTTGCTAAAAGCTTACCCGAGTTTTCCCCACCTCATACATCTCTGATCTAAAAGTGGCAATTTGTTGAGCCAGTTTCGAGGAAAAGTCTGGTAGATCCTGGCTTTCAGTATGACTACATTTTTTAAAATTAACTCAATACCAGCCCCTCTATTGCAAGCCACCATCAGCTGAATTTCAATATCTTTGAATTTGGCCATTTCCATCTCAGCTACCTTCCTAATTTTGCGCTGTTTGTTTATTGAATAGCTTAACGTTTCTCCCCGAACCCCTGATTTAAAAGCATCCCACACAATCTCAATTGACGCTGAGCCTTGATTAAATAAAAAAAAACTCGGGTATCCACTTCCCCATATACTGAATATAAAGAGGGTCAAAAAGTAACTTCTGTTCAAAAGGCCAGGGCGTTGGGGGTTGTTTAAGATTAATATCTAAATCAAGTATAATGGGGTTGTGGTCAGAGATTATTTTAGGGATGATTTCAAATCTGAGTTTTTTGGCAGTGTTGATAAATCCAGCCGTAACAAAAAAATAACTCAGATGAAAGTGTTTCTGGTGCGGGGCAGAATAGAAAGTACTCCCAGGAGCACCTCCTCCCATTAAAAATCCTACACCTATCAACCCGAATTCATCGATGATCCCTATGGTGGCCTTAAACACATTTTTCTTCCTACCCCCATACATGTAATTGCTTGAAATGTCGTCTTTCCCGTCCAGATGTAGGTTAAAATCCCCACATAACAGTAAAGGTGACGGCCACAGTGCTAGTTCAATACTCAATTGATTCAACATATCCGGATCATCGGAATTGGGGGCATAAATGGAGCATAAAGTCTGGAGTGTAGCCTCTAACCGTATTTCAATAATTACCCATCGCCCTAGCGAATCCTCTTTAACCTGTTTACTTGACCCTACACCATACCTTTTTAAAATAGCAACTCTTCTTGTAGTAGTCCCCTGCCGAGTGCAGCCTACTAGTTCGAACCCCAAATCTTTAAACCAATTTCTATTTTTCCAGGGGATGTGGGTTTCTTGAATACACAAAATATCAATTTTCAGAGTTCTCAATATATGAGCCATTATACCCCTTTTCCTTTTGTCACTAAGCCCACAAATATTCCATGAACATATTATAAATCTACCCATCTTCAAATCTGGAAATAATCGCACCCATTACTACAATAGAAAGATAACACAAATTGACACAATCTCGATTTTGATTTGCACACAATATTCTTTTACTGTTTTTCCTTGCCCCACACACCAACACCTCCCCCCACCTAACCCTCCCTCTTCTGCTTCCCCCCCCACCCCCGCCCCTCTGTGACCCCACCAAAAAGAGGCTTAAGGACCAGGTCCTCAGTGATGGTGAGTGATCAAGCAGTGAGTGAGTCCCGCCATGTCCCTCTTCAGATACATCTCTTTCCGTTACCATGATAGAATACACCTAGAATACACCTAGACAGGGAACTAATAATAATTTCTGCTATACACAGGAGAGCTCAACCAAATTAATGAAAAAATCTACATTACATGCTCTCCACAAACTCCTTTTTTGCGAAAAAAATATATCTTGTTTTCCCCTTAAGGTGCACTTATCTACTGAGATATCTAACTAACCCATATTATAAAAATATATACATAATTTTATAAATACTAATTGAAATGGACAATGTGCTAGCGAACGGGTTTTTCTATTCAGGGTAATAGCGGGCACTCTGCTAATAGTGGACACAAATCGTTAGTAGCATGGAAAAATTTAGTGTGGTGCAACTGGGTGAGGGGATAAGCCCTCTAATCCCCCAATTGTGTGATGGAAACAACCAACGCACTGTAAAATTTGAACAAGATACCCTATCCACACAACAAACAAGTAGAAAAGGTGTGTCAATGTAGATACATGTCAGTTACAAGACAAAGCTAGCAGAAAATATACAAGGATTTCTTGTTTGGCGTGTAAACAGTTCAGTCTCTTTTAATTCCTCAAGCAAGCCAGCCGACACTTGTTTCGTAGCACAGGAATAGTATTTTCGTGACTCCTCAGGGCTGTATGGGAAATAAGACACGAATGGGTAGTCGCTCTGCCGGTGATAATCCCGACCCGGCAGGGCTCGAGACCCTAGAGGTGGAGTTCCAGTAGGGTGTTGGCGGATAAAAAATAAATCTTTGATGTAAGATCCTAGATGTCCTAGAGAGTTTCAGTCACTCGAAGGATTACATCTGAGATGAGCCAGTTGTGGCTCATTGTTGTGCTGACGCAGTGTGCGCCTTCCAAAAGCGGCAAGCCCGCAGGATACGTGTAGAATACAAAAGGGGAGCGAATAACTCCTTATTTGCGAGTGATTTGTAGTATCAGGCAGTGCGGGCTTCTTTCCTGCGGGTCGCCGTATTCCAGTTGTGACACACCTTTTCTACTTGTTTGTTGTGTGCATAGGGTATCTTGTTGTAATTGGAATGGACATTGATATGCTGTTAAATCTTATAAACCACTAATGTTTGCTGGCTTTGGTTAGCTGCATAGCCACCAGTCACGACCCATGCTCTGTTCATGTCCACAAAACATCTGAAATAATCTATGACAGCAGTGGACAGATTGCAGATCACATCAACACTGACATCAAAGATGTCATTACTGCTTTAATTTCCAATGTATGGATTGAGTACTACCTTCACCAACCAGGACCCCTTGTGAAAACGAAATAGAGAACAAGTGTTGTTACAGCTGCACTCACTAGTAATATATATCATAAGACATATTATTGGTTAGGCTGCCTGCACTGTTAATATACACATGCCATCATGGATGAAACATATAGAAAAAATGTAGTATTTTCAATGTCAGAAAAAACATTTATAAATAGCCAGCCGTTTGTTGTTCCATGAATGATTTTGATGTGGTATATGATATGATATTATCTGTGAGGTCATGTCTGATGTACAAGTGGGGTTGGTGTGTGGTATATGATATTGTCAGTGAGGTCCTGTCTGATGTCACATGTGGGGTTGGTATGTGGTATATATTATCAGTGAGGTCATGTCTGATGTCACATCTGCATTATCTCAAAGTCTGTTATGAAGTTCTGTGGTTATACTGAAGAAGCAGCTACCTATGTCATTATCATATGAAATCTCTTTATTGATGTCATAACTACACTTTCACAGTTGCTTTATCAACCTTCTCGGTTTCTCAAATTTGCTTGAAAATGCAGTTTGTGCACTATTTTTTCAAAAAGTTCTCGGGGGAGACCCCCCGGCCCCCATATCATGGTCAGGCTCGTTCACTATGCTTGCTCGCCACATGACTGTCATCTCGAACATTTTCGCCCCACCACTTTCAAATATCATCAGCTGCCACTGCAGAAAACTCTATTGTAGGAGGTGCCTATTCTCCTACCATCGCCTCAAGACCCTCTCCCTCCTCCCACTGTCCCTGCACTGCCTGCTCTCCGTGTACTGCCTCCTGTCCCTGCGCTGCCTCCTGTCACTGCGCTGCTCCCAATCCCTGTCCATGCGCTGCTCCCCATCCCTGCTCCTAGTCTCTGCCCCGGTGCTGCTCCCAGTCCCTGCCCTAACGCTGCTCCCAGTCCTTGTCCCGGCGCTGCTCTCAGTCGGTGCCCCGGCGCTGCTCTCAGTCCCTGCCCCGGCGTTGCTCCCAGTCCATGCCCAGGGGCTGCTCCCATTCCCTGCCCCGGCGCTGCTCCCAGTCCCCATCCCAGCGCTGCTCCCCGTCCCTGCCCCGGCGCTGCTCCCCGTTCCTGCCTTCACCAGAACCACCACCAGGACAACAAATGGACTTTGAAGCACAACCACACATCGGGCGTGCCACCAATGCACTGCAGGTTGTGCACCATCCAGCGGCAGGACCCCTGCCGCCACCTGAAGATATATGTCTAAGAAACTCCAGGTACCCAATTGTCAAAACAACTGTATTTTCTCCTCCCCAAGATCCACCAAAGGACCACACGCTTGCCGACACTGCCACTTCTCCTGCAACACAACCTACGAAAGATCCTGCACCATTCCGACCCACAAGACTACCCTGCGAATGCTCCACTGTATCTCGCTCACTCTTCAAACATGCCATGAAAATATGGAACACTATCACCACCCCCTCCACGGATGTCGCCTTCATCACCAAAAATGGCTTAACCCATCCTCGAACCCTGACATCACCGCCACCACTCTCAGAGGCTACAAAAATAATACACCATGACTTCGTCAACAAATAAGGCAGAGGCATCACCATCATCTTCAAGGAAACCATCAGATGCACCATCACCACTGACGACACCACACCTCTCAGGGAACCTACTACAAACTGATGAAAAGACCACAATACGAGGCACCCTCGACTACAGACCACTGGGACCCAAAGCAACATTCTGCAATGCCATCCCTAACCTCATGGCCCCCCTAGCAATCGACTCGCAACACTACCTCCTACTCAACGACCTCAACTTCTACACAGATGATCCCATATAATGATAACTCCATCATCCTCATGGAGAACCTGAACAACATTGGCCTCATCCAACTGGTCACCAAACCTACAAACAAAGCTAGACACACACTCGACCCCATCTTTACCTCCAGCGACAGAATCAAATTCAGCCACACCACAGAACTCACCTGGACTGACCACACCATTGTACACTTCACCATCACAGAAGCCCAGCACACCATCACCAGGCAGCAGATCTCTTCCCATCCCAGTTGGAGAAAGGTCACGAAGGATAAGTTACTTACCTGTAATCCTAGTTCTCTTCCAGGGGTATACTCATCAAAGTCATAAGCACTAAATAGTCCCGCCCACCTGCGGGGATCCCGGAGCAATAACACACACACACACACACACGCACGCACACACACACACACACACACACACACACACACACACACATATGTGTGTGAGCAAGGCCACACGTTGGCCGAAACCCGTCATCTTGTCCGCATGCATTGCGTTTTTATGGACTACATAAATAAAGTCACTGTATGCCAGCAGTGTTTGAGGGCATTGAAGAGTCCGTTTCTCTCCTTTTGGTGGGCTGAAGCACCGGAGTGGTAATTACAATATATATATATATATATATATATATATATATATATATATATATATATATATATATATATATATATATATATATAAACGCTCCAAAATTCCTTTTCAAAGCAAAAGAATTGACGGCACTCCACAACTCGTTTGTCAGGGTTCAAATGATTTATTCATCAATCCAACAGAACGCGTTTCGGCATCGCGCCTTCGTCTGCTGTCACTCGCATCAGTTTCATTTGCATTATAAATAAAGTTTGGCATTGACGTCAATCTCGTGTTCAATCAACACAAAAGAGAGACCAAAATATAGTAAAGGCGGCCATCTTATAGTGGTTGCCATAATACATCAATTATATGGCATTTGTAAGTAAACGTAAGATATATATCAGGGCTCGACAAATCTAAAAAATCTCACTTGACCTGCAGGTCGAGTGAGTAGACTTTTCTACTCGACCTAACAGCAATGCACTCGACCCACAATTGATCGCATAATGGACTTTTTTCAAAACATATGCAGCGCCAACAACCCAGGAAAACGTTGGCCACCCAAATAAACGGCAAATTTCATCCATTTACCTCCCTATGTGTGTATCAAAGTGCTGTGGGGAAGGTTTCTGCGAACATACATGGCAAAAAAAATACCTTAACTTTAACATGTATACATATCAGGCTGGCACTTACTTGTAGTGAGGAAGCTGATGCTCAGACTGAGGCTAAGGTTTGCGTTCTTCAGATCGCTGCCTTCTGTCCTTCCCTTTGAAATAACTTTATGGCCAGAGTCAGTGCTTGTTCTTTCAAAATACAGCATTAGCGCTCCGTCAGCAGATGAATGTAGCTCATTTTGTAATCCGTTTATGCTGCCAAGTCCTCAAAGTTTCATTTACATTGCTGTAGCTGTGGCAGTGTTTAATTTGTATGAAAAAAAGTGCCACGGGCCGGGTCAGGAGTCCATGGCTTGGCAGTTCGGGCTGGACTGTTCCAATGAGGCACATGGGTCATCAAGACTAATTTCCATAGCCAGTCCTGAACTGGGGTGGGGAACAGTGAGCTAAAGAACGATGATGGATTCAACCCAGGTCTGTGACTGGGAGTCAGTGTCTCGAAAGGAGACAAACAGCTCCATGGCAAATTGTCAGAAGTTTTATTTAATAAATTGGTCAAGACTGATTTGCATAGCCAGTCCTGAACTGGGGTGGCGAACAGTGAACTAAAGAACGATGATGGATTCAACACAGGTCTGTGAATGAGAGTCAGTGTCTCGAAAGGAGACAAACAGCTGCCACCATTGCAAATTGTCAGAAGTATTCAGACACCACAGTGAATGGTAAAACACAAAAATGCACAAGTTGTTAAGGAAAATAGTGCTGATTTGAACAGAGTAGCATTAAACTGAGTCGCTATCTTCTGAGTCAGTAACAACACTAGTGTTGTTTTGACAAGGATGTTTGTGGCCCATAATATGTCTTGTTCCTGGATTTGCTGAAAGCCAATACAAAACGGCTGGGTTTGGATCAAAAGTGTCTAACTCTGGCCCATCTACTTGGATTTGCATTAAAGCAGACATGGTGTCACTTTTAAGGGACGTACGGAGCTCATTTTTTATTCGGTTCATGCTGCTAAACCCCCGTTCACATATTGCTGTTGTTGGACTGATGGAAAGCATGATTTCTAAAATTGGAAGGACATGTTTAACTTCTTCTGGGCGTTTTTTCAATAGCTGAGTGAAGAGGGATACAGGCTGCAACAACCTCCGATGAAAGACGTACAGTTTAAAATCTAGCCACTCTCCAGGGGCAGACTCAATTTCTTCATCAGTAAGTACCTTTTTGTAGTACTGTACAAGGTCCTCAAATTCTTGATCCCCAAAAACTCTAATCTTTTCAACAGAGTCTGGCCACAAAGTAAAATCAAAAATGTTAAACAAAGAATGCGGCTTGCCTGAGATGTGCTTCAGAAAGCGGTCACTCATAAATGAAAGAGCATTCTCTAATAACTCAATAGTGTCTTCCTTGACACTAGTTTCATTAGAGCTGCCTTTTCTAGCAGGCTTTGCCTGTGTTAGTAACGGGACCCCTGCGAAATTTCCATCTTTAAAAAGCAATTGAAATTGTGTTAGTGCTTTTCCTGGCTTTGTTTTCAGCAGTATTAGCTTCTGTTGAAGCACCTCGATTCTTCTTGCAACTTCAGAAATAAGAGTATCTTCTTGTTGAAATGCCTTAGACACTTGCTGAAGCAGCTCTGTGAAGTCTATCATGAAGTGCAAGAAATAAAGAAACTTCTCCGACTTCATGTCATGAAGCAATCCTTTGGCTTTGTTTGAATATTCATCAGTACCAGTAGCAAGGTGCTCAAGATGAAGTACTGTAGCTTCCCAGTTTGTCTTAAGCGCTGTTACTGCCCTGTGCTGACTTGCTACCCATCTGATTTGCTGCAAGCCACCAAAATGTTGTAACTGCTCTTCCAGATTATCAGCTATCTTTTTAAGTTCCCTTCTCCGCTTAGGTGAATAATAATATAGTTTGAAACATCCTTTGAGCACCTCTTCAAATTTGGATATGTATGAACTCTTTTTTTTAACATCACACACAGCAAGCTCTAGGTTGTGAGCTACACAGTGCACAACTGCAATGTGATTGCAATTGTCCCATCCTTGATGCTTGGAGACTTCGTCCAGTAGCTGCTTCACAGCACCAGATTTAGTACCGAGGTTCACAGCAGCTCCATCTGTATTCAGACCAATGCATTTCTGGCTCAGAATATCCAGAGATATGCCCATGCTTTCCAGGCCAACCATAATAGCATTTTTCACTCCGGACGCAGTGGAGTTTTTCATGCTGACAATGTCACACAGATGGGTAACAAGGGTGCCTTCACAAACAAATCGTACATAAATAAGTTCCTGTTCCTGAATTCCTTTGTCAGTTGACCCATCTGACAGAACACTGATGAACCTAGCATTTTCTATTTGGGATCGAATTGACATTTTTAGGGTCTCGGAAATTGCTATTACAAAGTTACGGCATGCATGATCAGTCATATAATTTTCGAAATTCCACTCAGGATTGTTCTTTTTCTGCAGTGAGCAGAGTTTTGGAAACTTAATAAAAGCCTCACCTTGTTTTGCGATATAATAGGCTGTATTAAATAAAATGTTTAAGTGCCGGATATTTTTTTCATGCATTTTTGTGATCGATTTGGCTATGCAGGTCTCCTGTGGCTTTTGAATTGCAGCTTCATGTAATATGCATTTTTCATGCAATTTGCTCTTGTGGTGCCATTCCAACGTCTCCCTTTTGAATTTTTCTGTCACACCAACATATAGGGAAGACTTAGTATCTGCAAGATGAGGAAATTTCCTACAAACTCCACAATACAAAACTTGAGATTTTTTAAAACTGGGCTCAACTAGGTCAGCAGCAGCTCCATTACTTTCCTGTTCTTCAAACACTGCCCACTTGAAATCTTCAAGCCATTTCTGTTGTACAACTCTCTGTCTTTTTTTTTATCATACTCCCTTTGCTTTTGGTGGATTTCTTCTAATCTCCTTTTTCCAACTGCTGAACTCTCTCCTGCATTATTCATTGGAGTTTTAGCTCCAGTTTTTCCGGCCAACCACAACCTGATGTCTGCCATTGCAGCTGCACTCTCTGCCTGTTGTCTGCCTTGTCCTCACTAGTTAGCCAGCACTGACTCACTGACTGCTTCTGTCCGCTTTGAGCTAGAATCAAAAACAACAAACTCACTGTAACTAATTTAAAAATTTACCATGAAGTTTGTACAAAACTACAATACTGGCTTATAACATTTGCTTTCAATAATTAATAACATATGATGGTTCCAATATAAATTTGTATGCATCAGATCTGTAACTCAGTGTGGCACTCTCAGGTTCGCACAAAAGCACCCCAATTTGGAAATGCGCTCTAATGGTACTGAACGATGTGCAACACCAGTGCAGCTTCTAAAATAACTCACTATTGAGACTAGTCTGATCTTGAGTATCGCGGGTGGTTCTAATATGGGGGAGGCTTATACCTGGTCAGTAAAAGGTCTGCCTGACGCTTCCCCCTCCCAAAGCCTAACTCTGGGCCTAAACTACTTTTTGGGGGGAAACTGGGTGGTAATTAGTCAAGTGGTCACACAATCTGCACAAGCCGCACCTTAGGTGATGGTCACACTGTCTTGCAAGCAAAATCAAGCAATGAAGGTGAGGAAACATACAAATAAACTACACAACATTGTAAACCTGTTCTAATGCAACTTGCAGCAGTATAAACTCTGGGAAGACATTTAATTTCCATTACCTTCAGATAATAACTGACAGAGTTCGGGACGTTTATAAAAGTGCATGAACCTACAGCCAAATCAAATTCTCCACATTGCGCTTCATCTGGGAAAAGGCATTAAGCAAACCTTTTTTAAACAGTGAGTTTATATGGGCACAGCACAGACAGTCTGACCTGTAAACAAATTTGCACATAACGCTTTACAGATTCATTACAACATGGACATTCATTTTCAACTCACAATGCACAATAAAAATATTGAATCTTATTAAGACCAAAGGAAAAAATTCAGTGCAGCGTAATAAATTACTGTAAGTAGTTGCATCGCACAAAACACAAATCACTTCTTGGATCATCACACAAATCACTGGTACCCATGACTGTTATCAACCTTGGAGGGAGAAAGGCAAAGACTACCCCTGCATCAGCAGCAGGAAGAATGTGTGCACAAGTGCGCGAATACATACGCACACACACAAAAACACACCGCTAGGGCTTGGCACACCAAGCAATTTTACCAACTGAAAATGCAGGTACACAAAGGTCCCACACCAAAAGCGAATGCAACTCTCAACACAATGCCAAACAGACATTCTAGAACTGGCCCGTGGCCGGTCACAAAATAATGCTCAAGGAAGGAGTGTGAAACTTAAATAATAGAGAGGGCTGCATGCAAGTCTATGAAAAATAACCACACTGGAAATCCTAGCCACAGGTAAATGCCCTTTTCATGACTAGCATTGAGGGAACAGTAGTTCACAGAAGCAGACTGATGTGCATGCAGTGTGACGTGGTGGATCTGTGATTCCCAGATCATCCACCACATCACACTGCATGTACATCAGTCTGCTTCTGCTGCCAGTAGCACGTCATTCACACCCACTGCACTCCAGCACTAGCAGCGCCAGCATTAGCAATGAAAGTCCCGGGTGCGCTGCTGCTTTACAAGTGTTCTTTGAGAGTGCAGGCCTGACACAGTGGCGGAGTTTAGTGCTGTTGTTGTCAATGTCACTCAATTGTGCGGGTGCACTCGGACTCTGAGGGATAATACATGTGCAGGTTACACGACTGTGATGATGCTGATGCACCAAAGTCAAGATCGGCGAAAAGTGCGTGCGAGCTGCTGCTCCCAAATAAATGGTAGGCCTCAGGCTACAAATGATTTACCCTTCCGCTCCGACCTCTTAGCCTGCCTAGAGCCAGGCCAGCCATCATCACCTCGCGCCACCTCCAGCTTGCTCACAAATCCACTGCAATGCCTGCAGAAATAAGCCGGGGCCTACCCTTTTGCTTTTGATACCGGCCGGGTCGCGACGCCCCCAGACAGTGCCATGATCAGGGGATTACATGCATACAACTGGACGGACACTCACCTGCGGGTAGCATGCTATAAATAATAAAATTACGGGGTGCCTCTCTTTCTCACTCGTCTCTCTGGCTCTCTGATGCCTGCCTCCTCGACCTCGCCTCACTACCAGTCATGCACAAGTTTTATTGCGTGACTCAGCGCGCCCCAATGCGCATGATCACATTCACCAGGTCCACTCCAGACCCAACCCTAAGGGTGAACATAAGACCGCGGCGGAGACATTCACTGCTCGCTGCGCGCGTCATCATAGTGCACTGCCAGGTAGATTTTTAAAAATCGTATGATAATAGCCTAAATGAAATCATTTCACGAGGAGAGACACGGAGTACAAATAGTCTGTCTGTCAACAGTCAGACTACTAAACTGACTCTCTGACCCGTCCCGGTCGGTCAGGTCAAGGCCCACATCGGTCCCTGCAACAAAACCGGCCCCCTCTCATAAAACCGGCCCCCACCCCATCCAGCCTACCGGGGGATTGCCCGGTGCCCCGGAATTGCCAGTCCAGCCCTGAACGGTACACGGCTAACGCTGTTGAAAAAGGAAAGCTAACGCTGTTGAAAAAGGAAAACGTAGACTCGGAGGCTGACCTGTGAAGGTGAGACAACATGACGGAGCCTCGTGTAAATGAAAAGAAATTTAAAAGTGACTCACCTCTGCCAAATCGTCCCGCACTTTGCCACTGAGTGCCGACTCCACCGAGGAGAGCGCGTGTGGTGGCGTGCTACGTCACTGCTGCACTTTAAGCAGCACAGCGCGGGGGCAGGCCAGGGCTGTCATTGGTAGCGCTTTCGCGCGCTACAAGATTGACGGCCCTGGCCTCCAAACAATAGGCAGTGTGTGCATGATGCCCCCTAAAGACTTTAACTGCGCACCGCACCACCTGCACTCCGCCTATCGTGCGTGCGTGCATGAACATGCTGCCCCCTAAAGCCTTTCATCGCGCACCGCACAGCAATGCGCTGCCACCTAGAGCCTTCAACTGTAACTGCACCTACCAGATAGCACTCGCCAGGCCGGTCAAGTAGGCCTTGAAACTGACTCGACCTGAACAGAATTCACTCGCATTTGCGAGCGGGCGAGTACATTTGTCGAGCCCTGTATATATATATATATATTACCTACTGGCGATAGCCAGTAGGTATATATAGTTAGGATTTTTTCTCTATGGAACTTTTGAAAATTCTATGTCTAATAACTTTGGCGTTTGTGGATGGAATCGGCTGAAATTTTCAGGAAAATGGCACATTTTGTTTCTGAGCAGCCCCTGAAAATTTGGGGGGGTTCCCTAAGGGGGGGCCGAGAAAAAAGGGGGGCCCCAAAACGCGTTTTTCCCATTCATTTTTCCATAGGGCGTTTGGCCTCACTTTTAGCTCGAACGGCTGAATGGATTTGCACGAAACTTGGCAAAATTGTAGGGACTGTTAGCCCGATGTGCCTTTGCTGGGTCTCAATATATGTGCTCCAGTGGATTTTGAGAAATTAACGTTTAAAAAAACAGATATATCCGTGACAGCGTCCCGGATAGCGCACCAGTTCGCGTACTTTTCGCGTAACGGAGCTTTGCGAAGCGAAGCTGATTGGCTGTCCGGTGTCTGTCAACATTCTAAACAGTCCGGAGCGGCCGCCATCTTGTCTCTCGGTAGGATTGAGAGACAAGAGGAGGCCAAAACAAAGGGTGAAATGAAGGAAAGGGGGCAAGGTAGACCCCTTCTGACCCCCTAGGATTGATGAGGGGGATATTAAAGTGCCCCGCGGGGCCAAAAAAATCGATTTTTTGTCATAGAGGCGCAAATCGGTACGTGAACCGGGCAGCTAACCGGGCAGCTAACCGGCAGCGTAACGGGAGTCTGAGGAGAAGCTGATTGGCTGTCAACAGTGTAAACAGTCTGGAGCGGCCGCCATCTTGTCTCTCGGTAGGATCGAGAGACAAGAGGTGGTGAAAAACGAAGGGGAAAATGAAGGAAAGGGGGCAAGGTAGACCCCTCCTGACCCCCTAGGACTGATGAGGGGGATATTAAAGTGCCCCACGGGGCAAAAGAAAAAAAAATGTGCGCTTTTTCACGGTAGAGGCGTTTCCCGGTACGCCAACCGGGCAGCTTACCGGCAGCGTAACAGGAGTCCGACATCTTGTGTTTTTTGAGCATCCGGTTTGCGTACCGGGTAGCGTTCCGGTAAGCGTAACAAGGGGAAAACCAAGAGAAACAGTAAAATAAAATTTAAAGGAATAGATTTCCACCAAACTTGGCAAAATTGTAGGGACTGTTTGTTTGATGTGCCTTTGCAAGGCCTCAAGATATGTGCACGTGTGGATTTTGTCTAATTAAGGTTAAAAAAAATATATATATCTGTAAGCGTGCTCTGGCGCGCTTACGTTACGGGTTTTGTTTGCGCTGCAGAGACGATACGTCACGTTTATGCAACGTGTCATGAGGCGTCTCACGTGGCTACGTGATACGTCATGTAATAAAGAATATATTTTACAGCTATAGATATTAGCTTTTAAAAAACCAATGAAATTCACTGAAAAAAACCATAGGTTATAGACCATATATAGTTAGGAATTTGCATTTAGAAAACCTTGAAAATTCACTGAAAAAACCATTGGTTATAGACCATATATAGTTAGGGATTAGCATTTACAAAACCTTAATTTACTCGCACAAAACCATAGAAATTCGCATATATAGTTAGTTGCAATAACAATATATATCGCGCACCCGCAATCCACTGCTGATGATGTCACATATTACATCATTCATGACATGGTCAGTGACATCACTGATGACATCTCAAATGACATCACTGATGACATCTCAAATGACATCACTTTTCTTTTTCAGGAAGTGAAGTGAAAAAGAAAAATTGGCTACAAACAAAGGGATTCGTGAAGTGCTACCACTGCAAAGCCTGTGAAATTGCAAAACCAACCCAGGAAATAACTATGCCTGACAAAAAAATCTGGAAAATCAACGAATGCATTACTTGTAACAGCAGATACACAGTATATATGATTGAATGCCCGTGTAAACTAAGGTATATTGGAAGCACAATTTGCGAATTAAAAAAACGTATCCTTGAACATGTCCGTGCAACAGTGCATAAAGACAGAAGCAACGCAGTTGCTAAACACATGGAGTCAGATCATAATGGAGACTGGAAGCAATTGCGTTTCTGGGGCATTGAGACACTGAACCCATCACCCAGAGGGGGACACAATGAAAAACAGCTACGACGCAAGGAATCAAAACATATCCTTGGCTTCAGAACAATGACCCCATTAGGGCTAAATCAATCGGAGGAGCTTTACATACACTTATGAATGGACTAAAATTGACTTCCGCAAATTCCCGTCTGTCGTGTACTACATTTTAATGAAATTTGTCCCAGTTTTATTTTTCCACTCCCCCACCAGTTTTCACCTTTGTTTCAAGCTCACTCAGGAAAGTACACAATTGGAAGCAATATATGATGACATGTAGAAATGCCCACTGGAGGGCTATATTTTGTTTTGTTTTGTTGTGTACATTAATTAATCAACATGCTGAATTATGAATACCATGCACATGTAGAAATGCCCACTGAAGGGCTATACCTTGTTTGCGTATTAATTAATGAATATGTCAAATTGCGAATACCATGCCCACTGGAGGGCTGTACTCCCTGAGATAAAACTGGTTACAGAACCAACAGTGTCAGAGGGGAGCTATTAATGAATAGATCACCCCACACAATCTGCCAATCATTTAGCAATTAGCATAATGGCTATGCCCTCATAATTACTCACCTGGAATAAGTATTACACACCAAAACAAGGCTAAACTACAAGTCCCAGAATTCTAAGCATGAAAGCCATGTACCATGTGACAAGGGGGCGTGTCTAATTATGTTGTTTGTTGGTTCTTTATAACTGTTGAGCGACACACAGTACACTGACCGTGATCAAGACAGCGGACGCTGTCGAAACGCGTTGGTTGCTATATTGTTTTATGACCCCTGATGGATTTATGAATTACATTGAAAAATTGCACCAGACGAACGATTACAGCCTGTTTCTTTCTGCGACTCCACTCCTCCCCTTTGGTGGGGAAACCCTGTTGAATGCATAGCGGTCTGGCTCGACCGCAGGAGTAACGCGACCAGGATCTAGTAGCGCCTAACGGAAGAAAAGGGAGCCAATTGGTGTATATATATATATATATATACAATGCATATTTATAAATATGCAGCCTTCGCCATACTAGTGTCATATATTCCAAAATTCCATTGAAAATTATTCATTTGAAAACACTTAAACAAACATATAAAATAATATTTTCATGACACCGAGAAAATACCTTTAACTTGTTTTTGAACATAGCCTTTATTTTCAGAGGAAAAAAGGCAAGGTCATAGAGGCAGATTAGCCTAGAGAGGCTGCATATGGAACACTCAGATAAAATTGGTGCAGTGCTTTTAAGACTTCCAGATTCTCATCATGCCCCACAGGTAACAGTCAGATCTTTTTGACGGCGTATAAACATTGTATTCATAACATGAGTAACAGATACATTGTTATGGACATGGTATTCGCCCGGGGAGGAGGGAGGGTTGATTATGACTTTGACGAGTATAACCCTTGAAGAGAACTAGGATTACAGGTAAGTAACTTATCCTGCTCTTCCAGGGGATACTCATGAAGTCATAAGCACTGCATAGAGTAGCAAGCTGTAAAGATGAAAGTCACACCAGTAGATGGCTGATGAATGAGGGATTTATTCTTCAGTATAACAGGATATAAGGAAAACATCCTATCCACACAGCATTACAGGAGCAACTGCTCAAAAGGAACATTCACTGGAACATTGGAATCTCATTCTAGAACAGTATGAGGAAAGCAGTCTCAAGCAATGGTAACAAGATAAAACAAAGCATAGATAAAAACAAGTAAAGATATTACACACCTTTCACCTTTACACAATTATTTCAAGACAAAATCATGAAGAGACGGTGGAATTTTCTTAACACGACAACTCCACCTCAACATGTCTTTTTTTACGGATGTGTTTCATTACGTACATCAGGCATGATTGAGACATTTTTTTTTAAAGGAGCAATTCTATTTAAATTCCATATGCGACCGTCACTCAGCTTGACAGCATTTTGGAAACATTTTTTAACAACAAAAGTAGAAGAAAATTTCGATAAACCACTACATTTCTGGGGTAGGGGAACTTTCACTCTGTCACCCACCTGTACTTGAGTGTGTGAAATAGCATGTCTGTTGTCAAAATAATTTTTCCTTTTTACAGATTTTGATATTTGAAAGTCATTGTGATTGTTCTTAGCATCAGCTCCTGAAACTTTCTCAGGAATAAAATCAACACTTTTGTCTCTCACTCATGACTGAAAAAGTTGGGTATTAGAACTTTGACCTCTAAATAGTTCAAACAGAACTTTATTAGTGGTGGAAGGAGGAGTGAGTCGATAGATCTTTGCACACTCAGCAATTTCTAATTTCCAATCTTTTCTCTGGACTCCAGCCAAATGTATAGACTCCTTAAATACTCGATTGAACCTCTCTACCATCCCGTTAGTTTCGGGAATAATAGAGAGAACACCGCTTGTGTTTAACCCCATTCTTTGTCAAGTACTCCTCCATTTCTCTTGAGACCAACTGGACCCCATTATCAATCAAAAGAGAGTCGGGAAGACCCTCTCTGGAAAAAAATCTCTTCTAGAAAATTGATAACGTCTTTGGACTCAGTGCTCCTTACAATCTTGATTTCTAGCCACCTAGAGAACATGTCAACCAGAACTTACACAAAGTATTGACCAGAAGAACCAGAAATCGGTCCAAGAATATCGAGAGCAATTTCTTCCCAACACCTTGTAGGTTCTTTGCGTATTACCATTGGTTGAACTCTCGCAAATAAGGTTTTATCACATGTATTACACGTATCACAATCTCTCACCACCCGTTCAATTTGTAGATCGATACCTGGCCACCAAAAGTGCATACAAATTCTTTCTTTAATCTTAGACATACCAAGATGTCCTAAGTGAGCTTGATGAATGATTCTTGATCTGACACAGGTGGGAGGCACGAGTTTCATACCCCTCCATAAAACACCAGGACTGAAGGACAATTCATCACGAACATTCCAGTATTTGCAAACATCTTCATCAAGACCTTTCATACTTTTCCACCCTTCGGTCACCAACTGAGATACGTTCATAAGAACCACATCTTCAATAAAAGAATCTTTCCATTCTTTTTCACTCAAAACATCCGTAATAATTTCACATACCTTGCACCCATCGTCATCCCACAAATCACCAAATTTTACAGGATCAAGATTAGAATTGATTTTAACAAGGCGAGAGAGACAATCAGATACTTTGTTTTCAACACCAGATATATAATTCACCACAAAATCATAATCTACAAATTCCTGAGGAAACGGATTCTAAGCTTTTTGTAAAGAGATCCTTCAATGGTTTATGGTCTGACCTAACAATGAAGGAGTTTCCCCATAGACTTTTTTTTAATTTTCTTATGGCCTAGAAGATGCATAAGGTTTCCTTTTCTATGACAGAGTATTGAATTTCTGCTCCCACAAGCGCTCTAGAAAGAAAAATGATGGTCAATTCTTTACCGTTTCTCACTTGTACTGTTCCCAGTGTTGTGTTTCTATCTAGGACCCTAATTCGATATTCCCGATTCATGCCCTTATGTGGTTATAATCAATAATATCCTGGTAAAGGCATAAGAATCATATCCATATTCAGTAATAGCCCATGCAGTCCAAAGCACAGCACGGCTACTCCCATCAACTCCTAGAAAGCACAACGCGTTCTTTAAACAAACCAAGCCTCCAGCAGCCCGGGAAATCCCCCCTGCTTTTGTTTTGATTTGAACAAGAACTCCTAGAGTCCAGAAAGAACCGTTAGTTCTTAGTGACGTCTTATGTCCAACCTTAGGTCAAACTCGGCACCTTTCAGGTATAAATTTACCAATAGTTGCCTTAAGCAAACACACAGTGGTTTGGAGCAGCGCGGCTATCTACTTGCCCGAGAGCCCAGCTGATGCGAGAGCCCACGGAAGCCGCCCCTCCCGTTTGACGCACTGAGAGAGACGCTGTCTTTTTCTCCAGCCCAGAAAATCCAGCTCCGGTGTTTCCAGCCTACCCTTGCGGGTTGCTGGGGGATCGCGTCCTGAAGAAAGAGATACCAGACTTCCCACATTCTATTACCAAGGTACGGAGCTGACTAAACCCATAAGAGAATTCTTGATGCAGATTCTTGGCAAAACAATCTTTACCAACTTAACTTAAACTGCTGCTTACTTACTCCTTCCCAAGTATTAGGCTTAGGTCAGGTACACCGGGGTAGGCGTAGTTAGAAGCACCAGTTGAGTACGTTAGTCAATGTTTTTATGTATGTATATATTTTATCCATTTTAAAGTACCATATGGCTAAGAAACCATATCAATGCTTTTACAGTATTATTTCATAATACTACTTTTACTGTACGCACTTTACTTTATGATAAGTATTGCAATTGTGGCAATTCATTTCTCTTGCATGAGAAAGAAGACTGCTCAATAAATAACACCTTTTATTGAAAACGCCTGTCTCTCTATTTCTCTGCACTCTGGTGAAACTAAGTATGATTGGTTGACTGAGTGAAATAGCTGCCTTTTGTTTTCACACAACTCTAGAGATACACTCTTATTCTGAGGGAGCAAAGTTGTCATGTTTATGCAGTTTTCAGAAACTGAATCCCTTCTTGTCTGAATCAGGGAAGTTCATCCCTCCCTATTCATTCAAGAAAGTTTCTAGTGACCTCTGAGCTAGCTGGCGCAAACCTAAATTAAGTTTAACATAGTCAGTAGAGACCTAGATGACCTCAGTCCTACGTCTACACTGCTGTTTATGTTATTCCAATTCGTAGAGCCTATTGGGAATATAGGAACTACACTACACTACTTGAGAAAGCGGTCAAATACCTGTTTTCAGCTGCAATGTTTTGACAGAAGAATCCATTAGAGATATCTAATGTTGTTTTATATCTTTTGCGCACAATGTTATTCATTAGTGCTGCACTATGTGAGTTTTGTACTGCAAATGTTTTACAACAGGAGTTAAGGTGTCTGTAGTCAAAAACTAGACGATATGAATCGTCTGGCTTGGAGACAGGAAACAAAGGATTGTTCATTTGTGAGGTGCATGTTTCAATTACCCCTTGATATTCAAGTTGATCTAAGATCTCTATGACTTGCTTTTTTGCTTCTTGTTTAACTGGGTACTGTCTTTGTGCAGTGGGTTGATTTTTTAACTGGATTTTGTGGTGAGGAGAGTCCTCATCCCATCCTACATGATTTTTATATAAAGCAGGAGCTTGAGCCACTGCCCATTTTCTTGCCAATGTGTATTTTTTATGAATCTGAATATGATTTGAGAAGGCAGGCATAATCATTTCTTCGCCATGAGGGCACTCCCTGACAAACTCTGGTGGCCAGTCTTTTTCAGCTAACAGGATGTCATAGCCTTTAGAAAGTTTACCCAAAAGAGACCTTTTATTTTCCTAGTTTTATCTGCCTCTATACATAATGTTATTTCATATAGTTTATAGGGGCACACTAACTCGTGTGTCCGCAGTTTTCACCTGAATGTATTCATTTGTGTCCACTGTCTCCAGAAGATTCATCAGGATCTTGCGAGCTATTGTCACTTCTGCTGCACTGTCTAGCATTGTCTGTGCCCACTCTCCGTTTTTCAGTTGTGTCCTCAGAATTCTCGGCATGTTTAATCTTAATACTTGCTACCTTCTTTCTGGGATATTGTAATTTTTTACTTTGATGAGCAGGTTCCTTGTCTTTGGACTTGACGTGCTCTTCTCTGTGTTCTGACCGTCCTCTTCTTTCCGATTTCTGTGAGGAAGTCTGAAAAGATCGAGAGGGACGTGTATCAACATCTTGATATCTATCAGGTTTTTTCAAATTATCCCTATTTCTAAGGTTGTATTTTTTCTCAGAGGGCTCCCTTTGGGGAGACTTGTTTCCTCGGTCTGGAGATGTTTCTATCCGTTGAGAAGACCTTTCTCTGGACTGGAATCGTTTTTCCCTGGGAGTGGACTGTTTATTACCATCCCAACTCCTTTTTGGAGTATTTAAATTATTTGTAATAAATGTTTTTTCAGGATTTTCAGTTAGTTGGGGTTTTACCGGTTTCCCACCCAAACTATCTCTTCCTAGCTCTTCATATGATTTTTCTATGATTCTGGCGAGTTCAAATGGTTGGTCTGCTATATCTGTTTCCTTCAATTTCTGGGAAATACTTTATATCGTCCTTTGCCAATTGAACTAATTCTCTATATGCCTTTGTTAATTCTTTTAGTTTAACTAGGAGTTCTTCGCTTGACATTGTTTCAATGTCTGGGTGTGTTGCGTAGCTGGCTAGAACCGGCCCCGTTGCTCCTGGTCTACCTAGTGGACCGAGCCTGGTGATGTGATTTTGATGTTTTAGGGCGTCTTTAAACCAGAGATGGTGCTCTTGGTAATTTAGTGGGATTTCAACCTACTCGAAAGGAGTGTATTCATCCAGAGGTTCCTCTATTTTGTAATAGTGGAAGTCTTTTGTCACAGCGTGTGCTGCTGGAAAATGTATTCATGAATAGAATACCTCTGTCTGCCGATATTCATGTGCCTCTACCACAAATATGACTGTACCACCTCGTGATGTCAGTCCATTTTCTATAAGTTTAAGAGTTATAGTTCTCCTTACATTGACCGGAAAGAGTATAGCACTGGGGTCATTTTCTTGGAGAGTTGTGTCTTCCTCTATTAGTTGAGCTGCCATTCAAGCTCTTTCGTCGTCGCTTTCGGACATTTTTTATTGACTGAAAGTTTTTTGTTGCAGATCGAGTTTCAAGGAAACAAAGATTAGGTGCACAATATTTTGGAACACTGTATCCTTCAACGTTGACTAAACCAAAAACTAATACATAGGATTCTCATCCTACTAAGTTCCGGCGGATATTAACCTTTCACCCACTCCAGACGTCTTTTGGAGTTTTTAAGGGTAAAAAGGGGTCTGTGTGAAAAAGCACAACTGAGTTTCTCTAGTGTCTTGCGTTAGATTATCACCTTACCAAACGTTGGGTGCCATGCAGTGTAGTTCCTATTTTCCCAATAGGCTCTGCGCATTGGAATAACATAAACAGCAGTGTAGACGTAGGACTGAGGTTATCTAGGTCTCTACTGACTATGTTAAACTTAATTTAGGTTTGCGCCAGCTAGCTCAGAGGTCACTAGAAACTTTCTTGAATGAATAGGGAGGGATGAACTTCCCTGATTCAGACAAGAAGGGATTCAGTGTCTGGCAACAGCATAAACATGACAACTTTCCCCCCTCAGAATAAGAGTGTATCTCTAGAGTCGTGTGAAAACAATAGGCAGCTATTTCACTCAGTCAACCGTGCATACTTAGTTTCACCAGAGTGCAGAGAAATAGAGAGACGGGCGTTTTCAATAAAAGGTGTTATTTATTGAGCAGTCTTCTTTCTCATGCAAGAGAAATGAATTGCCACAATTGCAATACTTATCATAAAGTAAAGTGCGTACAGTAAAAGTAGTATTATGAAAAAATACTGTAAAAGCATTGGTTTCTTAGCCATATGGTACTTTTAAATGGATAAAATATATACATACATAAAAACATTGACTAACGTACTCAACTGGTGCTTCTAACTACGCCTACCCCGGTGTACCTGACCTAAGCCTAATACTTGGGAAGGAGTAAGTAAGTAGCAGTTTAAGTTAAGTTAGTAAAGATTGTTTCGCCAAGAATCTGCATCAAGAATTCTCTTAAGGGTTTAGTCAGCTCCGTACCTTGGTAATAGAATGTGGGAGGTCTGTTATCTTTTTCTTTAGGACTCGATCCCCCAGCAACCCGCAAGGGTAGGCTGGAAACACTTGAGCTGTATTTTCTCGGCTGGAGAAAAAGACAGCGTCTCTCTCAGTGCGTCAAACGGGAGGGGCGGCTTCCGTGGTCTCTCGCATCAACTGGGCTCTCGGGCAAGTAGATAGCCGCTCTGCTCCAAACCACCCTGTGTTTGCTTAAGGCAACTGTTGGTATATTTATACCTGAAAGGTGCCGAGTTTGACCTAAGGTTGGACATAAGACGTCACTAAGAACTAACAGTTCTTTCTGGACTCCAGGAGTTCTTGTTCAAATCAAAAAAAAATCAGGGGGGATTTCCCGGGCTGCTGGAGGCTTGGTTTGTTTAAAGAA
The DNA here is from genome assembly GCF_964263255.1 of Lissotriton vulgaris. Lineage (NCBI taxonomy): Eukaryota > Metazoa > Chordata > Amphibia > Caudata > Salamandridae > Lissotriton > Lissotriton vulgaris. The sequence goes on along the minus strand of NC_141693.1, from coordinate 335,743,691 downwards.
CGCGCTGTGCTTTCTAGGAGTCGATTGGAGTAGCCGTGCTGCGCTTTGGACTGCATGGGCTATTACTGAATATGGATATGATTCTTATGCCTTTATCAGGATATTATTGATTATAACCACATAAGGGCATGAATCAGGAATATCGAATCAGGGTCCTAGATAAAAACACAACATCAGTCCCTTTGAGCTGGCATCCGTAAGAAGAATCGACTTGGCAGAGGTGTCAAAACTCTGAAGCGAAGGTGCATTACCTAAAGCTTTTTTAATGTCATCAAACTCAGCCTTACCTTTGGGAGACCATACAAATTGTGTACCCTTTTTCAAGTGTGACCTTAGAGCATGCATGCGTGAAGCAAACTGAGAAACAAATTTATTGTAATACTCCCCCATCCCAAGGAAGGTAACTAACTCATCTCTATTCTGAGGTTCAGAGAGACCTTCAATGGTTTTAACTAAGTGATCTCTAGGTTTTATACCTCCTTTAGTCCGTTTGTGCCCCAAATAATCTAATTCAGAAAGATTGAACTTGCATTTATTCTCGTGAAGTGTCAGACCATGAGATTTAAATCTGAACAAAACAGCTCTGAGCCTCTCATCATGTTCTTTTTGTGACACACCACGTACAAGAACGTCGTCTTGGTATATTTTAACACCTGCCAACCCCTGTAAAACGTCTTCCATGGCTCTTTGAATGACTGATGCAGCTGAGTTGAGACCAAAAGGAAGACGTGTAAATTTATAAGTTCCAAAAGGTGTAATGAAAGATGTCAAGTTCATTGAATCAATATCTATTTTGATTTGGTGATATGCTGCCCTCAGGTCTAAGGTAGAAAATACTTCTGCCCCTTATAATTGAGTTAACATCTCAGAAATATTTGGGAGGGGATATTTGTCTGTGATAACTGCACGGTTGAGGTTCCGAAGATCAACACACAGCCTAATCTCTCCAGAATCTTTGCGAGCCAAAACGACAGGAGCCAACCAATCGCTCACCTCGGTTCCACTATGATACCCTTTATTTTGAGTTTCTCCAATTGATTTCTCATAGACTCTCTTAATGCTATGGGTACACTAGGTCCTTGATATGAGACTGGAATGGCGTCCTCCCTGAGAATAATCTTATGAGTATAGTCTAAGAGACACCCCAATTTCTCTTTAAAAACATCTTCAAACTCAGAGCATAAGTCTTGTGTTTGAGCAACGTTAGCTAGTTTCTCTGTTTCGTTAACTAGTTTCTTTGTATCATCAACTTTACACACTGAAGTATTCTCAACATGATTAGCTGGAGGGGTAAAAGAAACTTTTATTACAATACAAGGGGCAGGAAAAAAATGCTAATATGACCCTTAACTTTGACTTGGGTATGGGGGCACAGAAGGCAAACCAGGTGACGGAGATTAAAGCGACTAGGTAAAATGGTTGACAAATTCAGCGAGGGTGAAAAGCAGGGAAAAGCGTGCAAAGGGAAGGCATGGGTGAAATACAGAAAAAAGAAAGTCAAAGGAAAGAGGACACAATGAGAAGGGGGCAATTGGCGGTACAGGGGAAAGTGCTTCGAGAGAAAAAATAATGGAAGAAGGTAAAGCGGAGGAATGTACCAAGTGCGACTCCGTAGGAAGTCAGGATCGCTCACTAAAGTTTAAACGGGGGGGTGGGGGAGGAGCAGTATCTGGCGGGGCGCTAAATTAAAGATCGCATATAGCGCTTTCTTGTTCTAGATCCCTTCTAGTTTATGAATCTCTGGTTCAGGGGAGGGGTGGATACGTGGAAAGAGCTACTAAAAGCTTGGAACCGATTGTGTGCCCGTTCAGTGCCCGATATTTATGTGTCCGCCTTTCAATCGCTTTTTCTCGTCCAAGCGCTAGGAAGAATGCCAGTACATGAATATTTGCAGTTTAGTTTTACGTCCGATTCCCATCATGCCAGCGCAATACGCGTTATATGTACATTCTGCACCCCACCTACCTCGTTCACATTTGCCTAAAGCGAATACTAAAACAAATCTGCTGCATGAGTGTTAAAGTGCTCGCAAACCATTACAGTCCGTCCATCGTCAACATAATGCGTTAGAGGTATGGTTCAACTCCCCCACCACCCGTTTTATATTGTTTGCTTTCAATGATATGAGTCTGGAAAAACATAGCTTTGAATCTTAAATTGTAGTGTGCATAAAAAGCAGGACATAGCTTTTAGAAGTCATGCTTTTATTTTTAGGCGCTATATTTTTCCACGAACAAGCTTAATCAAAACAATGTGGAGCAATCGGTGAAAATACTGGTTATGTTTAATCTTTTTGTGGCATAGTTGCGTGCAAAGGGAAGGCATGGGTGAAATACAGAAAAAAGACAGTTGACGGAAAGAGGATACAATGAGAAGGGGGCAATTGGCGGTACAGTGAAAAGTGCTTCGAGAGAAAAAATAATGGAAGAAGGGAAAGCGGAGGAATGTACCAAGTGCGACTCCATAGGAAGTCAGGATCGCTCACTAAAGTTTAAACGGGGGGTGGGGGAGGAGCAGTATCTGGCGGGGCGCTGAATTAAAGATCGCATATAGCGCTTTCTTGTTCTAGATCCCTTCTAGTTTATGAAACTCTGGTTCAGGGGAGGGGTGGATACGTGGAAAGAGCTACTAAAAGCTTGGAACCGATTGTGTGGCCGTTCAGTGCCCGATATTTACGTGTCCGCCTTTAAAGCGCTTTTTCTCGTCCAAGCGCTAGGAAGAATGCCAGTACATGAATATTTGCAGTTTAGTTTTACGTCCGATTCCCATCATGCCAGCGCAATACATGTTATATGTACATTCTGCACCCCACCTACCTCGTTCACATTTGCCTAAAGCGAATACTAAAACAAATCTGCCGCGTGAGTGTTAAAGTGCTCGAAAACCATTACAGTCCGTTCATTGTCAACATAATGCGTTAGAGGTATGGTTCAACTCCCCCACCACCCGTTTTATATTGTTTGCTTTCAATGGTATGGGTCTGGAAAAACATAGCTTTGAATCTTAAATTGTAGTGTGCATAAAAAGCAGGACATAGCTCTTAGAAGTCATGCTTTTTTTTTAGGCGCTATATTTTTCCACGAACAAGGTTAATCAAAACAATGTGGAGCAATGGGTGAAAATACTGGTTATGTTTAGTCTTTTTGTGGCATAGTTGCGTGCAAAGGGAAGGCATGGGTGAAATACAGAAAAAAGAAAGTTGAAGCAAAGAGGATACAATAATAAGGGGGCAATTGGCGGTACAGTGAAAAGTGCTTCGAGAGAAAAAATAATGGAAGAAGGGAAAGCGGAGGAATGTACCAAGTGCGACTCCGTAGGAAGTCAGGATCGCTCACTAAAGTTTAAACGGGGGGGGTGGGGGAGGAGCAGTATCTGGCGGGGCGCTGAATTAAAGATCGCATATAGCGCTTTCTTGTTCCAGATCCCTTCTAGTTTATGAAACTCTGGTTCAGGGGAGGGGTGAATACGTGGAAAGAGCTACTAAAAGCTTGGAACCGATTGTGTGGCCGTTCAGTGCCCGATATTTACGTGTCCGCCTTTAAAGCGCTTTTTCTCGTCCAAGCGCTAGGAAGAATGCCAGTACATGAATATTTGCGGTTTAGTTTTACGTCCGATTCTCATCATGCCAGCGCAATACGCGTTATATGTACATTCTGCACCCCACCTACCTCGTTCACATTTGCCTAAAGCGAATACTAAAACAAATCTGCCGCGTGAGTGTTAAAGTGCTCGAAAACCATTACAGTCCGTCCATCGTCAACATAATGCGTTAGAGGTATGGTTCAACTCCCCCACCACCCGTTTTATATTGTTTGCTTTCAATGGTATGGGTCTGGAAAAACATAGCTTTGAATCTTAAATTGTAGTGTGCTTAAAAAGCAGGACATAGCTCTAAAAAGTCGTGCTTTTTTTTTTAGGCGCTATATTTTTCCACAAACAAGCTTAATCAAAACAATATGGAGCAATCAGTGAAAATACTGGTTATGTTTAGTCTTTTTGTGGCATAGTTGTCAAAATCTAATCGTACAACATGACCCCTCGTTAGCCATGCTGTTTCCTGGCAAAAAGCGTGCAATGTGTATTTCTTTGTCAGTTTCTGACAAGGTGGGTCCATCCATCGCATCTTCCGAAGACCCCCGCCTGAACTGTTGTTTATCTGCCTTTAAAAGCCCGCAACCTGCTCCCTGCACAAACTGCTGGCGGGGTTTAATGGGAAGCCAAGTGTCTGGTTGGCCCCAATTAACACCCCGTGATTAGCTGGCATTCCTTCGTAGCGTGTCAGACACCGAAAAGAGAATAAATTGCATTTAATTAATGCTTCTCGGTGACACTGATCGAGGCTGGGTTTAAGGACAGTGTGGGAGGGGACGCCCTCCCTCCAATGTTTGTTTTTTCCATCTTCGATGGCAAGACTGCTGTGATGGGATTGCAGGGGGGGGGGGGGGGCGCTCGGTGAGGGATCGGCTTCGCCCCCCAATGTTTGTTTAATTCACCACCACAGAATTTAATTTCAAGTGAGCCGTCCTGTGCCACAATTAAACAATAGAGTGGCTTAGGTAACGGATGCATGCGCGTACCTGAGCTGGTTTAATTTGAAGATTTATACAGCGCCGCTTACCCAGGTGAGGGCATCTAGGTGCGGTTCATGAGCAGGAGGGGGTAAATGAATTGCCCAGACTCTCAGGCCGTTGCGAGATTCGAACCGGGACCCGGCTCCCGAGTCGGCAGCTCTGGTCGCTGCGCCACACCCAGTGCCCGATCGTAAACGGTGCAAGCATCGTTACAGGGTTTGGAAAAGCCACTGCGCATATATGCAGAATTGGCAGGTACCGTTTTATTTTTGTGTGTGGGGGGTGGAGGGTTACCAATTCTATTTCCTTTAAATCGACTGATATTTTTAATATGCACAATGTCTTTCCGTTTTTTTTTTTTGTTTTTTTTTACAGATATCGTGATATTAATGCTCTGCACTTGCCGGAATGAGTGCTCAGTGGAAAGGCTTTTTCAAAATCTCAACTTCCTTTTTAGGTTTCGCCTGTTGAAAGCTGCGCAAGCAGCGTTTCGCGCAGGCGAAATCTAATGACTTACACTGTGTGGCTTTGTTCCGCCCTCTCTTTCCATTAGCTAGCTCCATAAATGGAGGCTAGCCATTGGAAGAGAGATCTGCTTGTCATTCTGTGAGCAGATTCGTGGGCGTTCCGGCGATTTTTAGGCTTTTCGCTACGTCATGCGGTTGTGGGCGTTTAAAAAAAAAAATTTATTTGGGGGAGGTTTTTTTTGGTCATTCCGCCGAAGTCGTCCTTAGTGAGTGCTTGTTTTATCGCGTGATCCACTTCAGTCCTTCCGGCTGCTTTGATGAAAGCGCCCGCTCTCCCACAATCTTCGCCGCTCGCTCCGGGGTGCTGCCTTGTGATTAATGATCCACAACGGCTTCTCGAGTCCAGACATGCACGTGGGCCAAACCCGCCCTACCGCCGCCGTGCACGTTCTTATGTTAGTTCCTCCGGCGCAGCGCAGGGTGCTACTCAGTATTTCTCCCGGCCACCGCTATTCAGGCATGCCGTCAACGAGGCATATGGGCTCACCTTTATTTCAAATATGGTCCATCATCAATACTCTGCATCCAGGGCACCGCCGTGCGTGCCAGGCGTCGCAGCTGCAGTCCAAAGCACAACCCACGGCTTCAGTTTCACTTTCAGCAGGTAGGCCACCGCTGCGCCGGCTTTCGTTCCACGTTTGCAAGTCGTCTTATGTGTTTACAGACGGTGTTTTCGGATGCATGTACCCGTCCTCAGCTTTCCAGCAGCAAGTTTTCTGCCATCATCTGTGTAATTGCAGGATTATGAGAGGATTTTTAGGGCGTTCGAGAGGAGCTCGCTTAAAACGCGGCCATCTTTCTCAGCAGCTAGCTCCGCCCCCCCACAATGAACATTAATATTTAGATGAAAACTAGCCGCTCGCTCCGGGGTGCCGCCTAGTGATTAATGATCCACAACGGCTTCTCGCGACCAGACATGCACGGGGGCCAAACCCGCCCTACCGCCGCCATGCACGTTCTTATGTTAGTTCCTCCGGCGCAGCATCCCCAACCCACTCAGCTGCCCCCTAGTTCTCCCTTTCCTTAGCCTAGAAGGCCATTCCTGCAGATCAGGGAAGTCTACACTGAGTGATTCCAATTAAAGGAGAAACAAGATATGTGAAATGCTTGCAACACTCTCCTGTTTGCTCATCTTACATAGTGCCTCCAGATTAAGACTAGAGACTTCCTTTGTGTGAGGAAGAGGCATTAGAAAGAACTGTCCATAAAGAGATCATGCAGAGGTATTGGCCTTAGAGGAGCAATCAAAAACATTTACTGTATATAGAGACCATAAAGGTGGCAGGCGCACTGAGAGATTCAGTATGTAGGGAGATCCTGCAGGTGTCATATGCACAGAAAACTGCCATATAGACCACAAGGCTCATTCACAAATCCATGTATGAGCAATTAAAGCAGTTCTACAGATGTACTACTTCAAGTACTACCAGTTCAAAACTACCTTTGTGAATTGGCCTAGGATTGCTCAACTCCCTACCAATACAAGTTCAAAAAGGATACACACCTTTGTATTTGTTTTACTCGTATATAAATATTCCTTCAATATTCCCACTGTAGATGTTTTGAGTACAATTCACAAAGGCATTTAAGACTTACTTCACATACTCATAAATACCTTTGTGAATCCGAACGAATGTGTTTAAGGAAATACCATTGAAACATGATGTCCATAGAGAGGCCGCATTCATTTTGCTAGGCATTTTGTCAAGCACAAGGAGATTAAGGGTCTAATTATGACTTTGGCGGTCCAACATCGTCGTAGCCACAGTGGCGGTGGGGGCACCAGTGCATGGGCGGTCAGACCGCCGTATTACAAGTTGGGCAGTCGGACTGCCATGGGACTGCAGCAACACCGCCAGGGATCAGAGATCCCTGGGGGTGTTGCGGTGGTCTTGAGGCCGTAATATGCTTGGCGGTGCCACTGCGGTACCACCAAGCAGATTATGAGTTTCCTCTCTGCCACGGTTTTCATGGTGGAGAGCTTGCTATGAAAACTGTGGTGGAGAGGAAACAAAGGGGGCATAACAGGACCCCCTGTTACCTGAGGGCCATAGGGTGCATGCACTGCATCAACTGCACCGTTACATGCCGTTCAGGAACTTCCTTTGACGCTCCCATTGAGGTGTCTTTTTCATAGGCACCGCCATGGGACCACCAAAGGACCACCAAAGAACCACTTGCCAGAGACTAAAAATGTAACAATCTAATCACCAATGTAGGGATTTAGTGTTCTTGGAGCGGGGCAGCAGCATGGTGGCCCTGCTCCAAGACTGCCAAAGTTGTAATTAGGCCCCGCCGGTTCCCTAGCTTAGATGTTGACTGCTCTATCCGTTAGGTGACAACCTCAGAAAATCCTAAAAATTGCAAGCCAAGTTTTAACAGGCCTCAGTTGGTGTGTGTGTGTGGCTCTGGGTGTGTGTGTGTGTGTGTGTGTGTGTGTGTGTGTGTGTGGCTCTGGGTGTGTGTGGCTCTGGGTGTGTGTGTGGCTCTGGGTGTGTGTGTGTGTGTGTGGCTCTGGGTGTGTGTGTGTGGCTGGCTCTGGGTGTGTGTGTGTGGCTGGCTGGCTCAGGGTGTGTGTGTGTGTGTGGTAGTAAGTGCTGTCTGCTGAGCTCGTCTGTAGGGTACAATAGGTCTCACATTTCCGAGAGATTAAGCTAATGGCAATGTAAATGACAATGCCATTTATTTATCTATTTTCAAAACCAACACATAAATAAGAATTTTTTGTCATTTACAATGCCAATAGCTCACATTTTTCCAAAGGCGAAACCATTGCATTGTAAATGCTTGTTTTATTTTTTTATTATTCCTCCGACAAAAACACGAAGGTGTGTTTATCACCCTTGAATAAAAAGATAAACACAAATCCGGGGCGTGTTTATTGCCGCAGGGTATTAATCTGTGTTGACACGTAGCTAGGCAATGAATAGGTTGTACACTTCTTGGAGCTGGTTACGTTATCCGACGTTTGAAACTCCACATAGGCTTCACGAAGGTTTCACGTTGCCCTCCCGTCAGCGTTAGTCAAGCTCCGTGACAAAGGAGATGACGAAGAGAACGCACTGGAAGTGTGACTCTGCTCCAGCAAGAAGAATGTCAACAGATTCCGCGGGAAAGCGCGAGTCACTACTTTGGCGTGAGGTAAGCGTGAGGCTTAGTTTTGAAAATAAATAAAGCGCGAGGAAGTGCGAGTCAATACTTTTGCGCGAGGTAAGTGCGAGGCTTAGTTTTAAAATAAACAAAGCAACTTCCGTGTGGTACTTGCAAGGAAGTCAATATTTCTAGGTTATTTTAAAATGAAATAACGGAGTTGTTGATGATCGATATGTAGAAGAAGAAGGTTTTGATTTCACATTTCTAAACTGTTTCTCTCGACCCAACATGACAGCAACTCCTAGTATTAGCAAATTAAATCAGTACAGTACCTTGAGTTGGTGTCGGAAATCGGTAATGCTTTACCTCATGCACAGATGGTTGTGTTAGGACGTCTTTTCCTTCGTAACGTTTTTCCTTCACAGTTGAATAAAATAAGGATTGAAGATAGAAGAATGTTCATATGGTAGAGGGTTCATTCAGACTAGATCGTTGCCAGTGTAAAGATGTAAGTCACATCAGTAGATGGCTGATGACAGAGGGATTTATTCTTCAGTATAACAGGATATAAGGAAAACGTCCTATCCACACAGCATTACTGGAGCAACTGCTCAAAAGGAACATTCACTGGAACATTGGAATCTCATTTTAGAACTGTATGAGGAATGCGGTCTCAAGCAATGATAATAAGATCAAACAAAGCATAGATAAAAACAAGTAAAGATATTACACAAGCCTATCCCTGGACCCTGCGGACGAATACCAACATATCAATAAACTGTTTTTAATCATGTATTATCCAAATAAATTTCTCCGGGATGCTTGCCCAAACTGAGTATCTGCCTGAGTATCAGAGTCTAAGCAGTAATGGCGCGCAAATGTGTGGACTGAACGCCATGTGGCTGCTTTTTTTTTAAATTAATTCTTTTTATTGTTGCATCAGGCGAATCATAAGTACAAGAAACAAGACACCGCGGGGGAGCGTCAACATTCCGCTCTACCCGCCATTACGCAACTTTTGAAAAAGTCAGTTACATAGCATTCATCTTGACGAACTTATTTTTCATTTTCACCCCGAACTCTCCCCCCCCTCAACTACAAGTAAAGTCATTAACTGAGAGACCTCTTCTCGAAGTCCCCCTTCCCGCCCTCCACTTCCCCCCCCAAGCAGCGTGACACCCTTCTCTACCACCCCCCCCCCCCGACCCTCGTGACTCCCTCAGCCCTCCAAGTTGTGCACATTGAGTATAAGCAATCCCATGGCCCGAAACCTTCAGGGGCAAACATGCTGGAATCAGCGACATACGCACCCCCCCGGTGATCCACCCTACCTCCCGCCCTCTTCCCCGATCGGTCTCACCCTCCTACTCCAATCCATGGTAGTGCCTCCACTTAGCCCATATTTTTCGAAATTTTCGTGGGCCCCCTCTAGCTTTATAGGTAACTCGTTCAGCTGCCATATACATATCTAGACCCCTTCTCCAGTCCTCTAGATTGGGTTTCCCAGGCGCCCCCCACAATCTTGCAATGTCTCTTTTGGCGACTACCAGGGCCAGCAGCAGAAAAATGAGTAGGTGTCGTGTGATATCCACCTCCGTGGACATTCCCAAAAGAGCCAGTTTGGGGTCCTTAGGTATCTCTACCTCTAGTATCGCACTCAATTCATTGAAGACCTCGTCCCAATATTCCTGTATCACAGTGCACCCCCAAATGATGTGGAAGAAATCGCCTGTTTGGTGCTGGCATCGTAGACAAGTGGTGTCGGTGACCCTCCCCATCCGGAAGAGCCTCACTCTGTCAAAGTAGGCCCAATGAAGGACCTTAAACTGTATGAGGCGAAGCCTCGATTTTATGGCCACTTCTCGAGGGTGCATGAGTATGAGTTCCCAATCCAGGTTCTCCAGCGTGCCCACATCTGCCTCCCACCTCTCCCTGAGAGCCTGTAAATCACCCAACATGTTATTTGTCAGTGTTTTGTAAGTCATGGATACCGCCCCCCTCTGTATCTGTTCTTGCAGTAGGCGGCCCTCGAGTGGTGCAAACTGGGGTATGTCTGTGAGAGATATGTTTTGTGCTCCCCATGCATGTCGCAACTGTAGGTATTTATAGTATTGGGTTCTCTGGAGTCCAAATTCCTGCTGCAGCGCCTGGAAGGTTTTAAGTTCCCCCCTTGCTATGACATCCCCAACTGTGGAGATGCCAATGTCGTCCCATCTTTGAAACCCTTGTAGTTTGTTCAGTTCCGTCAGCCACCTACATGACCATAGGGGTGTTTGGCGGGTGGGCCTTTCATGCCAGCCCATCCTAACCGTCGCTCTGCGCCAAGCCAACAGGGTAATCTTAGTTGCAGGGAGGAGCTGGCGGCCCCCTCTCCCCCATATAAGAAATGTAGCACCGTCCTATTGTCCCATTTAGATCTCTCTAGTGCATAAGTGGGGTGATCAGCCGGGGCGTGTATCCAATCATTGATCGGAGTAAGGTGTTCCGCCCAGTAATAGGCCTCCAGATTAGGCAATGAGATTCCCCCACTATATTGGTTGCGCTGCAGAGTCGTGAGTGCCACCCGGGACTGCTTCCCCAGCCACAAAAAGGAGCGGAGATCAGTATGGATTTTCCGCACTGTCATAGCCGGTAAGGGATAGTACTCATTTTGGAGGGCATATAAAAACTTCGGTAGTAGGACCATTTTATACAGGGCGGCCCTGCCCAAAATGGTGAGCGAGAGCGGCCTCCACCTATCCATCTCCGCCTTCGCTGCCACCAAAACTCTGTCGACATTGTCTGCGTAGGAGCGCGCTTATCTCGGGTGATAAAGACCCCCAAGTACCGGAAGCCTTCCGTGGTGTGGATGAGCAGCTCAGGCAGTCCCTCCCCTCGCGGTGCACCTTGTGGGTCGTAGAGGATTGACTTATGCCAGTTTATAGTATGTCCGCCCACTGCCCCAAAGTCGCCTAGTTCCTTGAATAAGGCTGGGATAGTCCTAGCCGGGTCTGTCACGTACAACAGTACATCATCGGCATATAGGGAGATCTTCTCCTGGTCAGTGGCCGATTCCCCCCAGTGGAAGCCAGTCACATCTCGATTAAGCCGGATACGGATCGCAAGGATCTCAATCGTGAGGGTAAAGAGGAGTGGGGATAACGGACACCCCTGACGTATCCCCCGGTCTATCGTGAACTCTCTCGACATTCGCCCATTTATTCGCACTCTAGCCCTAGGTTTCGAGTATAGAAGTCGCACCCAATGCTGGAACTTGGGCCCAAACCCAAACCGTGCAAGGGTCCCCATTAGGAAGGGCCAGTGGACCGCATCGAATGCTTTCTCTGCGTCGAAGGAGAGGAACCAATGTGGCTCACTTCTGTCACAGACTTCCTGGAGCCAGTTGTGGGTGCGCCGCAGGTTGAGTTTGGTGGCCCTGTCCGGCAGGAACCCGGACTGGTCTGGGTGTACCAGGCCCGTTATGACCTGTCGTAGGCGCCTTGCCAGAATAGTGGCCAGGATTTTAGTCTCAATATTTAGAAGGGAGATTGGGCGGTAGGAGGAACAGTCTCCTCTGGGCTTGCCTTCCTTGTGGATCGGGATTATGGTAGCTAGGGCCAGGTCCGGCGGGAGGCTTCCGGAGTCTAGCGCACCCGCATATAACGACTTCAAGTGACGTGAAAGGAGGTCCCCCGTTCGTTTGAAGAACTCCGCCGGGAAACCATTTGGTCCCGGAGCTTTCCCCGGTTTCAGGGCAGCCATCGCCTCTGCAATTTCATCTAGGGACAGGTCGGCTTCCAAAGCCTCACTATCTTCGGGGGTCAACTGCGGAACTTCCATGTTACCCAGGAACGACTGCACCACCTCGCGGTCCCCTAGGTCTCTAGCCCTGTAAAAGTCTTCGAAATAGGTCGCAAAGGCCTCTGCTATAGTGTCATCCGTGGACGCCCGCGCCTTACCAGGGAGCTCAACCCAATCCACCCACCTGGCAGCTCGCTCCCGCCTGCTCAGCCATGCCATGAGTTTCCCGGATTTGTCGCCGACATCGTACAGGCGATGTAGGGTGGCCAGCGCCTGTGTACGCGCCTCGTCCGTGATTAGTTCTCTATACAGCCTTTGAGTGTCTAGCAGTATTCTGAGATCTACCTCCTCCTTCGTTCTGTGATATTCGGCCTCTTGGGTCAAGATGTTTGCCTCCTCCTTCGCTATGGCTTCAGTGCGTTTCCTTCTGGCCTCCCCTACCCTGGATTGGAAGCGGTCCCTCAACACAGTTTTCATGGCTTCCCATAGTGTAACCCCGGACAGTACCGAACCCTTGTTTTCCGCCACAAAGACTCTGATGTCCGCTCTTATGCCCCCTAGAATTTCAGGAGTCTGTATATCCCATGGCGAAATATGCCACTGTGCCTGACCTCTCCCCCTTCCCCGTCCTATGTGTACGAACAGCGGGGAATGGTCCGAGATACCCCTCGCCCTGTAGTCTGCCGAGTCCCCCCCCGAGAGTTCCTGTCTTGAAGTGAATATGTAATCTAGTCTAGAGAAGACTTTGTGGGCCCCAGAGTAAAAGGAGTAAGCTTCCTGCCTAGGATGGAGCCACCGCCAAACATCGGTGAGACCGATCGTGTCCATTCTACGCGCCAAAGCAGTCTCTGCAGCCACCGTGTGGGGGTTCCCCGATCTATCGCGCGTCGTGCACATCACGTCATTGAAATCCCCCCCAACAATCTGTACCGTGTCAGCCGTGTCTAGTAGTATGGTCGTGATCTCCTGCATTGTTCGTGTTTGTAATTTGGGTGGAGCATAGACCGACAACAGCGTGTACCTGCGCCTCCTCCATGTCCCCTGCACCCCGGCAAATGAGCCCTGTGGGTCCAACCATGTGCGTGTTACTGTGAAAGGTGTCGTTTTCCTAATGAGTATTGCCGTGCCCAGTGAGTCCATGGTGTATCCAGCGTGCGCCAGGACTATGTATTGCCCGCGCGCTAGAAAAGCACAGCGGTTCCCCCTCAAATGTGTTTCCTGAAGGAAGATGATGTCTGGTGCTACTCGCTTAATATATACAGTAACCAGGCTCCTCTTAATTTTGGAACCCAGTCCGTTCACATTCCAGGTTAGCGCCCTAACCCCGGCGCCTTCACCGTTTGGTGCAGCTAGTGTACTCGCCATTGTATTTCACGACGACTATCAAGTACCGGACCCCAGGGCAGGGATGGTAGCAAGGGTAAACTTTCTCGAACTCACTGCTTCATGCACATCTGTCTCCCTCCCTCCCTCCCCAACGTCCCAACACCCCAACATGAGGTAAACTGTAACCAAACCCCATTCCGCACCCCCTCCCCACCTCCCTCCCCTTCCAGTTGCATCCCAATCCGGGTCTCAACTATCCTGGGAGAAGGCCTGTCGCCCTCCCACACATCCCACCCTCAATAAACAGTAACCAGTGTTAAGAACACAGAAAACAGTAGTGGGGGTGTGCCAACTTGCTTGCTCCGCATCGCCGAGCCGCCATCTTTTCCCGCTCCCAGTATACCATAGTTCATGAGTGTGAGTCTTGTGTGTCCACATGTCCCTCATGGCCTGTAGAGTCTTGTTCCAGTTGCCGGATTTCTTTAGCCAGAGGGTGCAACGAATCACTCCTTGTATCTTCCTCCTCCTCTCCGGATGCGCGGCCTTCCGATTCCTCCACATCTTCTTCTTCGGAGCGGATTCCATTTCTCAGGCTACCAATTCTCGAGCCCGCCACTGAGTCGGTACCCGGTGACGCCGATCGGCCTCGTCTCCTGTCCTGCAAGTTCCTCGTCCTGTACGGAGTCACCGGCGTCTTGTTCTGTGTCCTCCTCAGTCTTCGACGCTGTGGCTTCGGCCTCTCCCATGTCGGTCGTTCTCGCAGTGACCGGTCGAGCGCTGCCCGGCCCGCCGCCTCTCTACTATTTAGGATAGGGCGCTCCTCGAGCCACTGCCATGCGTCGTCCGGGTGTGGAAAGAAAAAGGCTTTGTCCTGATAGATGACCTTGAGCTTGGCCGGGAAGAGGAGCATATACTGGATGTTGAGGGATCTCAGTTTTGCTTTTACAGTGTCGAAGGAGCGGCGCTGTTTCGAGACCTCCTGACTGTAGTCCGGGAAAATCATTATGGTGGTGTTTTCAAAGCGGATCTCGCCCATACCTCTGGCTTCTCGTAGGATCAGATCTCGATCTGCAAAGTTCAGAAATCGCGCTATGACCGGTCGTGGTCTCGCACCCTCCGGTGGCTTGGCCAGAAGCGCCCTGTGCGCCCTCTCTATGATAAAGCACGAGGAGAATCGTGCCGTCGGGAAGGTCCTTTTGAGCCAGTCGAGGAGGAAGGTGGTCATGCTCCTTTCTTCAATCCCTTCTCTAAAGCCCACAAAGCGTAGGTTGTTCCGCCTTGACCTATTTTCGGCGTCGTCCACCTTCCACAGGAGTTGGCGGTGGGAGGCCTGGAGCTCTGCCATGTCCTTCTTAAGTTCAGAAACCGACTTCTCATTGTCCGTCAACCTCGACTCGGCCGCTCGTGAAGCTTGGATGTCCGTTCTAGACGCCTGTATGGCCTCCAGTAGCATGTCCATATCATTGCGTGCGCCAGAGTGCACGGGTTGTGGGTCCACCGTAGGTCGTGGAGCAGCGAAATTGTCCATTGGGCCCTTGGTCGCCGTCTTGGGTATTGTTTCCTTCTTGCCCATACCTGCGTCGTCTAGAGGCCGGGAGCCTCTGAGATAAATCCCCGTTCCACTGCGCTACCGCTGTACTCGGTCGAGTGTCTGGGGCAGAGGCAGAGCTATAGGGCGCCCCGACTGCTCAGTTCCCTTGGGCAGCCTCTATTCGTGGTCTCTAGAGTCTCTGGGTCCGTGTACACTTCCCGTCCTGGGTGCAGGTAGCCGGGCGGTATTCCTCTATTCGTGTCTCGTGAGGGGCCTTTTCCCCAGGGGTCTTACCCCCCCGAGCCCGGGTCTCAGGGCGTAGGCACCGGCAACGTAGCGCCGTGGTCGGAGGTGTCGAGGTATCGGCCAGCTGCTCCCTTTCCCGTATGGGGTGCCGGTTTCTAGGACTGCAGGGCCTGGTCCACTTACTCCCGGTGCGCCTCCGTGATCCTGCGTGGTTTGATCGCCGTCCCCTTGGAGTGTTCTACTGTGCGGCCGCCATGCTGGTGAAGGCGTGTGGCACCTCCGATGCGAACCCTCGCTCCCGGCGACAGGTAGATCAGGCCTCGCCCTCGTGGTGTGGGGCCCACCGTCTCTCCGTCTCTGGGGCTGGGCCCTGGTCGCAAAGTCAGCCTGGCGGTGAGTACAGGAGGGGGCCCCGTCGCCGCCACTCTTCGATCTTGGGGAGCCAGGGGGTATTCCTCAGCCCGCGCCTCGTGCGTGTCCCCCCCCGAGATTCTCACCGCCTCGGTGCTGGATCACCAGATGGAGGCACAGGTGGTGTGGTGCTGGCGGCGGGGGGCTCGCGGTGACATCCAGTCGCTCCCGATCCGGAATGGGCCACAGGGTTTCTGGGGCAGTAGGAGCAAGCCTTCCCCCTCCAGGCAGGTCTCCGTGGTCTTCCTCGGCTCGAGAGCCGTCTCGCCGTGTTCCTGTAGTGCGCGGCCGCCATATTGGTAAAGGCGGGCGCCGCCACCGAGGTCGACCCCAGGGTCAGGTGCCGGACAGGTGCGGATCCCCTCACCTCTGTGGAAGGCTCACCGACGCTCTGTCTCTGGTACCGGTCACAGACTCTGCACGGCGGCGGGATCAATGGGGGGATCTCGCCGTTGTCATTCCTCCGCCACCATGTCGGTCGCCATCTTGGGTAGGTGTTCGGCGGTCGTCGCTGTCCCGCTCCCGTTGTCCGGCGGAGACGGTGTGTGACCGTCCGCCCGGCGACCGATCACCTGGTCAAGCCTCCACCAGCCCGCGACAGCAATTTGCGGGACGCCGGCTCTCGGCGCGCGCCTTTCTCCCCCGGCGCCCAGGCCGCCAGCACGATCTCCGGGATGCAGAGGAGTCACCGTCATACACGATGGCCAGGCGGGGTTGACTCCGTTTCAGGACTGCAGCAGCCCGTGGCAGGTGATCGGGTGTCAGTTCCCTACTTTTGATGGCGTTTCTAGGTCTTGGGGGATAGTGAATGCCGGATAATTAGCGGGCTCGGCCGGAGCTCTGTTCAGGCACGTCTAGTCGGCCATGTTGCTGGCCACGCCCCCCATGTGGCTGCTTTGATATCTCTTCTATAGGTACGTTTTTAAGCATAGCTGTAGTGCAGCTTTTCCCCTCATAGAGTGAGCCCTCAGCTTGCCAGGGAGCTTTCTGTGTGCTAGCTGATAGGATCACGTGATGCAAGACACTATCCAGCGAGCAATGGATCTTTTAGAGAAGGAGAAACCAGTGTGTAATGGACCATAGTTAACAAAGAGGCGGTCCGACTTTCTTGTACCGTTTGTTCTATCCAGATAGAATTTCAACACTCTTTTAAGATCCAGAAAATGTAACGTCCTCTCAGCAGGTGTGGTAGGATTAGGAAAAAATGTGGGAAGAGTGTTTTATTGATTAATATGAAACTCTGAGATTACCTTAGGAAGGAAACTCGGGTGAATCCTCAACACCACTCTCTTAGCATGGAAAACGAGATAAGGCTTTGTAGAGCATAAGGCACACATCTCACTCATCCTGCGAGCAGATGTAATTGCCACTAAAAAAGCTGCTTCAACAAGAGCTGTTGGAGAGAGGTTTTGTAAAATTGGTTCAAATGGGGGGCCTATTAACTTAGATAGGACCACATTAAATTTCCTAGGAAGGGGAAGGCAATCTAATAGGTGGGTAGACCTTTTTTATGCCCTCCAGGAAGTCTTTAACAACTGGCATTTGAAAGAAAGAAGCCTGAGTGGGAGACTTTCTATACGCTGTAATAGCTGTCAGATGTACTCTGATAGTGTGGCTAAGTACAACAGATAGGGTTAAATAACCTGTTCTTGACCCCAGATAGGGTCATGACCATTAGCCGTACACCACAGGTAAAACCGCTTCCATTTGAAAGCGTATGACTTTCTCATCGAAGGCCTCCTCGCTTCCCTTAAGATCAGCATACAATCTTGCGAGAGGCCTAAATGTCCATATTGGAGGAACTCTGGTGCCATGCTGTCAACCTCAGTGACGGCAGATTGGGATGAAACACCTGCCCTCCTGACTTGGTCAGTAGATCCGGATGACATGGCAGTCTCCTGTGTGGCACTTTGAACAGATGTAGAAGGTCCGGGTACCACCACTAAAGAGGCCACTCTAGTGCAATCGGGATCATCTGGGTCCTGGACTTGTACAGTTTGTTGATCACCAGTGGTATGAGAGGGACTAGTGGAAAGGCATAGAGTAATTTCTCTGACCAGTCGATCAACAGAGCATTCCACCTGGCTCCTGGTTGAGGGTATCTGGATGCAAAGGCGCAGCATTTTGTGTTTCCTGCGTCCGCAAAAAAGTCTATGTCTGGTGCGCCCATCTGCGAAAGATGTCTTGAGCTATTTCTTCTTTTAGCACCCAGTTGTGCGCTTTCGTGAAGTTTCGATTTAGGTTGTTCGCTTAAACATTGCGGGCGCCCGGGAGGTGAACTGCAGATATCGTTCTGTTCCTTGCGAGAAGCCATTTCCAGATCGCTTGAGCCTCCAAAGACAGGGGTCTGGACCTGGTCCCTCCCTGATTGTTCAGGTAATACATTGTTGTTGTATTGTCAGTCTGAACTATCAGGGATTTGACTTGATGGATCGAAAAAAAGCGCCTTGAGTGCCAGATGCACACCTCTGAGCTCTAGCATGCTGATGTGGTAAAGCTGTTCCTTTTTGACCGCATTCCCTGGAACTGAAGGGATCCCAAGTGAGCGCCCCATCCCTGAAGGGATGCATCTGTGATGAGAGTTTGCTTTGAAAGTTCCTTGTGGAAAGGAACTCCTTTCAGAAGATGAGATCGTTGCATCCTACAACTTATGGAGATTTGGACTGAGTGAGTTACAGTTATAGTGTCCTCCCAGCGATTGGAAACCTGAGACCATTGGTCCTTCAGAGCTTGTTGTAAGGGTCTCATCTGCAGCCAGGCATTCAGGACAATGAATATGCACGAGGCCATCAAGCCCAGCAGCGATGAAACCTGTCTGCCCGCGGGATGAGATGTTCTCAGGAGAGTTTGACTCTTGTGGAGAATGGATAATGGTCTGTCCTCTGAAGGAAATGCTTTTCCGCTTTCAGCATTCAGAGTTGCACCCAAGTGGTGTATCCTCTGCGTTTGATTGAGGATGGATTTCTTGAAGTTAACACACAGGCCTAACTTGCTTAAAAGGTGAACGCAGCATCTTTGATGTTCCTTTAGCAGGGTGGAAGAGGCACTTTTGAGCAACTAATCGTCTGGGTAATGGTAGACAAAAATGTTCTTCCTCGAGAACTCTGCTACCACCCCCATGCATTTCGAGAAATTGCGAGGAGCTGACTTTAGCCCAAAAGCCAGGACCTTAAATTGGAAGTGGTTCGACTGTATTCTGAATCTTAGGAACTTACAATGCTTCCTGGAGATCAGGATGTGAAAGTAAGCATCCTGAAGATCTATGGAACACATCTAGTCTCCTTGATGAATGTACAGGATGATTTGATGCAATGCCAACATTCTGAACCGTTCTCGCAGAACAAACTTGTTTTATAGCCTGAGATCTAGTATAGGCCTGAACTCCTAGTTTGGACCTTTCTTTGGGACCAAAAAGTAACGGGAATAGATGCCCTGTCGACGTTAGTGCCAGGGAACCTCTTCAATGGCATGTTTTTGTAGCAGCATGAAGACCTCCTCTTTTAGCATACTTATGGGATGTACTGTGTTTTTCTGAGGAGGTACAGAAGGTGGAGGTGACTTGAATCTGATTGAGTACCCATTCGTCACAATATTGAGCACCCATCTGTCCTGCGTTATCTTGGTCCACTCATCCAAGTGGAAAATTATACTTTCCCCCCACCGGACTGGGTAACGAAGTTGGGGGAAGCAAGCACTCACTGCTTTGTTTGGTGTTTAGCTGCAGGAGTTTGCTGTTCTGATCCTCCTGTTCCTCTACCAGGATGGCGCTGGAGGTAGTGAGATCTTCCTTGACGTTGCTGCGACGACCAAGGAGGGGTTTGAACCCTCTGCTGGTACTGGTGCCAATCATATGGTCGGTAGCGACGCCAGAAATGTTTTCTTTTTTCTAATCCCACCACCTTCACTGTGTCTATTTCAGTTTTCATTCTAGACATCTCATCGTTAAGCAAGGGATCCAAAAACTGAAGTTCCGTTGAAGGGGAGATTAAGAATCCTATGTTGGGCCTCTGGCTTCAACCCCGTAAGCATTAACCAAAAGGATCGATGGGCACAGACTCCATGAGAATAACCATGGGCAGCAATATCAGAGGCATCTGCTGCAGCACTTATAACATGATTGGCCTCAAGCCCCCTTCGTGAAGGATTTCTTGAAAATCGTGTCTGTCTTCTTTTGATAGCTTCTGTGCAAAACGTGATCAAACAGAATGTCATTTCGGCCAAACAATGCCGACGCGGTGATGCCCTTCATGTAGGCCGCAGGTGTGTTGCACATTATTTTGCCAATTGAGTCCAAGGCTTTACGGTACTTATCTGGGGGAACAGTAAAAGATAATGACCCAGTGTGATTCTTCCAAGCAGCTGACATGATAACAGAGTCAGACCTAAGAAATAACGGGTCCTGCTCAGGTGCGCTGCACTTCTTCGTTATCTGTGATGGTGCTGCTCCCACGGAACCAGGAGTTAGGAAAGTATGGAGAGCCGTTTCTAGTAAACCAGGTACCAGAGGGAGTAGAGGTCTTGAGGAGGACCTGTGATGCAGAGTTTCAAAGATCACAGATGTCGAAGGAGCAAAAGAAGGCATTTCAATGTTTAGCTTTGCAGTCCCTCTGCATAAGACCTCATTAAAAGTCACAATATCATCTATTGGTGATATCCTAGTCGGTGGAGTAGATGAGAGTCAGCGAGTAGTCCACTTTCAAGGGCCTGGAGTCAAAAGACCAAGAAGGTGATCTGCGACTTCGTTCTTTGGGAGAGCAGTGTTGAGATCTTTCAGATCGACTCCTAGGAGACCCTGATCTGTGTCTCCATGAGATTGGCAATCTCTGAGGTGTGGCACGCCTCTCTTGTCTGTCAGGAGAATGAGCAGACCGACTCCTAGGAGACTATGACCTGTGTCTCCTCGAAACTGACGACTTATGAGATGTGGCACATCTCTCTTGTCTGTCAGGCAAGTGAGCAGGGGAATAAGAAGAACGAGAATGTCCTGCCAGGTTGATTTTCCTTATATTCCAGTCCTTTATGTTTCCCAACCATCTCGGGGAGATGTTACTAGCATGTTCCGGAACTGGAGAGACTTCTGGTGTGATCTGTACAATCGGGCATTCAGGAAAGATGAAGCACTCCTGGAAGTCAGCACATGGATTTCCTTCGACGTCGATTGACCTCTTGATGTCGATACTGGGGACCAATCTTACCTTGGTCTCTGGTCAGGTGGAGATCTGTGTATTGATGTCGACCTTCTAGACGTCGACCTCGGCGATGATCTCCTTTCCAGTGACCTTCTCAACGAAGGAGACCTTTCCCTTGACACCGGGGATGACCTTTGCCCCGTTCTCGACGCCGATCGCCTCAACGTCGAACTTCTCGTCTGCGATTGTCTCGACGGCGATCATCTTGACAGCAGTGATTTGGTTTGACCCGCAGTTGGCGATGACTTCGAAGGATTGTGCTCTACCGGAGTCGATTTCTTTGGTGCGGGTTTCGACGTCGATATTCTTCTCGGCGTTGGAGGTGTTCTCGACGTGTCATATAGTTAATGCTTTTCTATATATTGTGTTAAGTTAGCATGAGTTTATTAAATGTTTAAACGACATATTTTCCTTCGGCTTCAGTTTGCACATGGCACATAATTATTATTGTAGCTTTCAACCTAGACGAAAGTTGTGATTTATTGAGAATAATATGTTATTGCTCTGATATCAGTCGTGCCTGGTACACTTGGTACACTGTCTGCACACTGAGAGCTATAGCCTCTAAGAATAACCTAACACAAGGTTGCTGGGAGGCCTGATCCTCGCACCACATTAGACATAACACAAATAATGTTGCTGCCAACATTGGGCTCTACGCGGGTTTAAGATAGAGTTACTGAGAATGCAAAAAACACACTTGATGGTGCTTCGCATGCAGAGAGTTGGTAGCTGATGATGTGATCTTCTTCTGCTGACATTTAGAGGTATGGGCCCGCCCTGCTAAAACCCAAATGAGACCTTCTTAGATATAATATAGTATGCTAAATAGGGTGCGCGAAATATAGGTGATACAGATTTCTATAGATTTTTGCATTATAATATGCTATCACCGTTCGCTTACTATGGACTAGTGACTATGCTGATAACTCTGATTTTTATAATATGTATGTTGGTATTATATAAGATACTGCGTTTGAGAACCTTGCATTGAAAAATAAATATTTCAAACTTGCACGTGTGTTATTTTACTCCCTGCTGTGGTTTGAAATGATTATAGAGCGAAAGAGTGTTCATGTGTTCCACGATACCTGAGGTACCCTAAGTTCATGTTCTGGTTTGTCTAAGTCATTGGGAGTTTGTTATGACCAATGAGACACTGTAGCTAGCTCGGTAAGGGGATTTCTGATACTAAGGTGAGTTTTTGGTCTCCCTAATTCACCCAGGTTCTAGATCTCTGTGCACAGTTCTGTGGGAGAACGGAAACCCTGCTACATGGCGCCCAACGGTTGTTGGCCTTATATCACGACACTCGAGTAGTATATCATTCAAACCTTAACCCCTTCATTCCCGTTTCCGGAAAACGGCGGTGTCGGAAAAACCTACCTATTTTTGAAATAGGTCTTTTCAAGCTTGAATCTATCTAAAAACGGTTTCCTTGAATTACTACCCAGTTGTGCTACAAAGTAATCTTTGTTTTTTCACGTTCCTGTGCAGTCATGGCACAAGCCGTGGACATCCCGCTGCATAGTCGCATTGCGGTGCGTGATCATTTGCGGACTTATGATGTACCTTTGGAAGGCTTGGCTGTGGTTCTGGTGGTGAGTGCGGAACATGCTTACCCGTACGAACTGTTTTATTCGTGGGTGACATTTTCGCCAGTGGACGCGAATTCTGGTGTGTTCCACTCATACACTCCGTCAGCTGTACCTGCTGCATATGCTCCGTACAGAGCACAGGAAGTTCCTATTGATGTTTGGCAGCATGGAGTTTGGTTTGGTGGCGCCCTACCACACGCTTTAACCGCTCCGAGGTTAGGTCCTTTGTCCATTCCGGGCACACCTTGGCCCACTTTGGCTGGATTTACTCCTCATCCTAATCGCGCCACTTGAAACGTGGGTGACCTGTGACGTCTTCATGAGGTCGCAGTTGAAGTGATTAGTACACTTGTTCCTTACACGAGTCGTAATGTTCAAGGCGCAGCCCCTAGGGGTGCGCAGCTTCAAGCAGGTCAGGCTGGTTTGAAAATCAGTCCTGTCATGGTGAATTCCGTAATGGGCAAGAAGCCCCAGGATAAGGATGACTTTCCTTTCTGGCTTGCCGAGAAATTCGACCAGCTGGAGGCTGTGTTTCCTAATACGAATCCTGGTGAGAAACACCGGATTCTTACGCTTAGTTTGCCGAAAGATTTGGCCCCTGAGCTTGTTGACTGTGAAACATGGGGTAAGACTTTTGCAGCAGTCTATTGGAGGTGCTTTGGCTCCCCGTCTATGTCCAACCTGTCTGCGGTCCTTAAACGTGTTCAAGATGATCACGGATCGGAGTCAGCGGTTGAGTTGGGTATGCGCCTGTGTGGCTCCTTTGAGGTGGTTTGCGATCTGATCCGTGCGAATGTCAAGGGGGATGCAGTGAACTTCCAGGTGGCTAACGCCTTGGCGTTGATTCCCGACGCGGACAAACCCCGTCAGTTAGCAAGGATAATTGTGACGGCTTATAAAATGGTTGGCCGCAATGCCAAGAGTCTTAAGACTTTTTCTGATAAGGAGAAAAAGCAGCCCCAGGGACAGTCTTCGGAGGCGAACGCTCAGCCCAAGTCCAAAAAACAAAATTGTCCTAAAAAACAGAATCAGGGTAAGCAACAAAAACACAACAAACACAGGTTTCGCGCCCTGCGTCTCCGTTGCCTGCGCAGTCGGAACGTGTTTATGATTTGTGCGATGATTAAGACACCTGAACGTTTTCAGGCTTCTGACCAAAGCTCTCCTCGTTCCTTTCAGGACTCATCGGCTCCGTCAACCGGTGGTGGAGGGGGCGGCAGGGGCCGGGGTAGCCAGCAAGGACGTGGTCAGCCCCGCCAGCGCAACTGTGCAGACAAACAGGAGGGCTCTACGCCTCAGAGTCCGCAGTTTGCCAAGAAGAAAGTCGCAGCCTTGACAGCGCATCGATATGCCCCAGATTGTGAGAACGAGGCTTCGGAATCTGACTTGGGCTCTGACCTTGCTGGACAGCGCGGCGGAGATTACCATAGTGAGAGAGGCCCTCCGTCCACTACTGAAGGTGACAGCGACTGACACTTATGTTGTGATTGAAACAGCAGATACCAGAGTTGCTCCCCCTGATAGACTTTTTGAAATTGTCCTGTTGATTGAAGGTGACATACAGCGTACGGTTAAAGGGGTATTTTGGGAAAATCTTTCGTCTACATATGACATTTTGCTTTCGGAGGCTGACTGGCCCCCACCTTTTGTGCTCGCAGCTCCACGAGGGGAGGAGGTAATCCTCCCCAGTTTCGAGAGTGGAAGCGCTGCACTTTGCAGAAGAGTGGGCTCTGGCGCTTGCACCGGCTGTGTACTGTAATCAGTGTGGCTGGGATAAATTGTCCCCGAACAACGAGATTCCTTTACGGTCTCAGCCGCAGCCTCAACCTCAATATCCCATACGATGTGAAGCCAAAGCTTCGGTCGCAGCGATCCTTGAACAATTGTAATATCAAGGTGTAATTGAAACGTGTGTGTCACCGATGAATAACCCCCTTTTTACTGTAAACAAACCGGACGGCTCTTACCGTTTGGTTTTGGATTACCGGCATTTCAACTCGCATTGCCGTAACTGTGCAGTACAGAATACTCACGGCTCTGCCCTTGTAAATAGTCTTGTGCGTAAGCGGTTCAAAACCACGCTTGACATTTCCAATGGTTTTTATGCCCATTCATTGGACAGTCTAAGTTCCCAATGGACTTCTTTCACATGCGGCGGGGTCCAAAAAATGTTTCGGCGTCTTCCAATGGGCTATAAGAATAGTCCTGGCGTATTTTCCGCACGCATTGTCTCTCTGTTGGAGAGGATCGACCCAGATGCTTGTTCCTATGTGGATGATATCTATCTCACAGACGACGAACTTTGGGAGCATCTGTGTCGAGTGAACAGTATTATTTGTAACTTTGCAGACATGGGTTACAAGTTTAATTTTGCAAAATCGCACATTACAGAATACACAGTGTTGTTTCTAGGCTATGAACTAACTAATGAAGGAAAAGGCTTGGCTCCTCACTTCCTGGAGAAGTGCGCACAGTTGCGCTCTCCAACAACACTGAAAAAATTACAATCTTTACTGGGCCTTTGGAATTTCGGGAGGACTTACATTCCGGAATATGCCCAGCGTATCAAGCCTTTGTATGCTTTGATACAACCATCTTTTTCCAAATCATGCTGGCTGCCTGAGCATTCAGCTATTCTGCAGTCTTTGCAAGCTGATTTGCTCGCTTCTGAATACTTACAGACTCGTGATAACCAGACCAACCTGGTGATAAGAATTGTCCCGGGGACGGTAGGTTTCACGTACCTAACTTTTAATGAAGGAGATACAGTACCTATGGCTTACAAGTCACACTTGTACACTTCGGCTGAATTGCGATTTTCCACTGTGGAGAAAGTTTTGACGGCTGTGCAGATGGCAATTCTCAAAGAACGTGCCCTGTTACAAGGAAAACGCATGTTGGTTGTTACCCCATGTCCTGCCTTGGAGGCAGTTACGAAAGCCAGTGTACCAAATTCTAAAGCTTTGCACCCTCAGTGGATTCAATGGGCTGCATCTTTGTCATCCCAGGATGTCACATTTATTTTTGACGCCACTTTACGGTCGCAGGAATTCTTACAGTATGAATTTGTTCATCCTGCTCCTTTAGCAATGCGGCCGTTGGAGGATTTCCATTGCATCATTTACACTGATGGTTCGGCGCAGGTTGCGCATGGCTCTAAACGTGCCTACGTTTCCGCTTGCGCCATTGTGGTCGGTGCCATGGTGAACGATGAGTTCAAGTCCAGTGTGGTGCACACGCAGACGCTTGGGGACTGCACCGCACAATTGGCTGAGCTTCGTGCTCTGATGCTTGCATTGGAGTACGCAGATCCGAGTGTGACGACTTTGGTCGTAAGTGACTCTTACTACTGTGTCCAGTCTTACAATGAGAACTTGTTCTTTTGGATTCAGAATGAATTTCGTGATTCCAAAGGTAGCACTATAAAACATAAAATAATCTGGGTCCGGGTGGCAGAACTCAAAGAGAAGTTGCCACTCGTGTTTGTAATTCATACTCTTGGCCATCAGCGCGTGGGGGTCCACGCTGTCGGAAATTCGCTTGCTGATGAAGCAGCGAAGTCAGCAGTATCAAAATACTTAGTTGCAGCAGTCACGAGGTCCAAAAGTAAGATAGATGATGACATCTTAGCAGCGGTTGCTGCTACTGAGAAGGGAAGTAAATATCCTGCGGGGTTCCCTTCTAAATACACATACCACTTAAGTCCCGATAAGGTTCCTTATGTGAAAATTCCTGAAGTTGGTGAACGTTTAATTCCCAACTCGGATCGCAGGGCTTCTTTGATTACAGCGGCTCATGAAGGTGTGGCGTCTGCGCATGCGGGCGTCTCGGCCACTGTAACTCAGCTACAACAGAGGTTCTGGTGGCAGGGACTGTACAAACAGACTCGCGATTATGTCCTTCAATGTGACATTTGCCAGCAGATTAAACCTTCAACTGCTGCGCGTCCGCCTCAGACACAGTTGTACATTTCTAATAAACCACTGGGGTGCGTTTATTTAGATCACTGCGGTCCTTTTTCTTCTGATACTGCATATAAGTATATCTTAGTAGCAGTTGATTCATGCACACGCTTTGTGTGGGTTTGGCCCCATCGAGCGCTGATTCACGGACTGTCATTAAGGATTTGCGAGTCTTTGTAGGGATTTTTGCCTGTGGTACCTTCCATTCGGACCAGGGTCCGGCTTTCGCCTCCTAGGCGTATAAGGATGCTATGGTTTCGTTGGGGGTCCAAGTCAAGTTTTCGTCTCCGTACAGACCCGAGGGAAATAGTGTAGTTGAACGAATGAACCGTGACTTAAAGCAATCTTTGACAGCTCGAGTTATAGCCACTGGCAGTAACTGGCTAGCCCACCTCAATGGCGTGCAGCGTGCGCTTAATAATCTCCCTAGAAGGTCTCTGGGTGGGCGGACCCCATACGAAATGCTCTTTGGTATCAAGATGTACGTCCCTGACCTCGACGGTCTAGACTGCAAGGCCCAGGCCACGTCCTTTGACGTAGATGAACATTGCAATGTTTTACAGGATCTACAAAAGACCAGAGACAGTCTAGCAAAGGAACATTTGCCCTCCACATCGGATGATGCGTTGCAGATCCCAGTAGTTGGCTGGCTACCCCAAGTTGGAGAACTGGTTCGAGAGAAGATCGATAACAAGAAAGAGTTTGGTCCCTCATATCGTGCACCGTTTCTTGTTCTTGGAGTGAAGGGCACAAGAACAGTCATATTACCACCACTTCCAGGTCGTAAGGAAAACAGATTTATCTCTATTGACAATGTCAAGACACACAGGGTGGCCGATTCTTCATAGCATGACACAGGCTATATCCTGTCCTTCCATGGTGAGGCATTCTGTGCTGGCTATTACTTCTGGTGCAGAACAGGAGGTGTCCCTCGAGATGCCTGCCATATCCAGTCCTTTATTAAATACTATTCCTGTTACTAACATTGATGAGCTGAACTACACCTATCCTGCTGACTTATCTGTGCCAGATTTTCAGACTCGTTTGGCCGACCAATCAAGATTCTCTTTTGACTCTGTTTCGGAACTTTCAAAGAAACCCTCAACTATTGCAAAATATGCCACCTTATTCAAAAAACATTTTTTAATTCCCCCTTGGACATACATTTGGTTGATTCTATTTTCATTTTACCTTTTTATGTCGATTGGTTTTGTGTTTTATTTTTTTCGCCTGATCGATGGTAACTATGTTAAAGAAAGAACAGGAATTCGGTACCTTAATGGAACATTGGCCCCTCTTTCCTCTTCACATTCAGCACACAGACTGAAACGAAACCTGAATACAGTCAACATTACTGCTTGGCCTGTCCTTGATGGGATTGTGTGGGATGCGGTTAGATTTCAAATACATGGGCCCACTGAAGTGATTAATGTTCCGAATGTGCTTAGAGTAAACATGGGGGATGTGATTAAACAAAATATACATTCTGATGATTGGGATATTCAGGCCGTAGAAGCATTATTCTCTGATTTGAAATACTATGCTGCCTTTGATGCTGAGGATTTATATTTAGATTCTATTAATTATGGTGATTTGTTTTGTTTTCAACATTATGGTAATCATTTTTTACATAAGACAAATTCCAGGAGGGTTGCTGTAAATTACACACAGTGGGAACATTGCCCTGCTCCATTGAGAGGCAGCTCCAGTACATTTCTGAAAAAATATTCTTATTTTACAGATTTTAATCAATCAAATCCTGATTCATTTTATTTCAAAATGACACAAAAGTCCATGTCCAAAGTTAGACTTACCTATACAAAGTTGCTGTATTCAAAGTCCTTTCTAGACAGATTAGCTGTAGATGGCTACGAGATTTGGAAAGGAACAATTGACCTTAAATCGGTTTGGGGTACCAAAGATTGGCAGGTACAAGGCACTGAGGCTTTGCACCGTGCATGCAGGGCTCGACAAATCTAAAAAAATCTCACTTGACCTGCAGGTCGAGTAAGTAGACTTTTCTACTCGACCTAACAGCAATGCACTCGACCCACAATTGATCGCATAATGGACTTTTTTTCAAAACATTTGCAGCGCCAACAGCCCAGGAAAACGTTGGCCAACCAACCCCAATTTGGAATGCGCTCTAATCAATGGTACAACACCAGTGCAGCTTCTGAAATAACTCACTATCGAGACTAGTCTGCTCTTGAGTATTGCGGGTTCTAATATGGGGGAGGGAGGGTTATACCTGTTCAGTAAAACTAAAAGGTCTGCCTGACGCTTCCCCCTCCCAAAGCCTAACTCTGGGCCTAAACTTACTTTTGGGAAACTGGGTGGTAATTAGTGGTCACACAATCTGCACAATCCGCACCTTAGAGGTGATGGTGACACTGTCTTGCGAGCAAAATCAAGCAATGAAGGTGAGGAAACATACACATATTCACAAACTACACCCAGAATAGTAAACATGTTCTAGTAATGCAACTTGCATAGCAGTATAAACTCTGGGAAGACATTTAATTTCCTTTGTACCTTCAGATAATACCTGACAGAAGTTCGGACATTTATAAAAGTGCAAGTAAAAACCCTATGGTGCAACACAGCCAAATCAAACTCTCCACATGCGCTTCATCCGGGAAAAGGCAAGCAAACTTTTTTTAAACAGTGAGTTTATATAGGCACAGCACAGACAGTCCTGTAAACAAATTGCACATGGTCTGGCTTGACAACGTAGCTGTCACCAGGCAATTAGAGTGAGCATTACTAGAGAGGGACTTTGGCTCTGCCCACATGTTGGGAGCCATTTGAGTACATGTTTTCAGAACAAGTGCCTCCACAAAAAAGTGCTTTCTTTGCTCTACAGTGATCATTTTGTTTTCTTATGCAGCAGCCTGAGATTGCATTTTCAAGGGCACAGTTAGGACTTGCTTGAAAGTGCAACTGTCATTTCTACTTAGTACAGCACCAATGTCATTCTAATTCGTTGCTTCCACAATAATGCAGCATATAATGCTAATTTGCACGTAACGCTTTACTGAATATTACAACATTGACATTCATTTTCAAATGACATGCACAATATATTGAATCTTATTAAGACCAAAGCGATAAAAATTCAGTGCAGCGTAAGCTAATTACACAGATTACCAAATCAAATGTGGACGGGGCAATGCCTCGGTTAAGCACTAGCATAATCCAAAACCAGAGAGGTAACATAACATAAATAATTTAGACAACGAAACGAGCCAAGGAAAAACCGCAAAATAAAGGAAGTTGCTACCCATTCAGTTCAGAAAGTGGCAACACCAAAAACCCGTTTGAAAGAGTAGTTTACATCGTGTAAATGTCAACGTTTTAAATTTCACTCGTTTCACTGCTAATCGAGTGGCCCTGTCTTATCACAATGACCGTGCTGCCATCTAAGTGGAAATACAAGCTCCTTTATGTCTGTGAAGCTAGCAGCCTAAATACTTTTACAAAACAAGTGAAACATTTTCAGCATGAGTTTTCCAATCGACCTCACAAATAGGGCTGCAACATGTCACACCGAGGAACAAAGCAAATGTTTAAACATATCACATGACAGCCCGCTCCTTGTGAGCAAGGGGTATCTGGAACTGCAGCAGTTGCAAGTGAGGCTGGAGACAATACATATGTTTTCAACACGAACATCATTGCTTTCTCGAATTTTCACATTATACCACCAGTGGCATGAGCCGTTCCTTCTAATGACGACGGCTCACACGTGTGCACATGAACATGCTACCAACTGCCCAGCAGGCGCACCAGTCCCTAAGGCGGCACCAAGTGCACCCTCACTTGGCGCTAAATACCCAGAGGAAAACAGTGAACAAAGCATTTTATAAGCTTATATTTTTCTATTCACGGTTCTCACTCTCAAGCTATGGTGTCCACGTCTTCGAAAGAAAATCTATAAAACCAATGTAATATTATGCCTCTTTTATTATTCTACGACTTGTATGGCACAAGGGCTGTGGCGCGCCGTTCACCTTCAGCAAAGGCCGTCACACCAACTGCAGCTTTCCCGCCCCCACAAGATGGCCCTTAAATTTATCTTTATTACCCCGAATTACAGTGGGAGGGGAAGTCGTGGCATTATTAATGGACAGGATGCCTATAGCGACCAGCCTCAAATTATTCACAGGCAGTGTCGAGGAGCAGACCATTCTCGTAGGCCTTGGGGAGTGGTAATTACAGGAGGGATGGAGCCGGAGCTAGGCCGGGGAAAGGGTGAGACATGACGGATCAGTCAGCTCAGCTCAGCCTCGTTAGATGAAAAGAAATTTAACCGCAAGTTGTCAAAACTGACTCACCTCTGCCAAATCGCCCTGCACTCTGTCCCGAGTCCCGACTCCACCGAGGAGAGCGCGTGGTGACGTGCTACGTCACTGCAGTACTTAAGGCAGCACAGCGCGGGGGTAGGCCAGGGCCGTCATTGGTAGCGCTTTCGCGTGCTACAAGATTGACGGCCCTGGCACCCAAACAATAGGCAGTGCGTGCATGATGCATGATGCCCATCGCGCGTGCGTGCATGATACATGCTGCCCCCTAAAGCCTTTCACCGCGCACTGCATCGCAATGCTGCCACCTAAAGCCTTCCACATGCTACTGCACCTACCAGATAGCACTCGCCAGGCCGGTCAAGTAGGCCTTGAAACTGACTCGACCTGCACAAAATTCACTCGCATTTGCGAGCGGGCGAGTACATTTGTCGAGCCCTGGCATGTATCATCCCGAATCACATGTTGTTTCTAAATTCGTCTATTTCCCAAACAACATGCTTTGGATTGGCTACTTTTAAAAAAATAAATACACCAATTATCCCCGAATTGGAGGAATATTCAGGGTGGGGTAATTATACTGAATTGTCCATTCATGAGTTGCAAGCTCTATTGCACAATTCGTCCTTTAATATATCCAGTTTGGATTCGAAGGGTTGGCTGATGTGGCATAGGAGTGCTGATTCTTGCCAACATCGTTTTCTGGGTTTGGCTGAAGGGTTCACACAAGTCAGACCTGATCCCCGTTTTGAAACTGATTATACTGTCACAACTTATTCTGTGGGGAAACTGTGTCAGGATTGGTTACAACATTCCACTTTAGCTGCAGTTAAACTACATCTGTTTCAGTCAACTGAAAACGTGGATTTGAATGATTTTATAAAAGGCCCAGCTAAGGGTAGGTCTAAACTGTGGATTTATGCAGTTTACAATGAAATTTGGAAATTTTCGCAAATTGAGGCTGCTAAACGCCTAAGAGCAATTGACCAAGCAAATTTGGAGAAAGTGCTTGCAGTTGTCGATAACAGTATTAACATGCTTTCTTCCCGAATTTACACATTGAACAATATTGTCTCTTCTGTAGTTGACATTGTGAATGATGAAGTGTCGGTATTGTACCATGGACAAAATCAATTGCGTTCTGTGATGCAGTTTGCATGGACACTAAAAACTCTGAAAGCTGGTTCCGTTCCTTGGAGTTACATGAACGTGTCATCACTATTTGCCCCGTTTAATTTGACTGACAAGCAGCGCATGCTTTCCATGCGAGATGCATCATTTTCTATGTTGCACATTGAAAAGTTAGAATCTTTGCCCTTCTCTGTAGCTGAGGCAGCTGCTGCTACATGGCTTATCCATGGTGTTATTACTTTACCATTTGCTTTATATAAATTTACTAATTGTATGAGATATATTGCAATAGGACGATATGAACCACTAGGTAGTGCTTTCCTAAATGAGGCATGGTCTTTACCATACATGTACAGATGCCTGAAGGATGGAAAAGAAGTGAATCTGAATGGTGAAGAATGCACACAGTCGCCTGACCGTTCACTGATATGCAGACACATCCAGTTGCATGGTTCTTGTAATCAAGACCGGCCTAATTTGGCCTGTGTTTTAAAAGGCACACCAGTTCCTGCAATTGTTCCCACATTCACATTATTGACAAACAGTAGTTATTTGCTTTTGAATAACGAGGAGTGTTGTGGGTTAATGGTCGGTATCGCCTATGTGGTGACTGTATCAGAACGTGTGGTGTGTTGCAAGAACGTGTTATATCCACCCACGCATGGGAATTCAGATGTTTCCATCTGGCCGCGCATCCCAACCTTGAAAGCGGAGTTCAATGGTATGAGCCGAATAAGGGCTCTTTTGTCTCAAAAAGAAGTGGCCCTGAGCTCGGCCCGTGAAACTTATGTCCTTCACATAGCTAACACACGCACAGAGGTGCAGGCACTTTTAAATATTGACTTGCCATTTCATTACTGCAAATTAGTTCATCAAATCTTTAATGCCTCCTCCACGTCTGGCTTAGCTCATTTTTTTAAATTGGTTAGCAGTGGTCTCGTGACTACATTTGAAAAGATTTTTGGTGTTATCCCTGCTTTCTTCCATTCAATATTTTCGAGCTTGTTTGGCGGATTTCCTGTTTTGCTGGCTTTAGCTGCAGGCGTTTTGATATTATTCTGCTTCCTAAAATATGGATGCCCATCCTGCGCAAGAAGCCGCTCAGCCCCTTCTGGCACTGTTTCGCGACCGGATGCTTGATTACTATGGCACCCTACCGCTTGCGACCTTAAGCACGGCATTTGAATTATCGTTTCGATTTTCCTATTACACATGTGTCCAGCCAGTGTCTCATTGCCTGAGCTGCGATTTTGACTGGGCCATTGATTTGTGTCTCTGCTTGCCGTTATCTCCTGGAGTCGATTCTAATCACCTGATGGGCCCCGTAGTTGCTCACGAGTTGGTTTGTTCTGGCGAAAGGATTATGGCCTTGGCAGCGATGCATGGACTAATGGGTCCGTGGGACATCCCCGCAGCGGCGCATGAGTTTCTGGCACATAGCGTTCTTGAGAACCCACCGAGTTGTCCTCTGATGTTGCTAGAGGGTCCGGTGTTGGAGGAGCACGTATGTTCTTTCCCATTGCTTAATTGGATGGCTGAACTGTTTTCGGATGATGACAGTGATTTCATGTTGGAAGTTGTGGCTACCTATTTTGCATATTCTATCCACCCATGAGTGGCTTTGGAGACTTTCACTATACTGGCACGTGACTTTTTAGTAATTCTGAATGGTGCCATTTTTCTTGCGAACAATTTACTTCATATGTTCTAGGCCTGTGATTTTATATTAGGCCTCAAGTTCGAGATTTTTTACATTTTTGTTTGGCCACTATAGGCATTCATGCATATTTTTGTATTGTTAATTTTTAAATACATATACATACATTTGGCTTGGCTCAATATTATTGAACTCTGCTTTCATGGTATGCCTTTATTATATTATTGGCTTGTTTCTTGACCGTCCTCGGATCATTGGGTGGTGTCATATAGTTAATGCTTTTCTATATATTGTGTTAAGTTAGCATGAGTGTATTAAATGTTTAAACGACATATTTTCCTTCGGCTTCAGTTTGCACACGGCACATAATTATTATTGTAGCTTTCAACCTAGACGAAAGTTGTGATTTATTGAGAATAATATGTTATTGCTCTGATATCAGTCGTGCCTGGTACACTTGGTACACTGTCTGCACACTGAGAGCTATAGCCTCTAAGAATAACCTAACACAAGGTTGCTGGGAGGCCTGATCCTCGCACCACATTAGACATAACACAAATAATGTTGCTGCCAACATTGGGCTCTACGCGGGTTTAAGATAGAGTTACTGAGAATGCAAAAAACACACTTGATGGTGCTTCGCATGCAGAGAGTTGGTAGCTGATAATGTGATCTTCTTCTGCTGACATTTAGAGGTATGGGCCCGCCCTGCTAAAACCCAAATGAGACCTTCTTAGATATAATATAGTATGCTAAATAGGGTGCGCGAAATATAGGTGATACAGATTTCTATAGATTTTTGCATTATAATATGCTATCACCGTTCGCTTACTATGGACTAGTGACTATGCTGATAACTCTGATTTTTATAATATGTATATTGGTATTATATAAGATACTGCGTTTGAGAACCTTGCATTGAAAAATAAATATTTCAAACTTGCACGTGTGTTCTTTTACTCCCCGTTGTGGTTTGAAATGATTATAGAGCGAAAGAGTGTTCATGTGTTCCACAATACCTGAGGTACCCTAAGTTCATGTTCTGGTTTGTCTAAGTCATTGGGAGTTTGTTATGACCAATGAGACACTGTAGCTAGCTCGATAAGGGGATTTCTGATACTAAGGTGAGTTTTGGGTCACCCTAATTCACCCAGGTTCTAGATCTCTGTGCACAGTTCTGTGGGAGAACGGAAACCCTGCTACAGACGTTGGTACTGATACCCTCGATGGCGACCTTTCCTGACGACGATGAGATGGTGATGTCAAGCGTCTGATTCCCGCTGTCGTAGCTGTGCCGGATCTGGACCATTTACGAGGTGGTGTCGACTTAGGCCTGGGTTTAGACTTCGTACCTGAAGTCGTTGACTTCGACAGCAATGGGGGTGTCGACTTCGACGCTGAAGGTGAGCATAAAGGTATCTTCAACGTCTATCTGTCCATTAACATCGATTTTGACAGGTGTCTTCTTTTTTCACCCTTTTCCTTATGCTCTAACCTTTTCTGAGAGGAGGGCTCTTCTGAGGGATGTCCTTCCCAACCACTTGTTGACTCCTTTCCTCTCTCCTGCATGGCATGCAGTCTGATATTCTTCCTTTCCCGAAGGGTTCTTTTGGAAAACTACAGACGATAGTAGCACTCATCAGGTCTGTGAGAAGATGGTAGGCACACAATACAGACCGAGTGCAGGTCTGACTTTGCCTTCTTTTTACCACAAGAAGGGCCCTTATTAAATAAGGCCGGCATTCTGACAGTCAAACTTTTTCAGAAGTCAGAAAAAAATAGGAAATTAGCACAATAAGTATTAAAGACGTCGAGTGAAGTAAAAAAAAATCACTAGAAATAACCAATTAGTAACAAAAAACAAGTAACTGACGAGCTCAATGCTTCAGGATCCTCACAGAAGGAGCCGGAAAAAAGAACTGACCTAACTGTCACCTGTGGGGCATGATGGGAGCCTGGAGGTCCTAAAGGCACAGTGACAGTTTTTTCTAGTGTGTTCTATATGCAACCTCTCTAGACTAATCTGCCTCTATGACCTTGCCTTTTTTCCTTCGAAAATAAAGACTATGTTCAAAAACAAGTTAAAAGCATTTTCTATGTGTCATGAAAATTTTACTTTATATGTTTAAGTATTTTCAAATTAATATATTTCAATGCAATATTGGCATATTTGAGCCTAGTAATATGGTTTAGGACACACACACACACACACACACACACACACACACACACTCTCTCTCTCTCTCTCTCTCTCTCTCTCTCTCTCTCTCTCTCTCTCTCTCTCTCTCTCTCTCTCTCTCTCTCTCTCTCTCTCTCTCTCTCTCTCTCTCTCTCTCTCTCTCTCTATATATATATATATATATATATATATATATATATATGTGGATATGCATATATTTTTGTTATTTATCCGGGTTCCGCGCAGATGGGCGGGACTATTAAGTACTTATGACTATTGCTGAGTATCCCCTGGAAGAGAAACTCAGTGGTCACAGACCCTCACCACCTCTCAATCCAAGGCCTCAACTGACCTCAACTAGGCTGTCCTGCGCCGACAGTCGCCTCACTGAAACCTACAAAAATCATCAAGGGCCCCAAACATGCCAGCTGGTACACTCGGGACCACCAAGCGCAACTGCCACCAAATGGAGAAACTATGGCACATAACCAAGACTCCCACAGACAGAGTCGCTCACAAAATCGCCCTCAGC
Source organism: Lissotriton vulgaris (assembly GCF_964263255.1). Taxonomy (NCBI): domain Eukaryota; kingdom Metazoa; phylum Chordata; class Amphibia; order Caudata; family Salamandridae; genus Lissotriton; species Lissotriton vulgaris. Next base: position 335,707,654 of record NC_141693.1, on the reverse strand, counting down.
AACTTCCACAGTAACAAAGAAGCCAAGAAAGCTGCTATCACCACCGCATCAACTCAGCCACCAACTACACAAACAAGCTCTTCAAAATAGTAAGAATTCTCCAGCCAGACAGCCACAGAGAACACTATCCAGCCTTCCCAAGAACTCTGCAACACTTTCTCAGACTACTTCCACAGCAAGAGCACAAACATCCACAACGATTAGAACATCCAATCCGTCACCATAAACTCTGATAAGCTCAACCAATCAGCAAACACCAGCCAAACCATCACCACTTGGCCACCCCTCACCGGCCTGACCACCTCAGTCATACACTCTGGGTTGCCCACCTACCCTTGCCTTCACCACCACTACCACCTTGCAATGAAGGCTCTGCTGACCCCAACAATTAAAAAAATGATGGTCCGATCTCCCTGCTCCCCTACCTGGTCAAAGTTTAAGAAAGCCAGCAACCAGCAGCTCATCAAATTCTTGGAACAAAACCACCTACTGGATGCCTTCCAATCAGAATTTTGTGCCAACCACAGCACTGAGACCACACCGATTGCTGCCACAGACATCCGGACACTCCTCGACCGTGGAGAAACAGTGGCCCTGATCCTCCTCAACCTCTCCACGGTGTTCAACAGTCTCCCACAACACTCATCAACTGACTCTATAATGTAGGCATACGACAAGTCAAACTCAAGTGGATCACCTCCTTCACAGGACGCATACAGAGCATCTGACTGCCTCCCTTCATCTCCGCACCCAAAGATATCATATGCAGAATTGTGCAAGGATCGTGCCTCAGTCCCACCCTGTTCAACATCTACATGACCCCCCCCTTGCAGACATCGTCAGATCCCACAAACTCCACATAATCTCCCACGCCGATGACAATCAACTGATCTTCCCACTCACCATGGACCCTGTCAGTGCCAAAACTAACTTCTGCAATGCCATGACCAACGTAGCCAAATAGATGAGAGACTACTGCCTCCAACTCAACTTTGACAAAACAGAAGTACTAATCTTCGGGAAGAACACTTAAGCATGGGACCACAGTTGGTGGCCTGTAGAACTCGGACCCACATTCACACAGAACAACAAGTTAATCCAGTTGCTTCCTCTTGCTTTCATACACTTTCCATATTTTGCAGAATCTTCAGATGGATAGTCACTCAGGCTCTCCTCACCAGCCCCCCCCCCCCCGACTACGGCAATGCGCTCTACACCGGCATCTCCATCCAGCTCCTCAGAAGACCCCAGACTATATAGCATGATGCAGCCAAACTCATCCTGGACCTCCTCAAACAAACCCACATTGCCATTCACCTGAGAGACCTCCACTGGCTCCCAATCCAGAAAAGATGGCAGTTTGAGATTCTCAAGCATGCCAATAGAGCCCTCCACAACTTAGGACCTGCCTACCTCAACCATCGACTGGACTGCCACCAACACACTAGACACCTACGCTCCTCGTCACTCTCCCTTGCACAAACACCCTGCATCAGTCGCACCGACAGCAGCAGCTGCTCCTTCAACTGCATTGTAGCCAGGAGAAGTGTGGCTCAGGGGTTAGAGGCGGCAGACCCGGAAGCTGAGATCGGCCCTGGACCAGGGTTCAATTCCTCGCCTCGGCGGGTCTTGGGCTCAAAAAATTCCACGGACTCGATAATTCTCGCTCCGGTGCCTTCTCAACTCACGGGTTCACACTCTGCGACTCTGGGCAATAGCTTGCTTAATCTCCACAACGGCCCCTCGCGGCGGGATGCCTGGCTTTCACCTTGTGGATACCCTGCCGGGGTTATCTCACAGGGGAATACCAGGACGGGTTCCCTAAGCAAGCGCCGGGAAACCCTTTGTGGGTAGCTGTGCGCTATATAAGCTCAAATACAATACATTTACACATTTACATTTACAGGACCTGGAACGACTCTCCCCCAACAGACTTGTACGGCCCCCTTGCTGGCAGACTTCAGAAAGAGACTCAAGACCTAACTCTTCTATTGAGACAGTGCCCAGATACTTCTAGAGGTGACAGAGTTGCACTTTACAAATGCAGGTTGATTGAAGGCTGCTGGAATAAAACATGTACTTACCCCAACTGTCTAGCCTCTTGGATTGCCTGTCCAGGTGTGAAAAAGGACATGCGCCACGGGAGGTGGTGACTTGGACCACCAAGATCTTACAGGTAGGGTGGTTGGTGAGGAAATTTGAGTTACCAGAGGCAGGGTAATGGCAGCGGTCGTTTGTCCTATTCCCAGGAGCCCCTGTGCGGGCTTGGACCAGGTTCCCAGTAGGACATCAGATAAGGCTTTGTTGAAGGGCAGCAAGGGCTCCAAGGAGGAGACACATTGCTTCAGGAACTCTATCAAGATATTTGTGTTGACCGTCACGGAAAGGAGTTGAAGGTTCAGGACCTGAGCTGCCCTTCGCACCACCAACGCATATGATGCTCCCTCCTCCATAGCCATGGTAGGGGGGAGAAAGTAGGCTGCAATCTGAAGAGATATCCAGTCTGCTGGCCTCACCGAGTTCCTGCTAACAGCCCATTTCTTGTTAAGGCTAGACTTATAAAGGGTTCAGCGACCAATACCAATCTTCCTCTATTCCTTGCCCTTCAGAATAAAGCTGAGGAAATGACCTAGGACCTAAAAGTTCTGCTGGCACCGGTATCTGTGCCAGTTGGTGCAGATCCAGCTCTAGATCATCAGGAATTAGAATGGGGCTGGTAATACCAGGGGGCACCGGTATTCTCAGTGTTAGACTGGTGCAGCACGACCTGCATCTGGCTGGATCCATAAGGGGGAGGGAGTCATCAGTACCAGAGCCGCTGGCACAATCTTGATGGGGGCCCCTCTGAGCCTCCAGGGTCCAAAGGTGCGGCAGTAGGGCCAACCCACCCACATATGAGGCACATGGTGCCATAAAATTTTTTAAGATGGGTGGGGGTCACTCCGGCTCCTGGAAAGTTGGGAAGCGCGGAGCTGACACAGGCGCAGATTCAGAGGAAGGCGGCCCTAGAACACCAAGGCTCCTCTAACACATCTGCCAATGGACAGGGCGACTTGTGTTTTTTGTGCTTCACACTTACCGGACCGATTTGACAACTTTGAATTAGGACTCCCAAAGCACTGCCTGTACCTTCCTCTCGACTAGGACCGTGAACAAAGACCTTCGAGGAGAGTGACATGGTGACAAACACCAAGCCGCAAGCAAGGGACCGTTACCTCAAAGCTTTCGGGCCATGACTTGGCACTTAAAGCATGACTTCAAGTCATTGTCGCGCTCAAGACACTAGAGTTAAACTAGGTTTGGGTCCACCACCGACATAGCATGTTGACAGGTGCTGCACCGTTTAATACCAGAAGTCTTCTTAGATAAGATGGAAATCGAAAAAAAAGAAAGGGTTCGACGAAACGTCAAAAAAAGCCTGTCAAAAAGTGAGCGAGGGTAGCACTTTTCGAGGATCTATGCTGACTGGTGCTGGAAGAAAAGAACCAACGTCAGTGTGCTGAGGTGGTGCCTATATAGGTGACCCGAATGTGCCACCTCAGGCATGTTACCAAGGCCTACAAGCGCATGGGAAGGAAGCACGAGGAATCGAAGGCAGCAGGGACTTACATGCTCTTAGATTTTATTTTTGTTTATTGGAGATGTTAACATCAACTGTATGGTATATGATAGTATTTAAATGAACTTTAATAAAATGTATATTCTGACTTAGACTGACAAAAAAAAGGAGGTATCTTCCACCTGGACAGAAACTTCACTCAGTCTTACCATTGCCTGATTGCTAATTATAACACTTCATGCTTGTAAGCTTGGGTAACTACTTGCTAATCTCAATACAAATAGGAATCACATAAACGATTTCCCTTGGCCTGAGCAGATTTTCCCCATGAGTCGATGAAACACAACTCCCTTTAAAAAGTAGGTAGTGTCTTTAGAGTAAGCACATCCACCATGGTCTACTTAGTCCAATCATCAACGGACATACCACACGCTGGGTCCAGTAAGTGATTTTATTGTGAACCAAGGAGCAAATGGCAGTCCTTGTGGCAATAAACCCAACATAGGTTGTGAGCTATTGAATGTACAGACAGAGTCCATGGGTGATACATGTCATGAGACATGTGGATGAGATGAGTGTTCCAGTGAGTAGGAGGACCATATTGCTATTGGGGAAGATGGGCCACATCGACAGTCCACAAATTTGTGAGATAATCGGGTAGGAAAGAGGGCAGTACTAGTTGAGATGTACACTGGCAAGGTCATAAGCACAGGTCAAAAGAGAAACTGACCATGTGGCACAGAGAAATGCTACAGAATAGTTTTTTGGGTGTAAAGAGATGAAGTTCACATCTTCGCCCTCTGAAGTGTGTGGTGCCTCTCTTGAGGGGGGTGTTGCTGGTGCTGGAGGCACACACACATCAGGGGATGAAGATGTGGATCCCCTGTCGGCAGCAGCATTTCTCTGCACCAACAAGTGAAGCAGCACAGCACTTCAACGGGCCTGCTTGTTTGCCAGCACACCCACAACATCGCACTGTAAGGCATCCATTGTTGCTATGGAGGAGTCCTGCTTCATTGACTCCAGAATGTTGCGGCTCGCCCCCAGCTGGTTAGCAACATTGCTGATGTCACTTCAAGAGGACAGTTGCTTGTGCCTCTGCTACATTACACCAGCGATGTCAGCCAGAGTGGAGGGTAGGTGCCTCTTATAGCCACTGAGGTGCCCTTATTGGGAGTGAAGCACCTACAGACTCCCTCTAGGGTGCCTGCCACACTCTTCATCCCGCCCGCATCTTATCTAACAGCTCTCTCGGGACTCCTGCAGCACAATGTTGGAATTCAACTTGGGGGTCAGAGTCCAGGGCTGGAGATGTGCTGCCAGCTGGTGATAGGCGGAGCTTCTGGAGACCCTGCGACGCTGTCGGCCCTTCCAGTGACCAAATATAGTTTTTAATGGAGGCCAGGATTTGCTAGTGGGTGTCTTGGTCAAGGGTTGCCAGACTGTCATCCTCAGCAGAATCCTCATTCAGGACAGGCACCTGGTCAGTAGGTGTTGGTACATCCTCTTTCTACTAATTCACTTTCATTGATGCGTAGGATATCTGTTACTCATAGGTACTGAGGCCAAGTTGCACTGTAGTTGCCTTTCGGATGGCATACTGCAACACAGCTACCCAGCTCGCTGGGCCAGCCATTCCTACACGTGTGTTATGAGGTAAAGTCCACATGTGCCTTGGTGATTTGCTTTCTTTTTCATGATGCCTATAATGATTGTGTTTTAACACTGCTACTGTGTACATTGCACCTGCTCCCCAGGGTGCCTATTTTCCCTGTGAGCCGCACTCAGCCCACAGCTCCTGTAAAGGAGGATGTGGGTTTGGTCATGAATTAGTTATGATCCTGAAGTCTGCCTTTCACACAGTACCCACAGTACTCTGCCTTGTTATGCTGACTTGCATGCACATTGTGGATCAATGCTGCCAAGGGTTCTGTTTTTCACAATCATCCTGCACACCTTTACACAGTTTCCAACCTTGCTACACTGCAGGAATGTGTGGGTGCATGCACTTACCCTGGGTTTCCTGTTTGTGTATACACGTGTACTTTCATTGCACTCAGTTGGCTCCATATTCGTGGACAGTGTGTACCAACTCTGAGGGGATGGGCACAGTCAAACTAGGTTGAATGCTAGCACAGATCTTCACCTCATTTCATCACTGCCAGAGTTGGTTATCCGCAGAGCATGACACATCATTTGACTCGGGCCCCTTCACTTGACATGTCTCCTCTGACAATCCCCATTTTGGGCCAGAAACTCAACTTACTCCCTCCCACTGATCGAACCCAGAGCATACATTGACTCTCACATGCCCACACCACCAACAATACGTATTACCATTATTAATGGACTGTTATGGCTGGCTAATTTTGAGGGCTAAGGGTCAAGCTGTACCCCACATGGTAGTAGTGCTGAAGAACAAGTTACTTACCTTCGGTAATGCTTTTTCTCGTGGCTACAGTATTTGCCTGTGGATTTGTCACCTTGTGAATATCCCCTGCGCCAGCAGCATTCCGAATTGTTTTTGTAGCTCTCCACGCCAACGAGGACGACGCCACAGAACCATGGCTCCACTCGCGACTCCGCTGACGTCACTGGAGCCATAAGAGAGCCTCGTCAGCGTGATGACGTCAGTTCCGCCCTTTTTTTTCGTGCCTTTGAGGCACCTAGACGGACCGACACAAAGGTACACAGTACACAGTCTTCAAACCAACACACAAAGTGTGAAATCAATGCAGTAATGTGAAAAGAATTAATCATTTTCTTTGAAAACAACAGTTATAAAACAACATTATTGTAGGTATACAAGGCTGGACAATGGGGAGGCGGGTGGGTCAGTGAGGAATCCACAGGCAGATACTGTATCCACCAGAAAAAGCGTTACTGCAGGTAAATAACTTGTTCTTCTGATGGATACATCTGCCAATGGATTCCTCACCTTGAGAATAGAGTCCCACAGCAGTCCCCACTCCCAGAGGAGGGTGTCCACCCTTCTATACCAAAAAGTCCTGAAGGAAGGAACGCGCAAAGTGTCTGTCCCTCCTCACTTCGGAATCTAAGCAGTAATGCTTCGCGAAAGTGTGGAGGGAGGCCCAAGTTGCCGCTCTACAAATGTCCTTAACCGGAACACCTCTAGATAAGGCAGATGTAGAAGACCTTGCCCTGGTAGAATGAGCTCTTAAACTCTTACCGGCCAAAGAGTAACAAATCTTGATGCACAAGACAATCCATCTGGAAAGTGTGAGCTTGTGCATAGCTCTGCCTTTTCTGCAGCCAGCAAAACCCACGAAGAGCTGGTCATCCACATGATAGTCTTTAGTCCTTTCAAGGTAAAAATTCACCGCCCTCTTAGGGTCCAAACAGTGAAGCCGCTCCTCCTCCTTGGAAGGGTGAGGAGGAGGATAAAAGGAAGGAATGGTAATGGACTGCCCTAGATGGAAGGGAGTTACCACCTAAGCCAGAAAAGCAGCCCTGGTTCTGAGAACCATTCTATCAGTATGAATAGTCAAGAATGGGGGTTTTGAACTTAGAGCTTGAAGCTCACTTACCCTCCTTGCTGAGGTAATGCAACAAGAAATACAGTTTTTAAAGACAATAGTCTTAAGGGACACTTGTGTAATGGCTCGAAAGGAGAACCATTGAGGCACAATAAATGGAGTGGATGGATATTTGTTGGTAAGGCCCTTAATGAATCGTAACACAATTTGCAATTTAAACAAAGACGGCTGGTCCGGCAAGCAAAGGAACGCCGGCAAAGCCGTTAAATAGACCTTCACAGTAGCCACAGCAAAACCCTGCTGGGCTAGAGAAAGAGCAAATTGAAGGATGTTGGATAAGCGAGCCCTCAAAGGGTCAATAGACTTCTCTCCACACTGATGAACAAATTTGGACCACCTACAGGAATATATAGACTTGGTGGAGAAACGTCTGGCGAACAAAATAACGTCCACCACGTTAGAAGGAAGAGAAAAGAATTTAGGTTGCCCCGTTCAATCTCTAGGCATGAAGGTGTAAGCTCTTGAGGTGGGGGTGTAGAACCTGCCCCTGCGACTGCGTGAGGACGTCTGCCCTGAGAAGGAGACAGAGCGGTGGGCACGAGGAGAGGTGGAGAAGATCTGTGTACCAAACCCTTCTTGCCAATCTGGGGCGATCAATATGACTTTGGCCCGGTCTTGGTGAATCTTCCTCAGAACCCGAGGAATCAAGGGTATGGGAGGAAACTCGTAAAGGAGATGTGAGTCCCATCTCAACTGGAACGTGTCCCCCAACGCTCCCTGTAATGGATACTGGAGACTGCAGAATGAGGGGCAGTGAGCGTACTCGTGAGTAGCAACCAGGTCCACCCGAGGAGTTCCTCACATCCGGAAGACGTGACGAAACACCTCCGGATGAAGCCTCCACTCGTGGTCTGCAGAGAACTGCTGACTGAGACTGTTTGAACGCATGTTCAGAACTCCGGCCAGATGATTTGCCATCAGACAAATCTGGATGCAGGACCAGAGACGCAGAGCCTCTCTGCAGAGACAATACGACCCCACTCCTCCCTGCTTGTTGACATACCACATTGCGGTAGTGTTGTCTGTCAGGACTTGAACCGACTGACCGCGAAGGGAAGGGAAGAAGGCCTTGAGCGCTAAACGCATCACCCGCAACTCTAGAAGTTTGATGTGAAACAACCTTTCCTCTGGAGACCAAAGCCCTTGATCTCCAGATCCCCCAGATGAGCACCCCACCTAGAGTGGAGGCATCCGTGATCACTGTGGCCTCCGATGAGGTAGGTGTAAGGGCTTTCCTTGAGACAAGATTTTCCTCCACGCTCCACCAAGATTGATCCGCTGCAGCTTCTCTGGAGATCCTCACAGACTCCCTGAGATCTCCGTTGTGTTGATACCACTGCCTGCGGAGACACCACTGGAGCGCCCTCATGTGTAAGTGTGCATGCTCAACAGAATGCAGGAAGCAAACAGATCGAGCAGGCGAAGGACCTTCAGGACTGAAACAACAGCTCCGTTGTAAGACAATGGAATAATTTCCTGAATGTCGAGAATCCTTTGTGGCGGAAGGAATGCTCGACACACAGTAGTGTCCAGTACTGCCCCTATGAACAGGTTGCGCTGAGAGGGCACCAGGTGAGACTGGGGCACGTTTATCGAGAAACCCAATCTGTACAACAGCTGATTTGTAACCTGCAGATGGTGAAGCACCTTCTCCGGCGACTCTGCTTTCATCAGCCAGTTGTCCAGGTAGGGGAAAACAGGAATCCCCGACCGAGATGGGCTGCCACCACTGCCATCACCTTGGTGAAGACTCGAGGTGCAGTAGTAAGTCCAAACAGCATGACGCAAACTGATAATGTTGTGACCCTACCATGAAATAGAGATTCTTCCTGTGCGACTTCAGAATTGGGATATGAAAATACGCGTCCTGCAAGTCGATCAACACCATCCAATCTTCCTGTTGCAACGCTTGAAGAACCTGCGCAAGGGTGAGCATTTTCAACTGCTCCTGCTTCAGAAAAAGGTTCAAGATCCTGAGATCCAGGATTGGACGTAGCCTGCCATCCTTCTTGGGTGTCAGGAAATACTGGGAGTAGCATCCCTGACCCCTTTCTCACGCCGGAAGCTCCTCTATCGTACCTTTTTTCAGTAATGTTGGGACTTCCTCCTGCAGGAAAAGAAGGTGGTCCTCCGAGTAAGCACCTTGGCAGGGAGGGTAATTTGGAGGGCATTCCTGAAGAAAATGAGTAAGCCGACCCCCCACAGGACCAGCATGATCCAGAATGGTGGATCTAGGGCTGCTTTGCTGTGGTAAGAGGGGAGGAAGGGGAGGAGGAGGGCTGACGGCCTCGTGGGCGACCTCTGTTCCTGCCCCTGTAGGATTTGTATAAGGTGTTTTGCTGTTGCTGAGGCTGTCTATAGGTCCGAAAGGACGACCTCCCAAATCCTCTGTATCTCCTGAACGATGAGCCTCTAGATCGAGCTTGAAGACCAAGAGATTTGGCTGCTGCTTTACTGTCTTTAAATCTCTGTATAGCTGCATCCGCTTTTTTGATAAAAAGCCCAGAACCATCAAAAGGGAGGTCCAAAAGCCCAGCCTGAATATCTGGAGAGAACTCTGATGATTTGAGCCATTCACTCCTTCTAGTAGCCACAGAACATCCCATGATTTCGGCGACAGAGTCAGCAGTGACTAAACCACTTTGTATGACCTGATATGCAGCCGTTTGAGTATCTTGCAAGACCTCATTAAAATGTTGTCTTCTTTGGACAACTTAGGTGCAAGCTGTTTCGCCGAGTCCATTAAAGCATGGATATAGCGACCCAAAAGACAGGTGGCATTAGTGGACTTTAGGGCCATGCTTGCCGAAGAAAACACTTGTTTAGCAGACTGGTCAGGTTTCTTCGATTCCCTGTCAGCCGGAACTTGCGGAAAGGCACCAGAAGATCTTTTTGAGCAGGCAGCTTGGACCACTAGGCTCTCAGGAGAAGGATGGGATGTTAAAAAGTCAGGATCCCCTGGAGCCGCCCTGTATCTCCCGGCAATAGATTTAGAAACTGCCAGAGCCGAAAAGGTCTTGCGCCAGACCTCCATTATAGGCTCAGTGATTGCCTCATTAAAGGGCAGTAGAGACTCTATTACTATAGAAGGACAATGAAGAACTTCTGACAAAATATTAGATTTAAATTCAGTAGTGGGAAGCCGAGGATCTAAAAGTTCTGCTGCCTTTTTTATTACTGCGTGGTAGGGAACCACATCCTTTGAAGGAGCATCAGATGTAGGCGAAAGTTCCCCCTCTGGAGACACATCAAGGCCACTTGCTTCCCTTAACTCTCCAAAATATTCATCTGAATCTTGAACCTCACCTTCTTCCATTTCTTACAAACGAAACCTCTGCTCCTCTAGAACCCGCTGAACTTCTCTCCTAGACCTCATTCTGGGTACCGGCGTCGGTGGAGCCAAGACCGACTACGATTGATCCGGAGCCGGCATTGTACACGAATCTGGAGGCACAGCCTGTGGCGATCTAGGTCGAGCTGACGGCGCCGGAGAAGATGGAAACGACGTTGATTTCCTTGGCGCCGGGAAATGCCAAGACAGCGCCGTCGGGAGAAATGGCATGAAGGGGCCCTGGGCATAGGCCTGAGGAACCCCCAGATTAAACGCTAATGCACCCATGGGACCCGAAGGCGCTGCAGAGGGATACATAGCTCTATTGAAGACTCCAAACATATCATTAAGATAATGCGAGGGATCTTGACCCGGGCCAGGGAAAGGAGGATAAAAGCGTTACCATGTTCGGGCCAGCCGGCGCCGATGGCAGAGCCAATGGAGTCGCCTGTTCATCCGGCACCAGAACCTCTTCCACCAGAGAATGTTCCGAAGTCGGTGAATGAACCAGCGTCGGAGATCGAGCTGGAGAAGCTGCAGGCAAAGCCGATCTTGCAGGAGAAGCTTGATTCGAGGTAGAAGGAGGCACGAAGTCCTTAAGACATCGACGAACTGGAGAGGTTGACTTCGGCGCCGTTTCTCTATCAGAATGGCGTTTTGAAGAATGCCTCTTCTTCTTATGCTTCTTGGCTCTCAAAGCATGTCCCGACGTCGATTTCGAGCCCGACCTCGACCTGGAACTAGACCTCGACCTTCTTCTACCTCTTTTCTCCTACCTCATCTTCGCCATGAAGAGTTTTGCTTCTCTCTCCTTCAATGCCTTCGGAATAATTTTCCTACAGCAGGCACATCCCTCGTGATCCGACGACAGGCACTAGACACAATCTTCATGCGGATCTGTAATGGACATATGTCCACCGCACTCCCTACAGGGCTTGAACCCGGACTTCCTCGACAACATCCTTGAAAGGAAACAAGAAGAAGCACAGGAATACAACCAGAAACACAAAGTAGCAAGTGAAACTACGGAGAGTCTTGGAAAAACCGTTAGCATTGACGGAGCCGAAAAAAGGGAACTGACGTCATCACGCCGATGAGGCTCTTTTATGGCTCCAGTGACGTCAGCGGAGTCACGAGCGGAGCCATGAGTCTGTGACGTTGTCCTCGTCAACGTGGAGAGCTACAAACAATTTCCGAATGCTGCTGGCGCAGGGGATATTCACAAGGTGAGGAATCCACTGGCAGATGTATCCATCAGAAATTGGTGACATGTACCTACCCAGGTTTACCACACAACTGAGCCCATCCACCTCAGCCTCCAACCATCCCAGACTACTGCCCTTTGTGGTGGCAAACTAGTTCATTCTATACCTTGACAGATCTCCATTTCACATCCTTTGACTTTGTCTCACCAAGTCACATATCAAATTTGCCTTCAGACTCCCTCCAGCCACATGCTACATCTTTACTCAGGGCCACATCACGTGTAGGATGTAGTACTTTAATGGGCTCTTCTCAGTTATCCCTTCCCAGCTGCGACGCAAGTGTGACACGGTCAGACACAGCAGTTCAAGTGTATTGGTCAGACTACCTTGCAGTACAAATATTCCTTCTCATCTCCTTGCTATGCAACGTCTCACAATTCAGACACAGTGGCAGTTCAACATGCTCAGCCAGGCCTACAATGCACTGCACTACCAGGGGCCCACTAGGGCCACCCACCATATTTTGTTTCAACACACATGGTTCTCTGCATCACTTGCATTCACTCTCACGCCCAGTCCGATTTCGTACATGACAGGAGTTAAGCTGGTCCCTACCATGGCAGCACACCTTGCACATCGGGACAGCTGTGTGCTGTGTAGTGTCATGTAGGTTCATATACGCGTGGCTCTTGGAAATCCAAGGGTTGATATTTCACATGCCCCACACCGACCCCCCCTCCCTCAGTTGAGCACTGTATTATTATTATTAACTGAGCTTATAAAGCGCCTGGTTACACTAGTCAGTGTGTCCCCGCGCTAATAGTGGCCTAAAAGATCCCTAACACAGCCAGAAAAGAGCACTTCAATATTTGGGGAACAGATGTGTCTTGAGTTCCTTGCGGAAAACTTTTTCAGACGGCTCCATCCGGAGTCTGAGAGGAAGAGTGTTCCAACTCCGTGCTGCCAGAAGGCGGAAGGATCTGCCACCCATCCTGGCCCTGCAAGTCTTCGGGATACACATTAGCCCAGTGCCCTCCGACCGGAGGGGCCTAGTTGGTTTATACAATGTGAGCAGATTCCTCAGGAAACTCGGGCACTTACCGTGAGCGATCCGATGGCCTATACACAGGATTTTAAACTGGACACGCTCTTTAATTGGGAGCCAGTGGAGCGTCCCCAATGCCTTTTTTGGTGGAAGATCTTTTTGGCAGTGATAACACTAGGCGTGCAGCAGCCTAGTGTACCAATATAAGTCCCTAGTATATGGTACTAAAGTACATAGGGCTTTGGTACACCAGGGGTCTCAGATGGGCTGCAGCATGTATTGCCACACATGGGAGCCCATGAAAACTGTGTCTGCAGATGCTGCCACTGCAGCCTACATGAAGTGGTGCATCCACCTTTCATTTCAGATATAAGGTTTTCCTTATATCCCGGGCACTACACTTAAAATCTGTAAGTCGCAGCGTGCATGGTCCTAAGTGTTGGGGTGCTCCTGCATGAGCAAAGCCACCACTACAAACCCATAAGTCCATTCTCTGGCTTTGTAAGTATGGGAAGCCATTTTAAAGTATGCAGTGGACAATGGCAACGTCAGGATGTCCAGCTACATAATGGCTTCACTGAACATGGTCATGTCTGGTATCATGCAACTACACTGATTCAATGGTGGTAGTCTTTATTTGGTACTCACCTCACATTCTATTTTCTTAGTATATGATTTGGCCCCCACGTAGGGGCCATGTGTTTTAATTAGCTGTTTTGAAGTACATTTCATGGTGTTTTGATATTTATAGGTAGGAGATATATCCAAGTAGTTTTAGTGTTGGTGTATAATAAATACAAGGTATTTTGCTAACACTGGTATAGTTCTTTCTTGTGTGTAAGCTTCACTGACTGACTCAGTGGTATTTACCCACAGTTTACCCACTTTACACCCTCCTGAATAAGCCTTAGCTGCTCTCCACAGCTACCCTATGAGCCCAGGAATGGGGAACGGTGGGGGAACGGTGCAAGCAAATATTAAAAAGGCATTCCCCCATGAACCCTGATGGTGACGCCAACTTACCAAGTATGCTCAGACGTGAGTCCACTGGTCTCCATGCCACTGGAATCAAGCTATTCTGGCTAAAGAGGGGTGAAACCCTGAAACCAGTCCAGGGAGGACATGGCTTGGCAGTTTGAGCTGGACTGTTCCCATGAGGCACAGGGTCAAGACTGATTTGCATATGGCTGGGTTCACACTGGAATGGCAGGGTGTGCAAAAAAACAATGGATTTAGGCCCAGATCTCTGTACTGTGATGATGTATGACATTGTTCTGCATTCTGTCCATCAACTGTTGTTTTTGCATTTGTCACCCTGAGTGGGACAGGTATGTTTAGACGTGAGTCCTGGACTCTCCATGCCACTGGAATCAAGCTAACCTTGCTGAAGAGGGGTGAAACTATGGATTTAGGCCCAGATCTCTCTACTGGGGTGAATGTATGACATTGTTCAGCATTCTGTCCATCAACTATTGTTTTTGAACTTACCAAGTACCGGCAGTTTGCGTTCTCTGTAGATGCGAACAAATCTATATTTGGCTTGCCCCATTGGGTGAAAATGTTGTCTAGAGTGTGCTGGTCCAGTCCCCACTTGTAGCAAGTAGTCTTTAGTCTGCTCAACATGTCCGCTATAACATTTGTTTTCCTGAGACGTACTCCGCTGATACATGCACTTTGTGATGAATCACCCAGCGCTGTATGAGTTGGGCTTCCGGAGAAAGCAGGAGAGATCTTGTTCCTCCCTGTTTGTTGAGATGGTGCATTGTCGCGGTGTTGTCCGTCCTGACAACAACTGATGTGTTTTGTGTTTTTTGCAGAAATGCTTGGAGCGCTAGGTAAACTGCCCTTAGCTCGAGAAGATTGTTATGAAGATCCCTGTGGGAAGGCGGCCACCTTCCGCTGACCTGCAAGTCTTGCAGGAAAGCTCCCCAGCTCTCTAGAGATGCATCCATTGTAATGACGAGAGGAACAGCCTGCGATAGGAACAGCAGACCCTGCGATAATTGGTGAAGTTGCTCCCACCAGTCCAAGGCCGCTATCATGGGAGGAGTGATTCGGATCAGGTCATCAAATGAGCCCTCTATTTTCACCCATTGCTTGTTTAAAGCTTCCTGAAGAAGAGGACGCATTTGGAGACGACAATGCGGTATGTGGGGAATAGAAGAATACATAATTCCTAGGAGAGATTTGGAAAGGCATACAGAAATGGACTTTCTTTTTTGGACCCTCTTTGCCAAGGACATTAACCTTTGTTGTCTCTCCAGAGTAGGATAAGCCTTGATTTCTGTGGTACCCAGGATAGCTCCTAGAAATATCAGTCGACTGGATGGTTGAAGAGTCGATTTTTCTACATTCAAAGTGAGACCCAAGTCCTTGAAGAGTTGGAGACAGGCCTCTCTTTCGCTGCTTCGTACGTGGGGGCCCTGAGAAGCAAGTCGTCCACGTATGGCAACATTTGATGATGTTGTTGTCTTAGACATGCTGCGACTGGTGCTAAACATTTTTTGAAAATGCGGGGAGCGGATTTTACTCGGAAAGGTAAGACACAGAATTGGAAGTGACTGTCGGCCACAGTGAATCTTAGGAATTTCTTGTGCTTTTGGCATATGGGTATACGAAAATATGCATCCTGGAGATCTTGCAATGCCATGTAATGGTTTTTCTTGAGGAGGTGAAGCACATCTTGAATAGAGATCATACGGAACGATTGCTTTTTGAGGAATTTGTTTAAGTTTTGCAAATCTAATATCGGTCACCAGTTTCTTAGCTTTTTCCTTATTAAGAACAACCGGGAGTAGAAACCCTTCGCTCTCTGACAGGGTGGAACTCGTTCTTTTGCTCCTTTCTGTAACATGTTGGTAACTTCCATCTTTAAGAGATGTAGGTGTTTTTGGAAGTGAGGCAGAGGAGGAGTTATAGGAGGGATCTCTATAAATTCCAAGGAATGGCTGAATTGGACCCATTGTTCCGAAGTTATGCTCCGCCACTGTTGTAAATAATTGAATATTTTGCCACCCACCGGGATGGAATCAGTGCGATAGAGGCCGACAGCTGGGAGAGGTCTTTGGCGTCAACCGGTCTCCTTACCCTGGCATCCTGCTTTTCCCCTAAAAGCGTTGTTGTAGGCTGCAGCCAGTGGTGAAGTCTGTATTGTTGAGCAGTAGCAGGATATTGTGAATAGCAAGATTGTTGGTTTCCTGATTTGTAAGATTGGTAACCTCTTTCTTGTGAGCCACAAAAAGGAGTCTTTTTGTATTGTAAAGTCCCCAAAGACTTAGCTGTATATGTCTCTTTTTTGATAGCTTGTAAGGCTTTGTCAACGTGGCTGCCAAATAATTCTTCACCATTGTAAGGTAGGTCCAAAATCTTTGTCTGTACCTCAGGCCTGAATGTGGTGGCTGTGAGCCAGCCTTGACGCCTCAAGACGGCCACTCCCGCAAGCTGCCTGAAATCAGTGGACGCTACATCCATAGAGCAGTCTATCACTTCAGAGGCAGTCTGTTCGCCCTCAAGAAGAATTCCCTTAGCTTCTTGCTTGTCATCTGGTGGAAGTTTGTCCAAGAATGGTGTCAAGTCCAACCGCATCTGCCTATTATAATGGCCCAGTAGAGCCAGAGAATTTGCTGCTTGTACTGTCAGAGCAGACATTGTTGAAGACTGCTTCCCAATGTTGTCAAGCTTTCTTCCTTCTTTATCAGAAGGAGCAGTTAGAGGAGCTGAAGGAATCTTCGAGCGTCGCTGTGCTGCTTGCGAAATTACAGAATCTGCTTTTGGATGACCTATTAGGCACACTGGAGCATCATCTGGAGCCTTATCTTTTTTGTCCAGTCTTGGCAATACAGGTGGAACAGTTGCTGGATTTTGCATTATTCTCAGCCCCTCCTTCCATATGTATTCAATGATGAGTATAGATCTCACTGATTTTTATAAGGCTCTTTAAAGTCATACAGAAAACAGTCTTGGTGATGCATAGGCATCGGTAAATCAAAGCGCTAAGCCGATCTCTCTCCAGAAGGTTGTGGAATCCCCCTATATCGTCCGGAGGTAAATACACTCATGGGGGAGATGCAGATTCCACAGTGGGAATTATGAAGGAATCCCATTCATCTTGTTGAACTCTCCTTCTCTCTTCCCTTCCTCATCAGAGGATCTCAACTGATGGACAGGAGCAGCTTGAGTAGGAGGCTGAAACCTAGGAGACTGTTGGGAGAAGAGGGGAACAAACCTGTATTTGTGGCAAACAGGTGGAGAAGAAGGAAGAGGCAGAGCCTGGTGGATGCCCTGTTCTGGCGGAAATCTCCTCTTATAGTCCACCAGCATAAATTGTAGGTCTGTCAGACTTGAAGGGAGGTACATCATCTCCTGTTGATGATATTGCCGTTGCTGATGGTGATGGTAATATTGACATCCATAACCATCATTTTCATCAGAATCCTCCTGATATTTGATGTGAAGGTCTGATGGGCTGAAGGGGGCCCCAAAGAGACTAACATCCTCGGACCCCTCGTCCTCATCATCATCTTCTAAGAACTGAGATGGTAAAAAAGCCTGCACCTGACTAGGTGAAGTTACAGCTGGTGTTAACTGTATTTTTGAAATGTTATGATTTTCCTTTCTTGTGGACGATGTCGTCGACGAGCCCATCGACATTTATCACCATCCGAATCACCTTCATTGACGAAGCTGCTTTTCTTGCTCCATCAACGGAATTGTCGTCGTCAACGGCACACTTCTGGAGACATGGATCTTCATCGATGGTAACGCTGATGAGACTTCTGACATGGACACGGGTTCTTTCGTGGATGCAGATGCCGACAAGGTCATAGTCGTCAGGATCGTCGACGACGTCTTAGTCGGGTGGGTCATCGTCAGAAGTTGACCCCTCGATGATGATGACTTCGAAGACACAATTTGCTTTGTTGACACCAAAGGTACCTTTCCTGTTAACAATGTCGTCGTCAACGAGGACATCGACGCCGCAGATACAGTCACGATATTGACTAAAGACACCATTGTTGTTACCAGAATCACCTAAGGAGAGGATTTATTTCGTTGGCGGTGGTGTAGTCGACGAGCTGCTCAACTGCGGAGCTGAAGGTTTTTTGAAGGTATGCTACAGTTTCATAGGTGGTGTTGGAGGTTCTGAAGCTGCTTTGTTGATACTTAAAGCCTTTTTTCTTCATGCGAAGCTTTGCTGGCAGATTCAGTCTGTTTCTGAGTAGACTCAACAGACTTTTTTGATGCATTTTTAGGTGGCTGTGACGATGAGCCTGCAGGGTCATCCAAAGGTTGTTTGAAGTATTCTTGAGGAAGATATAGAAGATGTATCACTCTCCTCATCAGAGACCACAGCGTCCCTGTTATAGGCCTCTGAAGCTACAAGAGAAGCCTTCCTTCTCAGTCTTAAGAGTCTTTGTAGAAAAGGTGTGACATACCTTGCAATCCTTTGGTTTGTGGTCAGGGTACAAGCAGTCCTTGTGCTTATCATCAATATGCAGCTTTTTCTTCCTTTAAGTTCCACGGGCCCTGAATAGACTTTTTTAGGTGTCTCTGACATGGTGGACATCAGTTTGAATCACCTTAGAAAATCACTGAATTGGTAGTAAGCTGAAAGGGTGAAAAGATACTCCAAATCTTGAAAAATAGAAGAAAACTGAGCAGAGCTCAGTGGAGACTTCCTTAGCACGACGTGTGGTAGAAAATCTGAGGGACTGGAGCTTCTCTCAGGAAAGATCTACAAGGTGGTCTCCTCCGATTGGTTAAGTTCTAAGTTTGGTCCTTTTTTACGGACAGGGATATGTTATGAATGATTTTAAGGACTAGAGCCTTATGTACTATGTCTAATAGGACATTTACTTTGATATACCGGGGACTCCCATTTCGACGACTGGGAATGATTCAAGCATTTGAATCCATGAAAGTTCAAATACTGAAGTAACAACCACTTCCTTCTTCTGTTTGTATTATCTCTTCACTCTCATTGTAAAGATAGCAACGATTTCCTTAGTAAGATTAATGACAGTTTGGGAAGATTAATTCTCAATGATTACATTAGATGTTAGCTCCCTATATGCTTATATATGCATACTAAGGGTATGAGTGCTTGTGCACATTTTCTGCGCAAATCAATCAGGTGTTACTATAAATCACAAAATTTCGCCTGAATGAGAACTTTTTGTATTTGACAAACACTATTACAAACTATGAGAACAGCGATGGGCACCTGGTTTGCATCCAGCTACACAGATTCATTCCGGAGCTGGAGGGAGCAGCAGGTGGTCTGGACTAATAAGAGTTTCATTCAGCACATGGTTTTATTGGTAATTCTTTCTTCCTAAGTACTGGTGTATCTACTTAAGTTTGTTATCAAATTTGGAGATAATGATTTGAATCTCAATCTTCTAACTGCATTTTACATGCTTGTAGTTATCTCAATAAATCTTAAAAACAGTATAAACTATGTGGAAATGTCAGGGGTTAACCGTAACAGCAGTACCAAGGTTGTTTATGAATAAGAGAAACAGTATAATAAAAGTAGGTTTTTGAAAAGTGATTAGTAAGAAAAAGCTATATTTGGAGAGGGTGACTACCCATCTCAAGGAAAAATCACATTTGTTGTCAGGGTGAACTCTCAGTGTAACTAAATTAAAATGAGCTAAAATCACTGCTAGCTATGGCAACAGCACGCAACTTAACTTAGGGCAATGTGTAAAGTATTTATGCTGTAGGTAAACGGTAATAAAGTCGAAAGGCAAAGTTATAAAAATCCTAAACTACATTAGGAAATAAATTGTAAGATTTGATAAACAAAATGAATCACAAAAAAATCTAATAAGGGGAACCGGCTAGATGATTTTTTAAAGTTTTATGTAGGAATAGCGCACAAGTAATTTACTTTCCATTCTGTACCCTTATAAACCACACAACCCACTGAGGCTCTAAAAATACAAATAAACTATTAAATTTAAATATAAAAAAAATGACAAGCAATATTAAGAAGCATTAACTATAAGTATACAATTTAAAACAAATACAATTAAAATATATACGAAAATAAATACAAATTTAAAAATTGATATGAACAATTTTTTAAAACAATATTAACAGATATTTTTAACATCAATATAGATGTTTTACCATCGATAATAATCAATATTCTTGCCAACAATATTTTTGCACATATTTGTGTATCACATTATTTAAACCTGTCATAATCCTTGGGCAGCCCACATGCTAGCTGATCAGGCAATTCCAGAATTGCCGGGGATACTCCTAAAGAGAATCCAGTCAGGGAGGGCGAGGCATGTGCTAAACTTGCCTCTTGACCCTGCGGGTGTCCGGACAGGTCGGCCGCGCAGTTGCTGGGGCACTCGCGACGCAGCTCACCTGGGACCGGAGAGAGCAGGGGCCGTGGCCCGGTGACGAGCCAGTCAACATTAAGCCTGCAGAGGATCCCAGTGTGAATGTGGACCGGGGTGCCGGAGAAGCACGCTACTAATGGGCTGGTGGATGAGCTGCTGGCCCCAGGCTGCCGGTTCGGCGCATGTCAAGGCGGCGGGTTCGGCAGACGGAGTGCAGCTCTGGGAGGCCTGAAGTGCTCGGCTGGCTGAACCACCAGAAGTACGGGGACACTTTCTGATGGATCCTCGTGGATCGAGTGGACTGGAGCCCCCTTCTCTCCCCTAATGCCAGCGGCCTGGTCCCATGACAGCCATCTGGTGGACATTGAAGGTGGGCCAGCTGTGCGGGAGAGCAACGTGCGGGTCCCAGATCTCGGGGGGGGGGGGCGGAGGCTCTCTGGCTGGTCCTGGTGTGGCCAGACTGCTGAACTGAAGCTGGGGACTTCGGGGGGGGCTGTGACCTGGGGAGGGTCCGTGTGGCCTTCAATTTATGACTGATGCTGCCACCACAGCACGGAGAAACTAGCAGATGGGGCCACATAAAAACACTGGATTGGAGGGGCCCGAGTAAGCTGGGGCTGCCTCCCATCAATTGACTGAGGTGCACGGGCCCCCACAAAACCTCCACCCAAGGGGCACCATATACATTATCGATAGGAATTTCCTAGTTTTTAAGGGATAAATATTGCTGGCAATACTTGCCTAGTTGTCAACATACTCGGGGCATATTCCAGAATTTCCATGTTGCCGATCTTAACATAGGGTCAGAGTAGGAACATTCTCCTGTAGTCAAACTTCCGTTACTCCTTGACGAAAGTATGACTACAGGAGAACGTTCCTATTTGGACCCTGTGTTGAGATGGGCAACAGTGAAGTTCTGGAATATGCCAGAATGTGTTGACAAATAGGCAAGTATTGCCAGTAATATTTATACCTTAAGAACTAGGAAATTCCAATTGATAAGGATAGAGAATAGGAAAATAGGGGGGTCTGTATACTGAAGAAGGCCTATGACCCTTAGGAGCAGTGTGTAGAGGCTAAAACATGTTGATACTGGAAGTGAGGGAAATGGAGACCAATTCTCCAATATACCCTGCCTTAAGTTTTAATCCTGTCAATGGTTGTCCAAAATAAATTAGGTAGGGCACTCCACTTAGACAGTTTTAATACTTTCTCTTCCCTGCATTTGGGATCCCTTTCTACGAGAAAAATGTTCTCTCTAGAACAAAATAATATGCGCTCTACCCCGAGCCTTGGTCTTCCCCAGGGTGTGTCAGCGGCCCAATGATGAAGCATACCACTATCTAGAGGGTGAGGGCAGTATTTACAACCTTTTAGGGTTTCCTCCCTAAGTGAGTAATCACAAGATCAGAATTTTAATTCAGAACGTCCAAATGGGATGTTCAGAGCTCTAAGTTTGTTTCTTAGTCCTTATCATTTGGTGAGTCTTTGAGCGTAGCCTTTGGAGAGAAAGGGAAGGCTTAATCTCTAGTCCTCTGTGTTGTGTGTTGGATTACACCGCCTATGTCAGATAGCACAGTCACAGACCCCAATACCAGTACTGCAGGGGCGGATGGCACCTTATGCACAAACCCCCGTGCAGTAGCTCAGGCCATTGCAACTTACTACTCAAACCTTTACAGGAAAAGGGAATTCCTATCCTCTGACCAAATTAGAGAATTCTTGAGGGACATACCACCAGAACCGGTTTCGGACTGTGTACGTTACCAATTGAAAGCACCACTCACAATAGAAGAACTCACCAACGCCCTCCAGGACATGAGTCCTGGCTGGGACCCTGCCCAAATGGGTTCCCAAGCAAATTCCTAAGGCTATACATTTCCCAGTATTGGACAGGATCGCATTATGCACAGACTATGCCATGTTCTTCCTCTCTGACCCCAGGTTCACAGGTCCACGGTTTTTGAGAGTGTTTGGGAAAACATCCGGACTCTATACTAACCCAACCAAATCAGTACTATTTCCAGTATGTGTGGACCAGGGGAAAGGCACATGGGCATACCAGCCAACACATGCATCATGGGGCTTCCAATACCTGGGCATATTATTATCACCGAATTCGACACTATCCTGGACACATAACATAAACCCCTTGCTACTTAAAATCCGGGATGAAGTTAAGGCCTGGTCCCCCCTTCACATTTCCCTGCATAGTAGGTCAGGCATCTTCCGGATGGTCTCATTACCACGGATATTACATGGACTCCAGAATTTTCTTTATAATATCATGCAATCCTGTTTCAACCAGGTCAATGCTACCCTTAATAACTTCCTATGGGGAAGTGGGGCTGTCCGGGTCAACCTGCGGACATGCATGCAGTCCACCTATTAAGGCAGGATAGCCGCGGCGGACGTATTCGCCTATTATTCGGCCTCTCACCTGCTTAATATAAATGAATGGTGGTATACACCCCAAATAGATCCCGCATTCGCTGTGGAAAGACGAGTAATAGATAATCAAACACTGCTTGACTTATTATATAGTCGGACCAGCCTGGGTCGCCCACCCCCAGCTACAAAGATAGTCCTAATTATGGAGACCAGCTGGGAGGGACGAAAAACACCGATGATCCCATTATGGGAGGGAACCAATGGTCGACAGGTAGGGCACTATCTAGGGTTCCACGCTTGGGACCTCATCGGGTTATACACACTCGGTGAAGTAATGAAGGGGACAGTACTCAAATCCTTTCAACTACTGCAGGAGGAATTCCTACTTAATCGTAGTCAGTTTTATAAATACCTACAATTTCGGCATGCACTGACACCATACATCAAAATACGTACAGACCTTCCAGAATTCAAGCCACTTGAAGGAAGTCTACTAACGGGAGACTTAGAAGCTTCCAAGATCCGACAAATTTATCAAACCCTTGTTACTCACAACTGGACCAGAATGGGGGAAGTTACGGAAAACCTGGGAGGGCGATACTACAGCTCTCTCAGATGATGACTGGACAGAGTCGCTGGCGAGTCCTCTGGGTGCTGCCATTGTGACCTGCTACCACTTGATCCAGTTTAAGAACATTCATCGGGCCTACTATACCAGGTCTCGTCTCTGGCGTATGGGGATATCGTCCCCCCACTTGTCTCAAATGCAATAGGGAGGTTGGTACCATTTTTCACACTGTGTGGAGCTGTAGCGATCGCCAGCCCTTCTGGTGTGGGATAATTGCTTGCCTCGCCAGGGTACTGTCCTGGCAACTCCATTTTGATCCCAAATTAGTGCTTCTTCACAGCACAGAGGAGATCGGAAAAACAGACACAAACAGCACCTCCTATTCTTGATGCTTACACTAGCCAAGCAAGATATCGCCCAAAACTGGAAGGGGTCCACTCCACCAGCCGTGGGATGGGTGGAGGGGAGCTATGGACAGATGTATGGGAATGGAACTGGCGGGATTTCAGCACGGGGTTGCCCGCAGAAGCACAAGAAAATATGAAACAATGGACGGAATACAGGGGTGTAGACTTACCAGCCGTAGCGTCCCCTGAAGCTCTTGTCGAGCTGAAATTGCAGCCCCATGAGGCTGCAGTCACATCTAGTATAGTCATTCTCAATTCGCCGACACTATACTCCAACCTCCTGGTAGGACAGGAGGGTGGGGGGTACCTAATCTGTGCCTAGGTTCACATTGGTTCATCTGTTTTGTTTTTGGGAAATTGGTATGCTGCAAACCTGTATTGAATCTTGTGGATGTATGGGCCTTCGGGCCACACTGTACCATGAATAAAACCGGAATAAAATTTGATATTAAAAAAAATATTTGGAGGAGTACAACTGTGTCCTCTTAGAAAAAGTAAAGCATTTTAGTTGTAAGTTAGATTAAAGAAACCTAGCTAGAAAATGTTTAGATCATTTGATGGTATGGATCTCACGTATTAATAGGACCTCCGATGAAATGGGATGGAGACCTAATGCATGTATCATAAAACAAAGATTATGGGGACCCTTAGCAAGGGCACAGGTGACCGTTTTAAGGTGAATACGGACACATTAAAATCAGAGTTTACCATGCGAGAGGCCTACAATATGGTCATTAAAGGCCAGGTGAGCCGCCTATCTGTTTTCCTCCAAAACAAATGGCCAAAAGCACATCAGTTGTATGCAGACATACTTGTACTAGAGAAGCAGTATCTGCAAACAAATTAGAATGACTGAGCTCCTCCTTAATCTCAAAAGGCAAGAATTCCAAATGGAAAAATGAGGCACAGGATTATTACTTGGTGAAACAACGAAAGTTCTACAAAACAGGGAAACAAGCTAGTAAGATGTTGGCTTGATTAGGAAAGAGTGGGGGAAAATAACAGATGGGGGAAAAAATTAAGAGCCCAGTAGGAGGTAGAAGAAACAGAACTATAGATTGCCAAACTCTCACCATATTTTTATTGAGAGCTGTTCACTGCATGGGGGGCACGCAAGATTTTAGATTTCTTAGCAGATATAAGCTTACCAAAACTCACTAAGGAGTATAGAAATCAATTAAAAAAGATATAAACCCTGAAGAAACAGCAGAAGCCATCTGTAACCAGCAAGAGGGGCTTAACAGGATGCCTTTGGAGCTATATAAAAGACTAGCAAGTGAACTGACCACAAACCTTCTAGAGTTGTAATTGTTCGCTTAGGCACCGGAAGTAGGAGTGCTGCAAGCACCCCCAGAAATAACCATCCTAGAGTTCAGAAATTAAATCACCAATAATGATGCCTTGAAATGTTGTCTTTATCTTTGAGTTCAAAGAAAGAGGCCAAATGTAAGGCTATATCTCTGACAAACAGTTTGTTTAGCATGGACAATGGTGTTTTCATGCTGTGACTACAAAGTGAGAGGATTTTGTACAGTGAACTATGTTGCAATCTTGAAGTAATACAAGGACTCTAAGAAGGAAAAAGGGTAGGGTGTCATTTTCTTTTAACACAGCAACATTTCAATATCTGTAAATGTAACATACAAATATTTCAAAACATATCAGCAGTTAAAGAACAAATTAAGCACTTTTTTTAACAACAATTAAGTATGAATGGTACCAAGATTTTTAATAGGACCAAAAGAAAGACACTTTACTTTTTTTTTGTTAAACAACTTTATTAGGTTTTAAACAGCACAACAATTCATTACACTTTGACATACAGTAGTTTCGCAGTCTTTCCTGGATTTTGTAGCCCCAACGCTTTACAGTTGACATAAAAGTGACCTAAGCCCCAAAGACCTCCCTCAACATCTCTAGTCCATGAAGCCCAACCATTTGGCCCACCCTCGGTCGTATTTGGCTGAACACTTGCGCTCTTCATATACTGGTTTTTCCTGCATGGCACACCAATTGCGATTCTCATATTTACATGCCTAGAGAATCTGGATTTCATTAAAGACACGGAGGCTGACATTATGCAAAGTCTTTTATTGCAGACCCAAGCAGCCGCATACATCACAATAGAGTAAGCTCTAAAACAGAACAATGGCAACACATAAAGCCCATGAGACAGCAATAATCTGCCTATTTTAAATGAACAGTCCAAGAAAGGAAGAACTTCAAAAACGTCTTAAATCCAGGTTAAACTTCAAATGTAGAACGAATGAAGAAAAATGAAGAGTGACAACGATGAGTAAATAGATGATGAAGGAAATCCAACGATGATAATGATGAGAAGCAGAAATCAAGGATTTTCTGAAAAGAGAAAATAAAAATAAGTTCAGAAAAAATAAATTGCAGAAAAGGCAAATAATTTTCTACAATACAAAAATAGAATGCATTATAATCAAATGTAATAAACAATAATGCAGTAGCAAAAGAATGCAATACAGTAAATTATTATAGGTAACAATATTAATAAAACATTACCACTACCACCAGAGGGTGGGATAATGTCAGCCTCTGTGTCTTTAATGAATACCAGATTCTCTAGGCATGTAAATATGAGAATCGCAATTTCATAACAAGACCGGAGGCTACATTATGCATGTTGGTAGCTTTCCAAAACAACATTAGACATGTGCTCAATAGGTTTACAATAATGAGGAGCGAAGGTACTTGCATTAGACCAATCAGAAGCCTTAAAGATGTCGTCTAACGTACCTCCAGACCAGAGAGACTTACTGGCCATAGCGCCTCTTAAAGAATGAGCTTGAAATTTGTTGAAGTCAACGCCAGCAAGACTCATAGCAGTTTTGATCCACCTAGCGATAGAAGCGGAGGAAATTCCTTTATGGGGTTTAACAAAAGAAACAAGCAATTGAGTGACACCTTGAGGACGGAGAAGAACCATCCTTCGATCATATTCTTTCATGCACTCCACAAAGCAGAGTTTAGGGCAAAGCTCAAAACGAGGATAAAAAATAGAGTCAGACATAGTTTTAGTCCTCCTAAAAATATCAAATTTAACGCCAAAGACATTGTAAGAACGTCTTGAAATTTCAAGAGCTTTGACGTCAGAAGCTCTTCTGCAAGAAATTAGACACAACAAGGTGGCTAATTTAATAGAAAGATTTTCCCTGTTCAGAAGTGAGTTAGGAGGCCAATTGTTGAAGAGATGAAGAACTAAAGTGACGTCCCAAAGGGTCTCATACCTGGCTTTAGGGGGTCTCCTTAAATGGATACTTTTCATAACTCTACAGATAATAACATTTTTACCAATAGTTTTCCCATTGATGAGAATATGACCGGCAGATATAGCAGATCTATAACAATTAATAGATCTATAACTCAGCCCTCTATCAAACTGTTCAACCAGGAAGTTGACTATGTCAACAATAGGGGCCTCCAAGGGATACAGGTCCCTTTCCAGGCACCAACGTATCCATACTCTCCAGAGGATATTGTATCTGTAGTGTGTGCCAGGTGCCCAAGATTCTATGAGGAGGGTTGAAGCTGATTCCGAAAGTCCTGAGATTTCATTAGATCTCCTGACACTTTCCAGGCAAGAAGGGATAAACTCTAGTTCAGAATTAAGGGGTGAATTCGATCGTCTATGTCGGTGAGAAGAACTTCCAGGGATGGAATTAAGAACGGGACACTGCATGTCAGTTCCAGAATGGTTGGGAACCAAGCTTGAGAGGTCCAGAAAGGAGTTATCAAAATGAGGCAAGATTGTTCTTGTCTCACTTTTTGAAGGACCCTCTGAATCATCGCAAAGGGGGGAAAAGCATGTCCCCGGATGTCTTTCCAAGATTGTAGGAAGGCGTTTACTGCTAGAGCACCCGGGTCGGGCATCCAGCTGAAGTACTTCGGAATTTGAAAAGTCAGTCTGCTTGCGAACAAATCTACATCTAGAGGACCCCAAATCTTGTTCAGGGTGTTGAAAACAGAAACGTTCAGTCTCCAATTGCTGAAATCGACAAGGAATCTCGAGTTCCAATCCGCCGAAAAGTTTGCCTCTCCCGGAAAATATTCTGCCTTGAGGGATATCTTGTGTTCCAGACAAAACATCCAGAGTTTTTTGGGTAGGTTCGATAAGTCTGAGGACTTTGTTCCGCCCAGGTGGTTGAGATAAGCCACAGCTGACATATTGTCCATCTTCAGACGGACGGACCTCCCTTGAAGGGAGTTATTGAAACTCATAAGGCATAGAGACCGGCAGTCAATTCCAGGAAGTTTATGTGGTGATGAGATTCTTCTCGAGACCAAAGACCACCAGTGTTTTGATTGAGTAAACAACCTCCCCAGCCATGAAGGCTGGCATCTGATTCTAAGACAAATTCTGGTTTGGGGCCATAGATTGCTTTGCCATTCCAGGCTTCCAAATTGTCTAGCGACCAATTCAATTCTAAGCGGGCTTCTAGATCTAAACAAATTCTGTCTTCGTACCACAGTCCGGATCTCAGAGCCTTTGCTTTGATCCTCTGGAGGGCCCGATAATTGAGTTGTCCAGGGAAAATAGCCAGGATGGAGGACGATAGAAGACCCAAGAGTCTTGCAAGCTCTCTCAGAGATAAATCTCGATGTCTCTGAACGTATCTTATCTCTTTTTTTATTTTTGAAACTTTCTTTGAGGGAAGAAGGAGAAGACAGCGTATCGTGTCTACGGTGAAGCCTAAGAACTCTATGGACATCGTGGGAGTCAAAGAAGATTTTTCTTTGTTTATGATGAAATCCAGATTTTCCAGAAGATTCATGGTGATCTTATATGATCTTATCTTGATCTTATATAAGACACAACCGCTCTCATCACCTTGGTGAAACACCAAGGGGCGGAAGAGAGGGCCAAGGGAAGAGCTTGGAATTGATACAAGTGATCTGTCCAAAGGAATCGAAGAAAGGGTTGATGAACCTCGGCCATGGGGATAGTAAAGTATGCATCTTTGAGGTCCAGTTTGACTAACCAATCTTTCTCCAAGAGAAGATCCCTGAGAAGATGGATGCCCTCCATCTTGAAGTGTCTGTAAGTCAAGAACTTGTTTAGGTCTCTTAAGTTGATGACGGGTCTCCAACCTTTTTCCTTTTTCTTTACCAAAAAAAGGTTGCTTATAAATCCTAACTGATCGATAGGGACTTCTAAGATTGCACCTTTTTGAATCATGGAGGAGATATCCTCCTCTACAATTGTTTCTTGCTCCAAAGACATGTGAATCTTCCTGTGAAAGGAAGTCTGCATGGGAGGAGGAGTGAAGTCTATCATAAATCCTTTTACAGTATTTAGTACCCAAGATTCCTGAGTAATCAATTTCCAATTCGTTAAAAAATGTCTGAGTCTTCCGCCCACTTTTAGTGGAAAAGGAGAAGGAAGAAAAACACTTATCTGAGGGTGTGTTAGAATTGCTTGTTCTGCAGGATCTATAACCTCTGCCTCTGCCTTGGCCTCTACCCCTTTTTGGGTAGAATTGTGGGGTATTGAACTGCTGTTGATATCCTCTGCCGAAGCCACGACCTCTTGAGAAGGGCCTTTGATTGTAACGGCCGGAAGATTGGCCTCGTCTTCCGGCCTGTCCAAAAAGGTTGTTGTTATTAAAAACCTTGTGCATGTTCTGTTGCGCGTTATCAAGAGCGTTAAAGGTGGAAACATATTTTCCAAGAGATTTAATTAGGTCCTCTCCGAATAGAAGGCCTTTAGGATTTTTGGAGGGTTCTTTATCGGCCAGATCTCCTAATTTCGGATTTATCCTACTAAGGACAACCCTACGTCTCTCAGAATTAATGGAAGCGTTAGCATTCCCCAGGAGGATAATGGCTCTCTGGCTTTAATCTCTAATCATTTGGGTATCCAATGGATTACCGTCGATGTGGGACTCCTCTGCTGAATCCAGGATTCTGGCTATAGGCCCCAGAACATCCAGGAGACGGTCCTGGCATCCTTTAAAGGATTTTTCCACTCCTGTCCTTGGGTCACGCCCAGGTTTGAATAAAAACGTTATAAGTTCCGGGTCTAAATTAGGTGTATAACAAACTTTGTCCTTCAAGGAAGGCCTTGAGCACTCAGCTCTGAGAACGATCCGAGTCCCTCTGTCAAGGAGGTTTCTGAGCCATTTTTTGATACATTTTGAGACATGATCTTGAGGTACCCAGTCTGAACTCCTGGGATGTTTAAGATTTTGTGGCGAAAGCATCTCTTCCCCCAAGGAGTCGGGGATCGCGCTTTTGGATGAGGAAGGTAGGTCATCCATAAATTCATCAAAGCCCTCTTGTTTATCGTTAATATCAAAGACATATTCATCTATGAATTCAGAGGAATTAATGAACACGTTATCCTCTATATCAAAATTTGTGCCGCCAAGGGCACACTGGGTGTTAGAGGCGCGAAGGCCTCCACTGTTAGATGAGGTGCCAAGACCTCCATTGTCTGAGGTGCCAGGACCTCCCGAATGGTTGCTTTCAAGGTGATTACTCTTCTTAAGTCTCTTACCCTTTGGGTTTCCATTAAACTGAAGGTGGAGATGAGAAATGTCTTCCAAAGGAAGTGGACGTTTAGAAGCCATCAGGTCAGATAAGCTTTCCATCATACAGGACTTAACCTCCATGTGGAGCATTGCCTTAAATGACCCCTTATCCAGACCTGGGGTAGGGGCTGATGCCCCATCAGAGTCCGATTCAGACATTATAGGGTAACTGGTAGTGAAAAATAACAAGGCTTTAAATTAGGTAAGTAAATAAGCCTTTTGATCCATACTAATATAATAAAGAGAGAGCCCAAACCTTTGAGGCGGGTAATCTCAGGAACCACAGCACCAATCACAACACCCAATACAGCGTTGGAAGGGGCAGTTGCAGCAGAAGGACATAGGCTATGCAGACGCCACAATATACATTTAAAAGGTAAAAGAACCGTGCCAGCAAAGTAGTCCCTTGTGGGCGTGTCTGCATTGTGATGTGGGCGTGTGCTGGGGCGTGACAAACGCTGGGGGCGTGTTGTACGTTTCGCCCTTCAAGCCATGTCTCATATTGTGTGCTAATCCCACCCTGCTCCCTTTAAATACCCCTGCACCTCATAATCATAACCCACCATTACTCCTTAAAATACCCCAACACCCTTAAACACTAACCCATCTTAACCCTATAAATATACCCTGTACCCCAAAACCAAACCTACTTCTGAACCCTAAAATACCCCTGTACCCCAAAACCCAAACCTAGCCCTGAACCCTAAAAATACCCCTGTATCCCTAAACCTAGCCCTGAACCCTTAAAATACCCCTGTACCCCAAAACCCAAACCTACCCCTGAACCCTAAAACTATCCCTATACGCCAAAACCCAAACCTAGCCCTAAACCCTAGAACTACCCCTGTAACCCATAACCCAAAACTATATCTGAACCCTTAAAATACCCAAACACCCCAAAACATATACCTCAGTACCCCAAAACATATACCCATACTTACCTTATCCAAACATTAAAAAAAAACATGCTTTTACCATTCATGCATTTACAGCGAATTTCGTTGTAAATGTATGCGTGGTAAAAGCATATAAAATGTAATGCTATGCGTTATAATGGCATTGCGGAGTCATGGTACTTTCGTAATGAAAGTATGCGGAGTGATGGTATGCGGAAAGAAAGTTGCGGAATAATGGGTGTTTACCCTCCCCCGGTAAGTACATTGGTTGCACGGCGGCCCACATCTCCAGCAACATACTCATATTTTTTCACCACCCATTAAAAAATGCACAGGTCTCTCTCATTGATGGCCAGCACCGACATACACTTTTAGACACACCTCCCGCCACAAGTTCTAGAATTGCGAACTTTAGAGCTGGGGAGCTACGTTTGAATCTCGGCATCAGCTCAACATCCTGTGATTACAGGCAAATTGCTTTGTCTCCCCGTGCCTACCACAAATGAATGTGTTCTTCTGTAATTTAAATTGTGCTCATGCCATGTTGTCGAGTTTGCGCTATATAATATTGCAAGGAAAAATAAAGTAGGGAAACTCGAGTTCACACACGACTGAACGCGCACTCTTAAGTGTATCAGCAGTGCACTGTGAATCGGCGTGTTTCACAGGCCTGTCACAGATAAGAAATGCTATTAAAACGAAATCCTACAAAACAATATACTACTGGCCGGCAGCAATTCATACCTGGACAACGTCGGGACGGGCTGCTAGTAATATCATAAAAGGCAAAAGGAAGTATTCAATGAAATAGATGCAGAGTTAATAACAAATATCTTCCTTGAAATAGATCAGTAAATGCCTTCAAGTAAGAGTTAATAACAAGACTTTATGAGGGTATCTGACAAGTCATATATGCCAAATGTATTGTATGCCAGAAAAAACGAGTCAAATTGAGCTTAATATGGTAGAATTGAACTAACCGGTCAATCCACGAAGGAGAAACAGCTGATCGTAAGAATAAAACGCTCGAGCACGATCAGCTGTTGTCATGGGGACTCCTGTGAGAGCAAGGAGATCGAGGAAAGTACCTTGGCAACAATAACACGCAGCACATGTGTTGCCCATGGTCTTTCCTTCAATCCAACAGTATCGTTTTTTTTTTTATTTAGATGCGGAAAAAAGAAAGGGAAGCCTGAATCGAGCGGAAAATACGTCCGCTACGGAGAGGGGGAGAGAAGCGCTTCCAAACAACACCTAAGGGTAAGGAGAGTGGAGCGCTAGGACAACCGGGGGCGGGGGGCGGGGGCGGGGGGGGGGACGGGGTCTTGAGAAGAGCGGAAAGGTTTCCGAAATTAGAAATGAAGCGGTGTGAGTAGGGTTGCTTCAGCCGATTGAGACGTGGATGAAATAAACACTCAAAGCTTTAAACAAGTGAAAGGAAGAAGCGCTTAAGGCGCGAGCGAGTTCAGAGACAAAAAAGCGGTGAAATAACCAATAATGAGCTTATTAAATGCGACGCAAAAAAGGGGTATTTATAAACACGAAATTTAAGTGGTAAGAAGATACGCACGTATAGGGTGAGGAAGGGAAGATAAATTGGAGATCAGTAGGGAAAGGGTGTGGGAAGGGTGGGGTGTAGGCCACTCTACAAAGAAACACACCCAGAAAAGAGAAAAGGTTATTAAAGGCAATATAACAAACAATCCACCAAAGTCAAGGTAAATAAGTAAGAGCCAACTTATCTGCTTGGAGCCGCATTTAAAAGAGGCAGATTATTGCTGTCTCATGGGCTTTATGTGTTGCCATTGTTCTGTTTTAGAGCTTACTCTATTGTGATGTATGCGGCTGCTTGGGTCTGCAATAAAAGACTTTGCATAATGTAGCCTCCGGTCTTGTTATGAAATCTAGTCTCCTGCGCCAGTGGGATATAGTAGGAGCGACAGGGTCCTTCCAAGTGGTTGCGATATCTTGTTTGGCCACCATGGTGGCCACTCCCAGGAACACTGTCAGTGGCAGAGCCCCCTTCCCCCATGTACTCCATAACTCCCAGGATGAGGTCCAAGGGGCTAGGCAGGACCTACTGCCCCAACGTGGCACTTCAATATCGAGTGAGAGCTGCGCAGGACCAGGCCATATGGTAAAAGTCAGCAGGCTCCTCCGCGTAGCGTGGGCATCATGGAGTCAGGAGAAAGCCAGCCCTGTGTAGTCTGACTGGGGTGAGGTAGGCACCGTGGGGATAGAAAATGTGGATCAAAAGCAGACTGGCTGGGATTGGGGGTCATCTGGAGGACCATAAGGGCATCTCGGCAGTCCTCCTCCTCCAAGGGGCCCATTGCTCCCTGCAGTTTCTCAGATGGTCCAAGGTGGTTGGGGAGTTGTTGATGAGAGAATGGTAGATCTGGGACACCCCGCCCCTTTCTCTAGGTACCCATGAGGAGCTTGGCTTCTAGTGGGCTAAACTCAGGGAGTGCAGTGCCCGCAGGGAAGTGGAGGGTTATAGCGTGCCAGAGCTGTAGTTATTTATAGAACTAAGAGAAGGGACTATATTTTTTGCAAGTCTAGAAAGGTACGCAGTTGTTTCCCCAACCATGCATCCCCAAGGTGCGTAGTGACAATTAGATCCATTTCCAGAATCCCTCTAGTGTCAGGCTGTCATTCCACACACTCCCGTGAAATATACAAGGGTATTAGAGTTGATTTGTCTGGGTTCAAGCGTAAGCCAGACGCTTCTACGAATGACCTAAGGATGCAGACACACCTCAGGCCTGAGCGCCGGGTCTGCAACGAAGAGAAAAACATTTTCTGCATACAAGGCAATACTATCTTCATAAGAGCTTTGCCATTGCCAACCTTGTATTTGCCCATCTCACCAGATAAGCCGGGCAAGTTGTTCCATTGCTAGGGCAAGAAGGATGGAGACCCGGAGCAACTCTGTCTCGTTCCTCGACGGATAGGGATGACGTCGCAAAGCACACCATTTACCAGTACCCAGGCTGATGGCTTTATTTTTATTTATAAAGTTTTGTATCGCGCAAACAAGACCCAGATTGGTATCAGAGCGCTTCACAATTTGGAATGTCGGCAGTTCAAAAGGGTGTGGGGGGAGAGGGGAGAACGTCATTTGAGAATGCATGCAAGGACCAGTGAAGAGGGGGGTATCAAAATAACATTACATTTAGATAATATAAAAGTGTGCTTGGAGAATAACAAACATAACGTTTGATAGTATAACCAAACAACTCTGGGCTTCACAAGTGATAGACTCATATAGTAGTGAATCCAAGGGCAGGGTGTGAGATAGACGAGCCATGGTCATTTAATGCAAGAACTTATTCATAAGGAATATTTTCACTTCCTTTTTTAAAGAAGCTGTTGATAAGATTCTGTGGACTTCTGGTGGGAGAGTGTTTCAAATTTTCAGGGCGGGACATGAGAAAGAGCTGTGCTTCATTCTCTTTTTGCAGAAAATCTGTGGTTTCAAGAGGAAAGAGTTTGCACTTCTTGATGGCCTGCCCCCTCCTGATAGTTCTAGCTTTTGCACCAGGTAACCGGGGTATCATGATGGAGGGCTATGTGAGTCATGCAGGCAATCTTTAGTTGTATTTTTGCTTCAAATGACAACCAATTTAGGGATTTTAGGGATGGGGAAATGTGAGCATTCCTCTTTGTACCCGTAATCAGTCTGACTGCGGCATTCAAGGAAGCACTTAGTGGTACCAAGGTATATTTGGGAAGGCCACAGAGCATAGCACTGCCATAGTCTAGCCTTGGCAAAACCAGCAGTTGAGCTACCTGCTTGAGGTCATCTTGTGGAAGGAATGGTGTGAGATTCTGAAGTATACTCATCTGGCGGTTAGCACCCTTGCATACCTTACTGACAAGATTCTTCATGTTCAGGTGCGTGTCTAGGGTGATTCCGAAAGATTTGGCTGAGTCAATAATATGAGGAGAGCAGTTAAAGGCTGTGAGGAGTTTCATCAAGCGGTCTATCTTGGGGATGTGATTAGGCAGAGATATGGGAAGGAATTCAGTTTTGGAGGTGTTGAGCAGGAGGTGGTTCTCAATTAGCCAGTTTTGAGTATTCGTCAGGGTAGAATTGAGTGAAGTGAAATCTTCAGAAGAGGTGATTTTCAAGTAAAGTTGTGTGCCATCCGCATAGATGTGAAAAAGAGTGTTTGTAGAATATAGTGCATTTGATAAAGGTTCCATGAATATGTTAGAGTATAGGAGATAAAGCAGACCCTTGTGGAATAGAGCACACATATAAGCCTCCAAAAGTGTGGACTGAATCCTGCTTTCAGTAGTACACTCTACAGGTATTTGCCAGTCCACCATATCAAAGGCTTTATTAAGTCTATCTGTACCAACGCCAATTAAGGTGAGAGATAGCGATGGGGCAGTGCTACGTGCAGACGCCGTAAGCAGTTCCTCGTGCTACGATGGGGCATAAAGCCACATTGATCAGGTATATTAGAGTGATAAGTACAGATTTAAGGCGTGAGGCTAGGATGGTGGCATACATTTTGACTTCAGTGTTAATGAGAGATAGAATGGTAGTCTGAGCATGAGGGTGATGGTGGGTGTGTCTTGTGGGTAACCACAGGTCAATGTCTGGTGGGAAGGGGCTTCTTCATAGAGGGTGTGAAGGGGTGCTGCCAAAATAGCTTTAAACACAGCATAATATTCTGCCAGGAACCCATCCGGGCCTATCGTCTTCCCAGTCGCCACTTATGATACTGCTTTATCAACCTCTTCCAGCGAGATAGGCTCGTCCAGCCAGTATGTGTCAAGTCAGGTTCCGACGGCCGTTTGAGAGGGACCTCCCGCAGTAACTGGGGGTTAGAGTCTGGTCCTAGGGATAGGGTTGCTGAATAGAGGAGCGCGTAATAGTCAGCAAAGGACTGGGCGATGGCGGTAGGGGCACATTGTGTGTGTCCCTTCGCATCCTGAATCTGTTGAACTATCCTGTTGGCTAGGGGGGGGGGGAACGCGAGCCAATAAAGAACTTCACCGTTTTTATCTCCCCACTCATATACTCGGGTCGTAGATGACCTTCCCATCAGTTTGCGTGCTTCTATGGAGACATGGCATATTTCTTCCCGCAGAATTTAGAGTTGCTGGAAGCCAACGTTGTGGTCTGCTGCAGTAGTGGCCTGTTCCAGACTAAGAGCCCGGGCCTCTAGCTGGGAGAGGTGTTCCTCTCGGACCGAGCTTAACCTGGGAGTCAACCGTTCCTTCGTTATGACGGAAGTATTGCTTAATCTTCTCCCTAATTGCTTATTTATAGTCCCTGTCTTGGAGAAACCAGGCATTAAATCACCAAATGGGGCATAAGACGCCTGTAGGACCTCCTAAGCGAAGGAGGAGAGGAGATTGGTTGGCTATTCCTCAAGCGAGGATTTCAGTATTGGCTCCATACGACACTCGGTGGCGGACATAAATATCAAATCAATGCGGGTGTGATGATTTGATTTTCACATTTATAGAGTGCACTGTGACCCTATGGGTATCCTGGCGTTTGCACACGTGAACAAGATTCTGAGAGCAAGGAGGATGTATATTCAGAAGTTAGAAAATGTTGCAGCTATATCTTAGGAAACAGCCAGGTCTTTAATCTTTTTCTATTTGTAACAAGTTTTCCTCCTGCCTAAGTTCGGCTGGAAGTTTATTCCAGGCTAATGCCGCTGCAGTGCTGAAAGCTCTACCCCCTGTATTGGCTTTCCTAACCCTGGGTACTCTTACCAATTTAGCAGAAGAGGAGCGAAGATTGCGCACTGGTATATACCACTCAAATCTCTTTTGTAATGGCTTGGGCCCAAGACCATTCAGAGCCTTAAACACTACGCAGAGGGACTTGAACTGAATTTGCTGCATGACTGGAAGCCAATGAAGCTCAGAGAGAGCCTGGGATACCGATGAATGGTGTGGTTTCCCTAGAGCTCTGGGAGACTCCAGCAGTGTGCGTTAGAATAATCCAGTCAGCTTAAAATCATGCTCCCTACCACCAATGATCTTGTTTGGAAGGATCCCTTGCAACACTCGAATCAGAGCAAAACAGCTAGCAACTGTCTTGGTCACTTGGGGCTGTACACTTAGATTACAATCAAAACTGACACCTAAATTACGTACTACTCTATCAGGGGTCATTGGTACTGTCACCAGGAATGGCCAGAAGTCCGTTGGCAATGGATGGGAAACCTTCCTGACTGGACAACCCAAAATCTCAGTTTTGTCCCCATTAAATTGCAAATAGTTATTACGTAGCCATGCAGCAGTGTCTTGCAGACATTCGTTAAATGTTTCCAATGAAAGTGAATGGTGGTCTCCAATGACAAAATCAGTTGGGTGTTGTCAGCGTAATTCACAAGACTGATTTCATGATGGCAACCAGAGGTCTCAGATATTAAATAAAATGGGACTAATAGCAGACCCCTGCGGCACACCATACTGGGCATCCATGAATTGAGATTGATAGGGAGGAAGAGCCACCGCCTGACATCTGCCGGAGAGGTAGGATCGAAACCACTCCAGTACCAGACCTCCAACTCTTGCCCCTGCAAGCCTATCCAGTAGAATATTGTAGTTGACAGAATCAAATGCGGTGGACAGGTCCACCAAAATCAGAATTGCTGATTGCCCCCTGTCCGCTCGCATTCGAAGATCGTCCAATACAGTCACTAACGCCGTCTCCGTCCCATGTCCTGGACAGAAACCAAACTGCACATCCTCCAGTTTCATGTTGACCTCAAGAAACTGATGATGAGCAGTAAAGGTGTGTGTATATTGGAGCTATCTGGGATTCCATGTTCACCACGTGTCACATAAGCGAAGTCTGGATGCCCATTCCAGGAGGCATTTAGCACCCAGCCACCAACGGTGGGGGAGAATCCCTGTAGCATGGCAAATGGGGTCTAGGACTACATTAAAGTCACCTCCTATCACTGTCAGGGCTTCTGGGGGTAGAGAGGACAGTAACTCTACCATGTCTCGGAGGGAGGGTTCAGGGGCTGCTGGAGGAACGAAGATCGAGACTAGGTTGAGGGTTGCGGCCCCTAGACTCCCAGTGAGGGCCACAAAGTGTCCTTGGAGATCTCAGACCTCCCGGGTGACTGCGAAAGAGAAGGAGCAGCGCAGGACAATTGCCATACCACGAGAGACTCATGAAAATCCAGTCAGGTAAACTCTATTGTATCTCTGGAGCATGAGGAAAGGATAGTTATTTCCCATGAGATGCATTTCCTAGAGCAGCAGGACGTTAGGGGTGGATCTCGGAATATTTTAGGACAGCTGTGCTTTCACGCTATCTAGTAGCCCGTTGACATTCCATGAAAGAATCTGAAGGAGCTCTCCATCTAGTGGTGCAAAGTCATGTTTACTAGTTATTAGAGTGAGGACGTCTATGTGACGTGCATGGGTATTTGATTGTCCGGTCCCAGGGGCACCGGTGGAGGCATCGCCCTGTCGTGAGATCTGTAATCTTGCGGACCAAAAGGGTCATGCCAAGTGCTGAAAGTGAAAAGAAAAATGTACAACAACAATGAGAACCGATTCCCTACCACCCCTCAACCAACCCCCACTCCATACTTCTTTCAAGGAAGCATCTGTCACCCTAGTAAAGAAAACTAAAACAATAACAAGACAAACTTTGGCACAGAGTGGCGGAACCTTCCATATTACAGGATTTAGCATGCTTCAGGAGTCAGGGACTCCTTTGTCAGATCTTTGGACTCCGGGAAAGGTCAGTGTCCGCTAAACTGGTTGCAGGAGGACTGAAGGAGCATCTGCAGGACAATCAGGGTTCCAGGAAATTCGGTCAAGCCCCTCGCGACCCTGACAGGTGATGGAGGCTACTTTTTGAGCATTGCACCCTCTGTGGGTGCATCTTCTGAGGCTTAATATCTTTGTTCATTGCAGGTCGCGTTTGGGAGGAAGAGGAGGAAGCAGAGGCCTGTGGATGGAGCAGGCGCTCTTCGGTTGCCCACGTTCCTGCTTCCTCTGGGGTGTCAAAGAAAGGGGTTTTAATGTTGGAAACCAATCTAAGTAGGGCTGGAAACAGGAGTCTGCATTTCGGATTGAGGGCCTGTAGTTTTTGCTTGACCGCAGTGCAGGACCGACGCTGTGCCTATACCTCTTTGGTGAGGTCTGGGTGGATCATAATTTTACTCCCTTGATAGGACAAGTTAAGATGCGATCAGGTTTCATGCAGGATGGCATCTCTGTCCTTAAAGTTAAGAATCTTGGCAATGATCATCCTGTGTAGGGCTCTCGGCATCAGATTAGGTGCAAGAGCTCGATGGGCTTGCTCCACGTTTTACCACGTCCAGGCCTCTACGAAGGCCACAACTTGCGTGGGCCCCCCTCCCTCAGGGAAGCCCACAAGGGGGAGGTTGTTTCAACAGGACCGGTTTTCGGCATCCTCCGCTCGCCTATGAAGTTAATTGTGTGGGACAGCAGCAATGTGACTTGCTCTTTCAAAGTCACTACTTCATCCTCCACTGTGGAGAGGCAGGATTCAGCTTCTGATATGCGAATCAAGAGGAGTGTATGGCTTGAAGGATCATGGCAAGATCCCTTCCGGGGGGCCTTGCCCAAATCGGCCTCACCAGTTTGGCCTTGCCTTTGGTGTACTGTTCCGTGCGGGTCTGAGGTGGAGGAAGTTTTGTCACCTTGTCTTTCTCCATGGTTAGGTTGTGGTGGATGAAATGTTGATCCGACAATACAGTTCCTGGTCACTTTTGGGGGGTATCTCCACCAGGACCCCCGTCAAGTCAGGCATTCGGGATGTTAAAGCAATCCTCCTCTTCCCCCACAACTCCCAGTCCTGCTGCAGCTCGTTTCCTCAAGGTTGTA
Organism: Lissotriton vulgaris; assembly: GCF_964263255.1. Classification (NCBI taxonomy): domain Eukaryota; kingdom Metazoa; phylum Chordata; class Amphibia; order Caudata; family Salamandridae; genus Lissotriton; species Lissotriton vulgaris. The sequence goes on along the minus strand of NC_141693.1, from coordinate 335,667,924 downwards.
GGTGTGGGAGGGGGAGGAAGGGCATTCCAAGCCCCGACTCACAGCCCGCAGTGGTGGGGCCACCTCAACGTCTGGGTATGGTATGGTTGTATGGCTCTGTTGATGTGCCACCCTAGTCAGGGGAGGCTTCAGTGTTGGCGCCCTTGTAGTGGTTACCATTTGACTTAGTTGCCGCACCTGATACTTGTCTTCCGCCAATCTGTCCGCCTATCTCGGTGACCTAGGGGACCACAGCCTGTCTCCAGCCTTCACCCAAGGAGTGATCACTGAAGAGAAAATGGGCCCAATTAGCCTGGTTGCGACCTCTGGATGGGAGGGGGCCTATGGCACGTCCTGTCCCTTGCTTGATGTCGGGCGTTTCCTTCTATTTCTTTGGTCTAGGGCTTCACGCCTGAACTGCTCCCTCTGGGTCTGGGGGCAGGACACCGACGGGCCAGGGCCTGATTGTTGGGGGAGATCTCCACCCGACTGTCATCAGTCTAGCGCGCAGGGACCGCTGGAGTGTAATTGGGGGCCCAGCCTCTTCCACTAGGAGGCTACCAATCCGGTGCAGAGCAGCTCTCGCTGGCCTCCCCTCGGGCACAGGGCCCACTCAGCTCACTATCCGCTAAGCTGTCTCTTTTCCCTTTCCGCGTGGTATGTTAGTGCAGATGCCCATTCAGGGCGCAGTTAGTGGCAGCCGCCTCAGAAGAAGAGGCGGGGGATCAGCAGGTGTCGCTGGACCACAGGTCGATTGTGACCAACTGGCATGGTTGTAAATTCAGGACGGTGAGTGTAAAAATTCAGGACAAAGGGTCAAAATTCAGGACAAAAATTCAGGACGGAAGGTCAAAATTCAGGACAAAAATTCAGGACGGAAGGTAAAAATTCAGGACAAAAATTCAGGACAATGGGTACATTTTACAGACACTATGAAGGAGTTTGCGCAATGGTAAAATACAGGCAGGCCACCAAAAGGGCATGAATTATGACCACGCAGTTCTGAAGTGTCTCGTTTCTGTAAGCTCAAAAGACTCTCCGGAGCTTATTTACAAGCCCCTTGCGCCACCCATACGTCACTTTTCCCATGTTAAAAAGGACGCCAAAGTGGCGCAAGGGGCTTGTAAATCTACCCCTCCATTATTAAGAACTGTTGTCTGGCTCTACAGTACTCTGGTCTCCACAACTCTGCACATAATTAGATCAGATAGTGGAGAACAGAGAATAAGTAGTCATCAGAAGTTCTGTGGGGCTGTCATTTTTCTGTGGGTGGCCAACTCCCAGAGAGTTCTGACTGTCTTGGCCCACAGTTCTCAACCAGAAACACAACCTATCATGACTTGCATCCGGCCTAAATAATGAAACTTAGGTATTGTTGAAGGAAATAGCCATGAGATCAACACTCCCACCCACCATACTTGGAAACCTGAAGCGCAAATCCCTTCACATAGAATTTCCCGCAGAAGTGTTCTTGAACGTTCAAGATTTTGTCATGGGCATAATTTATGGGTGCAACGGTGACCCTCGGTCTCAGTGGAGTAAGGGTGGTGTCAGAAAAAGGAGTGATGCAAAGATCTAATGAGCCTTGTTTACCTTCTGTACCTCTCAGCTACACCATTTGAAAGTAAAGTCATGAAAGTTCTAACCAGTAGCCGGTTCTTAGCTAAGCTACACACTTGCAAAACATTTATTCCTGAAAGTTGAACCAACCCTTGTAAAAGTAGTCTCTGTCACTCCTCCACCCCCAGAGCGCATGAAGGGAGCATTAAATAAGAATTACAGCAGTGGGGGAGAAATGGGTAAAAGAGAAAAACTATGAGGTGATATGAGGGAAAAATAAGGAAGGAAGAGCATGAAGAGAACACTAAAGAGAGACAGGTGAGATACTGAAAGATAGTGATGTGACAGAGAGAGGGATTAAATACATAAGAGACGGGCGACAGGTGTAAGTGGAATATAGACGTGTGAAAAAGAATGAGGCAGGTGACAGCGATAGGTGACAGGTGACAGAGAGACAGTCAAGAATCAGAGAGAAACGGAAACTGGTGACATGGGATGACAGCATGAGAGTTGTGTTATACACAGAGGCAGATACCGAAGAGAGAGAGGCGAGACCAATGTGAGTGAGGGGGGATGAAGAGACAGGGTATAAAGACTGCTGAAAGGGTGGGCTGGTAGACAGGTGAGAAAGTACAGATGAAAGAAGGGAGACAATTGAGAGTGGGGTGATAAAGTGACAGACAGGTGATGGCGTTTATAGTGAGAGAAAGAAAGAGAAACTGGTGATAAGAAGACAGATACAGGTTAGAAAAATACAGCTGGGGGAGAGGCAGGAAGGAGGAAAGGAGAGAGGTCTGGACCTGACACTAAGACTGGTGCAAAAGAGACAGACAAGGGGTTATAAGAGCGGTGGAAGACAGGCGAAAGAGGTGAAAAAGTGACAGAACAGGTAGGAAAGTCAGTTGAGATTCCTACCAGGCGCGCAACGCCCATTGGACTCAAAGGGCTTCAGCCCCCCCGTCGTGTGTCGCAGCCCGGGATGAGACAGCTTCCCGGGCACACACACAGCCGTACCCGTGTACTTCACACGTCTTTAGAATACCTTTGATTTTAAATCCAGACAATCTATCATGCACTCAAAAGCTGATAAATGACAAATCGAGGCAGGATGAGCAAGCATCATATATTGACAGCTAGGCTGAACATCTTCCCCTTTAGAGATGAACAAAACAATTGATAAGGTTTCTTGAATCATAAACCTGATTTACCAAAAAGACGCTGTGATATTGATATATTTTGCTGCTGCTCTCAGGAAGTCTAAGGGGCCCATTTCAAGTTGGACAGGATATTGCTCTCCAGATTCCAACTTTACTGGGTGCAGAAATGCAAACGGTAAAAACAAATGTGTTTCTTCTGTTGAATGTGCAGGCACAAGGCCTCGAATCGGGAAACACATTTAAAATTGAACTTAAGAATTGCATATTCAGCATGATTTCACCGAATTTGGGCCCAATAACTCGTGACTCCATGTAATTGGGGAAGACAGTGACTGAAGTCACTAACTTTGGCACAGTATTCCCCATCTTGTTAACAAGCGTTCATCTTATCTATCTAGAGAGTGAAGCATAGTTTGAAGAGGAAAAGGGCGAGAGATAGCTAGAGAGAGCCCCAGAACGAATACACTAGGAGAACAGTGAAAACAGCAGACAAACTTCGCACATTTAAAATAAAGATGAAAAGCACTTTTATTCAACTTACCGACTGTTTGAAGTTCTTTGTGAGGGGTAATGGAGCCCATGGCTGACTCTGAGATACTCTGCAGGCCTGGCACACGACGTCACTCTCACAAAAATGCAAGAGTCTTACCCGCTAACCACGAAACCAAAACCGAAAGCGTGCTTCTGCACGTACTACAGTAATGTAAGGCTGGTGCCCTAAAGCTGTTCTCATTGGCCCTGAAGCATCAGGGCCTATGCGAACACTCCTGCAGTGGTTCAGCGAGCACTAGGATTGGCTGAAGGCTTTCAAGCCAATCCTAGGTTATCCACACACATTCTTGGGCAACCATTTGAGAGTGAAAGTCACAAAATTATTCTATGGCAGGACGGAGGCTCCGATTATGCTTTCTCAATTTCTTTACTGAACAGCAGCCAATAAGCACAGTAAAGCAAAAACTCAGACTACATTACCCATAAACCCTGGGCAACCATAGAGTCCACATAACTATAAATAAGGTGATAGAGGTTACAACTCGCTCTTTCTTTGCTGCTGCGCAGCCAGTTAAGTGCTTTTCCATTATTTACAATGTTTTAAACGTTTGACTTACCGCTTTATTTGCTTGCATATTTGATACTTGCAGGAATTGTTGTGGCGCTGTGTGCGTTTCTTTTAGGTGCGGATTGCCGCTTTATTTACTTCATTCATTGCCGGTTTCATTATTGCGTGCGCGCTGTTCGGCGCGTCTTCGTTACTGGTCCGGCTTTAGTGCCGGTGCTTTGGGAGCGTGTGCAGCACCTCCCGACGGGGTTCTTTATTTATCCCAGGTCTTTCTGTGGAGCGGGAGCGGAGCTGGAAGGGCGCGCGTCTCTCGCACACCTTCCTAGGCGGCAGCGGCTGTTTAGCGCATGCGCGGTGGTTTGTGTACACGTCTCTTCGAGCGTGTAGTTCTTGACGCCGCCTGTGCCTCAGCCTGACAAGAAGCTATTTTTAGCGCGCCCTACTTGCTGCCGCTTGAGCTCCCTGACGCCCTCTGGAGAATTAAACTTGGAGGGTTGTATACAATTTTACATAGGCTTTGCCTAGAGTGGGGGAAATGTATTAATTTTCTTCTATTGTTTGTGCAAGTCTGCTCCCTCCACATTCAATTTGTTGCTTAATAACAGGGTTCCCTATTTTCTTCAAAATTGCGCAAGGGGTACCACTCCCCCAATTATTTGGCTTTGCCTCTCTAATTGTTTGACCTTCACTGGGCATTTCTTGGCTGACTTTGTTGCCATGGCAGACTACTGCGAAGACGAAGGTTATGACTATCATGAGGAAGAGGAATCCTCTACTTCCTTTGATGACTTTATGGGCCAAGCACTTTGTCAGGCAATTGCGCCTCTGAAAAAACATCTGGCAGATTATGCTGCGCAACACAGCTTGGTGCCTCCTTCCTCTGGGCGTTCTAAAAAGTCGCCAAAAAATCCGCATTCCAGACATTTTGAAAAACTTGCGCAAACCCTTTCTGCTCCTTCTTCAAAGAAGCGCAAGGTGTCCTCTCGGTCAGATCCTCCTTCTGATACGGATGATGGTTCGTCCTCGTCTTCATCCTCCGAGCCTTCAAAGCCTCCTCCCTCCAAAAGGTTGAGGAAAGAACATTATGTTGATGCTCCTACTGCACCGCAATTATTGACCTTTAACCCCTCTGACATTATCCATCCTCATTCTTCTTCTTGGATGCCTTCCCCCGAGGTGGCTCTTTACATCCAATCCAACATCCGTCATTCCTTTGATAAGGATGTGAGAGCGCGTTTGCGCTCTGAATGCCCACGTCCTGATTTGGCAGACAAGCTGGCAGCCACTCCTGATGTTGATCCCACTATGATCACTTACATGAGAAAATATTCTAAGGACCCTACCAAAGGTTTGGATAGATCGTGGCGTTCGTGCCAAGACAAGCTTTTAGATCTCTTGGCCCCCCTCACAAAAATTCTGGACTTGGGATACAAAGCCAAGGAATCTGGTTCCCTCATTGACCCCGATGAGCTGGTCGGCTGGGCTCAACGGGCTGTCTGTATGTTTGGCAACGCCAACTGTGCCTTGTCCACTGAACGTCGGCGTTCCATCTTAATGAAACTGGATCCAAGACTTACAGATTTGGCCTCCTCGGAATCGGGCCCTCTAGCCCAAGGTTTGCTTTTTGGTGCACCTTTTTTGAAGGAGCTGACGAACTTTGTTTCCACCTTTAGCGGCCTTGACAAGGCCCAATCTAATTTGAAACGGGCATTCCGTCCGATTTTTGGCAGGGCCGGCCGAAGGGGGCGTTCGTCCGGCCGTGGTTCCGACAATGCCCCCCAGCGAGGGAACAAGTCCCAACGAGGCGGTCAACAACAGAACTCCTCAAACAAGTCTTCTTTCTACCCCTCTAAGAGAAATAGAGGGCAACCTGGCAAAGGTGTATACTCCGGAGGACAAGGAGGACGTCAAGACTCTTCCCCAGCAGGGGAGCTTGATTCCAGCTGCTACTGTAATCTTGGAGGGCAGGATTCATTTTTTTCTAGACAATTGGCGTTTGATCTCAAACGATGCCTGGATACTGGAGACGGTGCAAGGGTACAAAATAGAATTTTACTCTCACCCTCACCAAGATCTTCGGCCTCGCCCCCTTGTTTTTTCCCGACAAGATCAGGAGTTCATCTCCGCGGAAGTTTCCTCTCTTTTGACAAAGGGAGCCATCGTTCCCACTTCTCCTCATCCCAAAGGTTTTGTCAGCAACGTTTTTCTCGTGGAGAAAAAGGGGGAGGATCGCGTTTAGTCCTGAATTTGAAGGACTTCAATGGCGGAGTGGTTTATCGCCACTTCAAGATGGAGGGCATTCATCTTCTGCGAGACCTTCTTCAAGAAGGAGATTGGATGGTTCGTCTGGACCTAAAAGATGCTTATCTGTCAATTCCAATTAATGCTCCGCATCGCAGATACCTTCAGTTCCAATGGTTAGACAAGTGGTACGAGTACAAAGTTCTTCCTTTCGGCCTGTCCTCCGCTCCGTGGTGCTTCACGAAGCTCCTTCGTCCTGTGATGGAGTCTTTGAGGTCACGCGGGGTGCGTCTTATAGTCTATCTAGACGACATTCTCCTTTTGGCTCAATGCCCTTCTCTTCTTCAATCTCACTTACACTGGTCCATAGACCTTTTACAATCGTTGGGTTTTCTTATCAATCCCCTGAAGTCCGACTTTTCTCCATCCCAGTCAATGTCCTTCCTGGGGTTTCAAATAGACTCTGTCTCTTGTCAGCTTCTTCTTCCAGGACAGAAGATAAGGTCCATCAAGAGGGACTTGAGGTCGTTTCTTGCACAACAGACTGTTTCGCTAAGGTCAGTAGCCAGGATTGTAGGTCTCTTATCGTCTACCATTCAGGCGATCTTTCCGGGCCCTCTGCATTATCGGGCTCTTCAGCGCCTCAAAATACGTAATTTGCAGAAGGGTCTTTGGTATTCCGATCATATTCTCCTGTCGGAGGATGCCACGGCAAAAATGATGTGGTGGTTGGATCACATGGAATCCTGGAACGGCCGAGCTCTCTTTGGGAGCACTCCCGATGTTGTGATAGAGTCCGATGCCAGCCTTTGGGGCTGGGGAGCTCGTTGCGGCTCGGTTTCGATGGGGGGTCGTTGGTCCCCAGAGGAATTGACCCTGCACATCAATTGCCTGGAGTTGCTAGCGGGCTTCTTCGCGATTCGGTGCCTCACCCCTCAGAAAACGTATTGTTGCATTCTTCTTCGAATGGACAATGTTTCAGCGGTTCGTTATGTGAACAAACTGGGGGGTACCAGGTCCTGTGGTATTGGGTTCTCCAGGCCTACATACTCCGCAGAATACCCTCTACACCATAAGAACAGTTGGCACGGAAACTAGAAAATGCAAAAGACAAGTTTATTAAGACCCCATGGGGTGGTGGTACATTCCTACAGCACCCTTCGGCAATGCAAGAAGTATCACACCGAACATCGGTGTAAGTCCTTCTTTTATACAGTTTTACAGACATTAAAAAGATGGGCGGTACATGGTTACAGAGTTTTAAGTACATACAACACCACTGGTCAGTTTGGCGAAACATTCCTAAGCGATGACTGGTCAATCAGAACTGCGCATGTGCGGGCTTGACCGTTACTAAAAATAGCCTGTTGCTGGGCAAACTCAAGTGGTCAGTGGTACAGAGAAAGGACTGAAGGGCATGCTGACCACGAGGCGACGCATTCTCTAAAATGGACGCCGTAACATACAAAATGGCGTTTAACAACTATAGTCAAGATAAGGGAATAATGTGTAGCAAAGCTTAACGCTAACCCAGTCATTGTCAAATTACGACAGACGACCCTTTTAGCGCCTAGCTGAAGCTACCTCATAATGGACATAATCAGGATACTCATCTTCTATATCGATGGACATAATCTGGGCCACTTCTTTATGAATCATTTGTTCATTTTTAGCAAAAGCTCGTCTGGATGGAATACAAGCTGATAGACACATAGAACACAATGTAGGGCCACATTGAATACATAAGCATAAGAAGAATAATATCCCAATTATTATACATAGAATCGTCAGTAACTTCCAGCCCCATGTACTAAGCATTGACCAAAACCACCCGAAAAGGTCCACGTACCATTGTCAGGATGTATCTCAGCAGCAATTTTATGTAATTTGGATATGGCATCATACACAGATGGTGAATTATCTGGCATGTAAACACAGCAACTACTTCCGATAATGCGGCATGCCCCCCCTCGGTCGGCTAGAACTACATCTAGAACCATCCGGTTCTGGAGCGTTACAATTCTAGAGATCCGAAGCTCTTCAGTTAAATTCCCTAATGCAAAAGCAGTATCATTGGCAACAGCTTTAACAACACGAGTTAATCGTCGTATTTTTCGGCTATTTAGAGCAGCTCCCACAAAAGAAAACAAACCCAAATTGAAATCAACATATTGTTGCAACGCAGTGTCTGTTTGGTCTATCTCATCAAGAACTACTGCTCTCTTGACTCTATTCAATATAAAATCATGGTACAATACATAATCATTATGATACATAGGCGGAGCAATAAATACAGGGGGCAATACAAAAGAGATGTAGCATGTTCCTAACCATCCTAAAGGGAGACAATGATAACCTTTATTGCCACATATGAAGTACGTATTTCGGGAGGCCACAAATGAAATGCCATTCGGGGTATCAAAGGTGAGAGTGGTGTTACATTCACTTCTGCCAACTGGGATTGTACCTTTATTACGTACACAGAGATCGGCTTTTGTATCAATAACATTAATAACATGAGAATTGGACATGTTAACACTTCGATGATTACTGTAAACTCGTGGTGCAGACACATTGTCCGGGCGGTATTCCTCCCATTCAAACTTAGTTCCTTCAGCTTGTGGATAGCCATCTCGATCATTGAAACAAATTTTATTTAAACAAAAAAGCAGCCCCCCTTTTGTTGGCCATCGCAAAGTAAACAGGAGGGTGTAGCAGCCATTGCAAGATCCACTGTGAGAAAATGGGAGTGGGATAAGCGGTGTGCCTCCTTTCTTCTGATGTCCAGGCAACATCCCACATACCCAGCAGTTAGAAGTGTTCGTCATATTATGAGTGTGATGCAGAATTTGAACGAAACTATTGTTCAAGTAAGTCTGTCGGTGCCGTTCTTCATGATATGGTAGAGTGAAATGAAAATGTTCAGATGGAGCCGGGGTAGTCGGTAGCAAATGTTCTCGCACAGGTACCACAAGTTCTACTACCCAGGCTATCACAGCTATTACCACAATTGTCAACACGAATAATACAGCACCAAGAATTCTTTTGTCTCGTGCTGCAGAAGACGCCATAGTTCAAAGTTCACAATGTCTCAAAAGTACAACTAAAAAAAATAAAAATATGAGTGCTGAGCTCCGAGGTAGCCGTTGGTTTCTTCTCCGGGGTCAAGACGGGTGTCGCTACACTTGGCAGAACGGATCCCCCCCCTTGAGATTCCCGGCTTCCGTTTCACAAACCTGGAGCGGTAACTCAACCAGTCTCGCACCAAAAAAAATTCTTCTTATCGTGGTCGCAGATTGTATCTTTCTCGTCCAGAAACAGTGTGGTCCGGGAAGGCTCCCTCCGATTCGGCAGCCGTTACAGCTGGGCTCTTCTCCTCGTCCAAGATGTCTCGGTAGTCAGACAACGAAGTCGGGCTCACCAGATCCGGAGAGACACGACGGCAGTGAGTAGAGTGGACCCACCGCTTCCTGTTGGTAACTCGCACAGCCGTTCGAGTTGCGAGCAATACCTGCTCGGGGCCACGCCACCTCGGTTCCAAGCTGTTCGTCCTCTCAAACGAGCGAATCATCACATGGTCGCCAGGACGAAGATTGTGAGCCTCTCCAATGGAATTGTCAGGGAGCGCTTCTCGAACCTTTTGATGAATGGAAAGTAAATCATTTGTTAATCGTGCCAAATAATCGTTCATCATTATACAAGGCACATCATGTAACAATCGAGGCTTAGGAACTCCCCATATGTTCATCGGCCTTCCAAACACCACTTCATAAGGTGTGAGGCCAGTTCGGGAATGGGGCACTGATCTAATAGAGAGTAATGCTAAAGGCAGGGCATCCAGCCACTTCAAAGATGTGGATGCCACAATCTTTGCTAACTTTAGTTTCAGAGTAGCATTGTACCGTTCAACAAGACCTGCCGACTGAGGATGGAACACAGCATGAAACTTCTGCTGGATTCCCAATCCCTTCAACACGTACTCCACAATTTTCCCAACAAAATGAGGACCATTGTCGCTCCACAAAAATTTGCAAACGCCGTATCGAGGGAAGTACTCCTTGAGCAAAACCTTAGCTGTTGTCAACGCTGTATTATCCTTCGTGGGGAAGGCCTCAACCCATTTGCTGAAAGCACACACCACCACTAAGACATACTTAAGGTTATTGCAACGCTCAAGCTGGATGTAATCCATTTGCAGAACTTCAAACGGTGCAGTAAGTGGAACGAACCCTCCTTTCGGAGTATGCGTCCCTTTTTCAGGATTGTGCTGTAAACATATCAAACAGGTCTGCACTACTCTCTTGGCCGTATTGGCAATCTCAGGATGCTCCCAAACTCGCGTTAGCAATCGAGTAATTGCAAGAGCTCCAACATGTGCCAACCCATGTGTCATCTGGACCATCGCTTGCAAGTAAGCTGCAGGCAATTTCCATCGTTCCATATCTTTGCTCCTCCAACAACCCTCATCATCCAGTACTCCCTCTGCTGCCCAGGTTGCAAGTTCTGCTTCAGTCGCTGATTTCTGAATGTCTAATATCTCCGCTCTAGCATCATGCCATAGCTCAGCCTGCGACTTCACCACATACATTGGGGAGTCATTTCGTGACATAGCTGTTTGTCTTGCTATACTGTCTGCAAAAGCATTGCCTTGTCCCACTTTGTCAGTGACCTTTTTATGTGCACTGCATTTGATTATCGCCACTTTCTTTGGACAAAGTAACGCATTCAGGAGATCACGCACTAGCTCTCCGTGCATAATGTGTACTCCATGCGAAGTCAAAAACCCACGCTCTCTCCAGAGTAGGCCAAAATCATGCGCTACTCCGAAGGCGTACTGGCTGTCTGTGTAGATATTCACACATAAGCCAGCACTCAATTCGCAGGCTCTTGTCAAAGCTATCAGCTCCGCTGCTTAGGCCGATTTCTGTGGTATTTGTGCTGTTTCTACCACTGTCTTAAGTGTCGTGATCGCATATGCTGCAGAAGTTGTGCCATCTGGCAGCCTTAAACACGATCCATCAACCCACAGTTCCCCATCCACATCTAGAAGTGGCGTATCCTGTAAGTCGACACGACCCTTTGTTTGTTCTTCAGTCAGGAAAACACAGTCATGGTGTTCTTCCTCTTGGCCCTCCGCAACCGGATACGGCAATAAAGTGGCAGGGTTCAGGGTAGCACATCTTTTTAGTGTGATATGTGGCACCAAAAGTGTAAGCTCATATCCTGTTAAACGTGCACTCGTAAGATACTGGGTTTTCATTTGGTTTAGCAGAGCGTCCACCGCATGGGGAACGAACACCAACAGTTTGTGTGACAAAACTATTCCCTCACTCTGTCGTATAGCTACTGCTGTTGCTGCTACTGCTCGGAAACACCCAGGTAACCCTTGTGCTACAGGATCAAGAATGGCCGAAAAGTACGCACAGGGCCTCTGCTTATCCCCGTGTGTCTGCACTAACACTGATAATGCGCACCCATCTTTCTCGTGCACATACAACGTGAAAATCTTTGTGTAATCTGGTGTACCTAACACGGGTGCAGAACAAAGGGCCTGTCTCAATTGTTCAAAAGCATTCTGACATTCATCTGTCCATTCAAGGGGCATTGGTGTAGTTTTGGACAGTAACGCTAACAAAGGTTGTATAATATGCGAAAACCCCATTATCCACTGTCTACAAAAGGACGTTAATCCTATGAAGGCACGTACATCTCTCTGAGTGCGGGGGACTGGTGTATCTAAAATTGCTTGAATTCGATCAGATGTTAATGCACGTCCCTCCTTAGACAAAAGATGACCGAGGTAGGTCACCTTTGGTCTACAATATTGTAACTTTTTCCTAGAGACTTTGTGATTATTCTGAGCCAAAAAGGAGAGCAAGGCAAGAGTACTCTCCTCACATTGTGCATAGGTGTCTGCAGCCAATAGGAGGTCATCAACGTATTGAATAAGAGCTACTCCAGATCGCAATTCAAAAGAATCGAGCTGTCTTTTTAAAGCCTGGCTATAAATGCTAGGACTTTCTGTGTAACCTTGAGGAACGCGACAAAATCTATACGATTTATTATTTAACGTGAAGCCAAATAGCTATCTGCTGTCGGGATGGATGGGAATGGAAAAGAACGCATTCTTAAGATCAATGACAGAGAAAGTAGTGGCAGTGGGGGGGACCAAAGTAAGTAAGGTGGTGATGTCAGACACCACCGGGTAATGGGGTACTACAATTTTGTTTATTTCTCTCAAATCAATAATAAATCGATAGACTTTGTCATCAGTATCTTTCTTAAGGATCGGAAGAATAGGGCTGTTACAAACATTGTAGGGAACTTCCTCCACTACTCCTGCAATAATCAAATCCTGAACGATGTGCGTCAGGGCAATCTCACCTTCTCTGGATATCTTATACTGCGGTACACGTGGCAAAGATACTCCCTCCTTGACAGTAATTCGAATAGGCGGGATGAGCATCTGTCCCACATCCGTATCTGATGTCGCCCATAACGTGTGTGGGAGAGAGGCTAACGCTTCAATTTCTTGCATGGTACATAGTCTGCCTGCATCTGGATAATTGTCATTCAGAATAACCCGCACTCCTTCAGGAGCGCAGCGTATCGTTGCTCGAAAATACTTGAGCAAATCTATGCCCATAATATTGTCTGGGGTATGAGGCGACAACAAAAATGGGCATAGACCAAAAAATTTATCAATGCAAAATGCAAGAGGTTGTGATAATGGGCTTGGAGAGGGTGTGCCATCGAACCCTATACATGTAATCGTTTCGCCAGACAGGGGAGCCCTAGGAACCAAGTTTTTAGACAGAGCACTACGAGTAGCTCCTGTGTCAACTAAAAACTGATCAGTAGAACCCAAAACGCCCGCTGATACATATGGACCTCTTTGATCTACTGGCACTTCAACCGATTCCACACCCCATCCTACGCAATCCTATGCGTGCACATAATCCCGACTCTCCACATTTTCACCCTCCGATATCTGATACTGATTTCGTCGATCAAAAGTATTTCGTTCATCCTGACCACGACCCCTCGCCTCAAACCTACCACGATCACTCCCTCCACCTCTCGCTCCCGAATAACTATTCCATGACCTTCCACCACCTCGACCACGCTGGCTACGTTGCTCACGAAGCACCGGACAATCTTCAGCCCAATGCCCAAACTCTTTACAATATGCACATTGGTCCTCAGCAATATCGGTACGACCATACGACGCATTACCCCCTCCTCGCCTGCCCCTATCATTCCCTCTAGATTGCGCACCACGAACCTGCGCCAACATCACCTTCGTCTTTAACTCCTTCGCTTTCTTGTCGACACTTTCTTTAGCCTCTAATTCCTGTCGCTCGTAATACTGAGCCATAGTTAACAAAGACGCAGGGGTCGCCGTGGTCCAAGAACTTTCACTAGTTTTCAACCGCTTTGCAATCTCCGGTAGGAGATTAGCCACATACTTGTCGACAAACAGATGCCTAACCGTATCATCTGTTAACAATTGTCCACTGTAATCATGATCGATTTACAAAAGGGGGTGGTGATGAACAGAGTGTCTGAATTGAGCAGACCACTCTTACCCAGTCCAAAGATCAGGGCTTGATCCATCACCGTTATTTATCTCACTGCCCCATCCCAGCTCAGAACCTGGCTATATGCAAATCAGTCTGTCCCTGGCCCAGTGCATCATGGGAACAGGGCAGACTAAACTACCAAGCCAATTCTTTACCAGAAAGGAGACAAGCTACCGGGGACCGGTTTCTGGCATTTCAGCCTCTTCGGCCCGGCTTGCTTGAATCCTGATGGAGCAGTGAGAAAGGGACTCATGTCTGAGTATACCCTGCCACACCTATAGTGGCCAAAATCGATTTACAAAAGGGGGTGGTGATGAACAGAGTGTCTGAATTGAGCAGACCACTCTTACCCAGTCCAAAGATCAGGGCTTGATCCATCACCGTTATTTATCTCACTGCCCCATCCCAGCTCAGAACCTGGCTATATGCAAATCAGTCTGTCCCTGGCCCAGTGCATCATGGGAACAGGGCAGACTAAACTACCAAGCCAATTCTTTACCAGAAAGGAGACAAGCTACCGGGGACCGGTTTCTGGCATTTCAGCCTCTTCGGCCCGGCTTGCTTGAATCCTGATGGAGCAGTGAGAAAGGGACTCATGTCTGAGTATACCCTGCCACACCTATAGTGGCCAAAATCGATTTACAAAAGGGGGTGGTGATGAACAGAGTGTCTGAATTGAGCAGACCACTCTTACCCAGTCCAAAGATCAGGGCTTGATCCATCACCGTTATTTATCTTTAACTGTCCGTCACCACCCCTTGTTGTTAAATATTTTGTCCACCCTAAGCGTGGAAGGGTATACTCAGATGTGAGTCCCTTGCTCATTGCACCATCAGGATTCGAACAAGCCGGGCCGACGACGGCTGAAATGCCAGAAACCGGTCCCCGGAAGCTTGTTTCCTTCCCAGTGTAAGAATTGGCTTGGTAGTTTGGTTTGCCCTGTTCCCATCATGCACTGGGACAGGAACAGACTAATTTGCATATAGCCAGGTTCTGAGCTGGGATGGTGCAGTGAGCTAAAAAACGGTGTTGGATCTAGCCCTGATCTCTTGACTGGGTGAGAGTATTCTGCTTAATTCAGAAACTCTGTCCGTCACCACCCCTTGTTGTTAAATATTTTGTCCACCCTAAGCGTGGAAGGGTATACTCAGATGTGAGTCCCTTGCTCATTGCACCATCAGGATTCGAACAAGCCGGGCCGACGACGGCTGAAATGCCAGAAACCGGTCCCCGGAAGCTTGTTTCCTTCCCAGTGTAAGAATTGGCTTGGTAGTTTGGTTTGCCCTGTTCCCATCATGCACTGGGACAGGAACAGACTAATTTGCATATAGCCAGGTTCTGACCTGGGATGGTGCAGTGAGCTAAAAAACGGTGTTGGATCTAGCCCTGATCTCATGACTGGGTGAGAGTATTCTGCTTAATTCAGAAACTCTGTCCGTCACCACCCCTTGTTGTTAAATATTTTGTCCACCCTAAGCGTGGAAGGGTATACTCAGATGTGAGTCCCTTGCTCATTGCACCATCAGGATTCGAACAAGCCGGGCCGACGACGGCTGAAATGCCAGAAACCGGTCCCCGGAAGCTAGTTTCCTTCCCAGTGTAAGAATTGGCTTGGTAGTTTGGTTTGCCCTGTTCCCATCATGCACTGGGACAGGAACAGACTAATTTGCATATAGCCAGGTTCTGAGCTGGGATGGTGCAGTGAGCTAAAAAACGGTGTTGGATCTAGCCCTGATCTCTTGACTGGGTGAGAGTATTCTGCTTAATTCAGAAACTCTGTCCGTCACCACCCCTTGTTGTTAAACACTGTAATCATGAAACGCTTCTTCAAAACGTGTGAAGAAGTCAGATACCGACTCGTCTTGTTTCTGTTTGCACGAGGCTAACATAGTCCAATCAATCTTTTTAGGGGGAACAAGCGTTTTCAATTTATTCAAAATAGCTGTTGGGAGATCTAAAATCAGCTGACAGGGTTTACATGCAGGCTCCCTGTCTAAATCAGCTTGGCTTATATCTTTCCAATTTGCTCCTAACATCGTTTGATCATCAAACTTACGAATCGCTCTCCACATATCAGGGGGGAGTATTAGTCCAAAGAAAAGATCTATATCAACTAGCGTCATAACACAGGAAGAAATAGCCCCCTCCACTCCTTCATAAAAAGCTGCCGGATTTTTACGGGGATCAGGTAAAGCATTTTTCAATGCCATCACATCAGCTCCATTCCAAGGCGTATACACCCAATTATATATGAAATACCCTTTTGCATCCCCAGACAATTTATCATCACTAGTACCTTGCCCTTTAGGGGGAACATACAAAGGTGCAGCTTCACGCATAGGCATAACATGCACTTTAGAACTCTTATCTGCTCCAAAGATAGGACACTCTTTGGATTGCTCCGTCGACCCCGGCACGGACTTCTCTGATGCTTTTCATGCTTCCCGCAATCTGGGCGCCTCATCCCGTAGCTGGACCAATCGTAGGAAAAAGGCATCCGCATCTGAAATATCAAATAGACCTTTACGCATATTCTCATGATGGACTGATATATCCTTAGATTTTAAATCCTCTGAATTCTTACGAAATCATTCAACAACTTCATCTGCAAAGGTACTTAAAAAACACAACTGTTCTCGTTCTGACCACTTATTCCTTTCAGCATTAATCTCTGACATAGTTATTTTATTCAAATTCAGTTTCCTAGCGAAACTGCGCAAATCCGCGGCTCTACCAGCAGTTAACCTCGTACTCGCACTATCTCGATCTTCATCACCAAAGTCCTCGTCCGGAGCCGTAGGCAGAGCATACGGAGGCGGAGACCGATCTAATAACGAAAAATCATCAACTTCATTAGTAAGGACAGGATAAAGCGGACGTCGAATAGGAAATTGACCACTCGTTTGCAAATTACGTTCCCGTGCCTCCCTCTCTTTCTTCTCTTGCAACTCCTTCTCCTCCAGCTGTAAAGCTTTATCTCGAGCAGCCTTGCGCTGCTCTTTTTCCGCCAAGGCAATTTCACGCTTCATACGTTCACGCACTGCTTTCTCCCACATTCGCACACAGTCAAACATATCCTGTCTAGACTTGCGTTGAAACAAACATTGCTCCACAAACTGAACCTTTCGTAAATCAAACGACCCATGTAGTGGCCATTGCAACTCGGGATCAGACTTGGTGTATTTGTTCCATAATTTACTATACAATATAGGGGGAAGGCCGAATTTAATATACATTTCACGGTTAGGAGTCCCCTCTGGGGGAGCCGGCTGAGACTCGTTTAATCGGTATGTGGTACCATTCCCAAGACAGCACATCCCTCGGAGTGTGCTTAAAACAGGCATGTTCAAAAAGTACCACGGAAACGTGATACCGTAAAAATGGCACTTACTATACTTCACACAAATGTGCCGCTCAAAATACAAACAAAGTTAGAGAAACATCTCTACATGCCTGCCTATGTGAAGTGCACTACACATATAGGATCAATTCATAGAACCAAATGTTAGCTAACTCAAAACTTATTCATATTCATAGAACCACAGTAAGCGTCCGCAGACTACCTTACCAATCACAATTCTTACCCAAATCTCAAATATCCAGGTTCCAACTGCCAATGTCTTTGATCAAATCAGCCAAACCGGCACTGTACGACAACGCAGACGAGCACGATCTCAGTCGGGGACCGGCGCCACCTGGAAGGTCAGATCAGAAGGAAGGGAAGAAAACACCGTGCCAAGACTCGGGTCACTCAGTGGCAGCGTACGCGTCCATGGCAAGTTTCCAATCCTTCGTCACGACCTCTCCTTCGGGCATCCGAGTCGCCGATGAGTCCCTTCGTGGTCGCCAATTTGTGGTATTGGGTTCTCCAGGCCTACATACTCCGCAGAATACCCTCTACACCATAAGAACAGTTGGCACGGAAACTAGAAAATGCAAAAGACAAGTTTATTAAGACCCCATGGGGTGGTGGTACATTCCTACAGCACCCTTCGGCAATGCAAGAAGTATCACACCGAACATCGGTGTAAGTCCTTCTTTTATACAGTTTTACAGACATTAAAAAGATGGGCGGTACATGGTTACAGAGTTTTAAGTACATATATGGTCATTTTTGGAACACAGCCAACTCATGGGAGGGGTTACACCACTGGTCAGTTTGGTGAAACATTCCTAAGCGATGACTGGTCAATCGGAACTGCGCATGTGCGGGCTTGACCGTTACTAAAAATAGCCTGTTGCTGGGCAAACTCAAGTGGTCAGTGGTACAGAGAAAGGACTGAAGGGCATGCTGACCACGAGGCGACGCATTCTCTAAAATGGCCGCCGTAACATACAAAATGGCGTTTAACAACTATAGTCAAGATAAGGGAATAATGTGTAGCAAAGCTTAACGCTAACCCAGTCATTGTCAAATTACGACAGTCCAAGCTTCTCTTGGAGATTGCGAAGGACTTCTGGCACCTTTGTCTGGAGTGCAAGATCACGATTATTGCAGAATACCTGCCGGGTTCTTGCAATCAGATCGCGGACTGGAACTCTCGTCACCTGAGAGACTTCAGCGATTGGAGGCTCCATCCTCGTGTGTTCCGCAAGCTGTCCCGCTTTTGGGGGACTTGTCATCTGGATCTCTCTGCCTCCTGGCTCAACACCCAGCTTCCCCGCTTCTACAGCTGGCGTCCGGATCCGGAGGCTCTGGCCACGGACGCATTTCTCCAGACCTGCCCTCGCCATCTGTGCTATGCCTTCCCACTGTTCCTCATGATTCCCCGGGTGCTGGCCCGAGCACGTCTATTCTTGGCGGAACTGGTTCTAATAACCCCTCTTTGGAGGGCTCAAGCATGGTTTCCAGTTCTTCTGGAGATGAGCTGCTCCACGCCGCTTCTTCTTCCCCACATATGGAACCTGCTATTGGATCCGCTTTGCGAGCCTCACGCTCTGGTGCTGTCCGGTCAACTCCTTCTGGTAGCATGGAGAATTTCGGGGGACGCTGGCAAATCCAGGGCTTATCGAGAGACGCTACCAGATATATCAATGAGGCTTGGGCACCCAACACAAGCAACCGTTATGCATCAAGTTGGAAGCGCTGGTGTGATTGGTGCTCACAGCGGTCGGTGGATCCCGTTTCAGCGGATCTTTCTTTAATCCTTAATTTTCTGGCATCCCTAGCATCCTCTGGGCTAGCTTACAGAACAGTTAATAACTTTCGTTCTGCAATTTCTGCAGGCCATGTGCCTTTGGACAGTAAACCAGCGGGAGAACATCCCTTGATCTCTAAATTGTTAAGGGGCATCCGGATGGAAAAACCTCCTTGTCCCAAATATGTAGCCCTTTGGGATGTCTCAGTTGTCTTGCGTTTTCTGTCAGCCAGGTCTGGCCTTCTAACTCTCTTTTGACACGCAAACAACTTTCAGCCAAGCTCACTATGCTTTTGTGCTTGGTCTCTTGCAAAAGGGTTTCTGATGTGCGAGCTTTGGATCTCGCTGGTCGGTCTTTTTCTCCTGAAGGTGTTACCTTTATTATCTCAAGGAGGACTAAGTGTAATACGCCTTCAGTCTCTTACCCTTCTTTCCCCCACAATCCTCAATTGTGTGTAGTTCAATGTATTAAAGATTATGAGGTAAGCACTGCACCTTTTCGGCATGATTTACAGGGACAATTACTTATTGCTTTGCAGAAACCTTTCAAGCCGGTAACTCCAGCGACTTTGGCACGTTGGTTACGTTGGCTCATGCATGAAGCGGGCATTGACACTTCTCTGTTTGGTGCTCATTCTACTAGGGGAGCCATGGCTTCCAAAGCTTTTTCCATGGGTGCCAGCCTTCAGGACATCATGAAGGCTGCAGATTGGTCATCTGAAACTGTGTTTAAGACCTTTTACTTTAAACCTATTATTGATGTTGCATCTGTTGTGGTGGATAAGCTTTAAACAAGCATAATCGGAGCCTCCGTCCTGCCATAGAATAGAAAATTTGCTAACATTCATGCCAAGAATTTTCAATTCTATTAAGGACAGGAGGCGAGGATTATCCCACCCTTCTATTTTCATGTTAATGAAATATTTTGTACATTTCTACTGCTTTATGATACTGTTTATGCATGTACTCTTTCCCGCCCTGTTGTGATTCTAATGATCCGTTGGGGATGGTCTTTACGGCTTTGTTCTTACTCCTTTCAGGCTCCGGCTTTAAATGAGATGTGTGCCGAGTTTCTCCTGTTGGTTGGACTTTTGCTGTTCCTTTGGCTCTGGGAGGTTCCAGTTTCTCCTACCTTTGGATGATCTCTCCGTTGGACGTCTTGGCCTCTGGATCTTACTGTTGAACTTTATTACTGTTTACAAAGAAAGAGGAAGTTGTAACCTCTATCACCTTATTTATAGTTATGTGGACTCTATGGTTGCCCAGGGTTTATGGGTAATGTAGTCTGAGTTTTTGCTTTACTGTGCTGATTGGCTGCTGTTCAGTAAAGAAATTGAGAAAGCATAATCCTCTCCTCCTGTCCTTAATAGAATTGAAAATTCTTGGCACGAATGTTAGCAAATTTTCTATTGTCTGTCACTCAACTGACCAGAATTACGGACAAATGGAGTCCGTTAAAGATATTGTCACGGGCAACGGACAGAAGGAAAAAAATACAGACTGTCCGTGAAATTTACGGACGGTTGGTCACCGACGGGGCCCGATCGTCGCTGCTCCGTAAAGTGGGGCCACTGCCGCGCGAGCAAAGGTTCAGTTCCCCTCCAGGTGGCCCTGCCCCAAAGTGGAGCGGTCCAGACAGCCCCTCCCTCGCCACGGGTCCCGCCCGGTCCAGCGCCCACTATGCCAGGCCTCCTCACCTGCAAAGACGTGACCAGTGGAACCTCTCAGCTTAGCCGGCACCGCACTGGAGCTGCCATAGAGGCCGCACGGGGAGCCTCGAGGGGCCCATGCAGGTTGTGGCCTGCTGCCAATCTGCTGGCCGATTGCCCGCCTCCCCTCGTGTGTGTGGTTGAGTGCTTGGCAGTCAGGGGTGCCTCAGCGCAGTTCTTAGCGCTCGGGCCAGGCCAGCAGTGTCCCTGCTGGTTTTGGGATCTCCCCACAGAAATCCGCAGCAGGTGAGTCGCACAGACCATTTTACCCCATTGCGTCTGCTGTTCAATGTGGCAGCAGTCTCTACAGTACGTAGGAGTCCTCTGCAGTGACGGTATCAGCGCAGACAGGTCACTCGTCCATTTTGGAGCAGTTGGAAGTGTCCCTCACTCCCAGAGTTCTGCGTGGATGCGAGTGGATTATTTAGGGGTCTGGAGCACTCCTAGAGGACGACCACCATCTTGACGCTCGTATCCAGGCCCAGACACTTTACTTAGTAATGTGGAAATTATAAATATTTGCCGAAACCTGATTTCCACACATTGTCGTTTGGTTGTTATAAAATTTTATCAACAAAACTTCATGTCTGAAAATGTTGTGACAATATCAATGAAAACTGTACTGTTTATAAATGATGTTGTGCTACCGCACCATACTTTAGTAATATATTTGAAACAGTGTGCTCCAAAATGCACCAATGGCTACAAACCACAACCTTATCATTGTAATGGTGAATGTTCATGGTTACTTTGCCATACTTGTTCATTGTGCGACGCTTGCATTTTTCACAATACCTACGACTTTCGTTATGTAACACTGATGGCAGCACCCCCACTCTGAAAATTGTAACAGCACCACTGCTTGACCGAAAGAGAAAAGGGCAATCAATCAAGGATCTCAAGGTGGCCACAATAGTGTCATTCATAAACCTGTGTAACAGCCATTATAACGCTGCCTTTACCACACATGGTAAGTATTGGTAAGATCTATATATATAACGGTTAGGGGTGGGCAGTGATAAAGGTTGATAAGGGTAATATTAGAGTTTAAGGGCGGTAGAGGTCATTTTAGGGTTTAGGATGGGTAGTGGTAAGAGTACATTTAGGCTTTAAGGGTGAGTAGTGGGAAAGGTTAATAAGAGTAATTTTAGGGTTGAGGGTAGGGTAGTGGTACTGGGTGTTAATGGTGTTTTTAGGACTTAGCGGCGAGTAGTAAAAGAAGGCTTGGAGTAAATTGAATAGAAGGGGTGGGGATGGTTTCTCCCCTCCCCAAAAAATACATATAATAATTAATATGAATATTTTATTATACTTACCACACATGGTACAGGCTGCGTGGAAAAGCATGCATGGCAAAGGCATGCATTGTATTGTCAGACATCCCCCAGGATGAATGTTCATTGTACAGGCCAATTTCTCTCTTGCATGTGGAAACTAGGATCTTGGACAACGTATGGTAGCCCGACTGGAAGAGGTAATAACTGCATTCATGCATCCAGACCAATCAGGTGTTGTGCCATAAGTACTACAAAGTTTATAAGGAGATTTTGTTGTGTGATATATACTGAGAAGGTAACTAAACCAGCAGTAGTGTTGTCACTGAATGCATCAAAGGCAGTTGACTCCCTTCAGAAACCCTACTTATTAGAGGTCCTTAAAAATATGGGTCTTTAACCTCTTGGGTCGTGGCCCAAATCTCCAGCTGTCCACTAGAGTAAATCAGAAGGGGTTCACATTCCTGTGTATACAGATCACACATGACTCAGACAAATTATTTAATTGTAATCTGTACAATTTACTGAATAGATTAAGGGATAAAGTAAAATGCACCTTTTATCATTGGAGCGAACAGACATCTTAAAAATAATAGTGCTTTCTAAGTCCCTATATGCCCTCAGACAAAAACAACTTACTAGGTTCCCAGATGTGTTTCCTTCAGAAACTGGAGTGTGAAATCAGATAACTTCTATGGGATGGGGGTTCACTACTAATATCACTTCAGAAGTTGGTCAGGGGTGCCTACGACTGAGCAACTGCACTTTTGGACTTCCGGGCATACTACTGGCTTCACAACTTGCATTTCTGAAAGAAAGTTTTTTTCTCCTTGGGAGGGACCATGGATCATTGGGGACGCCTTTGGGTCACAAGATTACATAGCTGCACTATGTGTGTGTGTGTGGGGGGTGGTAGGGGGAGAAGACGTAGGGAAACAACTGATCGGCCCAGGGGAAGTGGGAAGAGCCTAGCAGGCTGTGACAAAACACCTTGAATGGGAGGAGTTCTGACAAAAGAAATCCTCTATAGGACAGAAGTTGAAAAGAACTGAGCAATTTCCAAGAATTTAAAAAAATGGGACCTAGTAGGAATAAATGACGTAGGTGATGTGAGGCCCGAGCACAAAGTTCTTAAAAATTGAATATGAAATGACAGATGCAGAGATGTTTCGCTACATGGAGCGTAAGTCTGCCACTGCAGTACATGGTGTTAAAACAACAAATAGAAGAAATTAACAACTCAAAGGTATCACAAACTGATGGAAAAGTGGATAGTATATCTAAAAAGAGGAGGAATAGATCGAAGCAATAAGACGGTCTAGGGAGGTGGCAATCAAAGCAGGTTGCACATTTAACCCCTTCGCTGCTCATGACGAGCTCAGCTCGTCATGAGGCACGGTTGAGCTGTGCTTATCACAAGCTGAGCTCGTCATGTATAATGGGAAACATAATAGTCAGCATAGAGGAGAATTGCTGCAGCAGCGATGGTGTTAAACAATTAGGAATCCTTTGCAGGAGTTAAAATTTTAGAGGACAAGTTGTTAGATCTGGTAAAACTAGTACTGATAATAAATGTCTCAGGGGGTGCGTTCTAACTTCTGGCAGGCCCCTTCCTACACACACTATAGGACTGCCCCCACCCCCCATTTAAACCCTTGTTGGGAAAGTGTAAAATCATGCCTAGCGAGTATTACGGAGTTTCCAATGGATCTAAAAGTGAAGCTGTTTGTAGTGGGAATGTGGCCAGAAGAAACACAATTAGGAGGGAACGCTCCTATCACGCCCCCTCTTGGGCCCAAATTTCTTTTTAAAAAGGTAATCATAGAGGAGGGTCAAATGGAGTGAAACTCCCAAAACGTACTCTATGATTTATAGCCCACCCTATGAACATGTCTGCAGTACAATGGTGAATGTGTTCATGCTATATTTTCTG
The DNA here is from genome assembly GCF_964263255.1 of Lissotriton vulgaris. Taxonomy (NCBI): domain Eukaryota; kingdom Metazoa; phylum Chordata; class Amphibia; order Caudata; family Salamandridae; genus Lissotriton; species Lissotriton vulgaris. The sequence continues at coordinate 335,644,290 of NC_141693.1, read as the reverse complement.
AACACAGACTACAAAAGTGAGCTTCTGTCTTCAGAAAATAACAAAAGGAGGACATTTCTCTTATGTGCGTTTTCTCCAAGAGCTTATGGGCCACTTTCTGTCTGGAACCACCATGGATTAGATGGCTGACTTAGACAGAGAAGAAGCTGTCGCATATTAAGGAAGCCCTTACTATGCAACGTCTAAGTACCAGCAGATGCCCAGTAAAGAGTTTTTTCCATAGGCAGAGCCTGTGCCAGCTCCACCTCTGTAAAACCAATATCCCAGCACCGTACGGGATGCAAAAGGTGTGTTTATGACAGGCAGCCAATGTTTGGCAGCTATCCCTTTGCCACCCACATTTGAGCCCCCAAGTCTGTTTTCTACCTAACACAAACATACCAATATTTGAAATGTTTTTTTTAAATTTTATTATTTTCAAGTGGTTTTGGGCAGGAAATTTCTGAAGGTGGCACCTGTACTTCTGCAAGTGTGATGTTCGCTCCTAGATCTCTGCCATGTGGTCTTCAAGAAAGCTGCAATTCTTATGCACCAAAAACATTAGGCACTGGCAGTGGGAATTCTTGATACGATTCCAGCTGAAAGCAACAAATTCCAAAAGCGTCATTTCAGCAAAAGTGATATTATGCACCAGAGACCACATCAACTAATCACAAAAGCCATGAGTGCAGGCAGGCCCTATAAGGCCATTGCGTCTATTACAAAAAAACATCGGACAGCCACTGTTAATTAGTAAACCTAGCAATGTACAAACTCTTGTTTCATTTAGCACGCTCATGACCAAGGCAATGTTTTAAAACATTCGTCAAAAGTTGTAATTTTACCAAAAAAGGGATTAAACATTGTAAATAAGAAAATGAGTTACTTACCTGTAACTACGGTTCTCCAGTATTGGTATCTTTCATAGATTCACATGCTTGAATCATCCCTGTGGTTGTAGTGGGAGTCCCACGGAGGCGTGGCTACGGGGCCGATGCGGATGGCAGCGTGAGCTCCGTGCCAACCCCATCATTTATCCTGCTGGGGGCTGTTTTCTTAAGGCCAAAAAGACTCCTGGTAGCATGGCACACGATTCCAGAAGTGCTGGTGCCACTTGCTTCTGGACATGACTTCGCCGCTGAGGACCGGTAACTGCAGTGCGGCGGGACCCTGGTCGCTCAAAATGGTGCCGGGTCTGGCCGCAGAGAATGGAGCTGCAGAGGAAGCGGCGATAAATCAGCTGAGCCGCTGCTGCCTGCTGAAAGCTCAGGACACTCGGTGTGTACTAGGGCAGGTGCAGCGGGGGCGGTGCTGGAGCGGCGGCGACCGCAGAGAGAAGCGGAGCCTTCCCCCTCCCCTCCCGTTCGTCCTCCCCCTCTCGGCAACGCAAGGAGTGCCCGAGAGGGCAATAACGGGTGATGGGTGGCTGCAGGGGGGCCCCGGCGCCCACAGGAACTTATTGAGGGCACGAATCAGAGGAGCTCCCCTGCCTGAGGTCACAGGCTGAGTGGGACACAGACTGCTTGCGGCCCCTGCGCGGCCGCCATTTTGTGTCTCGGCGGAGCGGCGCTGCAGGACAGTCGACTACAGGGACAGGCTCGTACTGCATCAGCAGTCAGATTGCAGGGGGGAAGACTCCTGTGGCATTGGATCCAGCAGGGCGAGGCAGCGCACTTGTGCCTCACGTTGGAGCCCCCTATCACTGATTCAGAGCTTGGGGAACCACCCGGACCTTGCAGCTGTGGCAGGAGGAAGAAGTGAAAAGGTATGTGCAGACATACTGGGGCATGAAGAGGACTATCTGGAGTTGGCACTGGAGCTGCCCCCTCTGGTGATGGAGGGTCCCCAGCGACCTGGAGATGACGACATCGGTTTGCTGGTCTGAGGGTATCCAGCCCCAGCGCAGTGCCAGGAGAGGAAGCAGAGACTTCTGCCTGCTGGTTCGGACCTGGGCGCAGGGATTGAGGACCCTGGAACACCACATACAGCCGGGTGTGATGGCGGACAGGTTGAGCATTCTTTGCCAGGAGCATCACATTTACGACAGGGATGGTTACTACCATTGATGCCACCCATAGTACTGAGGGGAGCTCCTGAGAGTGGACCCGCCTGGAGGACCACAGGTCTGGTTGAGCGCTGCACTGGGAGGAGTCGTGACTGGCAGAAGGGACCCTGGAGGGTGCCCCGAGAGCCTTGCAGGCCGTGGGGTGTCCGGCTTCTACTGAGAGGTGAGGGGACAACACTGAGGATTGGTGGTGATCCGGTAGTCAGCCACCATGGTCACCGGGCATGGGGAACGGGCAAAGATTGGAAAACCACAAGGCAAACAGGGGGGTTCACCCCCGGAACAAGAAGAGGTTACTACGGATGACCGGAGGACAGAGGCGTCGGAGTTGCAGCCTGAGGGGATGGCGCAGCAGCAAGTGGATATGATACTTAAGGGCATCACGGATACTAGAAATGCCCTTCAGCAGGACATAGCACAGGTGTCAGTGGGGCTGGGCCTTCTCCGGGCGAACCATGTAAAATTAGCGGACCGGGTAAAGCAAACCGAGGCCACTCTGGAAGTATTGGATCCAGCACAGAAGGCGCTTGAGACACAGATGGGGGATGTGCACCGTCGCTTGCAGATCTTGGAAAAGAGAGCTGAGAACGTCAAAGGGCGGAACAGAAGGAACAACATACGGGTGATTGGACTGCCTGAAGGAGTGGAAGGAACCGATATGGCGACTTATCTGTAGGCCTGGTTGAAGTCAGAAGTCGCCCTGGACGGACTGTCCCCTTTCTTCACCTTGGAAAGGGCGCGTAGAGTACTGGCGCGTCTGCTGAATCCTGGGAGGCCACCCAGACCTGTGGTGGCACGTTTGCTCCACTAAAAGGACAGAGATCTGCTTTTGAATAGAGCGCGCACCGTGGGACCCTTCAAGGTGGATAACAGTAGTGTGATGCTGTTTCCCGACTATACCTTTGATGTGCAGCAACAGCGATCCTCCTTCTTGAAGGTCAAGAAAGCACTCCGCACAAAAGGTTTGCAATACTCTTTGATGTTTCCGGCTTGCTTAAGAGTGGCCATGGACTGTGAAACCTTTTTCTTCAACACCTCTGAGGAAGCATGGGACTGGCTGGAATCTTACAAAGCGGGACAGGGAGAAGCCGGTCGAGGCCGGTGGGCCGCTGAGGGGATGCCGCGTCCCCCTCGGCCGCGGCATGCAGAGACGGCAGCTCTGCTCCCTGAGACCAACGAAATCCCAGACGGAGAAAGGAAGAACAGCAGAGCTCAAGGCGGTGAAGGAGCTATCTCAAGAGCAAGGGCAGGATTCGTGGGGAGTGACTGAATCTGAGACGGGGTCAGCTGGGACAGCATCAGAGGAATCGGATTCAGCGAGCGTCGCTCTGCCACATGACCAGGACTGAGGATGAGCTGGTCGATGCGTAGCACAGTAAGACATTATCCAGGACTGGGTGGTGCTTTTGTATATTGACATTCCCCATTGTCTTCTTAATGGTGTGGATTGTGGGGTGCTGGTGGGGGGGTGCGAGTAGAGGGGTGGGGGGGGAGGGCATTGGGGTGGTGGCCCCCCTAATCTGGGGTACCGCAGCAGTAGCTGTGGCGCTACAGGGAATGGGGTATGGTGTGAGATGGTTGTTTAATTTTTGATTTAGCGGCGTTTGGCCCCTAGCCACCCCCCTGTTATTATCGTTAGTGTTCCCCGGTAGCTACAGAGGAAGCTGTTTAGTGGAGAATTTAGATAGGAGCTGTTTTGTTAGGACCTGTTCTGGGGAGGGGTAGTTGGGGAAGTTGTTTGGGGTTATAGGGGCTGATGGTGTGTCCATGGTAAAGATGCAGAGGTACCCAGAAGTGGAAGAACAATATGGGGACCCTACTTGATCTTAAGTACCTAACGTGGAATATGAGAGTGATGCATACAATGCGGAAGCATTACAAGGTGCATGCCTATTTGGTGCGGAGGAGGGTGCATATAGCCTTCCTGCAGGAGACCCATATTGATCGGGTGGAGAGCAGCGCATTGCAGCGAAGGAGGCAGGTCCAGGTCTATTGTACGACGTACTAGGCTTTTGCTAGGGGAGCATTGATATGGGTTCGAGCGGGGGTGCCCTTCCAAATGACTCGCCAGTTTGCTGAGCCAGATGGGAGGTTCGGTGTGGGGGGGGGGTGACTGAATGGTTTAGATGTAACATTATGTAGCGTATATGCCCCTAATGTTGACCAGATGTCCTTTTTTACCCTCCGCCCTACTTGACTGGTCCTGTGATGTTCGGAGGAGATTTCAACTCAATAGCTGATGTAGATATGGATAGGTCGCATCCCCCATTTCCGGAGGCCCCATCATATAAAATATCTAAGGGGAGAAGAGACTGGCAGGACAGATGGGGATAGATAGAGACTGGTAGATACCTGGTGAATGCATCATTTTGAGGAACGTGACTTATTCTTTTCTTTCTGCATTGCATGACCTGCATGTGCGCTTGGATGCCGTATTGTGCACACATGATATACCTGAAAAGGTGCTACACAGCGAGTACTTGGCTAGAACAATATCGGACCATAATCCTCTGCTCCTAACGATTTGGTGGGTTCAGGAGAGGCCTGCAATTCCAATGTGGTGCCTACCACTGGAGACGTTAGAGGACGCTGTCTTCCGTGGTGATATAGAAATGGGCATTGAGCAATATTTTGCTGAGAATGAAGGAACCGCATCTGCAATAGCGATAGAGTGGGATGCTTTTAAGGTGGTGATGAGGAGAATGTGATTGCCAAACAGGCAGGTGTAAGGAAGACGTTACTATGGGAAGTGGAAGTGTCAGAAGCTCGGCTGCGAGGAGTAGAGAGAGAGCGGCCTGAGCACCCCAAAGTGCAGGGTGAACTATCGGGTGCAAGGGAGGAAGTGGCGAATCAGATAGAGAGGTTTCGTTATGATTATAGAGCTTATTTAGCACGGGCGCACGCAGAACGTGACAAGACGAGTACACTGCTGGCTTGGCTAGCTAATCCGGCACCCCTATAATGGTGCTGAACTCTTCCCTAGGAGTTCCAGTCTACACCCAGAGAGGGATTAATGACCTATTTCTAGAATATTATGCTGGGTTGTATAGGAGTCGCGTGGGGGGCCCTGATGATACGCTGGAGTAATTTTTGGCGGGTATACAACTGCCCCGGCTGAAGGAAGAACAAGCGACGCTGCTAGGGCAGGACATTACATTGGGGGAAATATAGAGTGCCATTAAGCACATGGCACGTATTAAGACGCCGGGATCGAACGGCCTGCCTATTGAGTTTTATTTAACTTATATTGATAAACTGGCTCCAAAATTGGTGAGGGTCTATAAGGAGGCCCGAGCAGTGGGGAGGCTTCCAACTTCTATGAGGGAGGCTGTTGTTATCCCACTACCGAAACTGGGAAGGGACTCAATGGATAGGTGGGCGTACCGCCCGTTATCCATGCTGACATCAGACTACAAGATATTAAGTAGGATTCTGTTGACTCGACTCTTGCCCCGTATGGTACATTTGGTACACCGTGATCAGGCGGGTTTTATTCCAACTCGGAACACAGCCGTTAATATATGTTACCTCCACCGCATATTGTATGCAGATCATGGAGACGCTCCTGGTACTGCAGTACTCTCAGTAGACATAGAGAAGGCTTTTGATAGCCTAGAGTGGCCGTATCTGTACCATGCTATGCGTGCATTTGGCCTTGGTGAGGCGATTGAGGGATGCATGGGCTTATTGTATGGAGATGCGACAGCTAGGGTGTGGGCAGGGTCGACAATATCCTCCCCCTGTGCGGTAGGTCGAGGAACGCGACAGGGATGCCCGCTGTTCCCGCTGTTATTTGCATTAGCTATCGAGCCATTGGCTGTACAGGCTAGACTGGGGCGCCATTACCAGGGCCTGGCCCTGCGGGGCATTGAACAGTATATATATATCCCTGTACGCTGATGATCTACTAATTATTTGGGCCAACACAGGGGTAGCACTGGGCGATGCGACACACCTGCTGCAGGCGTTCTGTGAAATGTCAGGACTGGGGGTTAGTTAGGGGAAGACATGCCTCTTCCTGGTGTTTCCAAAAGCGGGAGGCCCTGATCGATTAGCTGGAATTCGGTGGGAACCACCCCGTTTGCCCTATTTGGGACTAATATCTATCATTCCCTTGTGGATCTGCTGGAAGGGAACATGGGAAGGTCCCTGTAAGGGCTGCAAGGGAATCTGGCTTTCGGAAGAACATGGGAAGGTCCCTGTAAGGGCTGCAAGGGAATCTGGCTTTCGGAAGTGCTCTGCCACTCTCCGTTGCCGGAAGGGTGGCGCTCCTGAAGATGGTGGTGCTCCCCCGCCTGCTATATTATTTTCGGACATTGCCGATTTGGATACCGGGGCAATTTTTAGGCAGATTAGGTCGATGGTTAGCGGTTTCTTATTCGGAAAAGGCAGGAAGCGGTGGCGTTACCCACCATGACGAGACCCAGAGTGGACGGGGGGCTAGCGGTACCTGATTCTGAATTTTGGGGTTCAGTGGGCCAGGAGGGTCGGTGGATCCTGCGGCATGTACTCTCATTTACCATATTGCAGTAACCCTTGCATCTTGGGTCGCTCACTGCTGAGGAGCGGACATTTAGACAATGGTGGGATCGGAGCCACCGCAGAGTCAAGATTAGTCGCCCATATGCCTCGGAGATCCCCCTGGGCATGTACACCGCCGTCCCCACACAGGGGGATTGGTCGGCACTAGCAGACTGGGAAGCGGTGGGAGTCCAGGTTGTGGGGGATTTGAATGAAGACGGGGTGCTACTACCTTTTCACACATTACCGGAAAGGTATGATCTGCTGCAAGGAGACTATTTTCTACATGCCGCTTTGATCTCAGCTATACAGCACCACTGTAAGGAAGGGCTCTCGGAACCCCAGACTTTTATGACGTGTCAATACGTGGTGATGGCTGCAGGGACGTTTAGGGTGATTACATGTCTCTACAGGCGCTTCACTACAGAAAGCCTGCACCCACTGACGGAGTTACAAGTAAAATGGGAGAAGGATTTTGGGAAGGAAATACCGGAAGTAACGTGGGCTCAATTGATCCGAAGGGCCTGGAAGAGCACACGGAATGCAGGTTTCAATTAATAGATTTCTTTATATTGCATAGGGCTTATTTAACCCCAGCCAGAATCAATCGATATTTCCAGATGGATACCGCCCAGTGTCCGCGTTGCGGCCTGGAGGAGGCAGAGTTACCTCATATGCTGTGGACTTGTGGACAATTGGGAACTTATTGGGAGGAAGTAGTCGAACGGCTTTGTGGCGTTACAGAGCACAGTATAGAAACTGATATGGGTACCTGCATATTACATTGGTTTCCACACACCTCTGAGGCAAAAATTACAAGCAAGTTTCTGGACATAGATATACTGCTGGCTAAGAGAGAGAGAGATCACGGCCCAATGGAAGTCGCGCCGGGGTTCCTACGATAGGGAAGGGGAAATCGGAGTTACTCAAATGGGCTAAAAGTGTGAGTACGGTTAGATTGCAACAAGCTATAGGCACTAATAATGAGAAGGCGCTGGAAGAAGCCAGAGTGTGGGAAGCATTAGTGATAGCACTACAAATGCCGGAAACTGATTTGGAGGTGGCCCCTGCTGAGGATGCCCCAGAGGGTTCCCCTTGATCAGCCGTAAGTAGGGAAGGTTAGGGACCAAGTCCGGGGGTGAGTGAAAATGATACAGTGGAACGCATGGCTATGGGCAGGTATAGTCCCCAAAGTATCCCGAAAAGAGATGAGAAGATTCTGATGTACATATTGGATTCTGCGATTGGGAACTTGGACACACCGGAGGCTGAGGGGGGGCGGGGGAGGAAGTTTGATTGGGTTTGCCTATTGCTCATTTTTTGGCTTACACTGTTAAGAAGTAGACATAACACGATTGACAATGTGCTCCTATTATTATGGATATGGGTACGACAGGATGATTATTGAGAAATAACCTATATTGTGTCAGATTTTGGAGGGACCATAACTCATAATGCGTAATTGTGGGTGCACAGACATTGTTGATATGATGTAAGGTATTATGTTATACATTGATGTATGATTGTTATATGTGGTTTATAAAACAATAAAAACAGAGTTACAAAAAAAAAGTAGTGGGAGTTCTACGGTATACATATAAAAGCAGTAGATAAAATCACCAGAGGCTACCATACAATGAAAAGTCAGGGCAATTGCCTATTGACATTCTTGTGTAAAAAAAGAATCAAAACTAACCAACATCCAATCAGGCTATGGCACCCTCTAGAACAATCCCAAGAGAGGCTAGGTTCCTCAGGATTTTCTAGCACAAGTGTGCAAGCATAAACCTTAGAGAATAAAGGAAGCCTCTCCGGTGAGGAGGGTGGGTCGCATGTGAATCTATGAACGATAACAATACTGCAGAACCGTTACAGGTAAGTAACTAATTTTCTTCTCCAGTATTGGATCTTTCATAGATTCACATGCATGAATCAGAGTAGATAGCAGTTTTATAAACATGCATGGTTAATAGCACTATAATATGAACTCTTGCACCTTAGAGTATGGTGGGTTATAACATACATGCCAATATAAAATACCTAATGAGATAATACTGAACAACATATCAATCATATAAACATATACATACGTGTGTTCAAGATCGCACTGGAGCGATCGAAATGCGTCATGGCGGACATTTGTCTGATTTCACTATGCGGTGATATCATGAATAAAAACATTCCTGCGAAAAAGCATTAATCGAGCAGGGGCATTTCGTGCTCTGTACCTGGAAGGAACCCCCTCAGAGAAGAAGGTGAGCCAGGATTGCTCAAACTTGTGTATATATATATATATATATATATATATCTATATGTGAAGAAAAGCTGAGACAACGCAGAGAGGCCGCGGCAATGCACGGAGCATTGCTTGATGTTCGATGTTCCACGATAAAGTCAGCTCCGCTCCCTGCTCATCACCCCTACTTAAGGGGATTAATACGGATGTCAAATTGAAATTTAACAGGCAACCTACTCAAGGATTATTATACACTCACCCCAAGGACTACAAATACCATCATTCCCGATGGACAAGTTGAGAAGCCACACCCACTAAGGGCAGTTACAGTCAAATCAAATAAAGGTTGATTGAAAAGGATGAGTTATAAAAAACAACAAGGGCACCCAATCGAGTCAGCACAGGACCTTGGGGAACATATGAGTAAAGACAACAGCGGTCCTATGCAAGGAGGGATATAGTCAATAGGTAAATATAGACACAATGGAAACTATATTGTAAATTGACTTGCCCAGCCGGGCAGAGGTCTAATATTTAATTTAGAACCACAATATTAGGAGATACCTTCAACAATTTCTTGGAGATGGGCACAAGCCTGTGCCCAGACGATTACAAATTGTCATGGTTAGCGGAGTGGATAGAAGGTAGAGAAAGGTTTTTAGGCAAAAGCTATTGTTTTCTGTGCATATAGCAATAACAGAATTCGCATTTACACCAATACTTGAAATATAGTAACAGATACACAACAGAGTATATGGTGTAGAAGTTGTCGACGGCGTTTCGATCCCATTACATAGTTACAGGGATCATCATCAGGACTGAGTAAAGCCTAATCATTCCTAGCCATGATAGCCGCATTGGGCGAGGCGCACACAGTGGGTGCCGGCCGGTGGCAGGGAGTGGGGGGCAGCCGTTTTCCGCGGAGGAACCGGATAGTCCCAATTTAAACGGGCAGCTTAAACGGTGATTACGTTTCTGGCCCCTACTCCCTGCCACCGGCCGGCACCCACTGTGTGCGCCTCCCCAATGCGGCTATCATCGGCAACTTCTACATCATATACTCTGTTGTGTATTTGTTACTATATTTCAAGTATTGGTGTAAATGTGAATTCTGTTATTGCTATATGCACAGAAAACAATAGCTTTTGCCTAAAAACCTTTCTCTACCTTCTATCCACTCCGCTATCCATGACAATTTGTAATCGTCTGGGCACAGGCTTGTGCCCATCTCCAAGAAATTGTTGAAGGTATCTCCTAATATTGTGGTTCTAAATTAAATATTAGACCTCTGCCCGGCTGGGCAAGTCAATTTACAATATAGTTTCCATTGTGTCTATATTTACCTATTGACTATATCCCTCCTTGCATAGGACCGCTGTTGTCTTTACTGAAAAGGATGAGTGTCATGCCTGTATACTTCTGAAGACCCCATGAAGAAGAGGAGTAGCAGCCTTGAAACGCGTCGGGCGCATGGCACACAAGAGTGGAGAACAAAGTTTGCGGAGCTACGAGGGGCTTACATAGCTGGATGGCAGGAGGATCGAGAGTGCCTTTCGGAAGAGCAGGAGCGCATTGCTTGGTTTGAAAATATATATATATATATATATATATATATATATCCGAAAAAACTCCAAACACCGCTTCCAGGTCAACCAACGTCGGACCGGCGAGGGAACATAGGAGACGGACCACAGAATGCGCTGCACAGGATCTTTTATTTGCAGAGAAGCCGGTAAGCCAGAGGGCACTACGCGTTTCGGGCTGGAAAAGCCCTTGTTCACATGCAAATTAACCAGTTTCAACTTTTTAATTTTATACTGCTGTGCACACCCAATTGGCCCGCCCTGTCACATGGTATAAATCTGCATAGACATAGAAAACATTTTACTCCTACATATTGAGGAGAGAAGTACTGCCAAGTCTACATTTTTCCCTTTGTTTTCAAACAAACCACATTTCAATGTTATATATTATATAATATTTGCATACAAATTAATATAAATAAAATGGGATGTCATGTTTTAAAACCAAGATTATAGGAAAAAATAGCAGATTTGATGAATACGGTATCACAAAATTAATACCAGGATAAATCCTTATATACATAACCGTTAAAATGTCTATATACAGTATTGTAGTGACTGGGGAATTGTAGGATTTGCTGAAGGTGCCAATATTTACAATTTAGACTGGTTCCAAGTCTGCGAATGGTGGAGAGTGATAAAGTGCATAGGGAAGAGAGGTAGGTGAGAATAAAGTGCTGAATCCACATGTTGTTAAGTACCTTTTGTCATCATTGCATAAATGCAGAAAGTTAGAGATAGGAACATGAACCTATATACATCTCATACAAAAGTTTAAAACAATGGATACTTAATAAAACCACCATGTGTAGAATTCATAATTGCTAAAAATACCCGGTGTAAAATACAGTGATAAAAAGTGTACAAAAATATTTTTTCATTTTTTTGATAAAACACGTGTATCTAAATTATTATATAACAATATTTACAACATTAGAGGAAGGTAAGGAGTTACATTTATCAATGGTAGGTTGACCAACAAGGAACTTGACTGGTCAACTATACAGCTAGTGAATTCGGCACCGTCATAAATTACTTGGACTTAGAAGATTTGACCCACTAGATAACAGGGAACCTGACTATCTAGGGGAAAAGAAACCAAGGTACTGTTTGTTAAAGAGCATCTCATAGAAAGTGACGGAGATCCTCAGTAATGTTAAGCCCGTTAGGCCATTTACTGTCGAATTCGAGGATCATTCGTGATTCCAATTGCCTGAGTTTGAGCTCACGGTTGCCTCCACGTCTTAGCTTGGGAATCGAGGCTATCACGTAGTAAGATAGACAATTAATATTTTTACTGTGAGTGCTCAAAAAGTGACGTGCTACTGGGTATGCTGGATCCGAGTGCAAAATTGCTTGTATATGCTGTAGAATTCTGACATGTACAGGTTGTATGGTGCTGCCTACATAATTGAGGCCACACGTACATGTCAGGACGTATACGCATATTCTGTTTTGCAAGTATGCTGGCCTTTAATTGGGGTCTCTGTATCACTGAAGGGAGTTTTATAGTGAGTCTTATTTATTCCGAATTTACATGCTCTACAAGTAGAGCATTTCCGGAATCCCTCCTTGATTAGCCAGTTCTGTTTGCACTTGAGTTCAGGGCTACTTTGATCAAGCACTGCGCCCATACTGAGAGCACGTCGAAAAGTAACCATGGGTTTGTTAGGAAGCATATTTCCTAATACGTTGTCCGTTAGTACAATAGGCCAATTATGATTAATGATCTGTCTTATTTTATTTTGTTGGCTACTGTAATTGGTGATGAACCTGGGACATTCCTGTTTTCGTGGTATCTTTTGTCTCATCAGGTAAGTTAGTAGTTTCAGAAGGTGTGCTTAACAGACTTGCCCGGGTTCTGTCTTGTGATTTTGCTAATGCTTGGTTAAACATTTTTTCTGTATAACCTCAGGCTTTCATGCGAATGCGTAGGTCATTAACACTACTCTCAAAATCATTAGTACTGCTGCAGATTCTTTTCAGCCTAAGTATTTCCCCATAGGGAATACTTTGGATCGTGTGCCTTGGGTGTAAACTAGAGGCATGAAGAGTAGTGTTGCCTGCAGTAGCTTTGCGATGGAGAGTAGTTTGCACTCTATCATGTTCATCAATGTATACAGTAACATCCAAAAATTCTGCTTGTTTATTGCTTATTTTGGATGTAAACTTGAGGTTATATGGGTTATCATTGATGGCATTTATAAACGCACAAGCTTCTGTTTCATCACCTTGCCACACTAAGAAGATATCATCAATGTAGCGAAGGTAACGGACAATTTTTTCACGTACCCACACATGATGCGTGACATTGAGGACCCGCTCCTCCCACCAGCCAACGTGCAAGCACGCATAGCTAGGGGAGAAGCAGGCCCCCATAGCCACGCCCCTCAGTTGCTTCCAAATCTCTTTGCCAAATAAAAAATAGTTGTTATACAAACACCACTCTATTAAGCCCAAAATCCCTTTGTTGTGTTCATAGAAATCTATTGGCCGTTGGCCTAGAAAGTGAGAAACTGCATTTATACCATCTGTATGTGCAATGCTGGTATATAATTGTTCAACATCCAAAGTTATTAGGAGCATATCATTCTGCCATTCTAAATCCTCTATTTTAGCAAGAAAGTCTCCAGTGTCGCGTACAAAACTAGGTAGTCCGCTTACCCACTTTTGCAGAAAGAAATCCACGTATTGACCAACTCTTTCACCACAGCTGTTAATTGCCGAGATTATTGGCCTCCCGGGTATCGGTGATTGTCCTTTATGCACTTTCGGGATCAAGTACATAGTAGGTAGAGTTGGATGTTCATTGAGCATAAATAAATACTCTTCCTCTGAGATAAGGCCCTCTCTTCGATGTTTCTGTAGGAGTTTGTTCAAATTCTCATTAGCCTTAATGTATTCTTTGTTTGTAGATTTTTGATAACAAACTGGATCCGATAACTGTCTTTGAGCCTCTTGAATATATGCTGCCTTTGGCCAAATAACAAGGTTGCCACCTTTATCTGCCGTTTTAACAACAATGTCCGGATTGTCTTTCAATTTTTTCATTAGTGCAGAGTATTGCGCTTGTTTGGCATCAAATTTCTTTCTTTTTTTATGGATGTTGGTGGTTTTGTGCAGTTCCTTCATTTCAGTAATGACACAATCTTGAAAAACATCAACTGCATCACGGGTCATAATAGGTACAAAGTCCGATTTACGCTTAAAAGGAGTAATGCCAGCTCCTGATTTAGCGATATTGATTCTTTCTAATCGGATTTGCGTACTCTCCATTTCACTTTCTCCGGTTACTTCCGCATTGTCATCATTCATTAAATCATGAATTGCAAGAAGCGCCGGGGCATCCGACACTGCAAAAGGTTGATTTGTGTCAGTAGTATTTGAATTGGCAGAGCTGTTAGTGCCTATCGGAGTTTTAAGTCGTTGTAGAGCAAAAAATTTCTGAAGTTTTAATTTTCGGATGTAACAGTAAACATCCACCCTGGTGGAAGCATAGTTGAATTTTTGTTTTGGACAGTAGTTTAAGCCCAGAGCGAGAAGTTGTTGCTCCGCCTTGGTCAGAACTACATTAGACAGGTTGATAATTGATCTGTCCATTACTGTTTCTTTTTCTTCCATTGCTGATTGTTTTTTTGTGGTTTCTTGGACCCTTTGTTTTCTTCTTCTTCGCCTTTCCCGGCGTTTTTGGTTGCGGCGGGTTTTGCTGTTGCTTTTTGGCGTGGCCTCAATGTGCGCAGTTTTTCTTCCACTAAAAAACCCAGCTCCTCATCAATTTCCAAAACAGGCAGAGGTTGGTTGTTGACACTTAGATCTGTGCTAGATCCACTTGATCCACTGTAGCTAGACAGCGAGTCACTACTGGCGCCACCTGCAGCTTCCTCGTGAGTATTAATTTCAGATACTGTAGGTTGTGCATTGGGTGTGGAATTGGATGCACCTCTGAATTGTTGCCTCTTAGTAGCATTGTATTTTCTAGCAAAGGTGAATATTTGTCCATTTGCGTAGTCAGAGGCATCTCGGGCAAATTTGCTGATTTTTCTCGTTTTAATTTTATCAGCATGCTTTTTTAAGCGGTCATTCATGGCTTCTTTCAACTGTTTTGCCCCTTCCACTTCCCCCAATGCGTTTATCTGCTCTTCCAACTCCGTGATTGTTTTAAGAATGGCATCTCTGTCAATGGCGGCATATTTAATGAGAATGAGAACTAAATTCATTGAAGCCGCAAGGTTGTTCTGACCCCACTCTTTTAACATGGATGGGTTGGGATTTTCGAAGCTTGGTGCTAGCATAATTCTCAGTCCTCGTGGCACCCTTTTTACTTCTGCATATTTGGAAAGGGAATAGTGCTCCCACCATTTCGTTATTTCCAGCCTTTTTTGTTTTTCCAGTTCTTTGTATAATGATTTTAAGTTAGGTTTGTCCTGTGCTTCTGTGTTTGTAATCGGCGCACTGGTGTTGTTAGTTGGCGCCATCACTCCACTGAACAGTAACTCCGCCTCCTCCTCCCTTGCACGGAACTCCTCCGCAGACATCACCTCTGGTTACCCGGCTAAACACAATTTGCAAATTGACACCACCGAGATGATTTGGCGTTTCAAGTGGTGTGTATGATATGCGCTGTTTCCCTACAAACGGGAAAAACCCTTCCACCTCCGCTTCTTTTGACAATTTCAAACTCACCGCGTATACCGCAGTCACTCGTCAGGCGGAGCCTTCCGAATCCGCCGATGAATACTCGCGTTACACAGCCGGTTCAGAGTGTCTTCTTCCAGGTTGCGTGAGGGGGCTGCCACATTTAATTTCCTCCAGGAAACGTGGAAAACGAAGTGGCTTGCAGTGGCGCCTCAAATTGGAAAGGGGGTCCGAAACGAAAGCAAGCCGGCTTCCGTAATTTGCATCCGAAAAAACTCCAAACACCGCTTCCAGGTCAACCAACGTCGGACCGGCGAGGGAACATAGGAGACGGACCACAGAATGCGCTGCACAGGATCTTTTATTTGCAGAGAAGCCGGTAAGCCAGAGGGCACTACGCGTTTCGGGCTGGAAAAGCCCTTGTTCACATGCAAATGAACCAGTTTCAACTTTTTAATTTTATATTGCTGTGCACACCCAATTGGCCCGCCCTGTCACATGGTATAAATCTGCATAGACATAGAAAACATTTTACTCCTACATTTTGAGGAGAGAAGTACTGCCAAGTCTACATTTTTCCCTTTGTTTTCAAACAAACCACATTTCAATGTTATATATTATATATTATTTGCATACAAATTAATATAAATAAAATGGGATGTCATGTTTTAAAACCAAGATTATAGGAAAAAATAGCAGATTTGATGAATACGGTATCACAAAATTAATATATATATATAATTTCCAAAAACCAGAGTTTGCTCTGCATAGAGACGCCACACAGTTTGTGAAGTTTCACCTTCCTTTAATGCAGGCAGCGAGACAAAGCGTGTCAACCCCTCCACAAAGTTGCGCCACTTGGGATTTATTTTTTATGTTAGAAGCCGTCTCAGCTTCCACTATGGTTCCTGCAATGACTACTGGCCCCAGAAAGCAATGGTGCAATACGAAGTCTCATTTGGGCGGGGTTAACAAGTAAGTATATAGTCTGCAATTGCTGTTGGGACTTCTTTCATATTACCAATGATTAAGGGCATGGAGCCCGAAACGCATCTGGCGCAACTTTGTGGAGGGGTTGACACGCTTTGTCTCGCTGCCTGCATTAAAGGAAGGTGAAACTTCACAAACTGTGTGGCGTCTCTATGCAAGGGCAAACTCTGGTTTTTGGAAATTAAATTGCGGCGCGCCTCGCAGCGGAGACACCCCGCCGCACAACCAGCGGCCCTCAGCGCCTGGAATGGTGGGCGCTTGGAGAGGAGTTGTGAAATCGCCGCTGATGTGGGGATAAACATTGGTGAGAACAGCGCTGTTTCCCGTCCACATAACCCACTTGGGATTTATTTTTTATGTTAGAAGCCGTCTCAGCTTCCACTATGGTTCCTGTAATGACTACTGGCCCCAGAAAGCAATGGTGCAATACGAAGTCTCATTTGGGCGGGGCTAACAAGTATATAGTCTGCAATTGCTGTTGGGACTTCTTTCATATTGCCAATGATTAAGGGCATGGAGCCCGAAACGCGTCTGGCGCAACTTTGTGGAGGGGTTGACACGCTTTGTCTCGCTGCCTGCATTAAAGGAAGGAGAAACTTCACAAACTGTGTGGCGTCTCTATGCAGGGCAAACTGGTTTTTGGAAATATATATATATATATCTCCTACTGGCAGTCGCCATTAGGTAGTTATAGTTAGGACCTAGTTACCATAGAAAAATGGCAACATTCTAGTCCCAATAACTTTGGCGCCGATTGACGAATCTTCGTGAAATTTACAAAACAAATTCTTTGTTGAGGTCAGCTCCTATGTTCGGGGTGATTCCTCAAGGGGAGGGCCGAAAAAAAGGGGGGTCTCAAAACGTGTTTTTTCAATGTTAATTTTCATAGGAAACTTTAGACAATGCTACAGGTTGAACGGGTGAACGGAGCCCCAAATTTGGCAGGGAGAAGGGTCTTGGTCTAGAAAGGACACTTTTATTCATTTGGTGCAAATCCGTTCAGTAGTCTTTGAGAAATATCAAAAGTTACAGATATCGATATTTGGGAATTCTACCGTCTGATTGGCTGAGGCATTCCGAGCCCGAGCTTGCTGCTGATTGCCTGCGAGCAGTGCAAGCAGTTGCAACTAGGAAGTGTTGGCCGCCATTTTGTGATTCTGTTGAAGTGAGTAAGGGGAAATAAGGGCGAAAAATGTGGGAAAGAGGAGGGTAGGAGCACTGTAACCTCTGTGGAGTGTTTAGCGTGTGCTATAGAGGAGGTGCGAAGCAAAGTATTCACCCCTACCGGTGTGAAAGCGCTGGTTTCGTTCTTGATGAAGTCGGAGCTTTACATGCAGTGTGTGAGGAAGAAAGAATTCAATGCGTGTGTGATATTTGAATTCTGGATAACAACTACAAAGGTGAGTTAGAAATGAATAAGGTGTGTTATGTGTTCTATAATAGTGATTACGTATTGGCGGTGATGTTTTTAATTTTGAAAGTATTTTTTATTTCAAAGTAATATAGTGTTAGTAAAGGGTGGTGTTTGATATTGGTTATAAAATACGCATAAAATTTGAGCTGTTAAATAAGTACTTTATATATGTTTAGGAATTTTTCGCAGAGAATAAGTAGTTTGTCATCTTTATAGGACTGTATGGTTTCGAAAATGAGGTACAGCGTTAATTTGGGTGTGTAATGTACTCAGGGAGATAAACGAAATGTCGCACGTTTGCAAATGATACTTTTTGTGGAAATAGTGGGGTGGGGAGGTGGTGGTAGGAGATGTATGTGTTATTAAGTTAAAAGCGATAAAACAAAATCTAGAAATGGTATGTGGGAAGGTAGTGCTCTCATATGTGACACTGAGAGGTTGATTTGAATGTAAGTCAAGGTAGGTTGTTGTACAGTGGGGCCGTCTACAGTGTTTGGAGATTACATGGAGAGGAGATGGAGATAGGAAAAGTGATATGTTCCTTTTATATGTACGTATATTTTGAATCATGTGATCCTAGGTTGAGATATAATATGAACATATATAACTGGTTTGCATTTGGGTATAGTTAATAGTTTTCGTAATTTCTGACTAGTGAATAATAAAAAGGTAGATATACTAAAATATATGGTAGTAAACGTATTACTGATTGTCTGTTCTTATGGAGTAAAAGTTGTTGGAGGGTGCTTCTTTAGAAGAGATGTTTTATAAATGTGTGAGATAAAAAAAATTAAATGTGCAGCATATTTTCTGTATGACTTTGTTGACATTAGAGAATTAAATGTGAATATAAGTGATACTATTTGTCAGGCTGTATTGCTGTGGTGGATATGTGTAGGTGTTGAAGTGATCAGTGTTTTATTGATGCTGAGCTTTACTATCCCTTTTGAGACGCTTGTCAATTTATTCAACCCATTTAATATCTTTAATATAGATATAGTAAAGGGACGGTATATCAAAGGTTTGGGAATTAGCACTTTGTTTACACCCGTCCATCCCCTGCTATACACTCTACAGAGTGAACAACTTTCGTAACATATAGATGTCTAGCTAGTAAAGGTGGTGTAGTTTGACTGGGTCTATTTATAAACTGTGCTATGGGATGGTTTATGTTTTACTCTACAAATTTGGCTGTTTGAAAACTTTTTGCTGATAAGTATTCCGGCAGACACTTGTTAAAATTAATGCTGTATATGGGTATAGTGGCGCTAGTGGGAATGGAGGTTTCTGTTTGATTTCGAATGGTTAACCAAGGGCGGGGTGGGTGTGGAGGAGGTGGTTATGTTGCTGATTAAAACACAGAATATAGTAACGTGCAGATGTCGAGCTACCAAAGGTGATGTAGTACCAGTGGGAGCACTTATAAAGCGCCCTATGGCATGGAATATCTTTTATCCACAAATTTGCATGTTTTAATATGTTTTGTTGATTACCTTTTCGGGAGACATCTGTTGAAATTAAGCATCTGTATGGCTATAGTGGTGCTTCTACGTTTGCAGGAGCTCTTTCTTTTATTGGGTAAAGTTAAGCAAGGGCAGTTGTTGAGGTGGTGTAGTTTTACTGTGAGTATTTATAGACCGTCTTATAGTATGGTGTATGTTTGAGTTGCACAAAAGCAGGTTTGAATAACTTTTGCTGATGAGCGTTCCGGCAGTCACCTGTTGACATTAAGTCTATGTATGGTTATAGTGGCAGTAACGGGAGTGCTGCGGCTCATTGTTTGATTTCGTAAGGTTAAGGAAGGGTATGGGTGGGGGTGGGGGAGTTGTGTATGTTGCTGATTATTAGACAGATATTTGTAACGTGGGCATGTGTAGTTATTAAAGGTTATGTAGTTTCACTGGGCCCATTTATAAACCGTGCTATGGGATGGTTTATGTTTTACCCGCCAATTTGTAGGTAGACACCTGTTAAAATTAAGACTGTGTATGGGTATAGTGGTGCTACTAGGAATGGTGGGGGTTGTTTGATTTTGTATGGTTAACCAAGGGCGGGGGTGGGTGTGGGGGATGTGGTTATGTTGCTGATTGAAACACAGAATGCAGTAACGGGCAGATGTCGAGCTACTGAAGGTATGTAGTACCAGTGGGAGCAAACTTCTATGTTTTAATACGCTTTGCTCATGAGCGTTCTGGTAGACAGTTGTTGAAATTAAGTTCCTGTATTGCTATAGTGTGTCTACTAGGTTTTGTGTAGCTCTTTCTTTTAATTTTGTAAAGTTAAGGAAGGATGGGGAAGAGAGTGGTGCAGTGGCAGTGTGCCCATTTATGAATCGCTTTATGGTATGGTATGTGTTTTTCTGGCACAGTCCCATGTTTTAATACCTTTTTGTGATAAGTGTTCCAGCAGACAGGTACACTAATGACACAATATTTCTGTGGATAAGGAACCTTAGTGCTGATAGATACTCTTGTAGTGTGGTAGAAGGCTGATAGTGTTGATGGAAAAGGATGACACTTGGTGCCATTGTAGATTTCAATAGAAGTTTACACTGTTTCTTTGTTACTACGGTGTAGTTAGGGTTGTAAGTGGGAGAAAAAAGTGGGGGTGCTCTAAAATGGGGGGGGGGCAAAGCTCTTAAAGGAGTGTGGGCTATGCAAGTTGGGCTGTGGTCTAAATCAAGATAAGTATTGTGGGCTTTAGAAAATCCTCTCCAATTATCCTACGTTTGGAAAAAACATTCTTTAAAGGATTTCCCTTCCTTCTTCAACCTAGCATGATGCCTCAAGTTCTCAGTAGTGAGCAAAATAAGCATGCGTACATCGATGTGCATGCTCTCACTGCAGTGCAAAAAAAAATAATTGACTGTTTGCGAGGACTGAAAATAAAATTGACTATGTTTGCGAGGGCCGAAAATAGAGCCCAATAGAGATCTGTTTGGAGGCTCCCTGAAAATAAGTGATGGTCCTCAGACACGGCCCAATTAAAGCCCAGCATCCATCTATCCTAAGCACTGCGCCATCCAACCATCTTTTAATTGATGTATACATTCCTACTTATATATATATACATACATCTGTTCCTGCACTTATCTTAAGCATCTATGAGTCCACTCGCCTATTGTAAACACTGTGCCATTCATGCAGCCATACGCCTATATATCCATAGATACATCTGTCCCATAACCAATCCTAAGCATCTATCAGCCCACCCGTCTATCATAAGTACTGGTCCCTGCATTCATTTATCCTTCCATCCATACATTGATACATCCATCTATGTATCTATGCATTGATGTATCTGGCCATGCATCCACTCGCCCTTTATTCAACT
Organism: Lissotriton vulgaris; assembly: GCF_964263255.1. Lineage (NCBI taxonomy): Eukaryota > Metazoa > Chordata > Amphibia > Caudata > Salamandridae > Lissotriton > Lissotriton vulgaris. The sequence continues at coordinate 335,623,534 of NC_141693.1, read as the reverse complement.
ATACGTTCGCCCCGATCCTAAATATGACGTATTATACTCATACATCCAGCCTCTTAAGGGGTCGAAAAGGCTTGCGAAAAGCATTGACAGGCAGATTATTTTATAAAGAATAACAAAGCTTTGAGTTGCTCTATGCGGAGCATTTTACACCATCCTTCTCTGGTGGTGTTTTAAAGAAAGGTACATATAGCAAGCTTTTAAGTGTAAGATGTTAATTTAGAAACAGAACGTTTTGTCGAGTTTTATATAGGTACACTGTTTAAAAGTGGCTGTGACTGACAGATACTGAATACCTGTATTTCTTACATTTGAGAAAGTATACCAGAGAGGTAATTTGGTGTGGTGAGAACCTTGATTTCTATATTTCCATGTAAAGCACAGTATAGGAATATAAAAGTAATTGGAAAGCTTTTCAGTTTTTATTAAAGTGGGGGTGTGAGAACTAAGTGAGGCAGGCAAAGCGTGTTTTTTCGTAGCACTAAAACAAGAGAATGTTTAAGGTCAGAGCAGGTTCGTGCTGGAGTTGCCTGCTTGTGGTCGTTTCCAGAGGCGCAACCAGAGCGAAATTTCGGGGGAGCCTAATTCTTTCAGCAATAGGCAGAGTGGGAATGTAGGGGTTGTAAAAAGAGGTGAAAAAGAACAGAGTCTTCTTTACCAAAAAATGATCTTTTGAAGACCTGTGAAGTACTCTGGTGCAGCTGTGTGTGTGCACCCAGGAAGCTGTTTGAGAGAGTCTGGGGCAATGGGCGTTGCGCGCCTGGTGGTCTGTTTGCTAATTACCCCACGGTGATGTTGCTTTTGCGTTGTAAAAAGAGAAGGGAAATTCTGAGAGAAAATTTGTCTTTTTAAAGGATTTCCCTTCTCCTACAGTGCAAGTCATCTGGCATGATGTCTGCACTTCTAAGTAGTGTGTAATGTGCATGCTTTCACAGTCTCGCTGCAGTGTAATAAAGAAAAAAAAACAGATGAGGTTTGCGAGCCCTGAAAATAGAACCCTCATAAAGACCTGTTTCGAAGCATCCTAAGATAAAGTGCTGGTGCTCAGACCCCTACAGGCCCCCCCTCCACTTAAAGCCAGGGGGCAGTGTTATGTTTGGAAAGTTGTAGATAAAATTGTAGGCTAATAATGGTAATTTTTGTGTGTGCTGTTTGGTTGATATCATCTTAAGTACATAGATTAAACATTTTAAAAATACTATCTATAAAGCTGTCTGCGGTGGGTTGTAGAGAGAGTGGTGTGGGGTGCGGCGGAGAGATGAAAAGTTTGAGGTAGTGTAGTTATATATAAATTGTAAAGGTGTATGTAAATATTAAATAAATACTTGCTGTTTGTTCTATGGCACTACTTGTCATCCTAGTGCTGCTCTGTCGTGCTCAATCACGTTGCAGCACTGGGTGTGGAAGTGGTTAGTGGAAGTTTTGTAAATGTATGTTATTATTTAAACATAATGAAGAATTGTGAAAAATAATTGAATCTATTTTTTGTTTTTCAGAAAATTATTTTGTTTGGATTAAAATTTGGAAATGCCAAGAAGAAGTAAAAAAAGAAAAAAAGAAAAGAAGAAAAATATATATTTCAGGAAAAGGCAAACATTTGCGTTAGAAAAAAATGGGAGTACTACAGAAACAGTTTGTTCTACTATAAGTACAAGATGAAAAAAAAGATCACACGAGGAAAAAGAAGAATTTTCAAGTAAGGTGACACAGAGTTCAATTTCATATACCAGGAAAAGGAAAGATGATAAAGAAATAGTATCTGTTACTCGGAGACAAAAGCAGTTTTATGAAAATTGTCAGAGACTTTTTCGATCTAAAGTGATTCAGAATTCAGTGAAAAGAATGCTGCAAATATAAAATGAACTTTTTTGAATTGAAAGAGAAACAGAGTATTGAAAGTATAGTGGATAGTGCTTTCAATTTAAAACAGAAGTTATTCATTGTGATTTTGAAGAGAAAGTATTAAACAGAACGTTTAGTTGTTACAAGGACCAGATCCATGTCACGTTAGAAAATATACTGAGAATAATAATAATAAAATATCTTTATTCGATTGTTGTTGGACTTGGCCTTTTTCCCCCAAAATGTTTCGCTTTTGACCCCCTTATCTGGATTGTCTCCCCCATGGGATTAAACCTGTATAGGCCATGAGTGGTGTGAGACACCTTGTGAAAATGTAATTACCTGACATAATGTGAGCACTTGTAAAATCCCCCATTTTAAAACTGCACCCCCATTTTGGAAATGTACCTGACTGAAATGTATTGTTTTTAAAATGGATGCCATGGCCATGGGTTTTGCCACTGGACTGACATAGGTCAGCGGTCTAGATAATATTACCCAGCTACCCCTAGTTTTGGAGGGAAAGCCTGGCACCCAGGGTGCTCACCCCCTCCCCTAGAACCAGTTTAGGCTAGATGTGCCAACATTCTAGAAGGTCCTGGCACTGCCTGGGAGGAGGGTATAAATAGGGGAAAGTGTCACCAGAGATTAGGTCAGCGCTGGGACAAGGAAGGGAGGGGGACCTGCTGTGAGGTGCGACCGCCACATGGGCCTGTGAGCTGGGCCCTGCACCCCTATAAACCCCCCCCGCTGCTGTCCCCATGGGCCCCTGACAAGGGAGGGCCCTACCCAGGACACTGACGCTGTGGGACCTTGAACTACGCCAGCGCTGAAGGAAAGAGGTGCCCACATGAGGAGGAATGCTGTGGGCTTGAACCCCCCCAGGAGGTGAGGAGTGTGCCCCTGAGGAACTGTGCCTCACTGACCTGCCTCAGTCAACCTGCCCCTGGACTGCTGAACAAGCAGTGCGCTGTGAATAGCGCCATAGCACTGAGAAGACTGTGAGGAGAAATAGCGCTAATCTGCCCCAGAACTGCCGTGTGGGCGCAGGGAGCAGTGCGTTGTGAATAGCGCTGTGGTGAGGAGTAGTGCGCGGTGGAAAACGCTGTTTCCTGAGGAGACTGTGAGGAGAAATCGCGTTGGAGGAGCCAACCCTCGTTTTGGCGCGCTTTCCGCCGTATAGTTAATTAATTAAGACGGGAGCCTACCCCTTACTGGTGCCGTCGTCACCGCCGCAGCCCGGTGTCACCAGGGAGACCCCCGCCGTGTTTGGTATCGTCGCGGCGGCCCCCGGTACCAGGAGAGGGCCGCCGATGTGAGGAGGAGGCCGCAATAGGCCTGAAGCCGGAGAGGCCGGCATCACGTGGCTGGGGCGCCGGTGACGTCACCGTCCGCGCCCCCAGCCCGCCGCGCACCGATTGGTTGGTGCTGTCGCGCCCCCGAGAGCCGCGTTCTGACTGGCTCCCAGGCCGAGACCAGGCCCAGCAGCAGAGAGAGGCCTCGCGGAGGCCGCGGTGGAAGTCCCGGGCCCAGTGAGGACGGAGGTGGGGACAGCCGAGTATCATCGCCGGAGGGCTTAGAGCAGCCCGAGAACCCCCATCGGCCAGCCCAGGCCCAGAGAGCCTGAGATTGCTAGGATGCCTACCTGAGGAGACCCGGGTCCCTGAGAGAGAGGAGGGGCCCGGGGGAGGCACGACGCTAGCCGGAGGTGTACCGCGGGGCTCCCGGAGAGAAGAGGGAACCCCGGTTGTGGGGTATCGGCCTGATGGAGGGCTGACAGGCCCCGTGTGACCCGAGCCAGCCGAAGGAGGAGAGCCCGCGACTCGAGGGCTGTGCGACCGGGGCCTCGAGGCACATTGTCGGTGCCTGGCCTACCGCCGAGGAGCCAGTGAGAGGAGCCCGGTGAGTGGGGCCTACGTTTGACGGTGTGGAGAGGTAGAGAGGGTACCGGGGCCGGATGGTGCTCGCCCCCCCCCCCCCTTGACTGACCGGAACTCTGTGGGCCCCTAATTCTTGAGCGTGGAGTCCCAGGATACAGGGACTCCTAAGGTGGAACTGCAATGGTGGGGCATTGAGGGCGCCTGCTAGGTACTGTGGATCTTGCTCTTCATGCCAGTGTGGGGTGCCCTAGGGAGTCAATTAGAGGCCTGGTGCATATGTTATTGTTGTTAATGTACTGCCTAATGTTTGGGTTTCAGGTTGGGGGGGCTAAGGAGTCATGTCCCCCAGGTTGCCTTTGATGCCTAGCGCACATATCTAGATCTTATTGAATATCAGGCCCCTGGCTGCATCCCGTGTTAGGGAGCAAGCCTGTTTCATTGCAGGTGTTCCTGGTCCACGAATATGGCCCCTACCTGATGTTAATGCAGTGTTTGTTCTCCCAATGAGATGTTACCGGAATGCTAAAAGATTAGGATGGCACGAGGTTATCTGATCTTCACTAAAGTGTTTAGTCCTGCCTAAAGGAGTTGCTGACTTACGGCCTACAGTTATATGAGGTTACTGATGCCAATGCTTATTAATGCTTCCCGCCTGGTGTTTGATATCCCTATGCGGATCTATTGCAGGTGTTACGGTATGTTGGGACTTACCGTGATGCCCTAATGTTTTCCCTCTCAGGGGTCGTGGTGGAGTGATAATGCAGGTTATGTGTACTCATGCTAATGGTATTTTGCATTACAGTCTATCACTAAGGATGAGAGCCTGAGTTGGCCCCGCCATATTGGCCCCAGGCTCAATGTTAATTGGTTCTTCTTTATTTCAGATGGACTTACAGACTCAGCCCCTACTTCCCATGTAAATAATCCCCCCCCCTGATACACTTGGCTCCGGTGCCAGTTGGCGCCGTGTTATGATGACACTGTTGATGCATTTTTGCCTTGCAGGTTGGAGATACTAAACTGCTGAATTTTCCAACTCAAACTGGTGTCCTGCCTCTTTTGTGGTGTGCCTGGTGTGTTGACTGAGGGTACTGCGTGAGTGCTTCACATGTCCTCCAAGTTTGGCCTGCCCGCTTGATGCCATGCTACCCCCTTTGAGACTTGGGCAACCCCCAATTCCAACATTTGGTGGCAGAGCGGTGGGATAGGACTTGTGTTTGCGCAGTACCACAGCGGCCACCGGTTACACTGCAAATAGAGCTTTGGATGTAATCCGAGCCTTGTTGTGGGGATTATTGTGTTTTTTTTTATTGCTTCCTCCTGTGTGTCCTTCAGTGTTCTGAATTGTCCCCTTGTTCCACTGGGAGGGTGTGTCCCGGGTGTATCTCGCCACGATGGGGTTAATCTACGAGGAAGTGGAACTGATGGAGTACACCGAACAGGAGGTGATAGACTTCCTCCTGGAGAGAGGGATACCCCCAGTAGGGAACATTAGGAGGAACCTGTTTCTCTATGAGGCCCTCAAGAGGGGAGAGCCCTTAGAGATTGATGGGGACTTGTCTGACTACCTCCCCCACACGAGGTGTTGAAGGGTCAGGGGGTTAGAGACCAGAGAGAGGGCTCCCCATCCAGAACCCTGGGAGGTAGTTATTCCGAGGAGGAGGAAGAGTTTAACAGGGCGGAGACGCCAGTAGCTGTGGAGGACACCGAAGATAGGGAGTCTCGCACTGGGTCCAGTCCCAGGGGCACGGCCCCATCCCTTTCCCTGTCCCCAGAAGAGTGGGTAGATAGGCGAGAAGAGAGGGAGTATCAGCTGGCGCTGGCAAAGCTCAGGCATGCCGAGGGCTTAGCGCAGCTGAGGGTAGAAGAGCAGCGACTAGAGACTGAAAAAGTCCTAGCGCTGGAGAGGATGGCGGAGGCGGAGAGGGCCTTCGCCAGAGAGAGATCAGCTCAGGTGGGTAGTTTGTCCCCTGAGAGTGGTTTCAGGAGTCTGGATTCACCGAGGAGGGTGGGATCCAGTGGTGGCAGCGAGTGTAGGTCCAGTGCAAGGAGTCCCTATCCCGAAGCCCAGGAGACTGTGCCTGATTCCCCGGAAGAGGAGGACGGGTTAGTGTTGAGGGGCAGGGGAAAGCTGTCCCATCAGTCCTGGGGAGAGTTTGAGGAGGAGTGTTGGACTGTACTGGAGGATTGGGTGGTGAGGAGAGCAGTGGAGGATTGGGAAGGGCTGTGCCATGCCGTTATCCGGGAGCACATGCTAAGGAGTTGTTTCCCAACACTGAGGCACCATCTGTTGCAGTGCGGGTTCTCAGACCCCAGGGAACTTGCACGGGAGGCAGACCTCTGGGTAAGTGCCAGAGCGTCTGGGAAGGCTGAGGGGAATGATCCCGAAGGAAGTGAGACGGGGAGGTGTCCCAAGGTACCCCAGCTGCGGCCACCAGGCCTGGAGTGTTCTTTAAGAGAACCCCAGCTTGGGAGGCTAGGCTGCCCTGATGTGTCATCCAGAAGGAGGGATCCCCTTATGTCAGGAGAACCCGGAGCATCATTAATCAGAGCTCCAGTGGTTCGGGGGTCTGACCAGTCACAGGGTCTAGATCTTGGACTGGGGTTCCAGGTTCAGGAGTTGCCTGGCCTGGAGGGTGGGGTTCCTGTAAAGCAGGTCCCTACCAAGTTGACTCCCAGGGGTACCACTTCCAGTGGGAGGGTGCGGAACTCTGGGAGGGGGTGCAGAGGGAGGAAGGTCTCTTCTCTGTCACCAGCTCAGCCACAGGGCGCAGATCCCGGGTTGGGTGGCCAGGGACAGGAGTTGCCTGCCCTGGTGGGAGGGACATCTGTAATCAGAGTCCCCCCGGAAGTGACTCCCAGGGGTACTTCTCCGGGTAGGAGGGTGCAGAATTCTGGGAGGGGGTGCAGGGAGAGGGAGGACTCGCCCCTGTCACCGGTTCAGCCTGTGAGTTTCGACTCCAGGTTGGGGAGAGAGTTGTGTGAGGGTGTCCCCAGGCGTAGGAGATGGAGGAACCCAAGGAGGAGAAGTAGGGGGAGGGGAGCCTCGCCCCTAAGGGCTGGTCATTCTGAGGGTGTAGACCCCAGGTGGGTGGACCAGTGGAAATTTGGAGAGAAGAGAGTGGTTCCAGAGTATCACAAGCCTGAGGCTAGAGCCTCCCACTCTAGGAAGAAGAAACATCCCACTAGGGAACACCAGTGGGGTGGTTCTGTTGGTGAAGGGAGGGTTGCGAAAGAGAACCATTGGGTTCCAGAGTGGAGGAGAGACTGCAGGTGCTCCTGTAGTTGCAGGCCTGCGTCCACCTTTTTCCGCCCCAAGCAGGGAAGCCCATCAAGGCATTGATCGGTCTACCCTGGCTTTTGGCTGGGGGGGAGTCGTGTTGGACTTGGCCTTTTTCCCCCAAAATGTTTCGCTTTTGACCCCCTTATCTGGATTGTCTCCCCCATGGGATTAAACCTGTATAGGCCATGAGTGGTGTGAGACACCTTGTGAAAATGTAATTACCTGACATAATGTGAGCACTTGTAAAATCCCCCATTTTAAAACTGCACCCCCATTTTGGAAATGTACCTGACTGAAATGTATTGTTTTTAAAATGGATGCCATGGCCATGGGTTTTGCCACTGGACTGACATAGGTCAGCGGTCTAGATAATATTACCCAGCTACCCCTAGTTTTGGAGGGAAAGCCTGGCACCCAGGGTGCTCACCCCCTCCCCTAGAACCAGTTTAGGCTAGATGTGCCAACATTCTAGAAGGTCCTGGCACTGCCTGGGAGGAGGGTATAAATAGGGGAAAGTGTCACCAGAGATTAGGTCAGCGCTGGGACAAGGAAGGGAGGGGGACCTGCTGTGAGGTGCGACCGCCACATGGGCCTGTGAGCTGGGCCCTGCACCCCTATAAACCCCCCCCGCTGCTGTCCCCATGGGCCCCTGACAAGGGAGGGCCCTACCCAGGACACTGACGCTGTGGGACCTTGAACTACGCCAGCGCTGAAGGAAAGAGGTGCCCACATGAGGAGGAATGCTGTGGGCTTGAACCCCCCCAGGAGGTGAGGAGTGTGCCCCTGAGGAACTGTGCCTCACTGACCTGCCTCAGTCAACCTGCCCCTGGACTGCTGAACAAGCAGTGCGCTGTGAATAGCGCCATAGCACTGAGAAGACTGTGAGGAGAAATAGCGCTAATCTGCCCCAGAACTGCCGTGTGGGCGCAGGGAGCAGTGCGTTGTGAATAGCGCTGTGGTGAGGAGTAGTGCGCGGTGGAAAACGCTGTTTCCTGAGGAGACTGTGAGGAGAAATCGCGTTGGAGGAGCCAACCCTCGTTTTGGCGCGCTTTCCGCCGTATAGTTAATTAATTAAGACGGGAGCCTACCCCTTACTGGTGCCGTCGTCACCGCCGCAGCCCGGTGTCACCAGGGAGACCCCCGCCGTGTTTGGTATCGTCGCGGCGGCCCCCGGTACCAGGAGAGGGCCGCCGATGTGAGGAGGAGGCCGCAATAGGCCTGAAGCCGGAGAGGCCGGCATCACGTGGCTGGGGCGCCGGTGACGTCACCGTCCGCGCCCCCAGCCCGCCGCGCACCGATTGGTTGGTGCTGTCGCGCCCCCGAGAGCCGCGTTCTGACTGGCTCCCAGGCCGAGACCAGGCCCAGCAGCAGAGAGAGGCCTCGCGGAGGCCGCGGTGGAAGTCCCGGGCCCAGTGAGGACGGAGGTGGGGACAGCCGAGTATCATCGCCGGAGGGCTTAGAGCAGCCCGAGAACCCCCATCGGCCAGCCCAGGCCCAGAGAGCCTGAGATTGCTAGGAGGCCTACCTGAGGAGACCCGGGTCCCTGAGAGAGAGGAGGGGCCCGGGGGAGGCACGACGCTAGCCGGAGGTGTACCGCGGGGCTCCCGGAGAGAAGAGGGAACCCCGGTTGTGGGGTATCGGCCTGATGGAGGGCTGACAGGCCCCGTGTGACCCGAGCCAGCCGAAGGAGGAGAGCCCGCGACTCGAGGGCTGTGCGACCGGGGCCTCGAGGCACATTGTCGGTGCCTGGCCTACCGCCGAGGAGCCAGTGAGAGGAGCCCGGTGAGTGGGGCCTACGTTTGACGGTGTGGAGAGGTAGAGAGGGTACCGGGGCCGGATGGTGCTCGCCCCCCCCCCCCCCTTGACTGACCGGAACTCTGTGGGCCCCTAATTCTTGAGCGTGGAGTCCCAGGATACAGGGACTCCTAAGGTGGAACTGCAATGGTGGGGCATTGAGGGCGCCTGCTAGGTACTGTGGATCTTGCTCTTCATGCCAGTGTGGGGTGCCCTAGGGAGTCAATTAGAGGCCTGGTGCATATGTTATGGTTGTTAATGTACTGCCTAATGTTTGGGTTTCAGGTTGGGGGGGCTAAGGAGTCATGTCCCCCAGGTTGCCTTTGATGCCTAGCGCACATATCTAGATCTTATTGAATATCAGGCCCCTGGCTGCATCCCGTGTTAGGAAGCAAGCCTGTTTCATTGCAGGTGTTCCTGGTCCACGAATATGGCCCCTACCTGATGTTAATGCAGTGTTTGTTCTCCCAATGAGATGTTACCGGAATGCTAAAAGATTAGGATGGCACGAGGTTATCTGATCTTCACTAAAGTGTTTAGTCCTGCCTAAAGGAGTTGCTGACTTACGGCCTACAGTTATATGAGGTTACTGATGCCAATGCTTATTAATGCTTCCCGCCTGGTGTTTGATATCCCTATGCTGATCTATTGCAGGTGTTACGGTATGTTGGGACTTACCGTGATGCCCTAATGTTTTCCCTCTCAGGGGTCGTGGTGGAGTGATAATGCAGGTTATGTGTACTCATGCTAATGGTATTTTGCATTACAGTCTATCACTAAGGATGAGAGCCTGAGTTGGCCCCGCCATATTGGCCCCAGGCTCAATGTTAATTGGTTCTTCTTTATTTCAGATGGACTTACAGACTCAGCCCCTACTTCCCATGTAAATAATCCCCCCCCCCCCCCTGATACACTTGGCTCCGGTGCCAGTTGGCGCCGTGTTATGATGACACTGTTGATGCATTTTTGCCTTGCAGGTTGGAGATACTAAACTGCTTAATTTTCCAACTCAAACTGGTGTCCTGCCTCTTTTGTGGTGTGCCTGGTGTGTTGACTGAGGGTACTGCGTGAGTGCTTCACATGTCCTCCAAGTTTGGCCTGCCCGCTTGATGCCATGCTACCCCCTTTGAGACTTGGGCAACCCCCAATTCCAACAATTGTTTACATATAACAATCATAAAAGTGCATTTCATAAACATTTATCACACAATAAAATTGATAGGCAGAATGTTTGTAACCACATAAACACGATCACAAGCGGAATTACAAATTTATAATTAAAAAAGATAAAAATACAATTTTAATTTAAAAAAGGTTCCTGTCAGTAGCAAAATTAATTAACCTTCCATGCTTTTTCTATGTTTAAGTGCTAGTTTTAAAAAACTGCATACAAACAAGGTACAATCGCTATTTAGCATTTGAAGGTAATAAAGTGCTGGTCTGAATTGTGCAAAATGTAGCTGTTTTAGTAAAGGTTTTAAAAACAGGTTACGAGGAACTGTATAATACAAGCAAAAAAATAAAAAGTGTGCCAGATCTTGCGGAGACTTATTGTCGCAGCCGCAAGCTGGCAACACTTGACCTCTATTGCCCCACTTGGCACAGCTAACAATAGGTGGAACATATCAAATCGGAACCTGGTCAGCAAAAAGCGTTCATAACCCGACAGAGGCCAGACTAAATAGGGTTCCATGTGAAGACTCGTTTTTGTGAGAGCGTGCAATCTCACACTGTTTTTCTTATACTCTCGCTCCTCCCTTGCCAGGTACCTAGATGTCATAAAGGTGTTCTTCACATAGATTACATCTGTTTTGGTTATTTTCTCAGGATCTAGAAAAAGGTCCGGCCGACCTAATTCAGAGAGACATCTTCTGATATATTTTATCCACGGGATCTTATGCCTCCCTTCCCACTCTAGTGCCTCTCGCAAAATGTTTCTGGTGAGGGGTATGTCTATGTTTAGCCAGCTATTGAGCCAGCATAGCAAGGGATTTACAGCTATCCTGTCACTTAGATAGGGCATACCAAGTTCCTCATGAACAGAAAAGTTTGCCGTACCCCTAGGGAGCCTTAAAACCTGCTTTAGAAAGTTATTTTCGGTGACCTCAAGGGCATCTAGGGGTTCAGATCCCCAAATTTCACTCCCATAGCACGCAACTGCAATGCTTTTGGCTTGATATAGCTTCAGGACAGCGGCCACCGGGCTATTACCCATTTTCTTAGCAAAATCCATTATTGCTGCGTTAGTGCGCACTACCTCGCCCTTTTTCTTTTGTATTGCAGGTACCCATATTAATTTATGGTCAAAAAGGACGCCAAGATACGAAAAAGTCTTTGTTGTCGGTATTTTTTCGCCATTTACGGAGTGGGGGTATGTTTTTTTTGGACCTGAGCCTGTCATCATTGCAAAAGATTTCAAATTGTTAATGCTCAGACCACGGGAATTCATAAATATGAAAAAAGAGTCCAACAGAGTTTGAAGGCCAATCGCCGTTCTAGAGATTAGGACGGCATCGTCCGCGTATAGCAGGACGGGCACGCCCTTCCTCCCTATGTATGGATAATCTATTCCAGTTTTTAATAAATGTTCCTCCAATTCGTTAATCCCGATTTATCCTAAAATCCCTGGTTACTTTCATATCTTGTGTAAAACGGACATTTGCTCTTGTGTCCGAGTGGAGATCAGCTAGAAAGTTAGAAAGTTAGAAAGTTAATAAGATTTTGCTCCACACCCATTTTTTGCAAGACCTCCCAGAGCTTGCTTCTGTCAACGCAATCGAATGCGGACGATAAATCCATAAAGGCCATATATATGGATCCTTTTCTTGCCATGGTATATTTGCCGTTTATTAGGTACAGGTTCTACCTCCCCCACTGTAAAACACAACAATTCTTCATCAGGAATATTAAAAACAATGTCCGCTTGTGGCTCGTCACTTTTGAAAATTATACTATAATGTGACATCCACTCTTCCTCAGGTATGTTGGTCCCAAGCGTAAAATTACTGGGGTCGTCGAACAAAGGCTTGTTTATAATATTCCAAAACTTAGAACTATTTCCCAAAATTACGGGATCACACAGAGATTCCCAGATGCCAGCTTTCACTTCTTTTTTCCGAGCAGCTAAAGTTATCTTGTAGTTGGTTCTCAGAGCTTTTATAAGGACGGGATCTCTTGGTTTATCCTTTAGTGCTTTTTTTAGATTGCGTCCGACCTTGGAACAGGCTTGGTCGAACCATCTTGGTTGGGATTCACAATGTCCCCTTGCTGGTGTAGTTAGCAATTGACCAACTCTATCGTCCACAACGGAAAAGGCGGTTAAGGTCACTTCAGGCAAGGTGGTAGTAGAAACACAGAGTGCTAGTTCTTGGCCACAGCTGTTATTAATTGAATTATATAGGGTGTCACTGTTGACTTTTGACCACTTCAGGCGACGATTTCCGTTTATTGTCTTTAGAGAGCCACAGTCCTTCCAAGGCTTCCGGAGTTCAAAAAAGCCTCCTCTAATTTGAATAGAAATGGGGTTATGGTCACTGAAAATACTTGTTTGGATTTCAAAGTCAGTAGCTAGATCAGCAAGGTCTCTTGAAAGAAGAATATGATCTATATAAGAACCATTTCCAGGACCTTTATACGTGGGGACATAAAAAATGTGAGAATCCTCCGATATGCTAACAACAAAAGAACCGGGGGTCTATAACGGAGCTTCAAGTACTCCGAGCTGCTGCAAAACTCCTACATAAGTGAGTTAGGCGCTAATAGAGCTACAAAAGTCTCTATATCAAAATGTGTGCCAGGACAAACCTGTCGAAGGACCTACTGAGATTGTTGGTAAGACCCGTACAGAGATGTGTTGGATTCCCATCAAATAGGTATGTAGATCAAGTGTTCTCATTTGGTCATCCAAAAATGGGGAGGTATGTCTCTTGATCAATGAGACCCATCCATCGCCCTTACTCAATTGGGTCGCACCATCAATCGCTAAGGTACCCATGAACACATGATAAAGATGGGATCGAGTGCAGTGCAAAAATCAAAAGATGTGTGAGTCAAAAACAAGGGGTAAAAGGATCAATAGGCGAAAAACTCCAATGTAATTTGTCCTTTCCCTCAAACAAACAAGAACAATGCAGAGGAAGCAGTCTAAACATATAACTGCATTTACAAGGCCAACATGTTTCAGCCGGTAGGGACAAGATCCCATGGCTTTCTTCAGGGCCAGAGTTCTAAGCATTAGCTACTGCATACATAAAGTGAACGTAACGACAATCTGTAAAGGATATACATAAATAGTCCAAAATCGTGTTCCTCTGTACCAAACGGTGTCTCTTACATCTGAATAGTACAGGGAGTGTACCTCACCTTTCCTGGAACCCAGCTCAGGAAAAAGGAGGCCCGCTCTGTCCGGCGTTGTCTCATCGCTGGACCCGAGCTTTGTGGAGTTTTTCGCCTATTGATCCTTTTACCCCTTGTTTTTGACTCACACATCTTTTGATTTTTGCACTGCACTCGATCCCATCTTTATCATGTGTTCATGGGTACCTTAGCGATTGATGGTGCGACCCAATTGAGTAAGGGCGATGGATGGGTCTCATTGATCAAGAGCCATACCTCCCCATTTTTGGATTACCAAATGAGAACACTTGATCTACATACCTATTTGATGGGAATCCAACACATCTCTGTACGGGTCTTACCAACAATCTCAGTAGGTCCTTCGACAGGTTTGTCCTGGCACACATTTTGATATAGAGACTTTTGTAGCTCTATTAGCGCCTAACTCACTTATGTAGGAGTTTTGCAGCAGCTCGGAGTACTTGAAGCTCCGTTATAGACCCCCGGTTCTTTTGTTGTTAGGATTACAGTTAGGGGGATACGAACTGGGCAGGTCTTTAAATTTCCCTCAGACCCTCCTTCAATTGTTTGTGTTTTACTAATCCTCCGATATGGACATTGCAGCAGTCAAATTCCTGTTGTCGATTAAGTTGTTAACGTAGGTACCACGCAGCGTATGGTCAAAATGGAAGCCAGATCTGTTGTTACATCCTAAAAGACCAATAGGTGTCACTACAGGGTTACCGCATGGATGTGTATTAAAGTCTCCAGCAATAAGGGTGCTTCGGGGCAGACTTAATGCTTTAGCTTTTAGGAAGTTATGTAGATGGAGAATATTACACTCCCTGTTTGAAGATACAGCATTGTAAAAGTTAATAAGGGTCAATGCCCTTTTGCCCCTCCTGAGCACCAAGACTTGGATATGTCTGTTATCGGATTCCCTGATTGAGACCTGGCAAATGAGTGCAAGACTGATGTAAATTACCAGGCCCCCCTTTGATCTTCCACTATTCGACGGGGCTGCAGGTTGAAAAAAACTTTGGAAGCCCTCAATATGTACATTTACTTCTTCCAACCATGTTTCTTGGAAACACAGGATGGTATAGTTTTTTATAAATGATATCCATATGGGGTCCTTTACCTTAGTGGCCAGGCCAGCTACATTCCAGGATAAAAGTTTTATAATACATGCTGAAGTATCGCCTAGACCTGCTACCTGGGCGTTGATTGTAGATGGAGATATCACATGCTCCCCTTGAGCAGTTATTATATCTACTTGTGTTTCATCAGTGGTGTATAAGGGGTTTGCATCACTGGGAACTGCACATTGGACTGGAGTGGGAAAATGTAAAGGACTAAGCCCATTTAAGGGCGGCATGCTCTCTAATTGACTTACTGATAAAGCTGCCTTGAATGTTTCCCCTGACTCTTGGATGAAGTTATTTGTGCACTCTGATGTGGTACTCGCTGTTTTATGGGAAACTACTTCCCTGTATGGAAACTCAGAGTGAATAGAGGGGGGAATTAGGGGTACTATTTGTCAATCAATCTCATCCAAATAATCTGGGGCGTAAAGAGTGTCAAATCTGTTTGAGATAGAAACCCCATATTGCGTGTTTAGGTGATGTGGATGTGGGTAATACTGTTGCTGTGGGCAAAATGAGTACTCCCTTCTCTCGTGTTGTCTTGTGGGATAGCAATTTTGCCTACTCGGCCATGGGGGTTCCTGCCTATGGTTTATATAGTCCGTTGAGGTGGACGGGCCATAAGGCCATGAGGTTTCCCTAGGTTGGTAGTAAGCCATTGGTTCGAGCGAACCCCCCTGTCTATGGGTTAACTGTGATTGTTTTACATTATGACTAGGGTTATTAGAAGGATAAAAATAGCTCAAATCCATTGTGCGAATCAAACTATTTGTCGCGCCGTTTTTCCAACTATTGACAAAGCTAGCTGCACGACTATCACCAAAAGTAACCACGATACAGTCACCCTCAGTTGATTTAAATCTGGTACCCACCCAATCTACTCTTTTCACGTGGGAAATATGGCCATTTATATGTTGGGGAATCGGTCTGTGGGTTGTAAGCCAGTGACTCACCTTGATTTTTAATTCCACTTGAGATTCTGTTCTCTCTTCCGTTAATTTAGGTACACCAATCATAACGGTGGTGTACAAACTGGATTCAGGAGGAAGGTTTATGTGGAGTGGTCTTTTAGCTACCACAGGTTTTAACAATTTATCTCCTGTTTGTTTTGTGGGTATACTCAATTGTGGAGTTTTAATTTTGCTCGGTAGTTCTATATGGGTTGGTGCTAGTTTAGCTGGGGAGCTCTCGGCGGCCCATTCACTTTCCTCAGTTTCAGTGTCAGATAGAATTTGGGCATTAGTTAGAGTTGTGGGCACTATATGAGGGGGATTGACTTCTGTGTCTAAGTTTTTATCAGGTTTGGTGGAGAGAGTTTTTTCCTGACGAGCTGGCAAGTTTTGTTTACTAACAATGTTATGAGTAGCTTTCTTTGTCTGTGCCTTTTTGTTGTTGATTGAAACAAGGGAGCTACTAGCTGGTACAAAGGTGGAAGTTGTTTTTGGTGCGTTCAGTATTTTGAGCAAGGTAGATGATGCATCATTTTGGGCCCTTTCAAATTTTCCTAAAGCCTTCTCGATGTTAATAACTCTCTCGCTAATGGGCATCAAGAGAGTCTTAAGTAGGACTTCTAGTTCACTCAGAAGTAGTTTGTTATTTATCAATGGGTGATCTGTCTGCTCTGTATGGTCTATGGTCATGTGTGTAAGATCTGTCTGCTTTTTGCTCAAGAGCGGACCTGAAACCTGGCTAGTTGTAGATGGACACAAGTTTACTGTTTTTGATATGGGATTAGCCAATCTAAACGTGGACCAAATATCCTTAGCTGAGTGATGTTGTTTAGCCTTTAGGCGAGACATTTTTTTGGCTAAAGAGGTTTTTTTACTTCGTGTTCCAAGACACCTATTTATGTTTTTAATCGCTTGACTTTTCCCTGGGACAGATTCTATTGCTGTAGATGTTAAACCTACCATAGGTAGGGGTCCTTGTTCTGGGCGGACCATAGGCGACAAACATATGTTGGTGCCGTTTTCACTAAGCAGCATAAGACTATTGTCCTTACTATTGCCTATAGAGGGTATAGACAAGGCTGTTGAGGTGTTGTCTCTGGTTTGGGGACTAGGAAGCCCCGTAAAAATCAACATTAAGATGGACTCTTGAGAATTCATTGTATTGTCCTTAGAATTAACATTTTCAGTAGTATGTAGAGAAAGGTCCGGAAAACACAGGTCTGGAGTTAAAGATAGACGTCTTTCTGTATCCTGGATAGCATCTGCCACTACGCTAATCGTTTTCTGTAACATTAGATCGATAGCGGTTATTGTAGGAAGAGAGGTAGTGGAGACACTTTTTATTCTTGTTGCAGATCTCGTGGCCACAAGTGTCTTTCTAGTTTTAGACATCTTGACTTGAATTAACTAATGACTAACAGTTGTAAAAAGCTCCTTTAGTACGCAATATATAGGATACAAGTCAAATTAATCACCTTTGCACAGGATATCAAGGGGGGTGGCCCGTCCCGTCCTCCTCGGTCCCCTGAGGGCCACAGAGGGCCCGCCCTTTGCCCGGGCTTAGCCCGGCGCTGCCCCGCGCGCTCCCGCGACGTGGGAGGTGAGTGCCGTTTCATAGCGCCTCCTGGCCCGCTCCGCCTCAACGCGACTTCCGGTCGCGGAGGCCGCTGGGAGTTGTGGTTTTTCTCTGTGTCTCCCCCTCACTGCGGCAGCATGTTGGAGTGAGGCTGCGGCGGGGGGATGACAGGCAGCGGTGGAGCGGCGTCGTAGGCAGCAGTCCCGGTGTCACAGGAGTCCCTCAGGCAAATTAGGCATCCGTTTACTGTGTGGCAGGAAATAGTTTTACAAGCGCCCGCTCCTCAGCAGGTGAGTGCCGATTTATAGCGCCTCCTGGCGCGCTCCGCCTCAACGCGACTTCCGGTCGCGGAGGCCGCTGGGAGTTGTGGTTTTTCTCTGTGTCTCCCCCTCACTGCGGCAGCGCTGTTGGAGTGAGGCTGCGGCGGGGGGATGACAGGCAGCGGTGGAGCGGCGTCGTAGGCAGCAGTCCCGGTGTCACAGGAGTCCCTCAGGCAAATTAGCCTTCAAGGGATTTGTTCAAACTATATTTTGTTTAATTGAGATTATTTCTGAAAAGGATCAATCACTTATCCTTAAAATGAATCCATCAACAATTTTGTAATTCAGCACGAGCAATACATCAACATATAACATGTAAACATGAAGACAAAGACACAAGGTGTATACGAAAAATATGATTTTATCAAATAGCTTAATCAAGGAAATCAGCTACATATACAGATCAATAAGCAAATAAAATTAGGGCTGTAGGTACACATATAAGTAAATTACAGAGTGACACAACAGAACCTAAATAAGACACCTATCCCAAATCACATTGAACCAAACAAAAGAAAGGGATAAGGTGTAAAGTCGACGTTTCGGTTTCTCTGACGTTAGTTTGCTGAAACCATCCTCAGGACTGTTATTGAATTATGGTCTGTAAAGAGATTGTTATCTGTAAATCAAAGAATAATTCACAGTTACAATATAAAACTAAATATTGACGTAACACCTTGGTGAAAAAGACATTTAAGACAATTTACTACAGAAAAGACATACTATGTACCTAGAAAAACATTTTACACATATATGAGATATTTTCAAGAAATAACTGTCAGTTTAAAAGTTTAGTCATATTGAAAAAGACGTTTCTTTGTTCCAAACATATTACTACTAGGAGGTAAAAAATTATTTACAATCTTTTCTATTGGACATATATCCACTTTAAATGAAGACTTTATCTATGAAGACAACACATATATACAGTTGCTTCGAATTTGCCAAACACGTTTCTGTATATAGTTTCATATTAGACATTTATCATATGAATCTGATGTATTCTTACAGATAACCTGAGTTCTACTGATTGGACCATTATAGGGTCCATGATTAGGGTCCTTGCTTAACTAAATGACACAGACATTTAAATCATAGTACACGCCTCAAACAGAACAATCTATTACCTTAACATGTATTTCAACACGGATGTTCTATGAGACCATGTGGGATAAGGGAAATGAGTACCTGTTTCACAGGAATAACTGCATCCCGTAGATAGCTTGTCGTCAAAAATGATTTAGCGATTCTAATGGAAAATAAGGGTTCAATTTCAAGGTCTGCGTTTAAAGGTGAACATAGAACAAAGATATTTAGGTGAACACATACCTATACGTTATTGATTGGGAAACTGTATTTGATAATTCAGGCTGTCGACGGGTTGTTCCTCATCGATATTCAAGTAAATGCAATAGAAGCAGAAAAATCTGCAAAATGTAATAATCGATATTACTAACTTTCATCTATATCTTAGTCGACTGACTATATACCATATGAGGATAGGTCTTACCCTGTATGTATGAAATTGTGGTTTCAAGATATCAAATTCGGATAAATATCGATCGGAGTCGATGATCAATGGAGCAGTAATTAATCCTGCATCACCTATCCCAGGTAGAAAAGAAACATATGTATATAAACAACTCGAGTTTCTCATAAACCGGCGCCACAGCGTTGATAAATATAAAGCGTCTGTCCAACCAGTATATATCCGAAATTACAAGTGCCGCCTAGTACACTCTCATGTGGGGTTACAATAAGCCGGTTGTCTTTATCAGAACACCGCTTTAGAAGTTAGACGTAACCAGTACATAATCGTTCTGAACATATTATTAAGCTATAAAGGTGTATCGACAAACAATTTAAATGTCTGCGAGAGAGCGTAATGCGCCTTTTAAGGTGACAGAGGCTGCAAAGCACGTTACGCAAAATACGCCAAAATGGTCTGGAAATTTACCAAAAATTTGAAAGTCTACGAGAAAACGTTACGCGCTTATTAAGGTAACGCAGGCTGCAGGGAGCGTTACACACAACTGAGCCAAAATGGTCTGGAAATTTACCAAAAATTTGAAAGTCTACGAGAAAACGTTACGCGCTTATTAAGGTAACGCAGGCTGCAGGGAGCGTTACACACAACTGAGCCAAAATAATTTGAGTATCCAACGATCTTATTGTTAAGCACAACGTTATTGAAACGATCGTGCATTAGGAGTTAGTTACACCTAGCGATAAAGCCTCAAGATGACACGAAGAGGCTAAATCCTGAGCTGAGCAATGTGTAGCCACACATCATGCAATTCTTACCTAGAATTCGGGCGGAGCAACCTCAAGGCACGTCTCGTCTGTACGGACCAACAAGTGGTAACTGATCACTGACTTGTATTTAAGGCTGAATTGTTTGGAAATAGAGATAGGACTGTACTTGGCAGCCATCTTGGACTAGTCAAGGGACAAGGAAGTTTATGGGTTTATTCACAGAACATCCGTTTCTTACATAGTGTGTAAAAATAAAATAGGAAGGTGACAACAGTTTATCACATAAACCATATATAACATTGACATTTCCTATTTATTAAAAAAAGTGTATTAAGCAAACATGAGTTCATCAGAGCAGTTGTTGTTTCATAATAATCGAACTCCTTGCAATCACAATATTGTTCTTTTAGATGGATGGGTAAACACTATTCAAGTCAGGCATGCTAATGCATGCCATTCTGTTGCTGAGTTGAGGCCACATTTGACAGTGTCGGTAAGGCATATAAGTTTGCCTTCTCGTAGAGTTAGGATTTTATCGCTGTTATTTTGCCTTTTATTTGGTTTTATTACTTCCAACACCCACCATGTCATTTCAGTTTCCTTATGGCCCAATCTTAAAAAATGTTCCACTAAGGGAGCTGTTTCCTTTTTACAGCGAATGCGCGACTGATGTTGTAAAATGCGCTTTTTTATAGGCTGGATTGTCTTACCTATATAGTGTAAAAGGCAAGGGCATTGAATGCAATAAACCACATTGGTGGTATTGCAATTCGAAAAGCTTTTGTTGGTGAACTTAATGTTGTTAATTGTGCAGGCTTTAACTGTTCTGGTGGTTGCACATGCGGTGCAGTTGTTGCATTTAAAGTGGCCGACCACTGGGCTTAGTTGCCGCATGTTGTTTACAATGTTCACTGTGGAAGGATTTTCATACGCATGAATCAATCTATCTTGTAGATTCGTGCCTCTTTTGAAAGCAAATAGAGGCTTCTGCTTTAGTTCAGGGAAAGAGTGTAGTAAATTCCACTGTTTCGATATGATTTTTTTAATTGCATTTGAATGCGTTCCAAAGGTGGTTATGCAGACTATGTTGGTTTCATTTGTGCGTTCTTTTGTTGTTAACAAAGCATCACGGTCTTGGTACCATGCTCTTTTCATGGACTTTCTTAATAGTCTACCGGGATAACCCCGTGAAAACAATTTGTCTTTCAGTTTTTTTGCTTCCAGAAAGTAGTCATCCTTGTATGTACAGTTTGGCCGAAGGCGAAGAAACTGCCCAAAAGGTAGACCATCTTTCAACGCCTGAGGATGATGGCTCGTGTACTTCAGTAATGTATTTCTGGCCGTTTTCTTGGTAAATAAGGTGGTGAAAAGTTGTTTATTGGTATCCACCTTAATATTAATGTCCAAGAAAGGCATTTCAGTGTTATTAAACTCAAGGGTAAACTGAAGATTGGTGTTTCTTGAATTCAACCATATGTGAAATTCCTTCAGTTGGTCAACTGTGCCTTCCCATATTAAAAACACGTCATCAATATAACGTAGCCATTTTAGAATCCTTGATGAAAAGGGATTAGAGGAGTGCCAGATGTGATCATCCTCGAATTGAGCAACATAAATGTTGGCAATATCTGGGGCAAAAACTTTGCCCATGGCTACGCCTTTTTGTTGCTGGTAGAATGTGTTTTGATATAAAAAGAAGTTTTCGCAAAGAGGCAATCTCGTGCATTCTATAATGAAATCAGTGGGAACAGAGTGAGGTCTCGGTCTGGTTTCCAAGAGTTTATAGAGTAAATCTAGAACCTCCCTTTGTGGAATGTTTGTATATAAACTCTCTATGTCCATAGAGGCTAATATACTGGTTGTTGTGTCAAAATATAATCCTTCGACTTCATTTATTACGGCCGTGGTGTCTCTAATGTATGTGGACCGTTCGATGGCAAATGGTCTTACAAAAAAGTCCGCATATTGTGCCAATGGTTTGAGGACTGAGTTACATCCCGAAACTATCGGGCGGCCAGGGGGATTGCTAAGGTCTTTGTGCACCTTCGGGAGCATATATATCACTGGTATAGTTGGTGTTTTGTTAACCAGGAAAGATGACTCTTTTTCATTTAGCCAGCCTCCATTGAAACCTGTTTGGCTCAATTTAAGGATTTCAGTTGTTAGTCTTTTTGTCGGGTCACAGCTTAGTTTCTTATAATGAGCTGTGTTAGAAAGTTGTTTCATCATTTCATTGTCATATTTGGATTTCTGCCATAGCACAATGCCTCCACCCTTGTCTGCCGGCTTCAGTAATGCGTCTGGTAAAGTCTGGATATTTCGTAGGGCTATTTGTTGTTCTCTTGGTAGATTGGATGTGAATCTACGCGGTGTTTTAAAGAGGTTCTCTATTTCAAGTAGTGTGGCATTTTCAAAGGTGATGATATCTTTATTTATCATAGCATTGGGTGGATAAAAAGTGGAAGGATTTCTCAACCCTGTATAGCCAGGTTTGGGGTCAGATATGTTGTTTGAAAAGAAATTTTTCAACCTTACTGTTCGAAAAAAGCGATACAGTTCTAACTTCGTTTGGAAGAGATCATTCCTGTAAGTTGGTACAAAACTTAGTCCATTTGAGAGAACTGCCATCTCTTGTTCCGATAATTGGTAAGATGACAGATTGAAAATGGGTATGGATAGATCTTGGTTTACCATTCGTAATACCGGTTGCGGGTTTGTCGGAACCCCGGAGTGTATTGTTTCCGGTACCATCCCCGCTTCGGTGGTTGGTGTCTCCCTGGGGGTCTGGAGCCTCGCTGGCCCTGCCCTAAAAAAGGGGATTGATGGGATGTTGATGGTTCCTGGTCGTTGTGACGATAGTTCGAATTGAAGGATCTGTCACCACCGGATTCAGATCCACTTTCGGAAAATGTCACTCTTTTGGACGATTGATTATTAGGACCCTGTGTTGTAAAGAAGTCCTTTCTTAGATAGGGATATGTGTTTTCTTTATTATATCTCTTTATGTCGTTTTGGAGTTTTTCTGTTTTTTTGTGGGAATTAAATTCCTCAAACTCTTTGATGGTCTGTTGTACTTTGTCTAACAAAAGTTTGCTGTTAGTGATGGTACTATCGCCAGAGATCTTTTTTTCTAAGGCTTCAATTTCTTTAGTTAGTTTTGTGATCTGTCTAAGAGCAGTTTCTATGCTTAACACCATCCAGGTGCGTGAGCACCGGTTGGCTGAAAAGCTAAAACCAGTCTTAAATTCCTCATCATCAATGAAAATTATTGGGACATTACGAATTTGTAAACCTGCCGGTATGATATTGGCGTTGAGACAACCGGTTAGAAATTTTGAGTGCAATTCAGTGCGTACCAATTTCTTTTTCAACCTTTCTAACTGGTTCAGGTCTGATTCATACGGTGCACTGGTAACTGGGCCTTTATTCCCTAAAAGAGAAGGGCCAGATGCAATTTTCAGCATGTACTCATCGCTATAGGCTAAGGTTTCAGCCTCAGACATTTATTGTTCAGATTCTTTGAACAGAAAGAACAAAGAAAGAGAGAAAACCACTGATTAAAGCGGCTCACATCAGACCAGCGTCTGTGCAAGATAAGTTTTAGAAGGAGTGAGCGACCCGAAATACCCTTGAGGGCTTGGGTAATGTAGTTGAAAGGGTAAATTTGCCTTCAAGGGATTTGTTCAAACTATATTTTGTTTAATTGAGATTATTTCTGAAAAGGATCAATCACTTATCCTTAAAATGAATCCATCAACAATTTTGTAATTCAGCACGAGCAACACATCAACATATAACATGTAAACATGAAGACAAAGACACAAGGTGTATACGAAAAATATGATTTTATCAAATAGCTTAATCAAGGAAATCAGCTACATATACAGATCAATAAGCAAATAAAATTAGGGCTGTAGGTACACATATAAGTAAATTACAGAGTGACACAACAGAACCTAAATAAGACACCTATCCCAAATCACATTGAACCAAACAAAAGAAAGGGATAAGGTGTAAAGTCGACGTTTCGGTTTCTCTGACGTTAGTTTGCTGAAACCATCCTCAGGACTGTTATTGAATTATGGTCTGTAAAGAGATTGTTATCTGTAAATCAAAGAATAATTCACAGTTACAATATAAAACTAAATATTGACGTAACACCTTGGTGAAAAAGACATTTAAGACAATTTACTACAGAAAAGACATACTATGTACCTAGAAAAACATTTTACACATATATGAGATATTTTCAAGAAATAACTGTCAGTTTAAAAGTTTAGTCATATTGAAAAAGACGTTTCTTTGTTCCAAACATATTACTACTAGGAGGTAAAAAAATTATTTACAATCTTTTCTATTGGACATATATCCCCTTTAAATGAAGACTTTATCTATGAAGACAACACATATATACAGTTGCTTCGAATTTGGCAAACACGTTTCTGTATATAGTTTCATATTAGACATTTATCATATGAATCTGATGTATTCTTACAGATAACCTGAGTTCTACTGATTGGACCATTAAAGGGTCCATGATTAGGGTCCTTGCTTAACTAAATGACACAGACATTTAAATCATAGTACACGCCTCAAACAGAACAATCTATTACCTTAACATGTATTTCAACACGGATGTTCTATGAGACCATGTGGGATAAGGGAAATGAGTACCTGTTTCACAGGAATAACTGCATCCCGTAGATAGCTTGTCGTCAAAAATGATTTAGCGATTCTAATGGAAAATAAGGGTTCAATTTCAAGGTCTGCGTTTAAAGGTGAACATAGAACAAAGATATTTAGGTGAACACATACCTATACGTTATTGATTGGGAAACTGTATTTGATAATTCAGGCTGTCGACGGGTTGTTCCTCATCGATATTCAAGTAAATGCAATAGAAGCAGAAAAATCTGCAAAATGTAATAATCGATATTACTAACTTTCATCTATATCTTAGTCGACTGACTATATACCATATGAGGATAGGTCTTACCCTGTATG
The DNA here is from genome assembly GCF_964263255.1 of Lissotriton vulgaris. Classification (NCBI taxonomy): domain Eukaryota; kingdom Metazoa; phylum Chordata; class Amphibia; order Caudata; family Salamandridae; genus Lissotriton; species Lissotriton vulgaris. The sequence continues at coordinate 335,599,152 of NC_141693.1, read as the reverse complement.
TATGAAATTGTGGTTTCAAGATATCAAATTCGGATAAATATCGATCGGAGTCGATGATCAATGGAGCAGTAATTAATCCTGCATCACCTATCCCAGGTAGAAAAGAAACATATGTATATAAACAACTCGAGTTTCTCATAAACCGGCGCCACAGCGTTGATAAATATAAAGCGTCTGTCCAACCAGTATATATCCGAAATTACAAGTGCCGCCTAGTACACTCTCATGTGGGGTTACAATAAGCCGGTTGTCTTTATCAGAACACCGCTTTAGAAGTTAGACGTAACCAGTACATAATCGTTCTGAACATATTATTAAGCTATAAAGGTGTATCGACAAACAATTTAAATGTCTGCGAGAGAGCGTAATGCGCCTTTTAAGGTGACAGAGGCTGCAAAGCACGTTACGCAAAATACGCCAAAATGGTCTGGAAATTTACCAAAAATTTGAAAGTCTAATAAGGTAACGCAGGCTGCAGGGAGCGTTACACACAACTGAGCCAAAATGGTCTGGAAATTTACCAAAAATTTGAAAGTCTACGAGAAAACTTTACGCGCTTATTAAGGTAACGCAGGCTGCAGGGAGCGTTACACACAACTGAGCCAAAATAATTTGAGTATCCAACGATCTTATTGTTAAGCACAACGTTATTGAAACGATCGTGCATTAGGAGTTAGTTACACCTAGCGATAAAGCCTCAATTTTCCATTAGAATCGCTAAATCATTTTTGACGACAAGCTATCTACGGGATGCAGTTATTCCTGTGAAACAGGTACTCATTTCCCTTATCCCACATGGTCTCATAGAACATCCGTGTTGAAATACATGTTAAGGTAATAGATTGTTCTGTTTGAGGCGTGTACTATGATTTAAATGTCTGTGTCATTTAGTTAAGCAAGGACCCTAATCATGGACCCTATAATGGTCCAATCAGTAGAACTCAGGTTATCTGTAAGAATACATCAGATTCATATGATAAATGTCTAATATGAAACTATATACAGAAACGTGTTTGCCAAATTCGAAGCAACTGTATATATGTGTTGTCTTCATAGATAAAGTCTTCATTTAAAGTGGATATATGTCCAATAGAAAAGATTGTAAATAATTTTTTACCTCCTAGTAGTAATATGTTTGGAACAAAGAAACGTCTTTTTCAATATGACTAAACTTTTAAACTGACAGTTATTTCTTGAAAATATCTCATATATGTGTAAAATGTTTTTCTAGGTGCATAGTATGTCTTTTCTGTAGTAAATTGTCTTAAATGTCTTTTTCACCAAGGTGTTACGTCAATATTTAGTTTTATATTGTAACTGTGAATTATTCTTTGATTTACAGATAACAATCTCTTTACAGACCATAATTCAATAACAGTCCTGAGGATGGTTTCAGCAAACTAACGTCAGGGAAACCGAAACGTCGACTTTACACCTTATCCCTTTCTTTTGTTTGGTTCAATGTGATTTGGGATAGGTGTCTTATTTAGGTTCTGTTGTGTCACTCTGTAATTTACTTATATGTGTACCTACAGCCCTAATTTTATTTGCTTATTGATCTGTATATGTAGCTGATTTCCTTGATTAAGCTATTTGATAAAATCATATTTTTCGTATACACCTTGTGTCTTTGTCTTCATGTTTACATGTTATATGTTGATGTATTGCTCGTGCTGAATTACAAAATTGTTGATGGATTCATTTTAAGGATAAGTGATTGATCCTTTTCAGAAATAATCTCAATTAAACAAAATATAGTTTGAACAAATCCCTTGAAGGCAAATTTACCCTTTCAACTACATTACCCAAGCCCTCAAGGGTATTTCGGGTCGCTCACTCCTTCTAAACCTCAGGCAAATTAGGCATCCGTTTAACAATGTAAAAAATGTCCAATGGGACTCTCGTCACGATTGTTTGGTGGAACAGTTGTATAAGGCGTCCAAAGATGATCTTTCTGTACACAGTAAAAACTCTTCCGATAGTAGCTTGTATCGATTCTTCACAGTAACAGGGGCAGAAGTGTTGTCAAACAAAGTTATTTCAGTACCTTGAATTCGATTAAAGTCGCGCGCCGCCCGCACCCACAGTCTGCAGCAGGACCAGGCAAGAAGAATGGTGGACTCCACGCGCGACGGGAGGGGCGGGGCGGGGAGCGCGCGGCGCGTAACGCGTCACACTGGCTGGATACTGAGAAGTATGGGCATTCTCTGGTTTGTCTTTGAAGAAAAGTTTGTAGAAGTGTTTTTGATCAGTTGAGGATGTTAGCAGTATGTGATTCACAAACACGGAAGTTTATGAGGAAAGTGTACTATTTAAAAAGTTCTGCAATATTTTTAAGTGAACGGAGTACAAGTCTTTTATATGCTTCTTTATCACTTGTTCCAAAAAAGTGTGATGATATCGAAATGTGATATTTTGGTTCAGAGGGGCAGTTCAGATGTTGGAGGAGATGGGAAAGTGATTAGCACAGTTTGAAAAAGAAATTGGAAAGTTTAATGTAGTGTGGTCTGAAATACGAAACTATGTTTGTGTTTGTTGTCGACGTACTGATTATAAAAGTCAAAGTAGGAATGTTGATTTGTATTGGAAAAGTGAAAAGGCGAACAATGTAAGTGGCTAGAATTTACAATGTACTTGTTGGTGGAAGGTCAATTTGAGTTAGGTAGTGATCAACGTATATGTAAATATTGTTATAACAAATTAGAAGAGAACAAAATGCCTTTAAGAGCGGTACATAATAACTTAGAATTAGCAGCTATTCCGGAGGAACTGGCAGAATTGAATACATACGAGTCTGTTCTAATTCAATGTGTTCATTCTTTTCAAAGTATAATTTGGATGGAACCTAAAACAGGTAAACTGCAATCAACAGACTTGCAAAGATGTTTGAAGGAAGAGTGGTGTAGTTACATTTGGTTTTTAAGAAACATTTTTAAACTATTGCTGGAGTGAAAGAAGAAAATTAGGCATTAGTCATTCTAGGAAATGGTGTAGTAACAAAAAGTCGGAAAATATGGCAAGAATTTGGGGGTGTTATTAAAGTTGAAAAGGCTACCTTATATCTTATAGAGAACAATATTTATTACAAAACTGTAAATGTGGGTGAACAGGTAATACGTATAGAAGATTAATCTTGTTGACCGATATTCTGAAGCCGCAATCTATGTAGTTTGGTCATTAAACCTTCCACCTTCTCCTGTAGGAAACGGCTGTGGAAAATAATGATCTTCCACGGTTTTCTCCCATACACTCATTAGAGTTCCCTGTGCTTTTTTTATTTCAAATAACTTAATGTTGCTTCCTATTACTTCTTTTAAATGCAAAGATATACTGTGTAAGGTTCATAAATATCAATGCTTGACTTGTCCACTTTCTCAATATGATCACTTGAAATTTCAGAATATATTCTGAAGAGCATAGATTTCGACAGTGCATTTTATAAATATTTCACCTTTTGTTTGAAAGTGTTGTGTCTTCTGTGTTGTTTGCAGTGACCAACATACTTAAAACTAAAGTTCATCAATAAGTTCCTTCTGCGAAAGAATTTGTGGAGAATGTTCAAGAAAGAGATGGAAATTTAGAAGGACACTTACTCAATTTGATGGCATGTCAACGTGGAACAAATGAGTATTGGTATTGTCGTCATGAAGAACTCAAGTGTATGTTATGGAACGTAGGTACAAGAACATGGTTTGTCTCACTTAGTTGTGCAGAGTATGCATGGGAAGATTTGCTTGACGTTGTAAGAGAAGCAAATTCCAATACAAAAAATTTTGAAATAAAGACTAGTGGTGAACTGTGTTCATAGGATCCTGTAAATGTGTTGCAGATATGGATAAGTTACTTACCTGTAATCCTAGTTCTCTTCCAGGGGTATCCGCATCAAAGTCATAAGCACTGATTATTCCCGCCCATGTGCGGGACCCCGGAAACAATATAAAAATATATATGTAAAGAGCACATATATCTCGCTCCACATATATGTATGTACATATACTATTTTTCTCACCACAATGCAGCTCCATAACTGAGGGTAAAAATAATGTAAACACATACATGCACTGCAATTATTTAGGAAACAAAAGAAAGCAAACACATTAGGTCAAATAATCTTTGAACTTTGTGTTTTAATGAGTAAACCACTCATAAATCCTGAAAATTGCTTATAAATAGACATTGTTAGCCCTCAGGCTGCATTGTAAAAACAATAGCATAGAAAATGAAACCATTATCAACAAAAAACTGGCACCGTGCCTTTAAGGCAGCCATGACCCCAGGCTTCCCATCATGCCTCAGGGGTGACAGTTAGGTCAGTTGTTCTTTGCATAACCCTGAAGACAGGGCTCAACCACAAGATTGAAAAACAGTACCGAATCCCATTTACCTGGGGAGGCGGGTGGGTTGTTTATGACTTTGATGAGGATACCCCTGGAAGAGAACTAGGATTACAGGAAAGTAACTTATCCTTCTCTTCCAGGGGATCCTCATCAATAGTCATAAGCACTGAATAGAATAGCAAGCCCATCAACCCCGTGCAGGTAAATGAGAAGTACATGACCCAAACAAATTATAACAGCCAAATCCTCAGCTGTTAAACAGATTCCTCAGGGAGGCCTGGCCCACCTGGGTATCTGCTCTCGTGTCAGAATCTAGACAGTAATGTCTGGCAAATGTATGGACGGGCCTTCAGGTCGCCGCTTTACAAATCTCAGACATGGGCACATCATGCAGGTAAGCTGCCGTGGCTGCTCTACCTCTAGTGGAATGCGCCTTAGGAGTACCCCCTAAAGGCTTCTGCGCCAATTGGTAAGCAAGCTTGATACACGAAACGATCCACCTGGAGATAGAACGTTTCGAGGCAGCATGACCAGTTCTGATCGATCTCTAGTTAACAAACAATTGATCAGAATGTCGAATAGACTTGGACCTGTCCAGATAGAACTTTAAAACCCTTTTCAGGTCCAAAGAGTGTAACGCCCTCTCAGCTGGTGTAGAGGGATTAGGAAAGAAAGTGGGTAAAGAGATAGCCTGATTGACATGAAAATCTGATACACTTTCGGCAGGAAAGAAGGGTGCGTTCTAAGCACCCCTCTGTTCAAATGAAAAACTGTATACGGTTCTTTAGTACAGAGAGCCTGAATTTCGCTCACCCTACGGGCTGACGTAATCGCTACCAAAAAAGCCGCTTTCCAGGAAATATGCTGTAAAGTAGCTTTATGAATGGGCTCAAAAGGAGGGCCCATCAATTTTGATAGGACTAGGTTCAGCTCCCAGGGCGGAGCAGGAGGCCGTGCAGGAGGGTACACCTTTTTCAGACCTTGCAGGAAATCTTTTACTGCTGGAAGCTGAAAAAAAGAAGTTTGTGAAGGTGATCGCCTATAAGCTGTTGTAGCGGCTAAATGCACCTTAATGGAATTAAACTTCAAACCTGCTTTAGTCAGGTACAACAAGTATGGGAGAACTGCTTCTTCCTGACTCTTTACTGGATTGTGACCATTCTGCATGCACCACATATAGAATCTCTTCCACTTGCATGCATAAGAATGTCTTGTGGAAGGCCGTCGTGCTTCTTTCAGAATGGACATGCAGCCCTGTGGCAGTCCTAGATGGCCGTACTGGATGACCTCAGGAGCCATGCTGCCAAGTTCAGTGACGGAAGGTTGGGATGGTGAATCCTCCCGTTCATCTTCGATAACAGGTCCTGCCTGCATGGAAGCCTCTTGTGAGGAGACACTGACAGGTGAAGTAGGTCCGTGTACCACCATTGCCTCGGCCAGTCGGGGGCAATCAGGATCATTGTTGTGCACGAGTTGTTCAGCTTGCTCACCACCTTCGGGATCAGCGGAAGGGGTGGAAAGGCGTACACAAACTGCCCTGACCAGTCGATTAAAAGAGCATTCCCTCTTGTTCCTGGTCGATAGAACCTGGAGGCGAAGCTTGGGCATTTGGTGTTTTCGTCGTCCGCGAAGAGATCTATGGAAGAACGACCCCATGACTGGAAAATGTTGTCTAGCACTTCGTCGTTGAGAACCCAGTCTTCTTTGTCTTCGAAGTGCCGACTTAGTGCGTCCGCCCTCACGTTCTGCTCTCCTGGGAGGTGGACTGCCTGAACAGACAACTTGCGAGCCAGAAGCCAATGCCAGATGCGCTGAGCTTCCAGAGACAGAGTCCTTGAGCGTGTTCCTCCCTGCTTGTTCAAATAGTACATCGTGGTGGTGTTGTCCGTCTGTAGTAGAACCATTTTCTCCTGAAGCGAGGGAAGGAACGCTTTGAGAGCCAGGTGAACCGCTCTCAATTCCAGCAAGTTGATGTGATATGTGCTTTCTTTGGAAGACCACAGAACCTGCACTTGTAGAGGACCCATATGCGCCCCCCATCCTTGTAACAATGCGTCTGTGATGATCGTTTGTGTGGGAGGCGATTGATGGAACAGAATCCCCACCTGCATGTTCTGTCTCTTCGTCCACCACTTGAGGGAAGATTGAGCTACCTCCGACAAAGTGATCTGATCGTCCCATCGATCTGAGTATTGGTCCCATTTGTCCTCCAGATCCTGCTGAAGAGGACGCATCCGAAGTCTGGCGTTCGGTACCAGGAAAATGCAGGAAGCCATCGACCCCAAGAGTGAGGCTATCTTCCGCACCTTCTGAGACCTGTGGTGAAGAATTGTCTGGCATTTGAGGGCTATCGAAAACTGTCTCTCCTCCGAAGGAAACACTTTTCCTAACTCGGAGTCTAGCAGAGCTCCTAGGAAGTGGATCTTCTGAGTGGGTTGAGAAACAGACTTGCTGTAATTGACATGCAGTCCGATACGCTGACACAGTTCTATGCATGTCTGGAATTGATTCCTTACGTTGTCTGGAGTTGGACCTTTCAACAGCCAATCGTCTAAGTATGGGTATACGAAGACTCCCCTGCGGCGTAGAGCTGCCGCCACCACTGCGACACACTTCGTGAACACCCTGGAAGCCGACTTCAACCCAAACGGAAGGACTTTGAACTGGTAGTGGGAGGTCCCCACCCGGAACCGAAGGAATCTCCTGTGATCGGGCCGTATTGGTATATGAAAGTACGCATCTTGAAGGTGCATCGAACACATCCAATCCCCCTTCTTGAGATGTGGATATATTTGGTGAAGCGCCAACATGCAAAACTTTTCTTTTCGTACATGCAGATTGAGTGTTCTCAAGTCCAGAATGGGCCTGTATTCTTCCTTTTGGCCCTTTTTTCTGACCAGAAAATACCTCGAGTACACTCCTTTCCCCCTTTGGGACACCGGCACTCTCTCGATGGCTTCTTTTTCGAGGAGTGTAGCTACTTCCTTCTTTAACCTTTGTAGCTGGTGGCTCGATGTTGACATCGGGGAAACGGGTGGAGGTAGACGATGGAAACGAAGACAGTACCCATTCTGCAGCGTAGACAACACCCATTGATCTTTTATGATGGCCTGCCACTCTGTCCTGTGATGCGCAATGCTTCCCCCCTCTGGAGTGGGTAACGGCGCTGGGGGAAGTGAATACTCATTGCTTCTGCTGAGATTTATTGGAAGTTGTTGCCTTGGCGCTGATTTCCATTTCCTTTGGAATTGCCCTTGCCCTTGTATTGAGACTTTTGTTGGCTCTGCTGGTTCTGGCCTTTCTGCCAGTGAGGGGTTTGAACCCTCTGTTTCGAAGAACCCTTGTTGTTCGAACGGAATTTCTTCCTGAATTCCTTTTTCTTCTCAAGCCCCACGGCTTTGAGGGTGTCCAACTCAGTCTTCATGCGTTGCATCTCCTCATCCGCACTTGCTCCAAAAAGAGATGTGCCTGAAAAAGGAATGTTTAGGATTCTGGCTTGAGCCTCTGGTTTCAATGCTGTGAGGCGTGACCAAGAGGTTCTCCTTGCTGTGATTCCATGTACATAGCCATGCGCAGCCAGCGTTGCCCCATCTTCCGCCGCTCCTATAATCTGATTGGAGACTTGACCGCCCTCCATCAGAACCTCCTCAAAATCCTTTCTATCTTCCTGAGGAAGTTTAGCAGTAAATCTCTGAAGTGAGTCCCACAGAGCTCTGTCATACCTGCCGAGCAGTGCTTCCGCATTGGAGACTTTGAGGAAAGAGGCTGAGGTGTTACAAACTCTTCTCCCCCATGAGTCTTGCACCTTGCTATCCTTATCCGGAGGTACCGTGGATGAGGAAGCTACCGCATTGGATTTTCTAGCCGCCGCAATGATTACTGAATCTGGCGGGGGATCAGCCTTGAGGAACAGAGGATCCTCCTCCGGAGGGCGATACTTTTTGAGAATCCTCGCTGGAACGGACTTCACCGTTGCCGGAGTGAGGAAGACTTTGTTTACAGGTTCCATTATACCCGGAACCATCGGCAACAACGGTTTGGGTGCTGTTCTGTGTTGCAGGGTTTCAAATATGACAGTCGTCTTAATTTGTGGAGCTGTCATCGGTACTCCCAGCTTCAGGGCTCCCCTGCCCAAGATATCCTGGAACGAGAAAATATCTTCAATTGGAGATACCCTCGAGCGTGGGCTGCTTGTAAGGGTCGGAGAGTAAGCTCTGTGAGAACGGGTTCTGGAAGAACTTGAAGAACTATGTGACCTCCTGGACCTAGATCTTCTGCTTGAACGCATTTTAGAACGAGAACGCTCTCTGTGACGAGAATGTCTCTTACTGGAATGCTTAGAACGAGACCGTCTCTGCAGGGCAGAGTTTGGTCTCGATATCTTTTTAGGCGATCTGCCGTCTCCTTGTCCTTTGCCCAGTGGTGAAGAGGTCTATTCCACCTTGGGGAAAGATGAATAGAAGGAGATTTGTGGATGGGATCCTTCACTGGTGAACGTGACCGTGGAGGTCGATCCGTTCGATCCTGTTGCGATCTTGCAGGAGATTTGGACCTCTCCCTATTCGATGCGCAGCTTTGTCCATCCGAGTATCTGCCACTGCAAGATGATGAGGAAGATGAAGAAAGACTCACTAGAGATCCAGAGGAAGACCTCGACCGAGATCTCTCTTCCGCAATCCTCCGTCTCTTGGCAGGGGGATCTTGCACTGGAGATTGTCCCACCTCCACAGCCGATGCTGAACCTGGAGAACCCAACTGTGGTCCTAGGACTTGAGCCTGGTCCAATGAGCCACTTTCCTTGACCTGAACCACCTGTGCCAAAGGTGACGTCTCCTTTGATCTTGCAGGAGAAATGTTCTCTGGCTGCGAAGAGCTCCGTTCCCTGGATCTTTGCTGATCCATCGACGGCGGTCGTAACGACGTCGAGCGCCGAGCAGGCAGACGCTCTCTCGACGTCGACCGTGCTTTCTGTAAAGTCGACCTCGGGTGGCGATGACTGTCCTTCGACGTTGAAGGTTGTTTGCTCGACGTCGATGGAGGCTGTTTCGACGCCGATCGCCGTTGGTTCGTCGGCGACTGGGCGTGCCTCGAGTGTGAATGACGCTTCGACGTCGAACGCTCTTGACCAGGCGTTGACGTTGGCTGCATCGACGTAGACCGATGATGTGTCGACAGAGGCTCCCTCGACGCCGAACGACCATGACTAGTCGTCGACGGAGGATGACTCGACGTCGAACGCCGATGGCCCGGCGTCGACGGAGAATGCCTCGATGTCATAGCAGGACGATGCTGCTTCAACGTCATATGACTCGCCGTCGAGCTCTTCCGCTTCGACGGGGATCTATCCCTCGACGCTGACTGTAGCGGAGGTACCTTAGATGTAGACGCTGAAGACATCTTCTTCTTCGCCGTCGACTGCTTCTCCAACGCCGATCCCGACGTCGAATGTGAACCAGTCGGGGCTTCTCTCGACGTCGACCGCGCCTTCCGACTTTTCTGCTTCTTGGGAGATCTTCCTCTCTCAGAAAGCCCATAAACTCGAATCCTCTCACGTTCCTTAAGAGTCCTGGAAGTTAAAACCTGGCAGTGTTCACAGGTTTTAGAGGAATGAGAATCTGGTAAGCACAGGATACAGACTGAATGAGTGTCTGTCTTGGCCATCTTCCTTCCACACGAAGGACGTTTGTCAAAGAGAGATGGCATCTTTGACAGGAAAAACACCTTTTTTAAGCCTAAAAAAGGTTTAAGCAACACCCTATGTCAAAAAGACATCGAGTGAAAGCAAAAATTGTAGATTAGTTGTAATATTTTTTGACAGAAAGTCAAAAAAGAAAGGAGCTGTTTCACCAGGGTCCTGACTGAAGGAGCTGGAAAGAACAACTGACCTAACTGTCACCCCTGAGGCATGATGGGAAGCCTGGGGTCATGGCTGCCTTAAAGGCACGGTGCCAGTTTTTTGTTGAAAATGGTTTCATTTTCTATGCTATTGTTTTTGCAATGCAGCCTGAGGGCTAACAATGTCTATTTATAAGCAATTTTCAGGATTTATGAGTGGTTTACTCATTAAAACACAAAGTTCAAAGATTATTTGACCTAATGTGTTTGCTTTCTTTTGTTTCCTAAATAATTGCAGTGCATGTATATGTGTTTACATTATTTTTACCCTCAGTTATGGAGCTGCATTGTGGTGAGAAAAATAGTATATGTACATACATATATGTGGAGCGAGATATATGTGTTCTTTACATATATATTTTTATATTGTTTTTCCGGGGTCCCGCACAGGGGCGGGAATATTCAGTGCTTATGACTATTGATGAGGATCCCCTGGAAGAGAATGTAATGATAGGTTTCAACCTATCATATCTGCAATAAAAAGAATACACCTCTTGGAGAGGTTACCGATTTCCTTTGAAGAAAGGAGTATCAAGCAAGAGGTGCACCTCATATACATATTCTATTATGGATCAAGGATGAATCTAAATTTGGAAATGATTCTGATGGAACAGTATTGTCTTTCATTGAATAGTATGTGACGTGTGAGATACCAAGAGAAGAAGGAGATAGAAGTTTGAGATAGCAAGTGTTACGTTTCCAAAGTCACAGTTGTTGAAAGTATTGGAGAAGAAAATACAAGTCTAAAGGAACATTTTACACCAGATGTTGATTTGATTTTTCCTGTCCAGTCTTTTGTAAAGGAAGAGTAAATATTTTTTTTATTCTGAAAAGCACACAATAACTTGGAAATTTCCGAAGATTAACTACAAGTTAAAAAGAAGAGAAGTGTCAAAGTATATCAAATATTACAATCCAGTAATTTTTAAAATGTGGAATGCGAACATGGACATTCAGTAAGTTGCAGATAACTCAATTGCTGTTGCATGTTATGTTACATCGTACATAACAAAATCAGAAAAAAAAAGAGATGAATGAACTGTGGGAAGAAATTGCACAAGAGAAAAGCCTTAGTAAAGAATTGTCCAGCTTTACTTTGAAAATGTTTTCCTACCGAGAAATTGGATTGTATGTATGTTCAGACTGATTGTGCTCTTCAAGTTTAAATTCAAAGTTACGAGGAATCATTTGGGTAAGTTTAAATCTTGCCTTCAAACGAAATTGAGTCTTGAAATCATTTAAAGAAATTGAACAATTAGCAGTAAATGAAGCAGACAGTACAGACAATCTTAAAACTAATATGTTGGACACGTACTAACCAAAAAGGAGTCAGCATCTGGAACAGCTATTTCTGTATGAAGTACTTCAACATTATAGCTTCAAAAGAAATGTGAAAGAGAATGTAAAAGAAGGAAAATATGCAGTAGTTGGATGCCATGGTTGTTTAGAAAAACATGCAAAGAGTAATCTCATAAACCACAAGAAAGTTAGTTGTGAAACTTTAGATAAGAGAGAATTTTACTATTTAGCACTTCTGCAAGGTATAGTGAAAGTAAATTATTTGGAGACTTTGACGGTTACGAAGATTTTTGTAATACATGTAAAGGTAGAGTTGCATGTACAATTTTCGCTATGTATTTAAAAATGTTGAATGATGAAGTTGAACAGGAAAAGACTATTACAGCTGAAATTAGTAATGAAAGTGCTCAAGATAGTGAAACTAATGGTCCATGTAGTCACAATCTTCTTGGATGACCAATACTGGAAAATGAAGCAGCGATTGCTATGCATGAAGTTGAAATTGCAATGCGGTACAGCAGGTCCGAACAATGAAACAGTGCCTTGATTCTATGATTGAGAATGACAGAAGTTAAAGTCTGTGATAATTTTTGTGTACCCCCTCTTACCAGGTGCAATCAACTGTAGGTCCCAACAGTGGAATGGTGTCTTGATCCCACAATGGATGATGTTAGAATTGAATCTGGGAGTGGAGATGAAGGTACTCCCTTTAACTGTGTGTAACCAACTCTAGGTTCCAATAGTGGAACGGTGTCTTGATCCCACAGTGGACGATGTGCGATATAACTTGCTGCTTGTTTTTCACAGAACTCCCTCTGTTGAGGTGGATCACAGTGTGTTCTTATGTAGTCAACTGTTGTAAAGGATTATTGGGCTTGGTTGAATGTAGTCGCTGGACTACAGCATGCTATAGCAGGTCCAAGAAACTCTAGGTCACAACACTGGAACGGTGTCTTGATCTCACAATGGAAGAGGTCCGATATTACATGTTTTTTGGTTTTCATGGAACTCTCTCTGTTGAGGTGCTGTACACTCTGTGCTTCCATAGCTAACTGCTGTACAGGATTATTGGGTTTGGTTGATTGTAGTTGTTGGAGTACACTGCGGTACAGCAGGTCTGAATACTGAAACGGGGTCTTGATCTATGATTGAGGACGTCAGAAGTTAAAGTCTGTGTTTATTTCTGTGTACCACGTTCTACCAGGTGCAACCAGCTGTAGGTCCCAATAGTGGAACAGTGTCTTGATCCCAAAATGGAAGATGTCAAATATTATTTGTTGCTTGGTTTTCATAGATCTTCCTCTATTGAGGTGCATCAGACACTGTGCTTGCGTAGCTAACTGTTGCACATAATTATTGTGCTTGGTTGACACCAGTCAGTGGAGTACATTGTGCTACAGCAGGTCCGAATACTGGAACGGGATCTTGATTCTATGATTGACGATGTCAGAAGTTAAAGTTTGTGATGATTTCTGTGTACCCCTTCCGATGACGTACCTCAAACTCTAGGAGTGGATATGAAGGTACTCCTTTTGACCAGGTGCAACCAACTCTAGGTCCCAATAGTGGAACGGTGTCTTGATCCCACAATGGAGGATGTCCAATATAACGTGCAGGTTAATTTTTACACAGGTCCTTCTGTTGGGTTGCATCAGACGTTGTGCTTCCGTAGTTAGTATTAAATCTGTTTATTCATAGCAAAAATAGCGACCCATGCTTATGAAGGCACCGGCCACACAATTACAATGCTAAGTAAAACCATAGCGGGTACCAGTGTCATTCAGGATGCATTAAACACAGCAAGCCGCCTACAACCCAGTTGGGCCGGCCGCGTTGAAAGGCAATGGAGCGTGTCGGATGCTGTAATTATCTGTGCAACAAAACCAAACCCCGAACAACCCCAAACGACCCCCCCCTTCCCTTATCCCCCACCCCCCTTCTTGTCCGCGGAGTAAACCCAAGCAAAACCCCTCCAGCCACACAGCCCAAAAGGGCCGGTCGTCGAAGTGGATCATATCTGGACTCTGCACCTGCGGGTCGTGGCCTTAGGTTCAGTGAGCGGGGTGTCTGCGAGATGCAGCAGTCGTAGATATCGGGGGCAGCTCAGCTCCCGTAATTCCCCGGTAAGCAAAGTCAAAAATGGCCGCCAGAGATCTGCAAACTCCTCGTTTCGCCCTGCTGCTGTCAGGGACAGCTTCTCCATTCCCAGGATCGTCCAGAGTCGATGTAGCCAACCAAGTTGTATGGGGGGCTGTGGATCTCTCCAGCATGCCACAATGTTCTGCACCGCGGCTCCCAGTGCTATGGCGATCAACCTCTCTCTCATGGATTTCAGGCGATACATCAGCGCATTTGGCAAGCCAAGAATGATCTAGGCAGGGAACCTGGGTGTCTAAGTGCGTGTCTACGAGATCTAGGATGGTGGACAAATGTTGTCGCAGCCGCTCACCGCTCCATAGCAGGTGTTCAAGTGTTCCCCGCTCCCCACATCCCCTCCAACAGCGATCGCCCGCCTGGGGGTCCCAACGATGAATTCTCGCTGGGGTATGGTACCAATATGTGGCTACTTTCGTCAGGGTCTCTGTGAGGCCGGTGTGATAGGCCGAGTGCCTGGCTCTGTGATATATCCCCTCCCACTCCTTACGCGTGAGTTGCCTCCCCAGGTCTTCCTCCCATCTAGCCTTCCCAGGGTGGTAGGTGTATATGTTGGTGAGGAGCAAGTGTTGATATAAATCTGAGAGCAGTTTCTTCTCAGACGTGCGCGTGAGAAGCCATTTCTCGTATGGCCTGAGGAAACGCTGCGCCCCCGGCTTAATGGAGGGGTGTAAGACCCAGTGCCGGACATTCAAGTATGGAAGTTGGTCTGCCTCCTGTATCCCATACTCCTCCTTCACCTTCTGAAAGGAGAGGATGCCCTCCAGATTGAACATGTGGCCCGCTTCCCTACAGGGAGTGGTCCTCCACGTTTTAAAAAGCTGTGGGTCCAATGCCTGGTGTAAAGTCGGGATTCCCGAATATTGGCGTCAGTGGGGAGGGAAACGAGGTGAGTCCTCTCCGGACAGCCACTTGATCCCAAACTTTCATCACCGTGCCCGTGATGTATGACGCATAGAGGTTAGGGGGCCTATGCCGCCGCGGTAGAAAGGGTACACCCTGGAGCTGTCGACCCGCTACGGCTTGGTCCTGGAAGAGCCAATGCTTGCAGGACTCAAGTTGGTACCATTCCACCAGAGTGCGCAGCTGCGCTGCTTGGAAGTACAGGGTGAGGTGCGGCAGGCCAACGCCTCCATGAGCCGGGGGGAGAGTCGCGATCCGCTGCTTAAAGCGGGGACGACGCCCGTTCCAGACATAGCGCGCTAGATCTGCTTGTGTCTTCTGTAGCCATCCGGTCGGTGGGCGTAGAGGAATGGTCTGAAAGATGTAAAGGACCTGTGGTAAAAGGGTAATCTTGACTGCCGCTATACGTCCGAGCCAGGAAAGTGTGAGGCGATTCCATTTCGGCAGCGTCTCACTAATTTGTGTGCTCAGCCTGGCGTAGTTGGCTTCTGCCGTACCCGGCACCGTCGGTGCTAGTAAGACCCCAGATATGGGACCCTGGAGCTGGACCACTGCAGGTCAAACTCGGCTTTGGCATCCGCCAACACTTCGGGGGGCAGGGACACATTCAAGGCCACAGATTTTTCCACGTTAATTTTAAAACCCGAGGCCTGTGCAAAGGAGTGCAGTTCGACCAGAAGCGCCCTCAGAGATTGCATAGGGTCCATTAGGGAGAGCAGGATGTCGTCTGCATATAAGCTGATCTTGTGCGTGTCTCCCCCAAAGGGGATGCCTCTAATGTGGTGGTGATGCCTGACCCTTTGTGCTAGTGGCTCCATGTAGAGCACAAACAGGAGAGGAGAGAGCGGGCAGCCCTGCCTGGTCCCTCTGCCTATCGGGAAACGCGGTGAGGTATGACCATTAACTCGTACCGTCGCGGTGGGCTGTCTATAGCAGTTAAATATCCGGTTTCGGGTAGTCTCCCTTCAGGCCGAATCTCTGAAGCGCCTGTTCTAGATAGGGCCAGTGCACCCGATCGAACGCCTTCTCGGCGTCGATGGTGAGAAGCATACAGCCCGGCCTCGTGCGCGATCCGGCCTCGATAAGGTGAAGGACGTGTCTGGTATTATCGCTCGTTTGCCGCTGAGGGATGAAGCCGGCCTGATCGGGTTCGACCAGCTGCTGCATGTACGGCGCCAGCCGGCTCGCGATGATAACCCTATGCAGCTTAAGGTCGACGTTCAATAGAGATATCGGCCTGTAGGAGCCGCATCAAGTGGGGTCTCTGCCGACTTTGGGAATTACCGAAATCGCTGCCTCCAGCAGTTCGGGGGATAGCCCCGGCCTGGTCGAAGGTGTTGAAGAGATCCCGCAGTAGGGGGGCCACTCGCTGGCAGAATTTCTTGTAAAAAGCCGTGGAGTAGCCATCCGGGCCTGGAGATTTCCCCAGCTTGAGGCGGGAAATCGCGGAGATGACTTCCTCCAGACCTATGGGCCTATCGAGGAACTGAGACTGCGCTTCGGTCAGCGATGGAAGGGTTGCCCCGTCGAGGTAGTCGCTACCACGTTGTATGTCTAGCCTGTTTGCCTCATACAGGTCGGCATAGAAGGTCCCGAATGCAGCCGCTATGGCAGCGTCATCGGTGAGTGTATCCCCTTGTGCGGGTCGGATGGCGTTGATGCGCCACTGCTTCCGCTGTTCGCGTAGTTTGCACGCCAACAGTTTCCCGCAGTGGCCCCCACCTGTATAGTAGGCATGCTTCAGGCGTATCGCGGCGAATTCCGCAACATCCTGATCTAGTGCAGCTAGCATTTTCCGCTCCGTGCAGAGCTGGCGCCATGTCCTGGCCGCCCCGGGGGTTGGTGCAATTGTTCCAGCTCCTTTACGCGCTGTGTGAGGTCAGCCCTTTTCTGCGCTCGCTCCCTATTGTTGGCCGCTGTCAGGGAAATAAACTCGCCACGGAGGACAGCTTTTAGTGTTGCCCATTGGGTAGCTTTGGAAGTGTCACCGTTAGCATTGTGTGTAAGGAATTGGCTGATGGCTGCCTTGATCTTCTCCACCGAAGAGGGGTTCTGCAGCAAGCCGTCTCGCAAGCGCCAGTGACGTTGTGGGCTGGGTGTGTCAGGCACCAAAAAGGATGCTGTAACCGGGGAATGATCAGAGAGCGAGGCCGGGTGGATCTCAACCTCCTGTACGCGTGTCGCAAGTTGGGCGGAGCAAAGCAGGTAATCTAGTCGCGCATAAGATTTATGGGCTGCTGAGTAGTGAGTGTAGGCTGTGGCGTGGGGATGAAAGTGCCTTCACAAATCGATCAGACCCAGGTCTGCAAGGCGTGCGTGGCCCTCCACTGACAATGCCCCTACCTGGCCCACCTCTGGTTGGAGCGATCGGCGATGTTGTGAAACACCAGGTTCAGGTCCCCCCCTAGTAGCAGGTGTTGGTGCGTGTTAGCTGTGGCCGCCTCAAGCGCGGAGTGCAAGTACTTTTCTTGTCCTTCATTGGGTGCGTATATGGAGCCTATTAGTAGCGTCTGCCCTGCCACAAGGAAGCGGTGGATTAGTAGTCTACCTTTAACTTCCGCCTCCTTCTGCAACACCCATCCCTTAAAGGACCTTGCC
Organism: Lissotriton vulgaris; assembly: GCF_964263255.1. Classification (NCBI taxonomy): domain Eukaryota; kingdom Metazoa; phylum Chordata; class Amphibia; order Caudata; family Salamandridae; genus Lissotriton; species Lissotriton vulgaris. Next base: position 335,581,966 of record NC_141693.1, on the reverse strand, counting down.
ACCAGTATGGCTACCCCAGCCACTTTCCTGGACGTGGACGAGAAAAGCTGCTCAGGGAAGGCACGGGACCGAAGCCTGTGGTGGTCCTTGGACAGCAGATGTGTCTCCTGTAGGAGGCAGATGTCGGCCTGCGAGCGCTCTAGGAAGGAGAGGATCGCCCTGCGCTTGTTGGGGCAGTTAAGCCCCCTGACATTTAGGGAAAGAATAGTCAGCGGATGCATCATTCCAGGCACGGAATGGGGGCAAGTGCATATGTAATGGGGGCTGGTGGCCTGAAGGATAAAAATTCAACTGTACATCTCCGCATCCGTGGACAAGAAGGTTCCCCCCTTGCCCCCCTCCCCCCTCCCCCCCTCCGAAAGACCCCCCCACCAAACAACGTACCCCTCCCTGTCCCACCCTGACCCCAACTTGTGGTTCCCAACTCAAAATCATAGTCTCAGGCCTATCCAAAGTCAGTTCAGGCCCGCAGATTAGAAAAGTAAAGGAGACTGTGGCAGTGGCAACCCCCGCCGCTCCCACCCCTCACCCTCCCCCCCACTTTCAGAGAGAGTGCGTTAGGCATGGCCCTTTGTCTGAGGCACACTAGGATTTAGCGGTAGTGTCTTTGACAACCTCTTTGATGGCTGCGGCTTTGTCCTTGGCAATCGTCCCCGGGTCCGGGCGTAGACGCTTTTTGGGCGCGCGGCGTCTCCTAACTTGCTGCCAGTCTCCCCCAGACGGCTGGGCCCGGACCGCCTGCGAGGGTCCCGGAGTGGAGTCCCCGCCCGAGGTGTCGTCGGGGAGCTTGAGGCCCAGTAAGGCACAGGTGTCTTGAAGCGAACGGAGTTGGTGCAAGGCTCCCTCCCATTTGAAGATCAGGCGGAACGGGTGACCCCAGGAATATGGCACTCCTTTGTCTCTGAGGAACGTGGTGACGACCTTGAAGTCTTTGCGCTTCTGGAGAGTGATGGCAGAGAGATCTTGAAAGAGTTCGATGGGGCAGTCTCGGAAGCGGATGGGTTGCGCTCGCCGCGCGTCTCTCAGAATCCTCTCCTTCAGGGGAAAGTCCGGGAGGAACGCCAAGATGTCTGGTGGTAGGGCAGGAGCCCGGTGAGGGAGTCCCACACGGTGTGCCCGGTCGATGCGGATGGGAAAGTCAGCAGGTTCTTTGAGGACCTCCCGAAAGAGGTCTTGAAGATATTCGGTGACGCTATTCCCCTCCGCTTTCAATGGCACTCCCCGCACCCGTATGTTGTTCCGCCGAGAGCGGTTCTCGAGGTCCTCCGCATGGGCCTGGAGGCCCACCTACTGCTCCTGAAGATGGATAACTTCTTGCTGGAGGAGCGGCAAGTCCTCACAGCGCGCATGATTAGATTCCTCCACCGCCACCACTCTTTCCCCTAAACCATCCAAGTCTCGGCGCAGTTCCCTTTGTTCAATCACCAGTTCTTGCTTTAGAGTCTGAAAGTCTTCCCGTAACGTGTTGAAGAGGGTTTCCAAAAAGGATTTAGTGGGCATCTTCAGCCTCCTTGGTTGGAGTGGTTGTCTGCGCCTTTGGTGATGTGGACGCTTGAGATTTCTCAGTTTTAGAGGAAGTCTTCATCAGTAGCTCATTAATCGGCCGCCCCACCCCAACCCCCCCCTCCGGTTGGCGTTCGACATTGTGGGGTGTCAAGAAGAACAGACTATGCCCGGGAGGAGCTGAAGTATAGCGTCAGGTTAGGGCCTGTAATTCTAGTCCCTTGAGCCCCTCTTCACTGGGCCTCGAGATGTGTGCGAGTGCGGAGTATGCCCTACCCCCGACGGAGGTCGGGTGTGTGCCCCCCCTGTTGGCAGGGGGCAGCACAGACAAGGGCAACACGCTACTGTCCAGTTGGTCCACAGAGCCCCCAACACGCGCTTGGAGTGTGTCCGGAGGTTAGCTCTCGCCCACTTGGGCGCCAAAGGCCGTTTTTACGTGGATCCGGAGGGGGGTCCGGCCCCGGATCGACACCAGCTCTCCTCCCGCCGGGGGCGCGACCTCCAGGCCCCCGAGTACCCCCAACTCCTCACCTCAGGTGCAGCTGTGCTTCGTATCGTCCACTCCCCAGCCGGGTTGTCGGTGTCACACCAGGATCTCTCACGCCTGGAAGGGAGGCCTGGATGCAGAGGCCGGGGCAGGCCTCGAGTGTGCACAGCAGCCACCTCGGGGTGGGAACCCCACTCCCCGCCTCCTCCTAGCTCATGGTCGCAGCCGGTGAGCCCAGGCCGGGGCTTGGTGGAGGTGCCGGCGTCTGGGGCACACCACTATCGCCCCTGGCGGGCTTCTTGCGTTAGCGCGCCAACTGCTTTTCCCCCCTTCGGCGTAAGCCCAAGCAGGCCCAAGCCGGGGCCTGGCGTGCAGCGCACCCCGACCGCAGTCCGCCTCAGGTGCGCCGGCCACGGCACCCTCCGCTCCACAATTCTTGCCCAGAGGGCAAAGGGCTCGTGTCGATTCCAGGCAGGCCGCCTGGATGGCGCAGTGCAGGAGCCGCGCCCGCCCTCACCACCGGGTCTGAGGTCCGTTTAGGCCATAGCCGGGGGCTAAAGTTGGGGGCCGCCCGGGATCCGGCGTTTCCCCACTGCGAGGTGGTTCGGCACTCTAGGCAGCTCCCCTGTGCCCTTGAGGGCCCTGCACGTCAGGGATCAGTCTCTGCTCCGCTGCTGTGGCTCCGTAGCGCGAACCAGGCGGCCACAGGGCCGGTGCAGGCCGGCCCGCGCAGGGTCCGTGTCCCGGCCGCGGCCGGCGGCAGTGGCAGGTATGAGCGGCCACAGCTCCGTTGGCTCCCACACCGGAGTTCCGGGTCTGCCCCGCGTTGTGCGGCGTGCGGGGGGGCCAAATCAGCTGCTAACAGGGGGCTTTCGTGGGGGTTACTGGGGGTCGGGGCGAGGAGCTCTGCGGCTATGCGACTGTCCCGGTCGCTATCTTGGCCATGCTGTGCATCCGTAGTTAACTGCTGCACATGATTAATGACCTTGGTTGACTGTAGTTGGTGGAGTACACCGTGGTACAGCAGGTCCGAACAGTGAAACAGGGTCTTGATTCTATGATTGAGGATGTCAGAAGTTACAGTTTGTGAGGATTTGTGGTAACCCCTCCGATGAGGTGCATCAAACTCTATGTCCCAACAGTGGAACGGTGGCTTAATCCCACAATGAATTATGTTAGAACTTCATTTGAGAGTGGAGATGAAGGTACTCTATTGACCAGGTGCAAGCAACTCTAGGTCTCAACAGTGGATCAGTGTCTTGATTCCACAATGGAAGATGTGCGATATTACTTGTTGCTTGATTTTCATATAACTTCCTCCATTGAGGAGCATCAGACTCGGTGCTTCTGTAGCTAACTGTTGCACATGATTAATGTGCTTGGTTGACACCAGTCGGTGGAGAACACCGTGGTACAGCAGGTCCGAACAGTGAAACGGGGTCTTGATTGCGGATGTCCGAAATTCAAGTTTGTTATTATTTCTGTGTACCCCCTCTGATCTGCTGCAACCAAGTCCATGCTTTCGAATTGATTGGTACATTGCTGTTAGGTGTTCATAAATAGTGAGTCCGGCCTACAATGCAGACAGAAGTGTCCACAATTCAGATCGAGTGCTGATTGTTTAATTATAGAATCCAGTAGTCAAGTAACTACAACGTGTATTGGAATATACATATTATGTTTTCAGTGTACTTGCTTGAAGACATTTTTTGAAATTACTTATAGGTTTACTACAATGATCAAATTTAATTTGCAAGTGCAAAGGAACACAGAATAGTCTACACTGTAGACAGCAGAAATGGTATTTGAATTGTTTTGTTTTATTGTAGATTTTTCTGCAATTTATGTTGTTGTCTTTTGTAAAGAGGAAGTGAGAAAAAGTATTCATGAATGTCTGTGTGAGTACTGTCTACAATTAACACTGCAGATAGCAGTGTTCACAATTCAGATTGAGTTGGTCTCGTAGATGACGCAGTTCTGTAGGAAAAGACATTGCTGCAGTGCGCTCTGTCTACACCATGCATACCTATTATTACAGGCTCCAGACACTCTTTTTGTTGCTTCACGTATGACAAACTGTGTATCTCAATTCCACCTTACGTAGCTGTGGGCCCTTACTGGCCACTCTCTGTGGTCTACACTGCAAACAGCAGTGTTCACAGTTCAGATCGAGTCGCTATTGCAGATGAAGCTGTGTTGATGGCAACAGATATTAGTCCTAGTACAGCCTGCCCTTAGCACGCATCGATCGATCAAGCGTGGTAGACTTCTGCTACGGGACTGTAGTTTTCTAAAACAAAAAAATTATATACATATTTTTGGGGGAAGATATGTAACATTACATCATTTTTAAAGTTCAAAAAAAGGATAATAGAGTTGCAAAATATAAAAAAACTATTAGAAAAAATATAGGTTTCATAAATATTAAAATATGAAATTAACATTTAGAAAACCTTTGAAATTCACTGAAAAACCCATAGGTTTTACAGACGTTATAGTTAGGAATTAGCATTTAAAAAACATTAGAAATTCACTGAAAAAACCATAGGTTTCGGAGACATTATAGTTAGTTGGACATTTGACTCATATAAAACCAGAGAAATTCGCGAATTTCCCTGGTTTTATATGAGTAAAATGTCTAACTAACTATAACATCCCTGAAACCTATGTTTTTTCAGTGAATTTCTAATGTTTTTTAAATGCTGATTCCTAACTATAATGTCTGTAAAACCAATGGTCTTTTCAGTATACATATATATATATATACATACATATATATATATATATATATATATATATATATATATATATATATATATATATATATATATATATATATATATAAAATATATATATATATATATATTAAAACAAATGCATGTCTGTCTGTTTGTCCTTTATGCTTTACTACACCATTCATCCGATCGCCATGAAACTTTGGAAAGTTGTTGAGAACACTCCGGCGAAGGTTTCTGGCATACATTTTTTTTAAATATCGGCCCTCCTGGGCCCTTATAATCTTTCGAATACTGATGTACGCACCAGACGGAAAAACAAAAAATCGTTATCCACAAGCACTCGAATAAATAAATAGAATTAAAACGACACTTTGAAATGTTTACCATATTAAAATGAATGTGTCAATAAAAATTACACAATGTAAATTGAATGTTATCATAACGAGTTCCCTTGAATTTCCTTTCTTCGGAGATCGCAGCAACGGCGACGGGTAAGCTAGTATATATATAAAATTCTGTTTTGCTCGGGTTTACCCTGCCGCAGCTCCTAAGCGAAGGGCGTGTCGTTAAGAGAGACCTCCAGAGCCTGGTCCCGAATATACAAACAATTCCTCACATAAAGGACGACGACGCCATATCTCCTTGTGCGTGTGCAATTTAATCACAGCAGTGACCGGTGATTAAATTGCACACACACAAGGAGACATGCCGGCGTTGTCCTTTTTGTGAGGAATTGAATATATATATATATATATATATATATATATATATATATATATATATAAAACACATATATATGAGAAGAAAGAATACCTCTATAATTAGAGGCCTACCGTATTGATATAGATAGCGCAGGACTGCCTGTCCCACTGCTGCCTTTGAATGGCACAATTGAATAGTGTGATACCAAAGAGGCTGATGGACTGAGCGTTAGAGCAAATCAAACACTCACCCCCAGTCAACTGATCTAGGTTAAATCCATCACCATTCTTTAGCTCACTCCACCACCCTAGTTCAGACATGGCCATATGCAAATCAGTCTGACCCCAAAGGGAGGCACAGTACAGATATTGGACAACTGGTCAAACTGGCCTGAAGGGAGAAGGTTCGTCCAAGCTCTGCGGGCGACATCGGGGCGGACTTTCGATGTACTGGGAGTTCATTGTTGGGCTTCGCGGTGCTGAGTAGAGAGCTGCCCCGATGGCTATGCGGTTAGGAGCACAATTGGACCAATCCAAGGGCTAATGAGGACTAATAAAAAAAAAAAAAAAATTAAAAAAAAAAAAAAAGACTGTATAGCCGAAATAAAGTATCTTTTGACTGACTTGAATGACTGTATATGCGATCGGGTGCTTTAATTTCAACGTCCCTCCGTTCAGTTACTGTGCCTATTTAAATTGTGCCACCTCGCCTCAACACACACAATCCGATATTTGAGGCATTCTTAGAACCAATCCATTACCTTCAGCTGTACTGCAACGATTTTAAAGCAGTCCCATGGAGAAGATAATACTGCATTTGACCCCACACCTACTCTCCAAGTGAGGTCACGCGCTATGAAAAGAATTGCATAGTAGAACTAGTTTAAACCCTTAAATTCAGCTGTGACAATTAATGCAGAAACATTTTCATTCTATACGTTAATTATTTCCCTTTTTCTAAAGAGAAAAGTGGTTATTAAATCGACGGCTTACACACACTCTCCTCTCATCGCACAATTGGCCCCAGTACCCACTGTATAAAACTCATATGGTGTACACCGCAGTTGTCATCATACCATTATATCTGTTTGACATGTTTTAACAAAAACTTTTGGCTTTTTGTTTAATAGCTGTACATATCGGCGCTTCACGTTTTTTCTTTTGTTTCTTCACCTTTTAGAATCATATCATCTGAGAAACGCTCAATGTATCGTGATGTAAGTATTATAGTTTTTTTTCTTTTCTCTTTTTCCCCAAATAATTGTGATTTTATTTTAAATTCAAATATGGAATTACTATATAGTAAATCATTAATGCCCACATGCATCAAAGTCAATTGCATTCGCAAACGGTGCGAATCGCATTTTTCGGCCGTTTGCGAATGCAATTGACCAATTTGGAATGCATCATGCATTTCGCAATTTTAGGAATCGCAACCATGTTGCGATTTCTAAAATTGCGATTGCATTTAAGAAATCACAATTTCAGATTTCTTAAATGCAATGCATGATCATTTTGTAATTGCGAATTCGCAATTTGGAAGTGGTAAATTAGCATGAAGTTGAACTTCATGCTAATTTGGAAGTGGTAAATTAGCATGAAGTTGAACTTCATGCTAATTTACAGAAAACTTTCAAATATGCACAAATTGCATTTTTGACACTTTTAATTTACACACGCCCTTGGGGCATGTGTGTGGGTAAATTGCATTCAAAGTTAAATTTCAGGGGTGCAGGGAGGCGTTCTTCGGACCCCCCCCCTGCACCCTTGAAATTGCATTCACATTTTGCGATTCGCAATTTGAAATTCGCAAAATTTGAATGCCTTCCCATTCATTCCTATGGGCCTTTTGGCCCATGGGAATCAATGGGAAGGGTTTTCCTTAATTGCGATTCGCAAATTGTGAATCGCAATTAAGGAAAAATACTGAATTGCAAAAAATATTGCGATTTTTTTTAATGCATAGCATTTTGCGATTTCTTAATTGCGATTCCTTAATTAAGAAATCGCAAAATGTAACAATGATGCATGTGGACCCAAGCTCCCTCAAATACAATGAATTGGAACTCAGTCAGGTAGCAATGAAGAGAATCAACTGTAATATTCTGTAGAAATATAATTTCCATATCTAGTATACAATAATATTGTTACCCAGATTAGTCACCATAATATTGATATCCTAGTATTTAGTAGTATTCCTCTTTTTTGTCAGTAATCCACCATTTCGGTTTAACCTTGTTTGAAAGCAACTTTATGTCAACACTATATTACGTTTTACGTACCTGCAACCTATATCTCTGCAACTCTATCAAGGTACATATAATGGTAAACCATAAATATAACATTATTACATCACTGCATGATGGACTCACATGGATGTCATGTTTTTAACTTTTAGTTTATAAAGGTTACAGTTTTGAGCAGATATTGCGCTGTACAACTGACAGATACAACTTGGTGACCACTATCATAAAAATAGGGTAAATTCAAATTTTCTTTTACCCTCCCCTTATTCATCCAATTGGTGTCCACAAGTAGACACATATAGGTTTCAGTTGTGTGAAGCCTTGATTCATATCTTGCAGGTTGGGGCTTTTCTATTAGTCACTATGCACGTCATTCATCCACAGTTTTAAATCCCTCTTATATTATTTTCAGACTATCAACACCCATCTCACTCGGAGATAGCTGAAGAAATTCCTTCTCTCCACCTCTGATATATTTTCCATTCATCACCTTAATTCAGTTAACTGCAAACATAAAAATTTATTTTGCACACTATCTAGATGCTTTGTATCAATTATTTGAAAGAACCATTTATATGAAATATTGTCTTTTCCGATATCATCGTTGTCTGATTGTGGCCTTTCCTGATGAAGGCACCCCTCCAGTGCGCGTAGAATAAAACAGTCAAAAATTATTGTGCCACACTGCTTGTCTATGAAAATGAATGCTAACTATCAATCTATATGAACAATTTTTTGTCATTAGAATGCTGTTTTTCTTGAACATATGCAGAAATGGGCACGCAAATACTTTGATGCCAATCGGTACAGCGCATCAAGGAATTCTGTGTGGGATTCATTTAAAGCAGTATTAAGGGGGGAGGTTATTAGTTACTCTGCGCAGTCTAGGAAAAAAGAGCAAGCCACTAAGGTCAGGCTTTTGGGGGAGCTAGGCAAGGCAGAAGAACAACACTGCCAGGATGGTACACAGACAAAATATCGATTTTTAAATATCGATATACAAAAATATCGAAGTTTAAATATCGATGGGACAAAATATCGAAGGTAAGTAATATCGACAGTCTTAATATCGATATTGGTATGATATCAGTAATATCGAAGTTGTAAATATCGATGTTAATAATATCGAAATTAATAACTTTGATGTTACTAATATCAATTTTTAAATACATTTAGTGTATATTATATTGTATTTATTATGTTTTATTATTTATTTTTAATGTAATTTAATTAAATATTGTCTTTTACTACTGTAGCGGGTTGTGGGTTTATAGGGGAATAGGGTGGGAAGTAATTTAATTATGTTTAATTAATTATTAATTAGTAGGAATTATGTTTAATTAATTGAGAAATAATTTTTAATTATTTTTAATTAATTGATTAATTGATAAATATGTTCTGTAGCGAGTTATGGGTTTATAGGGGAATAGGGTGGGAAGTAATTTAATAATAATTAATTAATTGATATATGTTTGTACATATTTTAATTAATAATTAATTGGTGATTATTTTTTATTAATTAGTTAATTAATTAATATAATTTTTGACATATTTATAATTATTAATTAGTTGGTAATTAATTAATAATAATTATTTAATTACATTAATTATAGTAATGTTTTTATATATAATTTATTGTTATTCTTAATTAATTAATTGGGAAAAATAATATTAATTATTAAATTAAATTAATTACAGCAAATGTGCTAATATATTTACTTTATTGTTATTGTTAATTAATAATTAATTGGTAATTAAATAATATTAATTAATTTTGGGTAAAGGAGTATTTTTAGGGTTCAGGGTCAGTTTTCAGTTTTTGGGTAAAGAGGTATTTTTAGGGTTCTGGGTCAGTTTTCAGTTTTTGGGTAAAGGGGTATTTTTAGGGTTCAGGGTCAGTTTTCAGTTCATGGGTAAAGGGGTATTTTTAGGGTTCAGGGTCAGTTTTCAGTTTTTGGGTAAAGGGGTATTTTTAGGGTTCAGGGTCAGTTTTCAGTTTTTGGGTAAAGGGGTATTTTTAGGGTTCTGGGTCAGTTTTCAGTTTTTGGGTAAAGGGGTATTTTTAGGGTTCAGGGTCAGTTTTCAGTTTTTGGGTAAAGGGGTATTTTTAGGGTTTAGGGTCAGTGTTTAGTTTTTGGGTAAAGGGGTATTTTTAGGGTTCAGGGTCAGTTTTCAGTTTTTGGGTAAAGGGGTATTTTAAGGGATAAGGGTCAGTTTTCAGTTTTTTGGTAAAGGGGTATTTTTGGGTTTCAGGGTCAGTTTTGGGTTTTTGGGGTACAGGGATATTTTTAGGGTTCAGGGTCAGTTTTGGGTTTTTGGAGTACAGGCGTACAGGGTAAAAACAAAAAAAAATTACATTAAATCAAATAAATTACATGAAAAAAATTAAAATTACTTTAAATTATTAAGTGCTTTATTTATTTTAAATGTATATGTATTAGTTTTAATTTTGTTTTAATATTTTTATTTAATAGTTGTAAAATTATATGTATTTTAAATTTATTTTTACATTATTATTAATACATTTAAAAAAACGATATTTTTGATTCCGATATTTTTGTACTTCGATATTATTTTTTCGATATTTTTGTACTTACCTTAATGAAGATAGGATTCCGATATTTTTGCTGTCGATATTTTTGCTCCGATATTTTTGCATATCGATATTCTGTCTGTCGATATTATGCCAGACATTCTGCCAGGATATAACCCAAGGGAGGGAAGGTAGAGAGAGCCAAATTAACATCTGCCTAATTAAAGCCGAATTACAAAAATACTTTGCAGAAAAGGCGGCAGCAGAATATTGGACATACAGGGGGAGGGTATATGAAACTGGGGAGCAGGCTGGTAAGGAATTAGCGCTAAGGATCAGACAAGATTATACTAAGAGCATAATAACAAGCATTCGTGAGAATGGACGGGATGTGGTGGAACCCCAGGGCATCCTTTCAGTCTTTGCTAATTTCTACGAAACCCTGTTTAAGGAGGAAATGGATGGGACATACGTAACCAGCGGTTATCCAGATAATGGGCCTAAACTGGGACCAGTAGAGAGAGAAAAATTGGAGCTGGATATAACGGGGGATAAGATCCGCGAGGCATTATCTGACCTGGCTGCTGGCAAGGCGGCTGGGCCAGATGGCATCCCTCTCGAGATGTATAAATGCATCTCAGGAGAGCTGGGTCCAATATTATTTGACCTATTCAATGGCATCATAGGTACGGGTAAGATCCCGGAAACATGGAAAGATACCAACATCATAGTTTTCCATAAAAAAGGAAAGCCGAGGGAAAACCCAGAGTCATACAGGCCTATATCTTTGATAGACTCTGATAACAAGCTTTATGCCAAGATCCTGGCTATGCGGTTGGGGAGGGTTATTGGCGAACTCGTCTCCCCATGGCAGCATGGGTTTATCCCCGGTCGTGGAACGGCGGACCATGTTAGAAGAGCAATCTCACTGTTTGAGGCCTATGCTGCTGGGGGGAGAGGAGTCGCCATGATCCTCCTCGGCGCAGAAAAAGCGTTCGACCGCGTCAGGTGGGTCTATCTATGGAATGTATTGATGGCGAGAGGGTTTGGCCCAAAAATTTGGACGGCCATTATAGCCATGTATTGCGACCCAATGGCCCGAATACAGCTGATGGGCCAGAGTTCGGAGGGGATTGTGATAAGCAGGGGCACCCGTCAAGGGTGTCCCTGCTCACCCATCCTGTTTGCTCTGTATATCGACCCCCTGGTTAGGCAGATTCTTGAGAACGGGGGAATACAGCCGGCAGTAACAAATGGATTTACGAGCAAAATATTGGCATACGCCGATGACCTGGCAGTAATTACACCAAAGCCAGCTGAGGCTATGCAGATATTGGTAGAGATCGCTAGCGAGTTTGGTATGTATTCGGGGTATCGCTTGAATGAGTCGAAGACCCAGGTAATTTGTTCTAGGGGGATAGTTAAAATCGATCAATCGACTCGGCCACTTATCTCGGGGTAATAATTAATGCTGAAATAGGCTCTATTATACAAGATAATTACCTCCCGCTTTTTAAGAAAATCGAATCGGATTTAAAGTGGATGGACTCATTGCACCTTACACTCATTGGGAGAGCCAATGTGTTAAAGATGACCATGCTACCTAAATTACTGTATCTGTTTAGATGTATACCATATTTAATTGAGGAGGGTATGTTAAAAAAGATCGAGTCTATCTTTAACATTTTTTTATGGCAATATGGTAAAACCAGGAGGGCATTAAAATTTATGACCCTCCCCCAGGAACGCGGAGGCTTGGCGATTCCAAATATCAGATTCTACCACTGGGCTGGTTTGTTAACTCAGATGTCCATATTATTTGAGCCAACTTCCAGAGAGAGATATACAAATAATCCTACCTCAGATTTATATGTTTTACCTTCAATTTACGAACTACTGATGGGAAAGGAGGCTGTGGGGGTTTTGTTGAGAAAAACCAGTCGCAGATTTTTTAAAAAATCCTGCTATAAGGCGGCTTTAAGTGCCTGGGATTTGTGGAAAAATCTGCAGAAACTGTTCCATATCCCTAAGATAAATATATATACCCCGCTGTGGAACTCAGGGTATACACCAAATTTGGGTGTGGATGGGGCTTGGAAGTGCTGGGAGCAGTTGGGTATTCGGACTGTGGGCAAAGTGACGTTGAATGGAAGCGTCGCTAGCTTCAACTGGCTGCAAGAGAAATATGGTCTCCCCAACGACCAAATCTTTAAGTACTTCCAGGTTTCACAAACACTTAAATCGGCTATGTCTGATATCTTGCCTGAGTCATATTGCCCTGTGCTGGGGTATTTGCTAGGAGGAGGAGATAGGATCAGCAGTATATATCAAGCACTTATTGAAAAATCCCCCGACGATCTTGAGAAACACGAGGTTGCCTGGGCAGTTAGACTTCAAGATCCAGATACCGATTTCGACAAGGCCCTGAACTTGGATAAGCAGGTACTTCGATCCTCAAATTTGAAGGTTCAGCATTTTAAAACACTTTTTAACCTGTATTATACACCATCCAAGCTACATGATTGGGGCATGAGAAATGACAGTAACTGCCCCAGGTGTCAGAAAGGTCCAGGGGACTTATTACATATGTTCTTTTACTGTGAGCAGCTTAGTTTGATTAAATCTGAGATAGAGAAATTTTTAGAGGGGCTGCTAGGCTTAAAGATCTGCCTATGCCCGACAATAATGATTCTCGGGAGTGACAGTAAAACGGCTCGTCTGAATAAAGAAACAGAGGCTTTTATCTTTATAGCTGTTGCTGTTTTACGTATCCTACTATCAGCTGCTTGGAAGGATCCTAATGCCCCAACCTTCCAATTGTGGCTGACCAGGCTTCTTGGTATTCACAATATCGAATCTACTCTATATTCTTATAAGCGTAAGAAAAAGCGGGATTTTGGAAATAAGATATGGGACCCCTTTAAAATTTGGAGGGAGGGGCAGCTTTGATCACCGGACGATGAGTTTCTAATATGTATATTTATTCGTATATGCAAACCCCGGCACATTTATTTATTGAATGACTAGCGTTATGTATGATGTTTTAAATGTATACTGAAACGTATTATGAAATAATGGAATTTTTCTTCATTAAGATGTATCTGTTATTTGTACCAATGAATTTTCAATAAAAAAAAAAAAAGAATGCTGTTTTTAAGTGTAGACTGTATCAGATGCGTGATTGGGTAAACAACCTTTACAACAAAACTTTTACAACGCACTACCATTACGGCGCAACTTTTACAAAGCAAACCATTACAACGCATTGCGCTGGGGGGTGCTCTAGGATAGGGAATAGGTTTAATGTACTATCCAACACCTTCCCAACTATCCACGGGGACTGGAGTTGGAATAGTAAATTAAACTATTCACTATCCAGCGCCCCAAAGCACTATGCGTTGTAAAGGCATGCGTTGCAAAAACCGCGTTGTAAAGGCATGCGTTGTAAAAGCATGCGTTGTAACGTCATATATCCGCGTGATTGTAGACTCGATTGGAACAGTTTGATTGGGGTTTCTTATTTCTGAAATGATTACTAATAAAATATATTTTGTACTTTTGAAGATAAATAGTTTCGTTGGTTCTTCCTTTTAACCAATCCTTCTGTTATTATTGATCACTCAAATGTTTATTGTTCTGTATTATTATTGTTGCCTTAAATATTTACACTGACTTCGCTATTTACTGCACCCGGTAAATACCCCATGTTTTTCCTGGCCACTAGTAGGCTAATCTCTGACACTAATGTAAACTTCCGTTGCTGGTTGTCTTTACAGACTGAACATTTGATAAACACTATGGTTCATGGATGAGTACAGATAGCAATCTGTGCTAAACAGGAAATTTTACGAAAACGTGATAAACACAGAGAAAAAAACAAAGATCAGAATTCCGAGTTTGGTAGTACTTATCAAATTCAGTAATTACCTGTTGTAAAATTGGCAGGACAAACCTGCCAACATTTATCAAGGGGAAAATGTACGTTATTTACCTTCCCATGTAGTCTCTGGCGGGGTAAGCATCAAATTCTGCATGTCATTCCCCAAAAACTTGTGAGGAACAAAGTACTTACCTTCGGTAACGCATTTTCTGGTAGAGACTCTATCCAGCTGCAGATTCCTTACCTTTGAATTTGCACAGGCGTTAGGCTGGATCTGGAAACATTTAATTGAGCAATACCTCTTGTGCGCAGTGGCAGGTGGCTCAAATCAGCTCCAAGTAACCTAGTCACCTGTCACCTATATAGGCGCTACCCAGGCACGTGGACATCAGTAATTTTCTTTTTTCCTCAGCAGAAGCGCAGAGTCATGAGTAACTGACTAAAATGTGTGCCAACTAGGGCCCTGAAAAAGGGGACAACCCTAGTTCTAACAAAGTCAGTCCGCAAAGTGGGGAGGTATGAGTGTGCCTGTAAGGATTCTGCAGCTAGATAGAGTCTCCACCAGATAATGCGTTACCAAAGGTAAGAAACTTGTTCATCTGATAAAGGCTACAAGCCACAGATTCCTTACCTTTGAATTAGATACCCAAGTCATACCATTCCGGAGGTAGGTTGCGGACTAGGAAGTCCTGCAGGACCGAACAGGCAAAATACCCGGTCCTAGAGACCCTACTTCCAGGCAGAGGCGCTTGGCAAACGTGGGCAAAGATTCCCACGTTGCTGCAGATCTTAATGCAGAGAACGACCCAGCAAGAGATCTTCCTAATCTACATTGCCCACCCCTTCTTAGCACCAACTTACCCCACAAAGAGTTGGTTGTCCACCAAGAACTCTTTGGCTGTCCACCAGGAACTCTTTTGTGCAGTCAAGGTAAAACAACAACGTTCTTTTTGGGTCCAGGCAGTGGAGACTCTCCTCTTCCTTAGAGGGATACGTCATGAGCGTACGCACATGATTGACATCAGACTGCACTGACTGCTGTAGGGGATGTAAGCTGGAATCTGGAGATGCCGATGGAGTTCCAGGCTTCCGATGGGGTTCCAGACTCCAGTTGTAGCTCGTCGCGTGCACCGTTGTGTACTTTCCAATATACACACGCTCCTCTCCAACCGTCATCAACAGGAAAGAAGTGAATCCAAAGTAATTTAAGTAAAATACATTATATGAATCAGCAATTGTACGGAGTCGTATCGATGTCAATCTTCCTTCAGACAAATTCCATTGAATTTCACTTCATTTTATCGAAAAATGCGAAAAATCATTAAATCGTGGTAACAGTTGCATAAATTCTCGTATCACCAGACAGCAGTCATTTGTGGCTGGAATCGTCAACAATTTTGTTAAGATAACTAAGTTTTAGGATATTTAATTAAGAAGCAAATGACTGCATGAGATGCTCCCTTTCCAGGCAGCAATCAACTGTCTGTCAAAGGAACACACACTGCAGGAACTACAAAAAATATTCTAATGCAGACCCAAAGTACATCATATCAATTAAAGCTGTACAACAGATCATAACATATATACAATGAGGGACAGCCGGGTTTCCCCACTATGCAATGGCATTCCATTATGCTACAAAATGAGATACACTATGTGAGCTGCTATTCACCCAAAAACAACAGTAACTATCCGTGTCGCAAGGCCCATCATAAACACGTTCTAAATCAAAAATGTAATTGTTCCCTTATTTTGGCAGGAGGTTGTTACTCATTAACAATAACTTTTACCCTTGGTTTGTTCTCAAACTTTATTTAAAATTAAGAGAACACTTATGGAAATGTGCAGCGTCAAGACACAAAGTTGATGCTCTGGAAGTAGGAACTGACATTTGCAGTTATAGTTAACAACTTTTTTTAAATGGGGTTCAGTCTGATATGCAAATAATCCCCTAGTACCACGGCGGCCTCATGGACAGATCCTCCTCACCCCCACCCAATCCACAGGAAATAAGTAAAAGAGCAGTTGCACAGATGCATAGAGAGTGGGCTCAGATCCTACAACCAGCAACTATATTGGCTTACAAATCTATGCACTACTGTGCATTTGAAGTTTGTCCTCCCTACGCGTGTGATAGCCACAGACATGAAAACTAAGATTCCCTTCAAGTAATGCAAACTTTTGTAAAATACAGGAACAATGCCTGTCCAGAGTATGAGAACTGAGCAGTAGCATCTTTGCAGCTCCTGCTGGTGTTCAGCAGCGGGAGACAATCACCTATCATGGATGCCACTGGGGAGCCAATACACTGCTGGTAAAACACTCACGATGCCCGCCCTAACTGCTAAAAAGTCAACAGAAACACAAAATAAAATAAAAACATTGCAGTCAGTAAAGCAGGAGGGCATGTCAAATGGCACTTAGAGCCCGTGACCAATCAAAACCTGGGCTGCACTTATTGCCTGCAGGACCAGAAATTCATTAAAGGAAATAGTGCTCACTCACTAGATAAAGCAGTCCGTGTTACGAGCCAAGTAAAAGGTCCAGCCCTTATGGGCAGTAACACATGGAGATAGGGCAGTCTCAAATGGAGACAGAGCGGTAACAAGGAGGGACTAACAAGCCTCATAATGAATCGGAAGCCGGCGTTTACCAAGACAATGACACCAGCCAATAAAAAATATGGACAGCATACCCTACTACAGCATGCCTCGCAGAGCGAGCAGCGCATGCACGCTGCTGCTAGGCTCGACCTAAAAACAGGGTTGTCTGAAAAAGAAACAAAACAAGCACTTTCAATGCAATAGGTCTTGCATTTGTGAAACTTAGAGCTATCGGCGCTGTAAATGACAATGTCTTTTACTTAAGTGTTTTGATCTGGAGTGTATGGATGTGGTGTGGAGCGACCCTTGACCCTGCTCCAGGCAGGTCACTCCCCACGCCGCACAGCACCACCTGTTGTGCTTGTGTCACTCAGCTCGCTACTGCTACCATGCCATGAGTTTGAGGCCCTCCTCAACCCGCAGGCTACAACCTGCGCCTCATCCCTGGTGGCCAAGTGGTGGGCCATCGGTATCGGGATACTCGCGCTGCCACTGTTTCCTGTTTGCCTTATTTTTTAACTCGGCACTCTGTCCTTATTATTGTATTCAGTCTGTTTCTGCTTGTATTATGTTTTAGTCCTTGTATTTCCTTTGCTTGTTGTGCCTTGTTTTTCCTCTGCCCGTTCCGATCTCCAGTTTCCCGCCGCTGCGTCCCCTGCGGCCTGCCACCCGCTCGCCCATTTGTACCACTCCCGCCTCCCAGCAGCTCCTCCCCCCCACCTCCCCTTCTTATGGCGGCCGCTGTGTGGTGAGGAGAGCGACCCTTGACCCTGCTCCAGGCAGGTCCCTCCGCACGCTGCACAGCACCACCTATTGTGCTTGTGTCACTCAGCTCGCTACTGCTGCCCTGCCGTGAGTTTGAGGCCCTCCTCCGCCCGCAGGCTACCACCTGCGCCTCATCCCTGGTGGCCCAGTGGTGGGCCGTAGGTATCTGGGTACTTGCGCTACTCCGGTTTCCTGTTTGCCTTCTTTTTTAACTCTGCACTCTGTCCATATTTTTGTATTCAGTCTGTTTCTGCTTGTATTGTTTTAGTCCTTGTACTACCTTTGCTTGTTGTGCCTTGTTTTTTTCCCCTGCCCGTTCCGATCTCCAGTTTCCCGAAGCTGCGTCCCCGCCCCCTGCTTGCCCATTCGTACCTCTCCCGTCTTCCAGCTGCTCCTCCCTCCCACCTCTCCTTCTTATGGCGGCCACTACGCGGCCGCACCGCTGGCGCACCGAAGGCAAGCCCGTCTGTGCCCATCTGCACCTGGACCGCGCCCAGTGCCAGAACCCCTGGCCCCTGCGAACACCATGACACCCGATGCCACTACGACGCCAGCAGCCTCCACGCACTCAATGCTGGCCGATCACACACCTGCTACCAGGCCACCCCAAAGCGGACCCATGGACCCTTCTCCTGACGGATCTTCAGCTACACCAGCCTCCAAACCACCACCACGCCCACAGGGGTAGGTCGCAACATCCTCCGATGCATTCTACTCGACACCTGCTCCGCCCGCAAACATGCCATTGAACTCTGGGACCTGGATGAACCCCTCCTCTGCACCCGACATCGCCATAGCCATCCCTGATGGCTACAAGATCACATACAGGGACTGCACCAACCGAACAAGAGTCGGAATCTCCATCGTCCACAGAAACACCCTCAGAATCTCAACCATCACCGACGACACGCTTATCACCGCCAAACACCTGCACTTCCAGATCCACAACGACCCAACACCACCCTCAGAGGAACCCTCATCTACAGACCACCCGGCCGCCGGCCGCAGTTCAGTGACTCCATCGCCGGCTTCGTCAGCATGCACGCCCTTGCATCCACGTACTACATCCTCCTCGAAGACCTGAACTTCCACCTCGAGAACACCAACAACAGCAACACCACCACCCTGCTCGACAACCTCACCAACCTCGGACTCGAACAGCTCGTCACGACTCCCATCCACTCCGCCGGACACACGCTCGACCCCATATTCTCAGCCAGCAACTACATCACCTTCAGCCACATCACCAAACTCCACTGGACCGACCACCGCTGCGTCCACTTCACCTTCGAGAAGCCTACTACGCACCACCCTTGCCTTAAACCCACCAAAGGACACTACAGACACCAACTCCGCCGCCCTCAACCTCAAGCAATAGATCGACGACACTCTCGCCCCGATCAAGAAACCCTCAAACAGACGCACCAACAGAAAAGTCATCTGGTACACCACCGACCTCCAGGCATCCAAGCAGGCCTGCCGTAGGCTCGAGAAGAAGTGGCACCACAAACAGACACCGGACAGCAACACAGTCTACAAGAGCGCCATCCGAAGACACCACCAATTCTTCCAAACTGCCAAAAGGACCTCCTTCAAAGAGCGCATTGACAACAATGCACACAACAGCAAAGAGCTCTTCAACATGGTGAAGGAACTCCCCAACCCCAGCTCCAACTCCAATGACATCCCTCCATCAAAAGACATCTGCGACTCCCTAGCCACCTTCTTTCACCGCAAGATTGCAGACATCCACAACAGCTTCAGCAACCAGGCCCCCTCCGACAGACACAGAAACTTCAGACTCACCGCCTCCCAGCCACATCAACCCCTGCTTTCCTGGACCCCCGTAAATGACGAAGACACCATCAAAATAATGAACACCATCCACTCCAGTTCACCATCCCAACCCTGCACGCACCACATCTTCAACAAAGCAAGCACCATCATCACACCCCATCTCCGCAAGATCATCAACAGATCCTTCGAGACCGCCACCTTCCCGGAGAGCTGGAAGCACGCCGAGATCAACGCCCTACTCAAGAAACCCTCCGCTGACCCCAAGGACCTCATGAACTTCCAGCCCATCTCCCTCCTCCCGTTCCCGGCAAAAATAATCGAGAAGATAGTCAACAGGCAACTGACCTCCTTCCTGGACCCATCCAAATCCGTATTCCGCAGCAACCACAGCAACAAAACAGCGCTCATTGCCGCCACTGACGACATTAGGGCCATGATGGGCAATGGAGAAACAGCGGGCCTCATCCTCCTGGACCTCTCGGCTGCCTTCGACACTGTCTGCCACCAAACCCTCTGCACACGCCTCCACAACACAGGGATCCGCATCAAAGCACTGGACCACCTCCTTCCTCACCGGCAGAACCCAGAGTGTCCGCCTCCCCCATTCTGCTCTAAAGACTCCAAGATCATCTGCGGCTTACCCCAAGGATCGTCCCTCAGCCCGACACTCTTCAACACCTACATGGCACCGCTTGACAACATCGCCAGATCGCACGACCTCAACATCATCTCATACAACGACGACACACAGCTGATCCTCTCCCTCACGAAGGCTCCCACCACTGCCAAATCCAACCTCCATGAAGGAATGAAGGCCATCTCGGAATGGATGACAAACAGCCGCCTGAAACTGTACTCAGACAAGACGGAGGGCCTCATCATCGGATCCACCCCTTCCGCCTGGGACGACTCATGGTGGCCGGCCACACTGGGAGCTGCACCGAGGCCCACTAACCACGCACGCAACCTGGGAGTCATCCTGGACTCTGCATTGTCAATCACCCAGCAAGTAAACGCCGACTCCTCATCCTGCTTCAACACCCTCTGCATGCTCCGCAAGATCTACCGATGGATCCCCATCGGTACCAGAAGGACAGTCACCCAGTCCCTCGTCAGCAGCAGACTGGGCTACGGCAACGCCCTCTACGCAGGAACCTCAGCCAAACTCCAGAAACGACTACAACGCATACAGAACACCTCTGCATGCTTAATCATCGACATTCCCCGCCACAGACACATCACATCCCACCTTAAAGACCTGCACTGGCTCCCAGTCTACAAGAGAATCACCTTCAAGCTCCTCACCCACGCTCACAAAGCTCTCCACAAGGCTGGACTAGCATACCTCAACAAACGACTCACCTTCTACACCCAAACCGCCAGCTTTGCTCCGCTGACCTTGCCCTCGCCACCGTCCTGCGCATCCGCCGAGCGACCGCAGGCGGCAGATCGTTCTCTCACCTCGCCGCTAAAATATGGAACATCCTCCCTATCCGCCTACGACAGACCCAGGACCTGCTGGCCTTCAGGAGACTCCTCAAGACCTGGCATTTCAAGCAGTAGCAGCACCCCCCACCCTTTCCCCCCCAGCGCCTTGAGACCCTCACGGGTAAGTAGTACACTTTACAAATGGATTGATTGATTGAGTATTGATTGGAGTGCAATGTTTGGGTTGGAGTGGAATTGTTAGTTGCTGAATTGTGTGTGATGGAATTATGTGTTACAGAGTGAACTTGTGTAGTGGAAAGATGTGGCAGTGTGCAGTGGAATTATGTGGATAGTAATTATGTGGTCTTGAGTGAACTGGAATTATGTGGAGTGGGATTGTGTGTTATGGTGTGGAATTTTGAGGAATGGGATTTAGTGCTGTGGAGTGGTATGTAGGGGAGTTTCATTATGTGGTGGGCATTTGAATTTAGTGGCATGGTATGGAATTCTGTGGATTGGATGTATGTGGTATGTTGTGTAATTGTGTTTTTGAATTGAATTATGTGTGTTGTTTTCAAATTATGTGGGATGGAATTGAAATGTGTAGAGTTGAATTGTGTGGCATGGAAGTGTGTGGCGTTGAGGGATGTATGACGCTACTACGCGATCAAAATGATCGCGGTACATCACATCGCAGCTTTTACAATGCAAGTCGTTACCACAACTTGCGCTGTAGGGTGTTGGACTTAGGAAAAGTATGATTTACTATTCCAACTCCCTCCAGCCTACGTACAGTATGGAAGGTGTTGGAATAGTAAATCACACAATTCCTTAGTCTAGAGCGCTCACCAATGCAAGTCGTGGTAACAACTTGCATTGTAAAATCTGCGTTGTGAAGGTATTGTAGTGTTTTGACAGTGTAGTAAAGGTTGTTTCCCGGCGTTGAGTGAAATTATGCAGATTGGAAGTATGTGGCATGTTGTGGAGTGGATTGTATTACCAAGTTTAAAAATGATTAAATATAATAATTTAAAGAAATGCCTCCTTCACACAAAATTAAAACCTGTTGTTTCCACCAAAAAATCTCAGAAACGCACAAATGTCTCTTTAATTTCAGACCTAAGCATGGAGGTGTTGCAAACACAACATACATGTTCAATATGAGTAGAAAAAAAAGAAAATAGTCCTAGGACCAAACACGCCAACACACCAGTGGAAACTTACCAGAAATGTAACATGTAGTGGCTTTAAAGGTATGAAATTAGCTCATTTTTCAAAGCTTGTATGCGTAAGCCAACAGAGGTGTGCTTTGAGAAAGAAAGAAGTATCAACCTTAAAAACAAAGTAATAAAATGAGGTAGACTGAGTTAGTGATGGTGGTAGGAAAGATGCAGAGGAAGGAAGAGAAGAACAAGTTACTTACCTTCGGTAACAATATATCTGTAAGAAACATTAGTTAGTTAGATTCCTTACCTTAGAATAACCCCCAGGCATCAGACTGGATCCGGAAAATTTTGCGTAGCAGTACTCTTGCACGTCGGAAGGCGTCATCTGCAGCTCCGCGTCCGTCGTCAATTCTTATACACAGCTTTTCCGTGCCAGAAACGCAGAGCCATGATAAAAACCGACACTGGTGCCATGAAACTAGGGCCCTGAAAGGGATGACCTTAACCCTAGATATCGGTTCGTAGAACAGGGAGGATGGGTGGGTGGTAAGGAATCTAACTAACTAATGTTTCTTACAGATATATCGTTACCGAAGGTAAGTAACTTGTTCATCTGAAAGAAACATGTTAGTTAGATTCCTTACCTTAGAATAGATACCCCATTAATACCAACCCCAGTGGTGGGTCTGCGAACCAAGATAACACCAGAAAGTCCCGGAGAACGGAACGGCCAAAGAAGCCATCTCTCCATACTTGGCTGTCCAGGCAGTAGTGTCTTGCAAACGTGTGCAGAGAGGCCCACGTAGCTGCCTGACAGATGTCCTGCAAGGGGACTCCCCGACCTAGGGAAGTAGTAGCCACCGTGGCCCGAGTGGAATGGGCCCTCAGCCCACCTGGAGGCTCCTTCCTCGCCAAAGACTAGCAAATCTTGATGCACAAGACGACCCACCGAGAGATGGTTCGTTTGTGTACCGCCCGACCCTCCTTAGCGCCCACGTAACCAACAAAGAGTTGGTCATCCACCCGGAACTGACGTGTGCGATCCAGATAATATGAGAGCACACGTTTTGGGTCCAGACGGAGCCTCTCTTCCTCTTTCGAGGGATGCGGAGGATCTTGTAGTCGGTGGTCAACATTGACAGCGGCCTGTAGTCAACTGTATCTGTACCCTCCCGCCCAGGTTTTAATAATGGAATAACAAGCGCCTCCCTCATTGATCCGGTGAAGAGACCTAACTCCTTCGCTTCTTTATAGACTTCCAATAAACACAGAGCCAGTAAGACCACATATTGGAGATAGAATTCTACAGGCAATCCATCCACGCCTGGCGTCTTATTGCGGGCCATGTGTTTAATAGCGCATCTAATTTCCTCTAGCTTTATAACTTGGCCCAAGCATTTCGCCTGTTCTTCCTCCAACTGTGGAAGCAGCACTCCACCCAAGAAGGCGTCAATGTCTGATTCCCCGGCTACCAGCGAGCTGCCATATAGTGCCTCATAATATTTTAGGAACCGGTCTAAAATCTCACGCTGAGTAAAGACAGTTCCACCATCCTGATCTTTCAGTGCTAAGATGGAAGAACCCCGTTTCATGGGGACAGCCAGCCACGCTAATAGCTTCCCTGATTTGTCCCCCTCTGCATGCTCTTTCGTAACATATGTTTTGTAATCAAAGCATCGTAGTCTCTCAACCTCCCCCGCCACCGCCACCGCTACCCTAGCTGCCACTACTTCTGCTTGCTCTTTAGGATGCTCAGGTCGAGCCAACTCGGCCAACTTCAGTCAGCTCTGTCCACGTCTTGCAGTAGGACCTTCCTCACTCCCACATGTTTACTTATACAAACCCCCCGTATTACCACCTTAAAAGCGTCCCATTCCATTGCTCTCGTAGATGCAGTACCTGCATTCTCATTAAAGTAATGCGTTATTCCCTCTCCTACCTCCTTCTGGAAAACTTGATCATCTAGCATTTCAGGACGGAGCCTCCAAGAGGGTACATCAGATTTTACTATCATCCAGTGCATATTAAACATAAACGGGTTATGATCAGATAGTGTCCTAGTGAGATATTCAGTGTGTACTATGGAGGGTACTGTCTGCGTGGAACATAAAACTGCATCCAATCAGATATGTAAATCGTGCAACGCTGAAAAATAGGAGTAATCTCGGTCTCGCGGGTGCTATGTTCTCCATACATCCACCAATCCCCACTGAGTCTGCCAGTCCCGCCTACATTTGGCCAATCTATGGGTGGGAGAGTCTGTCAGAGGGTAGTGCGATCTGTCCTGTACAACATCCGCTATGTAGTTAAAGTCACCTCCCACCACTACCGGTCCTGTAAAGTAATGTGCCAATGTACTTGAAAAGCATTCTAAAAAGCGTGCCTGGTCGATGTTTGGTGCATATATACTACAGAGCGCTATGTCCTTTCCCCGCAGCCTCCCCTCCACTGCTGCGAATCTCCCCGCTGGATCAATAGTCTGTTTCGTTACCTGGAAAGGCACCCCAGCTCTTACCCATATTAATGCTCCCCGTGGAAACGCTGAACATGTGGTGCTAAATACCTGTCCCCTCCACCTTCGCTGCAGCGCTAAACCCTCTCCCTAAGTAAGATGAGTTTCTTGGAGCAGTGCTATATGTATACCTCTCCTGATCAAACACGCATGAATCTTATGTTGCCTCGTCATTGTATGCAGCCCCCTTACATTCCAGGTAATACAGCGCAAATCAGGTATTCCTCCCATCACAAGACAGTAGTATCCACTTTCCCCTTTGTACTTTTGTAAACACACCTGTTACCCCCTTTCCCCATTCGTGTCCTCAAATCCCTCCCCCCCCAAGAACAGGACCTAGAACAACATTGCTAGTTCCCATCCAAACCATATCAACAAACAACACAAAGTTAAGTCCACCAGCAGTCACTGAAGGCAAGCCTTATGGGCAATAGGGGTGCTCGGCGCCAATAGGTGGCTTCGTATATTCCAGATCTATTGCCGCTTCGAAACCCCAGATGGATCTAGCTTCCACCCTCCCCCACTTACACAGTCCCTGTCGTTCAAGGTTACTTTACCAACAGTCAGGCCCACCATTGCAGAACAGCTCCCGGAGGTCCCCCTCCATACCACTCCAGGTGCCAGCCTGCTATCTCCGTTATAATGTTCACTAATCTCTACCCAGGCCCCACCAAGTGTACATCTCCCTCCCATACCACAAACCTTCACTCATCCAAAAGTCCATCTGCTGTTGCCGGTGTGACCAGTGGTAAGCGTATACTATCTGTCTCTGACGATTCAGCTTCAGAATGTTCCTTATCTTTTTCGGACTCTGTACCCTCCGGCGTCTGCGCCTTCTGTGTCCTCGCCAAGGCCAACACCGCCGCTAGTGCTCCTTTCCGCTCTGTTTCAGTCTGTGATGTCGACGGCTTCCTCAAACCCCACCTCCGGTGCCTAATCCGCTGGGATTTTTTTCAGATCTGCAGCTCATGCGCAGATTCCTGGATTCGTCTACCTGGCCCATCCTTGCCAGTTCTGTAGGATTCCAGCCATGTCCATGCTTCCTGAGGGGTTTCATGGAAGTAAGTTTTACCGTCCAAGATCATTCTCAATTTGGCCGGAAACAGCAGGGAGTACTGGAGGCCTTTCATTCTTAATTCCTTTTTAACTGACTGTAAGGACGCGTGGCGCCATTGAATCTCGAAGGTGTAATCCGGAAACAGTGTAACCTTGCTATTCCCTACATGGAATGGTCCATCAGTACATGCCTTTTGGAGTAATAAGTCCCTGTCTCTAAAGTGTAACAGGCGCGCCACCACCGGTCTGGGAGGGCGCCCCTGCTGCGTTGGCTTCGCTGGCACTCTGTGAGCTCGCTCTTATGTATAAAAGGACGATAGGCCCTCCGGAGCCACCACCAATTTCAGCCAGTTCTCCAGGTAGCTCACCATGTCTGAACCTTCCTCTTTTTCGGGCAGACCCACTACTCGAATGTTTTTGCGCCAATTTCTACTTTCGGCATCCTCGGCGTGCTTCTCCAGGGCCAGAATCCAATCTAAGGCATTCGTTACTGTCGCGTTCAGCGTAGTTTGTGCCGGGACCACATCTTGGATTATACCCTCTACTTGTTTCACCCTATCTGCTAATTTGGAGTGGTCCGCCCGCAGAAGGCCAAGACCAGTCGCCACCTGCGCAATGTCCTGTTGTAGGGCCGTACAAGAGTCTGCGATGGCTGCCAGGATTTTGTCGAATTGTTGTTGCATACCAGGATCTTGGGGCGGCCCCTGTGTTTCCAGCTCCCCTTGATTGGTAGTCTCAGTGTCCGAGAGCTGCTGCGCTCCATCTTTCTTTCCTCTCGGTTTTCCCATGGCCAGGCCCTACAATTCTTGTCTAGGCGATATTTGGTGCTTGAACACGCTACAGTCTCCTAAGTAGATCCAGGCTTCATAGGTCTTCAATGTAGTACTTTGGGTAGCACCTACTAATTAGTCTCTCACCACTTCGTTGCTGCGACCCGCCTAGAGTCCCAGAGTCCCAGGGCACCGTTGGGCAGCGATTGGACCAGTGTTGGGGTTCCGAGCAGGAGGATTCGATCCCCTCTGTGCGGTCCAACACGCACTTGCCCCTAACCGCCGCTGCTCCCCCTGCCTATTTCAGGAGTATTAGTCCATACTATGCCGCAGGAGACCAATGGAGAAAGCACTACCGATCCCAGTCCCGATCAGGGTCTGTTCCCGCCACTGCTGCGATCTTGATCCAGTGGCTGGTTATCCCCCGGGCTGTCAGCAGCGCAGTTCTCAATGGTGCCCTGACTATTCCAGCTGTGCGTTATGGTTCTGTTCTCCTTCATTTCTGGCGAACCCCTCCTGCCCGATCAACATTCCTCTCTTTCCGTTCCCTGACCTTGTCCCGCAGTGTCTCACTGCTCCTTCAGGGTCGCATGAACAGCGCCCCAGGGCCTCACTTTCACTGCCCTAGGTTCCCCCGCTCCAGCTGCCGGGTGCCTTTGCTGTCTGGGCCTCCGACCAGGTATTTACCAATGCCCCTGAATGTCCGTCTCTGCATGTGCCCCAGTCGCAGGCCGATCCCAGCCCCAAGCAGGGCCCGCCTTCGCCGCCATTGTGGTCCCGAGTCCAGGATCTGGCTGCCCCTTTTCTTGCCGGCACCTCAGCCCACAGCGATGCACTAGATAGTCAGGGAGTGCTCTATGAGCCCATCCTCCCGCAGTGCCTGTGTCCGAACCCGCCTGGGAGGCAATCCGCTCTTCCTCCTCCCGCCCGAGTGTTTGAGACGCCTCTCTGCTCCTTCAGGGACGTCCCATAAGCATTCCAGGGCCCTAGGTTCTCTCCCCCAAGCTCATCTATATCAGCTTTTGGGTATCCCTGTAGTCCGGGTTCGTGCCAGACATCAGCCAGTGTCTTTCTGTGGCCCCCTCCGTCCGTGCCCCAGCTCGCAGTCCGCAGCAGCCCCAAAGCCACGTACCTGCCTCCGCGGTCGAAGCTCTAGGCTCCGCTGCTCCCCACTCACCAGTGCAGGGCCAAGCTCAACTCTCGTCCAGGTGCCTCTCGGCTGGCAGTCTTCACCAGAGCGTCAGTTTTTCACTGGGCCTAGCTTCATGAGGCCGAAGCTCCTGCTCTCATAGCCGCCTTGGTCCTGCCTCCTAGTAGTCTCTCACCCAGCGCTCAGGCGTCGAGCGATGCCATCCGCATTCCTCCAGGGCGTAGCCCCCTTGCAGCTCACGGGGTCACCTCGCAGTTCCAGACACCAGTCCGCTGTTCGTTCGGTCTTTCACACGGCTGGTCCGCAGCGCCCCACGGCTCAGTCCCGGTATCTTCACTGGTATGTAGCCGCCATTTTAGTTATTCCTGCGGCAGCCGTCGCGGTTTGGGGAACCTCTAGAGATTCCCGGCTCCCAGCTCTCTTCAGTCTCGGAGCTACTCCTGTGGTGTTCTCCCCCAGTTTTCCGACCCCTCGGCATCGCTAGGTGGCTGAAAGCATCTGTTTTACAGCATTATTTAGGGTTTTTTAGCGGAGCTCAGTGCTCACGCTGCCTCTCTCATCGGCTGCTAAGCCACGCCACCCCCAGAGGGTGGTCCCATGTCACACCTGTTGCGTCACAGGGCTGACACTACATTCCTCCCCACACAAATTGCATGCATATCAACAGTATACCAACTGTTACCAAACCTGGCCACGACCTCTCTACTGCCTGTCATAACATACCTACAGACAAGGAAGATGTATATTATTTCAAAATGTTTTTATTGCATCAAAAGCATTACAAATGCGACAAATTGCAGAAGTTTCTTCCACCCAGGTATACAAATCATTCAGCAGAGCTACATTTTACCCCTAAGTCAAAACGGATGATGTTTAATATATGACACAGTGTCATCATGACTAGTCGCAAACCCGGTAATGTAAGCTTATAACCATCTACCAACCCGTAAGAGTAACATGAAAAGGAAACTTACTGATGCCTAAGAGAAAAAAGGAAAACAGAAAGGAAAAAAAAGAATAAATCGAACTCATGGTGCAAATGAAAAGAGAAGAGAAATAGGTGTGAGGGTTAGGGAGACGAGGTCTACACCCCGATGTTCAGCGCAGCAGACCTAGTGCTCTGCAGTGGTGGGTTTTTAGATTAGGAATAGATGGGAGAGCCCTAAGTCTTGGATTGCAAGCTGTCAATGGGAGCCCCTCTGACAGGTAGCGGACCAGTGGAGACCAGATGTAATCAAAACCTTTCCAAGTGTCCTCAACAATATCAGTCATACGCTCCAGAGCCAAAGCCTGCCACAGTCGTGCATGCCACTGGGTCAGGGATGGGGCCTCCGGCTTTTTCCTAGCCGCAGATACTGCCATTTTCACGCCCCCCCAAGCAGAGCCATAGAACGGATTTGTCACTCTGTGTCTGTCTTCTCACGAGTGGGTCCCGAACCCCCAGCAAAACATGTCTATAGAGTCGGGAACGGGGTAGCCCAAGATGAGTTTTATTTGAGACAGGATCTCCTTCCAAAAAGGCTTGATGACAGGACAGTCCCCCCAAATGTGTCTGAAATCACCTAAGAGCCCACTCCCCCTCCAACACCTATCAGAGGTTCCCGGAAAAATCGTATGGAGCTTCTGAGGGTACAGGTACCAGTCGTACATAATTTTGTAGTGCGCCTCCCTGAGATACATTGGACGATTGAATTTCGCTATATCCCTACCCAAGTGTTCCCACTGCTTGTCTACCATAGGAGCATCCAACAAATTATTCAAAAAAATATTTGAAGCGCGGCGTAGGTTTGTGGCTCTGCGCCTGGATATGAGCCATCAAGAAGGATATACACCCTCTATAAGAGGCCCCCGATTGCGCCAACTTCTCAATGGGGAGCAACTCGATGGTACCGGTCGGTTGCACCAGGGGCTGCTGCACCCAATGTTTCAGCTGCAAGTAGTGGTATTCTTCCTTATTAGTTAGCGCATATTGCGCTTTGTATTCCTGGAACGTGAGGAGTTCTCCCCTATTAAACAGGTGGGAGATCATGAGGCAACCTCCCTCCCGCCACGTGTCAAAGGGGCCGTCCTGTAAAGCAGGGGGTAACGCAGCATTAAAGTGTATAGTCATGTGAGGTGATGAAAAGGTTGTAGGTTGAAGTTTGGAGGTGAGGGTGTCCCATACTTTGAGTGTAGTGGAGGTAGGAGAGCTAATATAATCATGAGTGGCATATCTTTTTTAGGTTTCCAGAGGAGATCCCAAATAGTGCGCCCAGTTATCTGTCTGTCTATATGAAGCCAATGCTTCTCCTATTCCCTCAATGATCACTCTGAAATCACTCGCAATTGCGCTGCTCTGTAGTAGGATTGAAAGTCTGGTAGCGCCAGGCCGCCCTCCTTGCATGGTCTAATGAGCAATTTATACGGAAGTCTAGCCCTTTTCCCCAGCCAGATAAATCTGGTTAGCATATTTCGCAATTCCTGAAAAAATCCTCTAACGACTGAAATAGGAAGCCCTGGAAGAGATAAAGTAGACGGGGAACAATCATCTTAATGGCATGAATCCTGCCTAGCCAGGTGACGTAAGCTGTGCTTCATTTTCCCAGATCGCTCTTTTTTTTTTTGGTTATAATTTTTATTTTATTAAGAAAAGAACTTACTCACAAGGCAATAAAACATTACATTCGACATGTGTTCAGGAAGGAAGAAGACCGCAGTACAATTTAACACAGGCTTCATTGACATAAGTGGGGGGGGGGGAGGGCAGTGAGGAAACAATAGCAGTGATCATAACGGTTACACAATACTCGGATGTCGGATCAGGGGGAGAGGGGAACCTCTGAGGTCTCCACGAATGGAGGCGTGCATATGTTCCCACGGTAGGAGTTCCACTGGCTCCAAATTTTGTTCCATTTCTTGGGTCTACCTTGTGCCACATACACCGTCTTCTCTCTAAACATACACCAGTCCATGTTATCCTTCCAGGCCAAGACCGTGGGCGGCCGCTGGGAGCCCCACAGCTGCGCAATGTCTCTATTAGCAATCATATTCCCAAGGGTCGCCCACTGAGTCTGTGCCACGTCATAGTCATTCGTTTCCCAGACATTCAACAGGCAACGCCTTGCTTCGGGCAGCAATGCCACCCCCGTGACTCTTTCCATCACAGCATGCACACGATTCCAGAACACCACCACTCCCGGGCACTCCCAAATTATATGGAGGAAGGTACCAACCAATCCACAACCACGCTTACATAACCCATCTACTGAATAACCCATGTGTATCAAGCGCGGGCCGGTGACATATATACGGTGTAGGATTTTTTTTTTTGTCCTCATATATGGCACCAGAATTCGTATGCTCTAGATGGGTCTCGCTGTTGCCTCTTATATTGACATTTTCGAGTCCGCCCTGGAGACAGTATCATAGCAGACAGGGATGTCCCAGAGGTAGGTTGTTTTCCCTATCCTACTCCCCCTAGCCAATGTTGGAAAGCCTTAAGCCAGGGGGAGGACAGGGCCGGCACAACCTCTGGCATAATCATCGGACCGTTTACTTGTTTAACCAGACCACCAGTTTAGACCAGACATTCTCAGTATTCTCGTTACGTCCAACCATATCCATCTTGCATACTTCCATGATGTATTTTAAACATAATGCAAATCTGGGGGGAACTGTTGACTTCCACTCCATGCAAATGTCTCCTAGCAATGACTACTACATAGAAAATAAACTGAGTATCAAAACTATTAATGTTCTAGTCTTTCAGTAAACCGAAAAAAACAAGTCTAGGTGAACATATAATAGTTGTTGACAATACCTCACCTAAGAAATCACCTATCACTCTCCAATAGTCCTGAATTGCTGGACAGTCCAAAAAAATAGGGATATCGTCAGCTGCATTGTGATTACATCGGGGACAGTAATAGTTCTTTTGCGTTATCTTATGCAATTTGGCCGGGGTCCAATATACTCTGTAAACTGTGAATAGATGATTACGTCTTAAATTGGCTGGTTTAATTAACCTCTGGGAAAGGGAAAAGGAATCTGACCATACTTTGCTAAGTTCTTCGGGAAGTTCAGCTATACTATTTTCCCATAATTTTGTCACCTCCAAGTATAGTTTGTTCTCCTCATCCTTGATTATCGACTTATACCAAAACGATACTTCTTTTATCCATTTCCCCCCCCTACAAACTGCATCAAGAATAGCTGGGTCTTTTTCCCGCTGCAGATTCTGACTTGACCACCAAGCAGATAATTGGTAATATTTAAACCTAGTCAGGTGTCCATTTGTGAGTTGTGTTAAAGAGTTCCAATCCATAAGACCTGAATCTACCCATAGATCTCCCCACTTTTGTAGTACAGCTATTTTCAAGGGTTGTGAAAGCTGATCTTGGAGACATAAGGGCGTACCCGGGGAATCCCAGATTGGAGTGTGTAAATGATAGTAAGGAATATTAAAAACCTTCCGAATAAACCCCCAGTTTTTAAGTACAGTCTGAAGTATCTTAAGGCGAATTTAAAAAAAAAATTCTGGTCTCCGAACTTGAATAAAAAGTAATCGTGGTCATAAGGTAAATCGTTTAATAATGCCTGAAACAAGCGGCCCTGTGATGATGCGTCTAACGTGTTCGCAAGTAGCCTAAAGTTTTTAAAGTGAAACGCATGACAGTATGATAGTAGGCCTGGAAGGGCTAAACCTCCAATTTTTAAACCCCTTCTCAATTTTTTCCATGCTATTCTAGATGACTTACAAGCCCATATGAATGATCCAATCTTACCCTGGAGAGTATTGATATCTTTTGAAGAAAATGATAAAGGGATGCAATTATATAGAAAGGTCAATTTGGGGAGAATAGTCATTTTAATAAGGTTAACACGGCCATAGATATTTAGAGGCAAGTTCCCCCATCTTGTTAGAGTTTTATTAATGTCTTTGACCACAGTCTGCCAACTAAATGATGGTATGTTCTTTAACGCTTGAGTTAAATGAATTCCCAAGTATCGCATTTTGTGTTTTACGCCTTGTATGTGTATGTTGTTATTCCAGCCCATTATCTCCGTTTTCTCCTTGTTAATCTGATAGCCTGACAATTTTCCGAATTCTTCTGATAGAGAAAATAGCCTGGGTATTGCCACTGAGTCATTAGAGGTATACAAGAGGAGGTCATCTGCATACAGAGCAGTGTTTAATTACATATTACCAAGCTTAAAAGGTTGAATTATATTGTCGTCTCTGATTCCGCAAACAAAAGGCCCCATGCAAACATCAAACAAAAGAGGGGATAAAGGGCAACCCTGTCTAGTACCTCGGGATACGTCAAACCAATCAGATAGTATTCCGTTAACTAAAACTTTTGCCTTTGGGTTATGATATAATGATTTGACCGCCTTAATGAAAATTAGGGGGAACCCAAATGCCGACATTGTAGCCCATAAATACTTCCAGTTGACCTGATCAAAGGCCTTAGCCGCATCTATCGCAACCAAGGCCAACGGGAGGTTTTTATCGTTGGCATAATCTATGGCCCCTATCACTTGGAATGTTAATTCATTTAGCTGTCTCCCTGGAATAAAACCTCTTTGATCAGGATGGATTATAGATTTTATAATCTTCGATAATCTGGTAGCTAGGATTCCGGAATAGATCTTCATATCTGTATTTAACAGTGAAATTGGTCTGTACGACTCTATTCTCTTTGGATCTTTATTAGGTTTTACTATGAGCGTTATGGTGGCTTCAGCCCAAGAAGGGGGAACAGAGTAGCCTTGAATTAATAAGAGGTTAAAAAGTGCCCTGAGTGTAGATAATAACTGATCTTTATTGTCCATATGGATCTCTATGGGCAGCCCATCTGAACCTGCAGCTTTTCCCCGTTTCATTCTCTTCAATTGGTTTAGTATTTCCCCTTGTGTTGTCTCACTTTCCAGGTATGTCTTATCCAGTTCGGACATTTGAGGTAAATTTTTTGATAGCAACCAAGTTTCTATATCATCCCCATTGGGGTCTTTATCTTCCGTGTAGAGGCTTCTCATAAAGGACCTCGCTTCCTCTCTAATCTCAGCATCTGCCTCTATCAAGTCTCCTGTCTGTCTTCGTAATAGGGCTTTAATACTGTTCCCCGTTCTCTCTTCTCTAGATTTCCAAGCTAAAAGGGCTCCACATTTTTCTCCGTATTCGAAATTCTTTAATTTACTGGTCTCCCACTTTTCTTTAAGAATTTTCTCATCCGAGACTTTAAGCTGAAGTTGTAATTCAGTGAGTTCCTTCTCTATCAAGTGAACTCTCCTGGAGTTAGTTAAAATTGCGTTTTGTAACTCAAGATCTTTTCTTGTTATTGCCGCCAGGTCTACCCTTCTTTTTGCTTTCATACTCTTTCTCTTATAAGTCATTAAAGAGCCTAAGACTCCTCTCAGAAAGGCTTTATATGCCTCCCATACTACCTGGGGGGTAGAGGTACCTGAGTTTATAGTGAAAAATTCTGCAGTTTTATCTTTAACTTCTATTTTTACTTGATTATCTAATAAAAGTGATCTCTCCAGGGTCCATCTTGTTTTTAAAGGAGTTAAGTTCAATACAATTACCATTTCCAGTACTGCATGATCTGACATCCCTGTCGGTGTAAAGGAAAGGAAATTGATGTCTGTGAGGAAATTCTGATCAACTAAAAAGTGGTCAATCCTAGAATAATTCTTATATTTCTTGCTGTAAAAAGTAAACCCTAGTGAGGTTCTGTATTTTTTTCTCCATACATCTAAAAGACTGAAGTCCTTCATTATAGCGTCTAGGATAGCGAGTGATTTTGAGGGAGCGTGATATTTAGCTTTAGAGGTTCTATCTAGCTTTTGGTCAAAGACAAGATTAAAGTCGCCTCCCAAGATTACTGGGCCGGTTGACCCAAATAATGCTATCTCTAGCTTAGATAGTGGGCCCTGGTTATCATCATTCGGACCATAGTATGCAGCCAGTGTGTACGGAATGTTTTTAATATGTACTACTGCTACTAACCATCTTCCTGATTGGTCTGTCTCGTATTTTTTCAGACTTATCCCTCTATTTGCTCGAATTATGATGGAGACTCCCCTTGTAGTGCCAGATTGCCTGAAACAAATTATTTCCTGGACCCACCTTAAATTCTTAAAGAGAGAACTACAGATATCTGCCTCTAAATGGGTTTCTTGTAACATTACAAGATGTGCATCTGAGTTTTTTAGGAATTCACAAATCCTATTCTGTTTCTTTTTTCCCCCAAGCCATTGATATTCCATGACAGGACTTTAAGCCTATATGGATTACTCATAAGCCTACTATCCTCTCGTATCCATCCATAGCTATGTACAAAATATGTTCATCTATATATGAGGATTTTTTATTTTTTATCATTTTCCCTTTGCTCCCTCCACCCGGTGAACCCCCTCCCCCCTGAGGAACCCCCCCAACATACCAGACGATGGCTTCGCCTTTCGGGGCACCTGGGTGAATCCCCTGACTAAATCAAGTATATTATAGCGAGTGAAAAGTAAATCATTAAATAAGTCGTATTCCCTATACTGTTATTTAGTGTTCCCGTGCTTCAATTTACTCTTTTATTTGATCCCTCAGATATTTATATATATATATTTTTTTTTATTATTATTTTTAGGAGTAGTAACAAAATCTGCACTTTATTGATCTTCCTGATCATTTTTCATTCGGCCTAAAAGATTATCGACCTCTTCTGGCTGTGAAAAACTATAGGTCCTATTCTTCCACATAATCCTGAGCAAGGCAGGAAACCTCATCTGCACGTGCGCACCCAATGACCTCAAGTCTGGCATTCTGGTGCCCAGCTCCCATTGTCTCTGTGCAGTTCTTGCACCTATGTCAGACCTGATAAGATAAGGACTGGACCGATAACGAAGATCTGTTTTCGACAGGCATCTCCCCAGAATGAGCTCCTTGACGCTAAATGTTTGAGAATTTACTAATATTTTCCTAGGTGCTTTCCTGTCTGTGCGTCTCTTATAAGGGTCTCTATGCACTCTTTGAATTTCGGCTTCCAGGTCTATGTCTGGGCGATCTTTTAATACGCCTTCTCTCAGGAGTTTACAAACAAATCCCTTTATGTCCTCCAACTCTTCCCCCTCTGGTATTTTCAGAATCCTTAAGTTGTTCCTTCGTGCCTGGGTCTCCAATCTCTCAACGTCCATAGCCAGTGTTCTATTTTGGGCCTTCAAAGTATCTATATCTTTTAAGTTTCCATGTACGGTTTTGTTTAGTACAGCTACTTCTGTTTCCAGATTTCCTGTGCGAAGAGTAACATCATCTAACTTAGATTCCAAAAGATCGAATCTGTCATGTATTGTTTTTTGATTAGTCTCTGATATCTCAAATTTTGACATCATATCACTTCTCAATGATCAAAAGAGATCCCCCAAGCGATCATTCTCTTGCTCACACGATTCTTCGGAGCCTCTCCTCGTTCTAGTAAGAGCTGGAGCTGAGTCTGATTGATTGTCCTTATTAAGATCCTGCCTCCTGGTTCCCTCACCAGCCCCCTTAGAGCTACTTTGTACAGGTTTAGCTGTTACCGGATACTCTTAGGTCTGGTGTCCTGCTTTCCTTGCGTTTTGTCACCAGAAGGTGCTTTATTTAAATTAGCAGGAGTAGATGGTGCAGGGGGTATACCTGGATTTTTAAACTCAGGAGGATTCGACTGAGCCTGTTGCTGCTCTAAACCAGCCGGTTTCAAGGTCTCAGCACCCCCCTCCTCCTCACATATCACTCCCCCATTCAAGGGGACCAATGACCCAGCATTTTCCATGTTGCCCAAGTTCTCCAAGGGCCTAAAACGAATTTTTAGAGATATAGTGCTAGTACTATCCTCCATTCGCGTGGAGGAACTCCTAGCCTGATCTAAAACTTTAAAGTAGGATTTGAGTGAAGGGTGCTCTTCACCACCTGGTTTTCAAGGGTTACTCCCTTAGATTTTTTACTAAGGTAGTTTTTTGTTTTTTCTTTTACATGGGGTTAATGGCATAGGTCTTTCCCTCTCTTCAAATTCCAAGGCACCCCTCTCTTTTAGCTCTACCCTGGATCTCAGCTGATATCTGTTCCTTCTTATTGGAGGGGTGTTCCTCCTTCTCGCTGTACTCGGGGTTATATCTACAATGGCAGGCTCGACTGCAGCGTTTAAAACAGTTACTATTGCCTTTTTTGCTGACTCAACAGGTTTCAATAAAGCCGGCTCCTGCACTGATAGTATGTTCAAATGTGCGAGGTTATTTTTAACAACTGGAGCCTCAGTCTGCGTTTGATCCATACAACCCTGCCTCCCAGAAGAAAACACGTAATTTGCTGCTTGATCCCCCTTCTCACCACACCTTACCGCAAGTGAATAGAGCTTCTTCCCAGTCTCCGTCTTGCAGGGTTGTTTATAGACATTAAACACCGGACCTCTTAGTTTGATGTGAAATAGAACGGAGCGGAATCTGCTCCACAGACACCACCGGCGTTCTTCCAGCGTGAGTGATAACGTAGGTGGGCGCAGGTCCTAGCGCCGACCTCTTCTTTGCGTGTCTGAGCCAGCCGTCGCCTCAATGCAGGGGACATACGGCTTCAAAATCTCTTCTCGCGCAGAACTCGTTCTCTCTCCATTTAGTCTTCAGGGATCCCTAGGTGCGTCCACGACCGGCTCTCAGCCCGCCGCCATGTTCCTCGTGGGCGTGGCCTCGTCGTTTCCCCCTGCTGCTGTGGTTCGATGAATCAAACACCTCGGTGTAGGATTTTGAGTTGATTGAGTCGGAGACGGGCCGGAATCGCAACTTCTTTCGGCGAGGATAGCGCCGATGGCCAATCCTCGTCATCCAATTTCAAACCATCGCTAGTCCAGACCTCTCGAAGCCGCACCAACAGATCCGCTCAATTATTAATCAATTTCTTATATATCAAAGAAATGGTGCTGTCGGGCACGTGGCCGTCAAGCACCCGATCTTCTAGTGGGGAGGATTCAGGAATATCCATGCCCTCAGGAAAAACCGAACTCAGCGCATGGGTAATCTGGACATAACGGAAGTATTCTCTATCACTCAGCTCATACTCTACCTTCAGTGCCTCAAAGGTCTTGATTTTACCCTTGACCCATAGGTTACTCAACTGCTAATGCCAATCATATCCCATTTTTCAAATCCTTTAGTCTTCCATAGGGAACCCAGTCTTTCGGACGTATAAAGCGGAGTCGCACGGGTCAGGCGATCCCCCCACCCCGTTGCCGCACTCGCATCATACTACGCTCGTACTGCTATCTTGGTAGGTCCCGAGAGTTCCCTACCCACTGCTTTGGAATAAAGGGCCCTGTTGTAATCCCCACCAGGTAACAGGTATTTATCCATCTCGAATGCAAGATTAGAGGCAGGTCCATACATTCCATGATTAATCGCTCCCAACTGAGCAGCCCAGTAATATCGCCTGATATACGGAAGTGCCATACCTCCATCATACCAAGGAAGCGTAAGCTTGGAGAGGGCAATACACGAGCGTCCATTCCAAATCAATCGCCTCTGCAAACTCTCCACCTCACAAAAATAACTCGCCGGAACAACATCGAAAGTATTCTGGAGCGCGTATAAAAATTGCGGTAAGGACATCATTTTAAAGAGGGCCACGCGCCCAATCGGTGAAAGCGGCAATCTGAGCCAGCCCGCAACGTCCGTTTTAACCTCTGGAGGGAGGGGGAGCAGGTCACGATCATAACGAGCCACAGGATCTAGGGTTATAAAAATCCCCAGGTACTTAAATCCCGATTGCGACACCTGAATGGGACAACGACGTGGCAGAGGGGGAGCACCACCCAACAGTACATAGACACAGGACTTGGTCCAGTTGATCACAAGACCGGAGTTCTTGCCGAACGATGTGAGCACATCAAACAATACATTCAACGACTTACGAGGGGACGTAAGATGCAACAGAATGTCATCAGCGTAGAGCGATATGCAATCCTCAAACTCCGGGGTCCACTGAATACCTTTCATAGAGGGTTCCCAACGCAGCCAGGCAGCCAAGGGCTCCAGGGCAAGGGCAAACAGAAGAGGGGAAAGAGGACAGCCCTGTCGCGTACCCCTCCCGAGAACAAGAGGCTTAGAGACTCGACCATTCACCACCACTTGTGCCAACGGCTCCTCATACAAAAGTTTCACTCAGCTAATGAAACCCGGACCAAAACCAAATTTTGCAAGAGCGGCCCAGAGGTATGGCCACTCCACCCTATCGAAAGCCATTGTTGCATCCAGAGAAACCAAAATGGCCGGCTCACGCAGCGACGCCGCCCTTGCGAGAACACCATTCAAGTGCCTCAGGTTAAGGGCTGTATTGCGATGTGGAATGAAACCTGACTGGTCCGGATGAATCAAGTCACTAATTACTTTTATCAAGCGGTTACCCAACCACTTTGCGAGAATCTTTGGTTCGGCGTTTAAGAGCGAAATGGGCCTATATGACGCACATCGATCTCGTGGTTTCCCCTCCTTGTCGATCACTACGATGGTAGCAAGACACTGATCACGAGGAAGGGAGCCAACGTCTTGCGACTCTAAGATCATATCACGGAGATAGGGCGCCATTTTGTCAGGACGCAGCTTGTAGAGCTCGATGGGCAGGCCGTTAGGACCCAGGGCCTTGCCCGAGCGCACAGAGCGAATAGCGAGGGCTATCTCGTCAGCTGAGAATGCCGCATCCATTAAGTCTCTATCCGAGTCCCACAGGCTAGGCAATGCAATGTCACGCAACAACAGAAGGGAGTCTTTCTCCCGTCTATCAGAGGATGGAGAGTACACCTTACGAAAATTTTCAGCGAAACACTCAACAATCTCAGCCGGATCAGTCACACACTCCATCAACTTTCTCAATCACAGGAACCACACAACTTGCCCTCTCCCTTTTATCCAGCCAAGCAATCAGTTTCCCAGCCTTATCACTCAAATCATACAGCCTGCCCTGTTGCTCTCTACTCATGACTTTTGCGACATCCGTCACCAGGGCCCTATAGTCCAGTTGTTTGAGGCTGAGGGCATGAAGTTTGTTGCGAGTCGCACCCAATTCTAGGTTCCTTTTTAGCTCAGTTATTTCAGCCTCTAAGCGGACCACCTCCTCATTCTTAGGTTTTGTAGCACCAGCAATTAACAATAATGCCTGTCCTCGGATGACCGTCTCAAAATGCCTCCCACAGTGACACCGAGGAGGACACGGACCCCTCGTTCTCAGCAAAATATTGATCAAGGGACTTAATCAAAGCAGCTCGAGTGTTGGGGTCACGGAGGTACCAGGGATTGATCGGGGCAACTCGTCCCTCGACACTCATAGTAGTGCCGATCTGAAGCCACAATGGGGAGTGATCTGATATACCCCGAGCCAGATGTCTAATTTCCCTAACAGTGGAGGCCTGCGCCGCCGGCACCAAGATATAGTCAAGTCTGGAGAGACTGCCGTGGGCCCCAGAGTGATAGGTGTATTGTGTCTGTCCCAGATGCATCAACCTCCAACAGTCTATCAAGCCCAGAGTCTCCAGAAACCCACTTAACCAGGAGTGTGACCTGGTGAGGTCTCTGGGGGGGTAGCGATCTACTCTACCGGAGACAATTGAATTAAAATCTCCACCCATCACCAGAATACCATCTGGGAGCCCGAGTATCATACTCCCGAGATCCGCAAAAGTCGAGGTCTGTAGACCAGGCGGGACATATACGGAAACCAGCGAAACAGTCCTCCCCTCCAACCTCCCTGTGATTGCAGCGTAGCGCCCTCTGTCATCCAGGGTCACGTTGTCTATTTCCAAAGGGAGGGAGTTCTTGACAAGGATGCCCACGCCCCTAGAGCCAGTAGTGAACCCAGAGTGTACAGCCAGACGATATCCTCGCCGGTTCATGGCATGGCAAGTGTTTCCAATCAAGTGCGTCTCCTGCAACAATACAACATCAGGGGAGAGGCGCCTCAACAGTTGCAACACAACACCCCGCTTAATCCTATCCCCCAACCCATTGACATTCCTACACAGCAGTTTCAACCCACTACCCCCATCCCAGCAGCAAATGCGGAATCCACCCCATGGCGAACACAGTGCCCAGACAGAAGAATCGACGTTGCCTTGAGAAGAAATAGAACTCCAAACACCCCCTACCGCCCCCAACATGATCCCAATACAACACCCCCCACCCTGCACCCCTGCGTTAAACTCAAAAACATCCCCAACTTGCAGTGTATCTGTCGCCCTAACATTAACTAGTCTACGCAAAGAAAGCCAGGGGAGGAAAGAGTACCACTCCCCCCGCCACCCTCGGGTATGCAGACATAAGTAGCATAAGTATGAAAGATATCAGACCAAGCTTCATGGTATATTAACTGTTCGGAAGTCAGGAACCACATTGTCATTCTTGCTCCGGCGCGCCACCCTCTGCTCCACCGAGTGTTCCGTCTGATAGCTCCGCTTTGGCAAAGTGTCCAACCAGTCACTCACGTTCTCAGGGCGGTCAAAGAAAAACGTCCGTTCCTCATATTCGACACGGAGCCTGGTTGGAAACAGCATCGCATATTTCAGGCCCATGTCTCTCAAGCGTCGCTTCACCCCCTGAAACCCCATCCTCTGTCTCTGAACGAACTGGGTAAAGTCCGGGTAGAAGCTCACCGTTGAGTTTTCAAACTTCACTGGGCCACCCACCCGCGATGCCTGCAGGATAGCGTCTCTGTCTCTGAAGTTGAAAATCCTGGCAATATTCGGCCTCGGAGGGGCACCCGGCTTCGGTTTCCCCTCCGGTACCCGGTGTGCGCGTTCCACGGCAAAGAATTTACTTAGGCCTCTGGGGGCGAGAAGATTTAAAATGAGGTCCTCCACAAGCAGATTTGCAGCGGAATTGTCTGATTTTTCAGGGACCCCAATAATACGTACATTTTTACGTCTAGCCCTGTTTTCAAAATCCTCAAGTCGACGAGAGATGAGATCATTGGAGGATCGCAAGCTGCCAACCTCCGTCTGTAAGTCGGACACATCGGTTGTAAGACTGGAGGTCTTTAGATCTAAGGATTTGACCTTCTCATTCGTTTTCGGTAGGTCAGCTCTGATCAAATTGACGTCATTGGCTACGGTGTCGAGCTTAAGGGCGAGAGCCTCATATTGCTGGCCGATGGAGGTCTTGATACAAGCAATGGTGCCTATGACATCTTGCAGGGTCAACTCGAACGACGCAGCCGGGTCCTCCCTCACCTCCTCCAGAGTCTTACTCATAGTACCAGGGGGCCCCTTAGGCTGGGTATACCGATCCATGACGTTTGTTTGAGTTGCCCCCCCCCCGGAGAGGTGTCTTGGTTTTCCGCTTCTCTGTATCGGGCCTGCCCGCCATGTTGAGCAAAGTGCCCCCGAGGGGCCTTTGGGACCTGGTGAGAATGGCCCTTCGCTGTCTACCCACCGGAGTCCTCAGAAGCGGGCGCCAGGAGCTGTGGCCCAGCGCACAAACGCCAGAGACCATTGGCACACAGTAAATCCACAGCTAGACCTCGGGCAACCAAATAGATCTTGAGACAGGACCGGGCCAATGACAGAAAGCAAAACCGAAAGCTAACTCCAGGCAGCAGGCTGTGCCCAGGGGGCCGTTGTTGTTGAACTACTGCCTGGGCATCCTTGCGACTCGAACCCCTGGCTTCGCCTTGGGGTGGGCCTCAAAAGTTCAGGATGTCGGCGTGGCCAAGGCGGCAAGCATGGCGGATGCAGCTTAAGCGAGCTCCGTCCCGCCGGCGATATATCCATTGATTATCCTGTGTCTCCCCGACCCAAAGTCATCCAAAAAGGAGTGTCCAGCTATGGGAAGCGACCGTAAAGCCCCAACGGCGATCTGAGCGACATTGGTGCTCTAACAACGGCGATCCAGACTCCGAGGCGGCGCGGCCTTCCTCGCGCGCAGACGCCGGGACCTCGAGTTTGTGAGGGCTCGGGCAGAAGTGCGGTGAGGCCGGGGCCTGAGAAGAGCGGTGAACTGGTTCGCGCTTTCGAGGGACGGTGGCCCGCGACACCCACGCTGAGCGGCGCGGAGGAGGTGGCGACCCTGCAACATCGCTGCAACGTCGAACCATCGGTGGCTGGGTGAGCTGCAAACAGGAGGTGTGTGAGGGGGGCGGGGCTGATCACGTTTGGCGGTCTATTCTGACCGCGGGAGGCCTTATGTGCTGCGGGCAATGAGAGTCATTTCTCCCTTCCCCCCGCCCTCCGGCGGATCCGTGAGGACGGTAGCGGCGCTCCCTATAGTAGCGGCTGGTGACTTGTGGCGAACCCCCTACTCGGCGGTTAAATCGGACCGCGGGGTGGGCCCTCGAGTGCGGGGGGGCCCGGAAAATTTCATAAATTGGACCCTGAGCGGAGGCGGACTGACGGGGAGACGGGGGTGAGCGAAAGACGAAGCCGATTGCCCCCGTGGACCCTGTGGGTGACCGCGTACGAGAGTCCCTAGGGCCCGCAAAAGGGGATCCTTGGCGGAGAGGTGTTCGGGCCCTCGGAGTGGCTTCTAACCTGAGGCCATAATGACCA
Source organism: Lissotriton vulgaris (assembly GCF_964263255.1). Classification (NCBI taxonomy): domain Eukaryota; kingdom Metazoa; phylum Chordata; class Amphibia; order Caudata; family Salamandridae; genus Lissotriton; species Lissotriton vulgaris. Next base: position 335,539,101 of record NC_141693.1, on the reverse strand, counting down.
GGGGTGGCAACAGTGGCGGTGCCTCGAAACAAGGAACAATCGATAAATTTACGGGGCCGACTGGAGGAGCCGGAGCCTCAGGGGGCCATCAGGCGCCGGGTCCCGACAATGCGGCCCTCATGGCGGCGATAACGCAATCCAGAGACATGCTGGATGCCAAAATTGGGGCAGTTTGAGCGGACGTTACTTTGCTGCGTCAGGACCTGCGAAACGCTGTGGCCCGTATTGCTGAGACTGAGGCCAGGATCACGGGGTGGAGGACGACGTGGCGACGCTAAAGAAGAAAGTAGCCGCCATGGAAGGAACTCAAAAGGGCCTATCACTTCGAGCCGAAGATGCGGAAGGGAGGGCTCGGCGAAACAATCTACACTTTGTGGGATTTCCGGAGGGATGTGAGAAGGGCGACATGGAGGCCGTCCTGACCCGGTGGTTGGAGGGGTGGCTCCCCCCGGAATCCCTTTCGCGCTGTTTTATTATTGAACGAGCGCTCCGAGCACTGGTCCAGAAGCCGCCGGTGGGGGCGTGCCCTCGACCGGTGATAGCCAAGCTACTCAACATCGACAGGCACGAACAAAAGAGCCCCTGCTATTTGAGAACCACAAAATCCTAATATTCCCAGACTACACTAGGCTGGTGCAGCAACAAAGACAGTCCTTTACAGCGGCTAAGGCGCGGCTGAGAGGCCTCAATATCCAATATGCCTTGCTCTACCCGGCCCGCCTCCTTGTGGTCTTCCAGTCCCGGACCCAATTCTTCAATACTCCGGAAGAGGTCTTCACCTGGACGGACGAGACGGTCCAGATCAGAGTACATACCCCTCCGGGCCATGACTCGGACTCGTCCTCCACGGCGGGGCCTCCGAGGTCCCCCTCGGCGATCGCGGAGCAGGAGCAACTGGAGGTCGCGCTCAAAGAAAAATCCTCCTCCCAACGATGGGGCGGCGGAGTCGACCAAAACTGTAGACTCTCAGAATCCAGAGGTATGAGGCCTTTTGTCACTCAACGGAATCCGGGCATGGGCCCTGAGGAGTGACTGGAGGGACAGACTCTCTTCGCGGGCGAAGAATACTATTGAAATGCACTACCTGAGTCATTTGCCACATTGGTAACTGTGTGATTAAGGGACGTGGGTTGGGGGACAGTAAAGAGAGGGCGGACACAACCTCTCTGTTAAGTGGGGGGTAAGTTGGGACTAAGAGGGTAGTTCATGGGGATCCATTGGGATAGTGGGTCTCTGACCTCCCGTTGGGGGCGGGGGATGATCTATTCCGCGACAGGTACTTCAATGTTGCTGATGTATGGGGAGGGGGAGGAGGGGGTGTTGTGGGGACAGTTTGGGATGAGGGGAGGGTGGGCGAGTGTCCTGACATGGTTTTTGGCTCTATTTCGGAGTGATGATGACTTTAAGCTTTCTAACATCTATAATCTGTATTCTTACCTTGTGTTGGCCCTTTTAAGCCCTTTTTTCCAGACCTAGAAGAGGATAGCTGCTTAATTAGATGATAGATCCCTTATTCTTGACTCTAATCATCTATTGCCTATTGGCTTTGACATAATTATGTGTCCTTTGTGGTCCTGACTTTATATTACACATTGGTATGGTTTGTGTAGGTACTCTGACAGAGCTAAGGGTTATTTCATCCTTCTCAGGCCTACAAGGCCCAGAACTAGAGAGACTCCATTTTGCTTTCTATCCCTGCAGAGCTGAGATGCTTGCAGGGTAAAGGTAATGTTTATAGTTAAAGCTGTTGTCTACTTGGAGAGAACCGGTCTGGGCCAGCCCTTATCGGTAGGCTGTATTATTCTCTGTGGGGAAGACACCACAAATGGCCGGCCGGCTGGGTCCTTGGCGCGGAGTGGTGCAGAGATCTGATGGGCGGCGGGCTGATGGCTGGAACTTTCCATGAGGAAACAGCATTCCATATTAGTGAAGTGCAGAGGCGGAGTCAGTTAGTTGAGCTGGAGTTGAAGAAAGAGCTTGAGCTGGAGAGAGTTCGAGCGAGAAAGAGTTGAGCTGGAGTTGCAGAAAGAGCTTGAGCTGGAGAGAGTTCGAGCGAGAAGGAATTGAGTTGAGCTGGAGTTGCAGTGAGTTGAGTTGGAGGAGCGGAAAGAGTTCGAGCTGGAAAGAGTTTGAGCTGGAAGCAGTTGAGTTGGATTGAAGCAGAGGAGAGGAGTGGAGTTGCAGAAGGAGTGGAGAATCAGAAAGAGTTTGAGTTGAATTGGAGCAGAGGAGAGGAGTGCAGTTGCAGGAGGAGAAGAGCCAGAAGATGCTTGGAATAGAGAGAAGACAGACAGTCAGTGAGCTGGAACTGAAGGAAGCAGTCAGAAGCAGTTACTTATCAGGAGGAGTTGTGAATAGCTGGAGTCTGAAGTAATGCCTTTTGGAAGAGACTGAAGTTATATCGTGGATTAGTCTGTGGGAGCAGCTGGAGTGAATTGGACATTAGCACAGAGGCAATCAAATAGAGTGAAGAAGCTAGTGGAGCGAACGGTTATCAGAGCGACAGAAACCATTAGACTGAAGTTGGAAGGTGGAGAGAGTTCGTGGGGGAGAGGAATCCAGTGCAGAGTGATCAGCGCAGATGTGTGTCCAAGAGTGCAGGAGAGGATCTAAGACGAGCTAAGGCACAGACGAGAGAGGAGCCTAGATGACAGCTAGAGCAAGACCTCATACCCCTCAGGTGATATCCTTCTGTATTTCCAAACATTAACCTTGTCCTTATACCATATGTCTAATCCTTTTTCTTTCAGTGGTGTGTTACAGTTCCTGTTAGTTACAGAGACCCCGCAGATCTGTGTATGTGTCTATTCCCATTCTATTGTTATTGTAATAAAGATACCCCAGTTCTTAGTGAACCAGTGTGCATGTGTTGTTCTTATGATAGAGCTAACCTTTCTTCTAACCAGTTGTTATATATATAGCAACTGATGGATCAAAAGGGAGTAAGAGCGCTTAAATCAGGGAATAACTTTTGCATACAGTGTGTGTCTCTTGTTCTTAAAGCGCATGTAACCTTTCCTTCTAGTCAGGTGTTACAGCCAGAACAGATGCTGCCCCTGATCAGGTAAGTAGCCACAGAATAATTAGGGAGAGAGAGGAGCCCTTGAGCTAAGAGAATAGATATACACTAAGTAATTCGGCCATTCCAAAATATTATTGTAGTAGTGAACCTCTAGTGAATAGTGAGAGAAACTTCCCAACATAGAGAGAGAGAGAGAGCTGAAGGTATTCATAGGAAAGTGATGATCGTTGGTAAGCGGCGTTAATGAGAATACCAGGTGGGAGACTGGTACTTAGGTTCGCCGGATTGTGGACCGGGCTGTGAGTTAGAGAACACTGGGGGGGACACCAGTGCTTAGGTCCGCCGGATTGCGGATCGGGCTGTGAGTTAGAGAACACTGGGGGGGACACCAGTGCTTAGGTCCACCGGATTGTGGACAGGGCTGTGAGGAAGAGAGCACTAGGGCTGCAGACCAGTGTATAGGCACGCAGGATTGCGGAGGTGCCGAGCGAGCTCTGACTGTGGTCAGTGTGTAATGGTAAATAATCAGAACTGCCCCAGGTTAGATTAGTCTGGACCCATGTGATCCCGAGACTATGAGGTATGAGTGTGGTGTAGGGCATGGACGTCCTTAGTAATCAGTGAGTATTCCTAGTAATCCCTATAGATTTAGTGGTGTTTCTGATGATATGAGCTTGTATATTGCGAGTTCCCCATCCTCAGGTAGGTACCCAGGTGCCTGGATAGATGGGTCCTGAGGAGGGAGGTGGTTACGTTTTGGCCGGGTTGGTGGTGCTCTGATGAGCTGGTCCTATCTGGTCTGAGAATCCGGTCATAACAGCGAGCTAGTTGGGTGGGGTGGAGTAGCCGGGAGTAAGTTGAGGGAGAGGTGGGAGGGGGTAGCTTTCAACTGCACAGTATTCATTCAGGTACTATTGAAGCAGGATGTGTGTATGTGGTCTCTGACGCCCGGACCATTGCTCTTTCTACCTATAGATGGCGGTTGATGCACATGAGGCAGGCTTTCAGAGGGCTTTGATGCGTGTTGTGAGTTGGAACGTACGGGGGCTACTGGATAAAATAAAGAGGGGTGCAGTCCTGCGACTAGGGAAGAAAGAAAAGGCAGATGTCCTACTTTTGCAGGAGACTCACCTCCTAGGCACCAAGGCCCTTAGCTTGCAGAGATACGGTTATCAGCAGGTATTTCATGCTGGCTTTGTGAGGGGATCCCGGGGAGTGGCTGTCTTGGTACACCGCAGGCTGTCCTATGTTCACGAGACTCAATGGGTTGATGCTCATGGCAGATATGTCTTTGTCCAGGGCAGGATAGGTGCAGAGCCGGTAGTTTTTGGGAGTCTATATGCCCCACCTCCCCTGGAAGGAGCCCTTATAGAAAAATTGTTCGGTGTGTGGGCTGAAATACCAGATGTTATGGCAGTAGTAGGTGGCGATTGGAATGATGTGATGAATGGACGGATGGATCGCCACAGGCTGAGGGGAGATCTGCCAACAGACACACACACTAAATTGAGCGACATAGTGAGAGGGATGGGATGGGTTGATGCATGGCGATACCAACATGCCCACAGCCGTGAATACACTTATGTTTCGGCTGTTCATAAAGTCCTTTTCCAGAATAGATTATCTGTTCATTCCCCACACCTGGGTGGGGAGGGTGGACTCCACTTCCATATTGCCACGCGGCCTGTCGGATCACTCCCCGACGACGCTAGACTTACGTCTCGATAGAAAGTGGCAGCCATTCAGGTGGCGCCTCTCAACATGGCATTTACAGCAAGATAGCTATCAGACTCATATGAGGGAAGTGATTGCTCATTACTGGAGCGACAATGACAGATTAGATACAGATGATATGACCCTCTGGGAAGCTCTGAAGAATTTGACTGGTGTGCTGCAGCCCGTAAGACATGGAGGGACAATATAGAGAGAGAGGCTAATCAGGTCCAGGACTTAGAAGAAAGATGTCGCACAGAGGGGGTTGAGGAGGATGTCGGGCAGTTGCTATTGGCGCAGCAGTCGTACGCCTCCCTGCTACTGGATGAGGCTAGACAGCTGTTGCTAGCGAAGCAGAGTAGGATATACCAGTGGGGCGATAAGTCCAGCACTATGCTATATAGGCTTTGCCAGAGTACTTTTCATGCACAGTCACTACCGGGTCTTCGGGACGACACAGGGGCGTCCATGACGGCCCCGGCGGAACCACCAGCCAGCTTTGCACAGTATTATGCGGCCCAATATGCTCCTCTGGAGACCCTTCCGGCAGCAGACATCAAAAAATTCCTGGCCGACCTCCCGCCGCGAGCGTTATCGGATGAGGGGCGCGATCGCCTTGAGCTCCCTCTGTCGGCTGAGGAGCTGGGTACAGCCCTTGGTGAACTTAATGTTGGTAAAGCCCCCGGACCTAATGGGTTCCTGAGTGAATTTTTTAAGAAGTTTCACCTCCAATTAGGGACGCACTATGGAAGGGCTCTGGAGCCAGCCAGAGAGTGTGGCCGACTTCCGATGGACTGGCGGCAAGCCGAAATTGTGGTCTTTTGTAAGCCGGGGAGGCCCCCTGACCAGCATGAGTCTTATGGACCTATATCGCTATTGAATATCGAAGCGAAAATACTGGCGAAGGCGTTGGCTAATCGCCTTCTCCCATACTTTACAGACCTTGCCACCCAGACCAGGACGGCTTTTTGCCTCATAGAGCAACAAGACACAATATTAGGCGTGCACAGGTGGCAGTGAAGGCGGCCCGGGCGGCAGGGATTCCAGCGGCGCTACTATTGCCTGATATAGATAGAGCCTTTGACTCATTGAGTTGGGTCTACCTCCATGCACTCCTGTCCCGCCTGAACCTCGGGCCTCACTTCCTGTCATATCTGCAGCTGCTCTACACAGATCTGACGGCGTCGGTGAGAGTGGTTGGAGAGGTGTCCGATCCCATCTGTATAGGTCAAGGCACCAGACAGAGATGTCCCCTATCGCCATATTTATTTGCCCTGGCGATGGAGCCGCTAGCGGCGTGGGTACGGGTGGATGCACAGATGCGAGGAATTGAGTGGGAGACGGGACCTGCTGATAGAATCGCACTATATGCAGATGACGTCCTCTTTTTTCTCACAGACTTGAACAGATCTGGTCCGCGGGTTCTGGATATCATGCGAATATTCGGGGAGGTGTCGGGCCTGCATCTGAACCTGAGAAAATCGGCGTTGTGGGTGTTGGGGGAGCGCGGATGCCTAGGTTCCTGGGCAACAGCACTGCAGGAAGCGACTGGAGGCCTTAAATACCTGGGAGTGTTTTTGACTGATTTACGCGGGGTCTCCTGGGCACGCAATGTGGTGCCTGTATGGGACCGAGTCCGATCAGACATGGCAACATGGTCCCGCATGACCCTCCCTGAACGTATACGGCCGCTCGGCCATATATAAGATGGTAGCTCTCCCGCGTCTATTATATCAACTACAGAATCACCCATATGCTATTCCACCGCAGTGGTTTAAACAGGTGGATTCAGCGTTAAGCCAGTTTCTTTGGGCTGGGGGAGCGGTGAGAGTAGCACTTCGCACATGCTTCCTCTCCACGTACTGTGGGGGCCTAGTAACATCGGTCTTTCTAGTGTAAGAAACACGTCTGAGACATTTACTTGCATGAATTGTTTCTACCGAATATAAGCCTGGTCGAATGCCACCTGTCTGTCGCACGCCATAGGGAGTAGTCTCCTGGCATGGTTGGATGTGCCTTGTTTGGGACATACTCCAGATCAAACTACAGTAAAAATGTTTTACAGGAGGCGAATAATGTTGTATATTTATTAACGTTTTGAGCAATGTAGTCCGCAGTATCATTGATGCAATTTTCTTTCCAAACAAACCATTTTTCGTTTTTGAACTGTATGCGCATGCGCGATAGAGTAGTGTCTCTTTCCGCTTTTACACCCACGGATGTGTGAGACTTAAAACTTTAGAGAATTACATTCTCATATGACGCTTGTAACACTGCATTGAAACAGCGACTGATTAAAGAATTCTGTTTACGTATGATGGAATGGGTTTGTAACAACAAACCTCATCTGCGTGTCCAGCACCATGTGCGCATGCGCGATGGAGAAGTATTCTGCTTAGTTGTTTGCTCCGTTAGTTTGTCCAGTAGGGTGCCCCGTATTCCCCGTCCGCCTCATTAATCACCGTTTGGCGTCTACTTAAGAGCAGAGGGCGACCTTGTGAGTGCCTCCACTTCCGCTTGGCCCATGGACAGAGGTACTGACGGACAGGTGAGTGTCCTTTTTGGACTCTCCTCATTGTAGCTGGGCTGTGCAGCTGAGAGCAGTTTAGTTAGTCTCTGTTCGGGCAAGGAGACCACAAGCAGTCTGTCAAGTCCTTATTTCTTTCAATATGACTGAGATATAGAAGGGGTCTTTGATGAACCTAACTTCTTGAAAGGGCTCCTTATCGAGGGTAGCCCAGGTGGTTCTCTTTGGACCTATTTCCAGTCCCCCTCACTAGTACCACTAGATTGCTTTTTATAAAGTTTCCAAAATACATAATTGAATGAGAGGTTTCAATTCCATCATAAGATTTTTCAGAGGCATTCTAGAATGTCTGGATTATGCTATCTTCAATGCGACAAATGGGTAGCGGGGTAATATGTAAACTTAGTTTGACAGTTGGGTACACATCACACGTTCGTTGGGTTGGAGTGTAGAGCAATTGGCTTGGGCACTGTAGAACTGTGGGTTTACTGTGTCCTTTTTCTACACCACAGAGCGGGGCCTCATACTCCCGAGCGGTTGCCGGGTGAGGTGAGGTCTTCACCCACACAAAGCTGGGTGAGTATCACATTGAGGAAATGCCTCGAAGTGATAAAGCTATAATGCTTGTTTAAATATGCAGAATGTAAATTATTCATGCAGGTGTGATTTGTCTATGCAGTCTCTCTGTATGCAGGTGGTTGTGTGTATGTAATCTAGTGTTGTTGTACAATACATTTTTGTTTATTGACAGGAAGAAGAAATGCTTCTCTCCCACCAGTGGACGTTCTACCGTTAAAGTTCCTGGTAGATATGTATCTTTCTACTAGTAATCTTATCGCTACTTTTCACTTTGCACTACAATTGTGATTATGGCTGCAGTAGCTGATTTTTATTAAGGTCCTGAAGAATGCCGGGGAAAAGCCCCTTAGGCTGAAACATGTTGACCGTACTGCACAAGCGCCATAGGGTAGTCATTCTACCAGGCGCAGTTTTTTATCTCTTGACACACGGACTTTAGTTTACATGCTCTTTTAGAGTCTGTGTAGTTAATTTTATTTATCACTTTCATTTGAGCACTGCACTTTACTTAGTCCTCCACATGGTAAACATTTTTGGCTAGTTTTCTGACATCCAGTTCTACACCGGCACTACATGGCTGGCTGTGATATGGATTGATCTGCAATTCCCACATGACGCAAACTCCACCGCCAGGGTGGTCTGATGGGATTTTGTACTAGCTTTGTGTTTCCAATAACCTCCAGCAACGTTGGTTCACACATGCAGCCTACTGTCCCTTAGTCACTGCTATGGTCACACACCACTTCCAGACCTGTTCTGCTCTCTTGTGTGTTTTTTCTGACTATTGGGGAGCGAGCAGACAGGTCGTTAAATATTCCCCCCGACCCTCCACACATGTTTGTTTGTTAGCATTTAGAGCAACTTTTTAGTTGCGGGTCTAGTAATTTTGGATGCGAACACAGTTTTTCGCATCCTAATAGCTCACCTAACTTAATTGTGTATGTCTCCCTCCTGTCTACCCAGTCACCACCATATTCCCCATCTAAAAACATTTGTTGGCAACATTTTCTGTGCTTTGCACGTGATGGAAACATAATAATTATAACAATTTTTTGCTCCATGGTGGTCTTTCTAGTGTAAGAAACACGTCTGAGACATTTACTTGCATGAATTGTTTCTACCGAATATAAGCCTGGTCGAGTGCCACCTGTCTGTCGCACCCCATAGGGAGTAGTCTCCTGGCATGGTTGGAGGTGCCTTGTTTGGGACATACTCCAGATCAAACTACAGTAAAAATGTTTTACAGGAGGCGAATAATGTTGTATATTTATTAACGTTTTGAGCAATGTAGTCCGCAGTATCATTGATGCAATTTTCTTTCCAAACAAACCATTTTTCGTTTTTGAACTGTACGCGCATGCGCGATAGAGTAGTGTCTCTTTCCGCTTTTACACCCACGGATGTGTGAGACTTAAAACTTTAGAGAATTACATTCTCATATGACGCGTGTAACGCTGCATTGAAACAGCGACTGATTAAAGAATTCTGTTTACGTATGATGGAATGGGTTTGTAACAACAAACCTCATCTGCGTGTCCAGCACCATGTGCGCATGCGCGATGGAGAAGTATTCTTCTTAGTTGTTTGCTCCGTTAGTTTGTCCAGTAGGGTGCCCCGTATTCCCCGTACCCCTCATTAATCACCGTTTGGCATCTACTTAAGAGCAGAGGGCGACCTTGTGAGTGCCTCCACTTCCGCTTGGCCCATGGACAGAGGTACCGACGGACAGGTGAGTGTCCTTTTTGGACTCTCCTCATTGTAGCTGGGCTGTGCAGCTGAGAGCAGTTTAATTAGTCTCTGTTCGGGCAAGGAGACCACAAGCAGTCTGTTAAGTCCTTATTTCTTTCAATATGACTGAGATATAGAAGGGGTCTTTGATGAACCTAACTTCTTGAAAGGGCTCCTTATCGAGGGTAGCCCAGGTGGTTCTCTTTGGACCTATTTCCAGTCCCCCTCACTAGTACCACTAGATTGGTTTTTATAAAGTTTCCAAAATACATAATTGAATGAGAGGTTTCAATACCATCATAAGATTTTTCAGAGGCATTCTAGAATGTCTGGATTATGCTATCTTCAATGCGACAAATGGGTAGCGGGGTAATATGTAAACTTAGTTTGACAGTTGGGTACACATCACACGTTCGTTGGGTTGGAGTGTAGAGCAATTGGCTTGGGCTCTGTAAAACTGTGGGTTTACTGTGTCCTTTTTCTACACCACAGAGCGGGGCCTCATACTCCCGAGCGGTTGCCGGGTGAGGTGAGGTCTTCACCCACACAAAGCTGGGTGAGTATCACATTGAGGAAATGCCTCAAAGTGATAAAGCTATAATGCTTGTTTAAATATGCAGAATGTAAATTATTCATGCAGGTGTGATTTGTCTATGCAGTCTCTCTGTATGCAGGTGGTTGTGTGTATGTAATCTAGTGTTGTTGTACAATACATTTTTGTTTATTGACAGGAAGAAGAAATGCTTCTCTCCCACCAGTGGACGTTCTACCGTTAAAGTTCCTGGTAGATATGTATCTTTCTACTAGTAATCTTATCGCTACTTTTCACTTTGCACTACAATTGTGATTATGGCTGCAGTAGCTGATTTTTATTAAGGTTCTGAAGAATGCCGGGGAAAAGCCCCTTAGGCTGAAACATGTCGACCGTACTGCACAAGCGCCATAGGGTAGTCATTCTACCAGGCGCGGTTTTTATCTCTTGACACACGGACTTTAGTTTACATGCTCTTTTAGAGTCTGTGTAGTCAATTTTATTTATCACTTTCATTTGAGCACTGCACTTTACTTAGTCCACCACATGGTAAACATTTTTGGCTAGTTTTCTGACATCCAGTTCTACACCGGCACTACATGGCTGGCTGTGATATGGATTGATGTGCAATTCAACCATGACGCAAACTCCACCGCCAGAGTGGTCTGATGGGATTTTGTACTAGCTTTGTGTTTCCAATAACCTCCAGCAACGTTGGTTCACACATGCAGCCTACTGTCCCTTAGTCACTGCTATGGTCACACACCACTTCCAGACCTGTTCTGCTCTCTTGTGTGTTTTTTCTGACTATTGGGGAGCGAGCAGACAGGTCGTTAAATATTCCCCCCGACCCTCCACACATGTTTGTTTGTTAGTATTTAGAGCAACTTTTTAGTTGCGGGTCTAGTAATTTTGGATGCAAACACAGTTTTTCGCATCCTAATAGCTCACCTAACTTAATTGTGTAGGTCTCCCTCCTGTCTACCCAGTCACCACCATATTCCCCATCTAAAAACATTTGTTGACAACATTTTCTGTGCTTTGCACGTGATGGAAACATAATAATTATAACAATTTTTTGCTCCATGGTGGTCTTTCTAGTGTAAGAAACACGTCTGAGACATTTACTTGCATGAATTGTTTCTACCGAATATAAGCCTGGTCGAGTGCCACCTGTCTGTCGCACGCCATAGGGAGTAGTCTCCTGGCATGGTTGGATGTGCCTTGTTTGGGACATACTCCAGATCAAACTACAGTAAAAATGTTTTACAGGAGGCGAATAATGTTGTATATTTAATAACGTTTTGAGCAATGTAGTCCGCAGTATCATTGATGCAATTTTCTTTCCAAACAAACCATTTTTCGTTTTTGAACTGTACGCGCATGCGCGATAGAGTAGTGTCTCTTTCCGCTTTTACACCCACGGATGTGTGAGACTTAAAACTTTAGAGAATTACATTCTCATATGACGCGTGTAACGCTGCATTGAAACAGCGACTGATTAAAGAATTCTGTTTACGTATGATGGAATGGGTTTGTAACAACAAACCTCATCTGCGTGTCCAGCACCATGTGCGCATGCGCGATGGAGAAGTATTCTGCTTAGTTGTTTGCTCCGTTAGTTTGTCCAGTAGGGTGCCCCGTATTCCCCGTCCGCCTCATTAATCACCGTTTGGCGTCTACTTAAGAGCAGAGGGCGACCTTGTGAGTGCCTCCACTTCCGCTTGGCCCATGGACAGAGGTACCGACGGACAGGTGAGTGTCCTTTTTGGACTCTCCTCATTGTAGCTGGGCTGTGCAGCTGAGAGCAGTTTAGTTAGTCTCTGTTCGGGCAAGGAGACCACAAGCAGTCTGTTAAGTCCTTATTTCTTTCAATATGACTGAGATATAGAAGGGGTCTTTGATGAACCTAACTTCTTGAAAGGGCTCCTTATCGAGGGTAGCCCAGGTGGTTCTCTTTGGACCTATTTCCAGTCCCCCTCACTAGTACCACTAGATTGCTTTTTATAAAGTTTCCAAAATACATAATTGAATGAGAGGTTTCAATACCATCATAAGATTTTTCAGAGGCATTCTAGAATGTCTGGATTATGCTATCTTCAATGCGACAAATGGGTAGCGGGGTAATATGTAAACTTAGCTTGACAGTTGGGTACACATCACACGTTCGTTGGGTTGGAGTGTAGAGCAATTGGCTTGGGCACTGTAGAACTGTGGGTTTACTGTGTCCTTTTTCTACACCACAGAGCGGGGCCTCATACTCCCGAGCGGTTGCCGGATGAGGTGAGGTCTTCACCCACACAAAGCTGGGTGAGTATCACATTGAGGAAATGCCTCGAAGTGATAAAGCAATAATGCTTGTTTAAATATGCAGAATGTAAATTATTCATGCAGGTGTGATTTGTCTATGCAGTCTCTCTGTATGCAGGTGGTTGTGTGTATGTAATCTAGTGTTGTTGTATAATACATTTTTGTTTATTGACAGGAAGAAGAAATGCTTCTCTCCCACCAGTGGACGTTCTACCGTTAAAGTTCCTGGTAGATATGTATCTTTCTACTAGTAATCTTATCGCTACTTTTCACTTTGCACTACAATTGTGATTATGGCTGCAGTAGCTGATTTTTATTAAGGTCCTGAAGAATGCCGGGGAAAAGCCCCTTAGGCTGAAACATGTCGACCGTACTACACAAGCGCCATAGGGTAGTCATTCTACCAGGCGCGGTTTTTATCTCTTGACACACGGACTTTAGTTTACATGCTCTTTTAGAGTCTGTGTAGTCAATTTTATTTATCACTTTCATTTGAGCACTGCACTTTACTTAGTCCACCACATGGTAAACATTTTTGGCTAGTTTTCTGACATCCAGTTCTACGCCGGCACTACATGGCAGGCTGTGATATGGATTGATCTGCAATTCCCACATGACGCAAACTCCACCGCCAGGGTGGTCTGATGGGATTTTGTACTAGCTTTGTGTTTCCAATAACCTCCAGCAACGTTGGTTCACACATGCAGCCTACTGTCCCTTAGTCACTGCTATGGTCACACACCACTTCCAGACCTGTTCTGCTCTCTTGTGTGTTTTTTTTTGTTTTTTTTGTCATCAAGAAGTATCCTGTGTCTCTGTTTGCCAAGACAGGGGAACTCAAAGGTTTCAGGCGTTCTCCCTGACGCCGCTGGGTTCTAAAAACCCGGTCCTTCAGTTGGCGCCCAACGTCGGGCGACTTCAGCGGTACCGGTCCAAGCCAGAGGTTCGTGAGAAGCTTCGTGTGAAAATTCTGGAGGAAGGCCAGCCACTTCATCGACCCCTGTATGTCGTTGTGGTCCGAAAGTCTTTGCTGCGAGTTTCCCGCTTTCCGACGGCTACGAAGGACTGCTGCCCTGACTGTCGCCCTGTTTTGGAGCCTTAGACATTTGTAGAGCGAGACGATTGACGGGTCTTCTGGTGACGCCATTGACATTTCAGTTAAGTATAAGCGGAGCGTCTCCCAGTCATTAGTTTGTTTTGTATCCTTGAGTGGATAGCTTTGATTTGGTACCTGCCGGACCCAAAGCCAAGGGATTCGTGTATTCACGAGATTATCGTTTCAAGATTCCCCTTGTTGTTTGAAGCTAGACTAGTGAGCAAGATGCCTGGTTTTAGCAGTTTTAGAAACTTGTTTAGTTGTGGTGCATTGAAGGATTTCCGGTTAGAGGATTCGTGTCCGGTTCCTCCGATCGGAACTCCTACATACGAGTTGTATGGGAAGCATGGTGTAGGTCATATTAGTTATAATGAGATCTGGGTAAAATATACGAAGAGTGACGGTGTCCTACAGTGGCCCCGTTACGGTAGTTTTGAAACTGAAATTTTAGATAACCTCTAAGTGAAGTTGTTTAAGAAGAAAGCCCGGCCAGCGATGTTTGACTCTTTCCGCATATGGCGCAAAGAAGCCAAACAGAAAGAAATAAAATTAGTGAAAAAGAATAAGAGAGGTATGTCAATGGTGCAAGCTGCCATTGCGTACAGAGATAATGAAGAAGAGCAAGAAAGTGAACAGATGCTTAGAGTGAGGAAGTTAGCGGTAGATAGGTGCTATCCAGTCTTGCCGTCTAAAGAACAGAAGGACGAGAAAGATCTTACGAAAGATCCTATAATGTCGCATCTGTTAAATTCACCACCACCTTATGTGCAGAATGCTACGGCCCTACCACCACCAGCTGTGGCTGTGCAACTGCCGGTTATTTTGCCTCCTGTGATTCCTCTACAGCCAGCTCCTTTGTCGGCTACTGTACCTTTGGCGCAGCCTCCTTAGGGGCCGCCAACTTTGCCCTTTTCTACGACTGCTGCTTCTATGCCTGTCCCTACTGCTTCTGTGTCTGTTCCGACTTTGGATTCTCCTACTACTGTTTCGTCTCCCCTTGTTCTTCCGACTACTCCTTCTCCTAGACAGCTGATGACCGCTGCTTTTTCTGGTTTCCTGAATCCTTGGTTGGGACAATTAGGTATGTCTCCTGTGAGTGAGTGTAGACAGCTGCGTAGTTAATTGCCTGATACAGATGAACGAGTGGTTCTAGATCACATGGCGCATAGATGGGTTACGTATGCGTCCCGGTACGATCTTGAGGGTGTTATAGATGTTTTCCGGCAATGGGAAGCACCAAAGCAACGTTATGTTTTCGAGATCATGTGTGCGTTCCTCCATGAACAATGGACGAACGAAGTGGGTAAAGCTCCTGAAGAGCTGTTCCGGTTGCGTTCCGAATTAGCAAAAGGAACGATCGTGAGTCTCCTCGACATCGAGAGAGCGGTGTCAACGTTACTGTCATTCCGAAGGAATGTTCCTTCTGAACGATTGCTAGAGCCTGATTCGTCAGTTGGGAGACAAGCGCGTCAGTATCCGATGCGAGAGGTTCCTCCAGTTTGGAGACCTGCTGATGCGACAGCTCAACCACCTGTTGTTGCGCACTTTCAGCGAGTGTGGGTACCATGTTCGATGGAAGCGTGCTGAAGTTTTAGCGCTTAAGCAGACCTTGCCTGATCCGCGGAAAAATTCCAGCGGGATATTATAAAGAGCTTACACAAACAGTGAGTTTGTGCATCATGAATTTGGCGGACATAGATATGTTGTTTGGGAATGTTGTTCCACAGCCCATCTGGAATGTCATTCGACATACAGATCATGATAATGATGATTCGTGGGTGAACCTTGTCGCTGCGAACGATAGACAAGTTGGAGGTGCTAAGCCTGAAAATATCATTAGGATTATTACTTTTATGAAGACTTTGATGCCTGAAGTACGTGTGAATTGGGATAAGTTGTCTGCATGTAAGCAGAAGAAAGATGAGACTGTGTCGGACTTCTTTTCGCGTTTCGAGGAAACGTTCGTCGATCATAGTGGTCAGGATATGGCTACCGAGGGTGGCCAGAGGTTGTTTGTCGACAAGTTCGTACACAATCTTCTTCCTGAGTTATGCACTAAGTTGAAGGATTCTGAGAGTGCTTGGCCTGTTTCTACATTGGCGCAGATTTTAGCTACGGCTCAGTAGTATGAGAATAGACATAAGGATGAGTTAGAGAAAGCGGACAAGAAGACTAAGGAATTGAGAACTAAAGTTCTTCTACAACAAGCTTATCCGCCCCGTGTTAATAATCAGCGTGATTACCAGCAGCCACAACAGTATTCGAGGAACTCGCAAAGAGACGAGACTCCTCAACAGCGTATTCCGTATGGCCCTAATCAGTGTGCGTATTGTAGAGAAGAAGGTCATTACAAGAATAGTTGTCCGGTTTTGCTGCAACGAGGGAATAGTGCTCGTGGTGTGAGAGGTAGAGGTGCTCAGCAAGCACCTAGAGGTAGAGGTCGTGGGCAGAACGCGCGCCCTTTTCCTCCACAAAATTCGATGAATAGTTTTGACCAACAGCAGAATTCGTCTGGTAGGACAGCACAGTACTATGTGGACGATTACTATGTTGAGGGTGATGAAGCACATGGTTGTTAGGACAGCCATGGACAAAGAGAGGGAGTTGTTTCAGTTCCAGTAGATCAGAACGGACCTTACGTTGAGGTGATTGCATCAGGTGTGTCAGAGCCTTTTTTGCTAGACACTGGTGCTACGAAGAGTTCGATTATGCATTCTAAGCTCCCTGGCGCACCTTTGTCTGGCTTTAATAATGTTTCTGTAGGTTTTTCTGGCGCCCCCGTTTCGAATCCGATTTCTGCCCTATTGCCCCTTTCTGTTGGTCCTCGTAGGTTTGAAGCACCCCTTCTTTTGACTACAGGTTGTAATGAGAATTTGCTGGGTTTAGACCTGTTAAAGAGATTGTATGCGACTTTGTATTGTTCTCCGGCGGGAGTACTTCTTACTTTGGGTGAGAATGTGATCTCTCCAATATATATATCGAAAGATTGTCTTCCATCGGAATTGTCTTCATTACCAGATTCACTGTGGGCTACGGGTCCGAATGATGTAGGCCTGTTAGACATTCCCCCATATGTTGTCACACTGAAGGTGAATGCTAAGTTACCGCGCATTCCACAGTATCGCATTTCGAGTGATGGTGAGCGTGCACTCTTAGCGATCATTTATGGTCTGATTGATAAAGGTGTTATTGAAGAGATGCGAGGTAACGTGTGCAATAGTCCTGTTTTGCCGGTTCTGAAAAGAACTGATCCTTCACAGCCTCCTGTATATAGATTTGTTATTGATCTTCGTGAAGTGAACAAGATTGTTGTTCCACAATTTCCTGTTGTGCCTGACATTACTGCATTATTGACTTTGATTCCGGCTTCTGCCACCTGGTTCTCGGTGATTGACTTGAAGAAAGCATCCCGATTGCCATGGAGAGCAGGGATATTGCCTGTTCTCTTTAGGAGGACGAAGTTTCCGCTTTAAGCGTGCTCCTCAAGGCTATTGTGAGAGTCCATCGATTTACAGTCAAGCTTTGAAGACACAACTTGATTTGTTGGTTTTACCTGAGGGTGCAGCCCTTATCCAGTATGTTGACGATTTGCTAGTTGCCGCAGATACTGAGGAGATTTGTAAGGATGCCACTTTGTCTTTATTGCAACACTTATCTGATTGTCACCATAAAGTTTCCCTCTCAAAATTACAATTCTGTCGACAAGAAGTTACCTACCTAGGTCACCTCTTATCGAAGGAGGGAAGGAAATTGACCCCAGAAAGAATTCAAGCCATTGCGAAAATGAGTGTTCCTATGACACAGAGAGAAGTACGTGCGTTTTTGGGTATTACGTCGTACTGTAGACAGTGGATTCCCAATTTTTCTCTGTTAGCGAAGCCTTTGATAGCTCTTACTGTTAAGGATACTCCAAATCCTATTCCTTGGACTGACGAATGTCAAAAGAGCTTTTCTGAACTACGTAATGCGCTGTGTTCGGCTCCTGTGTTGGGTACTCCCGACTACAGTAAGCCTTTTACATTGTATGTCCACGAGAGAGAGGGATGTGCATTGTCGGTTTTGACTCAGCAGTTTGGCGATAAGCAACGCCCATGTGCGTACTTTTCGTCAACTTTGGATCCTGTAGCTAGAGCGTTGCTGAGTTGCTTGAGAGCCACAGCGGCAGTGGCTGTTTCAATTCGACAATCTGCTGGTTTGGTTATGGATAATACGTTAGTGGTCATGGTTCCACATGCAGTGGATACCTTGTTGAATCGTACGAAGACACAGCACTTAACTAGTGCTCGGTTGTCAGGGTATGAGCTGACATTGTTAGCGAGTCATGTGCATATAAGAAGGTGTAATACCTTAAACCCAGCTACATTGTTGCCGATTTCGCTTGAGACAGATGACGATAGTGAAGAACAGCATGATTGTTTTCTAAGAAACGAAGAAGAGACGAAAGTGAGTGTGGACCTTAGGGACACTCCTCTTCTTGATTGTGATGATGCTTTGTGGGTTGATGGTTCGTGCTTTAAGTTACCGAATGGTGATACGACTGCAGCCTATGCTGTGACGACTTTGCATACGGTTGTTGAAACTGCACATATCCCACATAACTCCGCACAAGCGGCTAAATTGATTGCACTTACGAGAGCATGTGTGTTGGCGAAAGGAAAACGAGTGAATGTGTATACGGATAGTCAGTATGCATTTGGCGTGGCTCATAGCTCTGGACGTTTGTGGCGTGAACGTGGATTTTTGACATTGCATGGTACGAAGATACAACATGGACAACTGGTGAATGAACTCCTCAAATCTCTTACGCTACCACTGCAAGTCGTGATTGTGAAATGCAGTGCCCATAAAAAGGTTACGGATGATGTTGGTCGTGGTAATGCGTTTGCGGATGAAGTTGCGAAAGAAACGGCTAGAAACATGATGAGTCGAATGTATGTTGCGGGTCCAACGAGATGGGTTCCAGAGAAGAGTATGTGTGAAGATACTATTGAGATCCTGGTAAGGGAACTCCAACACCAGCTGGTCATTTTGCTCCTCCTACATATCCGTTTGAGGCCTTGCAGCTAGATTTTATCCATATGGAGAGATGCAACAACTTGAAATATGTGTTAGTGGTTGTTTGCTCCTTTTCTAGATGGGTAGAAGCTTACCCCCTTAAAGACAACACTGCCTTGTCCACAGCAAAAGCCTTGATAAAATAATTTTCTCGAGATTTGGACTTCCGAGAATCATCTGGAGTGATAATGGGAGTGAATTTGTGGGTCAAGTTATGAAGAGAGTGTGCGAGGGTCTTGGGATTAGGCAGAAATTCCACGCTGCAAACCACCCCCAATCAGCTGGTTTAGTTGAGTGCTATATTGGCACTCTTAAGTTGAAATTGGCCAAAATTCAAGAGAGCACTGGTTTACAATGGCCAGATGCCTTGCCATTAGCACTTCTGTCTACAAGGATGACTGTGCATTCACGAATGGGTTTGAGTCCGTACGAGGTTGTGTTTGGTCGCCCAGCGAACATTTGGGTCGTACCAAGACCAACAAGATTTAGAGATCTCGAGTATCCTGTGCTGCTTGATTATTTGCGTGAACTGACAACTAAAATAAGTGTGTTTTACGCCAAAAGGTGCATGACAGTCTTCCACAAGCTTCAGAGGATCCAGGGCACTCCATCGAACCTGGCTCCTTGGTCTTTGTGCGTAACTTTCAGCGGACCAAAAACGAACAGCCCCGCTGGACTGGGCCCTATCAAGTGCTCCTGTCAACAAGATATGCGTTACGAGTGCAGGGTAAACGAAACTGGATCCACGGATCGCATACCAAAAGGGCACCTTTGCCCTTGCCTTACGATAAGTGGGTCCAGGAGGGACTTGCAGACTCTGAAACAGAAGTGGTCCCATGGTTTATACCGTTCAGCGATGCTAGATTGATTGGAACGAACTCACAGAAAGAAAGCGACAGAATTTTTCAAGCATCAGTATCTCCTGCAGATCGATTGGACACTACCGAGCCTCATCTTTTGTTCGCTGACCAAGAATTAGCTGGAAGAAATCGTTATAATCTGAGATCGAGAGTTTTGGACAAATAAAAAACTAATAAAGATTGATTTTTTTTTCCGTTTGCAGGTTAACTCTCCACCAAGGATCTACTCATTTTTGTTTTTCTTGAGCCGCCATCCGGTTCTTGCTGCTAGGGTCGCGGTTGCTCCAGTCTTGGGAGTGCAAGCCTGAGACACTAGGTCGAGGGTTCTGTTGGCCCGAGGCAGCCTTTCTGGGTTTAGCAGAGGCACTCCTGAGCAGAATCAACCAACCACCGCGGGCAGCACATTTAGTTTAGGATGGATTTCTTTGAGTTGGAGAGACCTGTACAGACACTGACTTTTAGAAAACGAATATGCAAAATAATATCGAAGAGATGTTTTTTGATATCATGTTTATTTCTATTATTGAGCCTTATAATATTTATAGCTGGTTATGTAACATTTGTTCTTAAAATGACGGTTAATCCCACTGTGCAACCTACACCTTCACCCACTATTTCTTCTCATTCTTTTCATCCTTTGCCTGATCATGAGGTAGTCAGACGATTGGAATTTGCTAACAATTCCTTCATACAACTTCTGCACCAACACCAGTTAGTGATGAATACGACAAACTGTTGGATTTGTGGTTTGATGCCTCATACAATCGATAAGGGTTTTCCTTATTTAGTCCTGCCCTTTAGTTTAAATGGTTCGATTCGGGCTTACAGAACCATGTTTATTTATGCCCATAGTGTCTACCCCCTACGTTCACCGAAAGACAATCCGAAGAATAGTGCTTTAGCTAGAGGCATAGTCGACATGGTTAAAGGGACTAATGCAGTTGAAACTATTCCGAAAGATGAGAGACAACCATATAGTGGTTGGAACGTTACTGGATATGGAGTTAGTCTGAGTGTTAACCAGCGAGCGAAAAGTTCTCCACCGATTTGGATAGTGCCCCATCGGGGCCACTATTGTCTGCAGGGCAACGGTAAAAATCCGAAGGCCCAGTTAGGGAAGAGTGTTTGCACTGAGACTTATGTATTCGCGTCTCAGTCTTCCCCAGCGTTCCTAGCTGCTAAGGGTACCTACTTTTTTTGCTACGACAAAGCATATACACGGTTGCCCCCCGACTTCTCGGGCACATGTTTTGTTTCCTTTCTGTTACCTCCCACCTTTACAGCTGCGGCAGATTACCATAAGATGAGAGTTGCTAGATGTGTCTTTAGTCAAGAAGACACTGCAGGGCAAGAGTTGGGAGATTTCTTTAAGGGTTTTCTGCCGTTCTGGGGACCTATGGCTAACAGTAGGAATATTCGTCAGTTGACGAGAGTGGTTGAGTCCACCATAGTAGAAACTGCCGGTGCCCTTGGTAACCTGACTGCTGAGCTCCAGTCAGATAGACTTATGACACTTCAGAATAGAGTTGCCCTAGACGTTATTCTAGCAGATCGAGGTGAAGTTTGTAAACTGATTAAATCGAGCTGCTGCGTTTTCATTCCAGACAACGCTCCATCAGTCTTCCAGGCCATTTCCAAATTGCATAAAATCTCCGATTCTGTCCATTTAGACAAAGGGGATTGGTCTTTGATGGGATGGTTATGGGGATTGATATCTACTTGGGGTTGGAAGATTTTGATGGTTATTGGGATGATCTTAGCAATCCTCTTCATGTTCTGTCTCTGCGTGCAGTGTGCTCCTGCTATTTGTGGCCTTTGTGCCACTTCGTGTGCATGGAAACCTGTCCAGAGAGAGATACTCAGTAATAGGATGATGCTACAGCAGCATATGGATGACTTGATGAATATAGATCCAGATTCAGATTAACATGGGTTTGGGTTTGTTGCCTATGATAGGGCAAAAAGAGGGTCTGTGGTTCCGTGGTTTACGAACTGGGTTCGTTGGTTCCGAACCCGTTCAATAAAGATCGTCGGAAATGGACGATTTTGGTGTCAGCAGACCGCAAATGGCGAGTGTAGCGTGTCTGAGTGTTTTCGTATGAATCGATATAGGAGAACACTCTCTATTCAAGGATTTAGTTTGAACTTTCGGGTTCCATTTTGTATACGGCAGCCATTTTGTGTGGTTGCCCTAACATAGGCCCGATGACTGTGGCCGAGCGAGTCCTTGAGACACGTACGCCTTAGCTGACTTCTGGGTGACCTGGCCGAACTGACTCCTAGCCCGAGGCTGACCTCGCTGAGCCAGTTACTTGTTCAGCAGCTGGTCTGATAAAGATCAAAGAGCAGGACATGCCCGAGTTTATGGTACACTGCTCCCACCTTTGTATCTCCTTTCCAATCTGTTTCTGCCTTTCCTTTACGACATAATCATTAATTTGGGTCGAAGGGTTTATGATGGGTTTGTCCGGCCTGATCGAACAGGAAACAGGGAATGTGCATGGTCATTTCTGGTGGGCTGGACAACGGAAAATGGGATTGTCTTTGACTGTCGTCATTCGCTACTTTTGAAATGTTACATTGTCATTGGTCAGTTTTTGATGCACCGAATGTAAATTGGAATGTTGCCTGAGGCTTGATTTTTGGCATAAAAGACCATGCTCCGCTTATCGAATTTGTGCAGTCTCTGACGAACTACCCGTGTGTACTTTGTAGATCTCTGTTCCTGGTTGCAGCCAATAAACTTTGGTCTTTGACGTCATCAAGAAGTATCCCGTGTCTCTGTTTGCCAAGACAGGGGAACTCGAAGGTTTCAGGCGTTCTCCCTGACGCCGCTGGGTTCTAAAAACCCGGTCCTTCAAATTGCGTCCCCTGATTGCTTGAGGTGTGGTCGAGAGGTTGGCACATTTGTACATACGGTGTGGTCGTGCGATGGGCTGCGGAGGTTTTGGTCAGGAGTGTGGGACTGCCTGTCTGAGGTGTTGGGCTGGGAGCTCCCCCGTACGCCGCAGCTGGGTCTTCTCCATGTTCTGGAACAGGTGTGGGGGAACATCTATAAACATCATTTGCTGCTTCTGGGCCTTACAGTAGCCAAGAGGGACATGGCTCGAGCCTGGAAAGCTCCCAGGGCCCCTCTGGTGGGAGTGTGGAAAAAGGGTTCAGATTACTATATGGGTCTGGAGCGCCCGATCTTTGAAGCCAGGGGCTGCCCCAGAAAGCATTATAAGATCTAGAAGAGATGGGCAGATTACAGAGGACTATTGCTGGAGCCGCTGGTGCAAGCGGAACCCGAAGACGGACAATTGGGCCTTAATCCCCGGGAATGAGACTTACACACTGAATTTACTTGCCATGCTTGTTAGTTGTGGATCGATTAGACACTGTGCAGGGGGCTGGGGGGGGCTCCGGGTAGGGGGAGTTAGAGGGCGATGGGAGGGGGGATAGAAGGAAGTAACTTTATTTTAAACTGTTGCTGGAATTGCATATGTATGATTATTATTTTAATGCTCACAGCACCT
The DNA here is from genome assembly GCF_964263255.1 of Lissotriton vulgaris. Classification (NCBI taxonomy): domain Eukaryota; kingdom Metazoa; phylum Chordata; class Amphibia; order Caudata; family Salamandridae; genus Lissotriton; species Lissotriton vulgaris. Next base: position 335,516,161 of record NC_141693.1, on the reverse strand, counting down.
CCGGTGCCCAGAGTGCTGTGCCTTTATCGCAGCCTTTCAACAACACAATAAAATTTGGTTCTGAAAAAAAAAGTTCGGGATGTCGTAGTAGCGGTTCCCGATGTCCGATTCAATTTTTGAAAACAACTATTCCATCAGCTGGACTTCATCTCCAATAACCCGTCTTCGTAATCAGGATATCGTTCAGGATTTATGCGGAGGGCGGCGAGGGTCTCGGGAGCCCTGTGCTCACGTGGCCATCTCGGATGCGCGCAAAGCTCCTCCTCTCCCAGATTGCTCTTTAATTGATGCATGAGGGGAGGGAAATTAGCCCTATGCAGGTCCTGCACACGCGAGGTAACTTTGAATCCCAGATAGGTAATATCCTGCGATGTGCAACGAAAAGGTGACATCCCTTCGATCTACCGCCATTCGTCTTTGGGTATTGTCAGATTTAGTAGGAAGGATTTTGTTAAGTTAAACTTAAAGCCTGCCACCACTTCAAACACTTTCAACTCAGCTTTGATAGCCGGGAGAGAAATCTGGGGTTCTGTCACCGGAAGGAGCACGTCGTCGGCGAATAGCGATATCTTATGGTATTCCGTGCCAAAATTTAACCCCTGAATCTCCTCATTACCCCTGATCCTATGCACAAGAGGTTCAATGCTCAAGGCAAAAAGAAGGGGAGATAGGGGACGCCCCTGCCTCGTCCCATGCGTCAGGGGAAAGGGGGAGGACGCTACTCCGTTGAACAGGACCCGAGAACTAGGAGAGTGATAATTAGCACGAATCATCCCAATGAAGGTTCCGCTGAAGCCAAAGTGCTGGAGCACTTTAAATAAGAAGGACCATTCCACGCGATCGAAAGCTTTCTCAGCGTCTAGCGAGAGAAGCGCTTCGGGAATATTCTCCTTGTTGGCCTTTTCAATGATATGAATGATGCGCCTCAAGTTGTCATGTGTTTGCCTCCCCTTAATAAACCCAGATTGGCCCAGATACGAGAGTGCAGGTAGGATAGTTTTGAGACGTGTAGCCAGGATTTTGGAATACATTTTGGCATCAAGGTTCAGCAGAGCGATCGGGCGATAGGAGGAGCAGATTGCTAAATCCTTGCCAGGTTTAGGAAGTACAACCATTATTGCCTCTCCAATGGAAGGAGTAACCTTGTGTGTAGAAGCGATGTAATTAAACAATGTAGTTAAAAAGGCAACACACTCCCGTGCTGAAGTATGATTGAAGTCGGCTGAAAAACCATCCGGACCGCAAGCTTTCTGGAGTTTAAGGGAATCGATCGTCTTTTGTACTTCTTCGCCAGAGATAGGCTGCGAGAGCTCTTCATTAGTACGCATCCTACCTGAGGGAGGTCCAGTGCGTCCAAGTAGCCCGATGGGTCGTTCGACACAGAGGACTTCGAGGTATACAGGGCTCCATTAAAATCTTCAAAAGCTCCAGTCTTACCCTCCTCTGATCTGTGAGATATGCCATTGCCATCTATTATGTGTTTGATGTACTTATGTTCCTGTTTGGCCCGTAATTGGCGCGCCAATAAGGTTCCCACTTTATTCCCACTTTCATAGCTCCTGGCCTGCAACTGCAAGATAGATTTTTCGGCTCTATTCGTGTAGATGCCCTATAGTTTCCCCTTTAGGGACGTAATCTTCTGAAGGGTCAGATTTGAAGGTTGGGTCTTCTGTGCTTGTTCAGTGGACTTAAGTTCGCTTTCGAGCTTGAGACGCTCCGCACATTGTTGGGAGTGCAAGGTAGTGGCCATTTCAATGCACTTGCCCTGAATTACTGCCTTAAGGGCATCCCAAATATTAGAGTGAGAAGTGTCCTCAGGGTCGTTCATCTCAAAATACCCCTTTATAGTCTTCCTAAGTTCGTCTCTGAGGAGTCTGTCTCTGCGTAGGAAGTTGGGGAAGTACCATTGGACGTGTCTAGGGCACGGGTTTGGCCACGTGATCGTCATCTCTAAGGGGGCAAGGCCCGAAATGCAGATTGGTTGAAACTGTGATTGTAAAACAGATGGTAGCAGGGACAGGCTCAGGAAAATGTAATCAATACGGGAGTATGTTCTATGTGAACGGCAAAAGAACGAGAAGTCTCTCGTCGTGGGATTGGCATCCCTCTAAACATCCACCAACCCCAAGTGCTGAAGTTGTGAGCGCAGCACCAATCCAAATACCCCCCCTGGAGCCCTGTGGGAGTGTGATGTGTCTCTGTCCAAATCGCAGACGAAATTGAAGTCCCCCAAGAGCAGTATATCCCCCCGGGCAAAAATTTCTAAAGTCATTAGGAAGGAAAGAATGAAGTCTTGTTGACCTGTGTTAGGTGCATAGAGAGCTGCAAATGTACATGGGCGACCTCGAAGATCCCCCCCTAACCATGATGTATCTCCCGCTTTTGTACGTTTAGTGTCCTGATCCTGAAAAGGAACCCCAGCATAGAACACCAGTGCCACCCCATTTTGTTTTGAAGAATGCGAGGACCGAAATATGTAGGGGTAAGCCTTATGGCGCAATCTCTGATCATCAGATTTTTTGAGGTGTGTTTCCTGAAGAGCGATGATCTGAACATTGTGATCAAGCATGTATTTCCAAAATCGCTGGCGCTCATTTGGGGAATTCAGCCCCCTAGCCTTCCATCAAACTACTCTAACCGCCATGATGACAGAAGGAAGATAGACTCCCTAGAAACGGTAGCCCCCTCCACTTTGACCTCTTGGGGTTCCCCCACCCACCCCGTCTAAATCCAATAAAAAGAATGGCACCATGACATTTAGACAAATTTAAAGAACGCAAAAAACATATAAAATGAGTGTGTGGTGTCCCCCTCTTAGAGGGGAATCGCAAAACTAAACAACACTCTAGGGACATTACCATTTCTTGTCCCCCAGTCCTTGTCAAATCAAAAATCAAGGCATACCTTGCATAGTTAAACTGTACTCCTCCCCCAAACTGATTATTCATGAACTAAGACAATTTGAACTGAGCAGTGAATAAACACAACATTGTCTCTGGAGGACAGCTCCAACTGATGATATTGAGCAGGTCCCAGCGTTCATGACTCTTCCTCCGGGGACCCCCCTCAGTGTATATATGAGTCACCCTCTGACCTGACTGCAGCCTGGCAGTGAGCTCACGTGTTGTCCATGTCAGGCTCCAGAAGTAAAGTCTCTGGTGGCCTCCGAGCACCCAAACTCCGGCCAAATGCGGAAGATGCAAGTCCTCTTTTCCATCCAAATCCCCCTGGACTCCCAGCCTGGCCCATCCGTGGGAGAGAGGTGAGTGAGAGCAACTTTCTCAAGGCGGCTGTAGTTTCCTTCAAAGGGGTGTCCAGTCTGACATCAATCCAACCCTACCAGGAGCTGGGGATCTCTCTGCTCTATCAGTGGACTAATTCTGGAGCTTTTGCGTTTCTTCTTCCCACTCTGCGCCATTACCCGTCGTTGTGACAATCAAGTCCGCCTTCTCCTTCTTGATCTGACGAGGTTTTGGAAAGATCTAAGCCCAACAAGGTCGCTGCCTCTGAAAGGTCCACGCAATGTTGCTGCTTATTTTGCCACATGAAGGCTATCCCAAAGGGTACCAGAAGTTCTTCTCTCTTAGGTGCTCCGTGACTGGTCAGAACTGCTGTCGACGCTGAAGAGTGGCCTGGCCACATCTTGATATAGGGTACACGTGGTGTTCTGGAAGGAGATGGAGTCGGAGGCCCTAGCCTTTTGTAGGACTAGTTCTTTTATCTTAAAAGAGCTGAACTTGGCCAGAACATCTCTCGGGCGGAAGTTCTCCCCCGGTAGGCGTGGGTCCACTCTATGAACTCTCTCCAGCCGAAACTCTAGGTCATCCCCTACGAGGGCAGAGGAAAAGAGACCCAGCATGAACGCCTCCAGGTCTGGCCCTTCGCAATCTTCCTCTAGGCCCCGGACTCTTATGTTATCGCGACAAGAGCGATTTTCCAAATCTTCGCACTAGAGTAGGGAATCGCGTAGTTGCTTGCGTAGGTCTGCTGTGCTTTCTTTCAGTATTGAAATCTTACCCACCACCTCCTGGTGTTGCGCTTCCAAATTGAGTGTGCGTGTGCCCACGGAATCTATATCTGCTTGGACAGTCAGAAATTTCTCGCACACCTGCGCGCAGAAGGTTTCGAAGGAGGCTTCCGTGTCTGCATTAATGTTTGCACGTAGCTCGGTGCGTAGTTCTTGTTTGAAGTCACGTAGGGAGGCCAAGAGGTCTTCTTGTGTCAACACCACGGTTGCTCCCTCCTCCACTGTCCCCCTTCCCGCCGACGTGAAATAGTAGGAGACCATATTATTGAGGTTCTTCTTGGGTGGCATAAGGGGCCCTCTGCTCGGTCAGCTCACGGCCACCCCTCAGGTAGGCGGAATCTGCCCCTTCTCAGTAGCCTCTAGCAGGGACTCCCTCACTCAATCCACCGCTCTTTGAGTCTCACTGCTCCACCTCTTCAGAGGCCAAGCAAGTCCACCCTCAGCGCCCCTCTTGGCAACCCATGAGAAACAGCATGCGCAAGAATTGATAACACCTAGTCTTCACCTCTGAACGCTCTGTCAGCTCTCCTGTCTGGGTAAGTGTTCTTTCGCGGTCCTGTGGAAATTATACACCAGCCAGGAAGGACCTCCTGTCCGCAATGATGGATTCAGACAATCCTCCCATATGCAGCCCCCGCATGGAGCATATGTCCCACTCAAATGGCTTCCTAGCCTCTCTCCAGCCTAAAGTGGATTCAACAGCTATTAAATATAGGCTTGCAGTTCTTTGAAGCAGTATCAAACACCCCCAGGGAATAATAAACTGACTCAAGTCATGGTGAGTCTGTCGCTTCTGGCCTCGACTCCGCTGTGCATTCTAATGCAGCTTCTATTGGATGGGCATTGCTACAGGATTACTTGAGCCGTCAGAACCAGCCAAGTGCTCTCTTCGCATCACTGCCGTCCGCCATTTTGCGGGGCTTCGTAGCAGGTTCGGAGCAGGCCCCCCTTCCTCCGTAATGTAACACCGAGGGCTCCCAGGAAACCCAGACCCGCGGGAGCGTTCCCCTACGAGCGTTAGCGGCAATTCTTCTTGGGACTCAGTTACCGCAGGGCACTGCAGGAGACCCTCAGCTTCGCGCTCCCATCTTCCGCGCCCAGGCAGCTGCCATTTCCTTCAGTACCCGTGCGACGCCCACCTCTCCTCGGGCTGCGATCGGGCGCCTGACGGGTCTCCAAGCAACGCAGGCTAAATCCCCTGGTGCAGCACTACCTCAGCATCTTGGAGCGGCGTCCGCCAAGCTGGTAAGGTGCTTGTTCTTTCCACAACAGCAGGACCTAGGAGGGAGCCGATCGGATTCACGTCCGATCGGCCATGTTGGTTAGCCATGCCACCCATATAAATATATTAAACTGGAAATAGCAAGTGGCACATACATTTCAATAATATAAATGAAACAGTCTTGCATAAAGTGGTCCCTCAGTCGTCTAGACGGTTCTGAGTTGCTTCTCAGACTGTAGCGCGTGCCCCACTGATGTCCCGGTAGGCCAAAGGAAGGCAGCACAGGAGAGTTTTTTGGGAGGCTTGGATTACTCATGGCCTCCTCCGTAACCGGAGCACCAGTCACAGGAGAATTGGATTCTGAGCCTCTCCACTCCTCTGTGTCTGAGACACCTTCCCTAGCAGGTCCAGTAACGGCGGAGTCTGATGACCCCTCCTGAGGAGTGAGAAACGCTTTGAAAAGCGATACGTTCCTTGTGACAGTCTCCAATCCTCGCTTCGCCGTAATCCTCTTGCCTTTCCGGTGAGTGTTGACCCAGGGTGCTCTTTCATACAGGAATCTGAACTTGCCACCCGAGAATTACCCTGTCGCCTGCCTTAAGGTCAGACGGACAGGCTTCCCTCCGTCGACTGACTTGATTTCGAGATTGTTGTGAGAAGTTGGCCTGATATGCAGTGCTCACTATTCTAGTGATCACTATGTGTCAGTCCAAACAACCCTTATTGATGATTGGTTGTAAGTCAACCGTATAGACCAGCTATCCTAGTAGCATGGACAAGAGCAGTCTTTAGGCTAAACTCTAGAGGTCGTGTTAAGCCAGATGTTATACCATCACATATACCCCTTGAACACCAAGTGAAAGGACACCACACAATTTGTAATGAAAATAAAAGGATATTTATTTAGAACACAACAGCCCTGGACTCTTTATAAGGACAGGGCGCTAAGCACAATACAAAGCTCTTAAAGAATTTCTGAAAGTCGCACAATTTACACAAATGCCCGAGGGGCACGAAAAACCATAAACTCTACAAGTGGAATTCGAAATTACTAGCAGGTAAGTACTACTCTCATAGACTTTAGAAACGCTGGACCTACAATGCTGAACCCTTGGATTAGAAGCAGGAGGCCTAGGGACGTCGTGTGCAGAGTGGAAACTCTCACACGTAATGCGGGACAAAGTCTATGGTTGCTAGGAATTACAAAGTTAGTGTTCTCGGGCGAACCCGACTAGGTAGGTCAAAAACGAAAGTGGATCTAGACACTTAGAGAGTTGGTCTACGCTGTAGCACCATGGTACTCGGTTTACCTAGCCCAGGGGCTGCGGCTGCATAGGGTTCAAGTGTCGTCGGGTTTCTTCGTTGACGAACCAGGAGCCTGAAGTGGAAGTTGCTGGCTGGCGACCAGTGAAGATGTTCCGGGTCGATCCAAGGACTGGATCAGCTGAAGAGAGTACCTGTAAGCAGAGGGGACCAAGTTCTGAATCACTAGCCAGTGATTAGATGGGCACCAGGATCGCACCGGATGAAGTCACCTCGACCAGGTGAGTGGGCGACGCTGGGCTCTGCAGTCTCTCGGACCAGGAGGCGTTGTCGGCGACCATGATGGAGGTGAGAGCTGCCCTACGAAGGTATCTGCTGTCGGCGATGCTGCCTCTTCCCTCGGCGTCCCCGCCCCCCTACCTGGTCACTACAAATACTTTTCGCGGCCCCCGCTCTGCGGGAGCCGCTCATGGTGTCTTGCCACTGGGGAGAACGCCGTGGGATTCTAGCGCTTTGCAAGCGCCTTCTGAACTCTGCAGGCTGACCTGGGGTGATAGGATTTGAACTGTTCAACACGCCGAGGGACTGCGAGGTTGAGCAGGCTCGGTGTTTCACAGCTGCTGCCTCTTCCCTCGGCGTCCCCGCCCCCCTACCTGGTCACTACAAATACTTTTCGCGGCCCCCGCTCCGCGGGTGCCGCTCATGGTGTCTTGCCACTTGGGAGAACGACGTGGGATTCTAGCGCTTTGCAAGCGCCTTCTGAACTCTGCAGGCTGACCTGGGGTGATAGGATTTGAACTGCTCCACACGCCGAGGGACTGCGAGGTCGAGCAGGCTCGGTGTTTCACAGATGCTGCCTCTTCCCTCGGCGTCCCCGCCCCCCTACCTTTAGTGAATAAATTTAGTACCTATTCCCGTGACGCGGGACACGCGCGGGACATAGCCCGGGGCGAAGCCCGGGCCCTCTACGGCCCTCAAAGGCCGGATAAGGACGGGACGGGCCACCTCCCTTTTGGCTGACATAATAAAGGTATATTTGCCATAAGATAAAGACCCCCTCAAATCCTTCCCTTTCTACGCTTGTGGATTTCTACTCCACGGCCCTATAGCCCATTCCCACCATGACCTCCAAGGGGGACCACACAACCGGTGTAGCTGGCACTGGGCAAACGTATTCTTTGCTAGATGAATTAAACCTTCTATGCAAAACTAAATATGTCACACTGGAAACTACACCCATGACCGAAAGTGCTAGTACACCTTCAGACACGGCTATATCTTTAGATCCCTCCATACTATCTAACACATCCCGCAGCCCGATTAGGCAAAGTACTGAATTCCCTCAGGTTTCATCCGCGAAAAGGAAACATAACGCTGTTAACCAAGGTGAAAACAACCCCCTAATCCTAAAACGGTGCCATTCTCTATCTTTTGCTAACTCCCCAACGGTCCCACCGATTGCTGAGATTCCTGAAGCCAAAACACCCCCTCCCCTTTTGCACATACTACCCCTCATTGAACAGATGGTTAGCGCTATGATAGCCCCACTGTTAGAAAAAATTATTACCTTAGGGGATAGGCTCTCTGGGATAGAGAAAGCCATTAAGTCAAACATGCTGGTTGATAAACGCAGTGATGCATCTAAGACACATCCTACCCACTTAGGTCTAAAATCACCACATGTGCAGAAAAAAATCCGCCAAATACAACTTGTTGGCCCTGGTGCTCCAGGGCAAAAAACAGTTAAATACCCTGCAAAAGTCTCTCTTTCCGATCCGACCGCACCTAGAGCAGGCGAAAATAAAGTTAACTCTATCCACTTACCCCCGGAAGCGGCCCCATACGTGTGCATCCTTGCGGGTGTACCCGCCCTTCCATTTGGCAAAATCGAAAGACATCATGACCTACTCAATAAAACCAAATTCTGGCTGTCAAAAAATAGGCCACTGCCCCGTAATTTATACGGAGCAATTAGGAGCGTTAGAAGGGTGGGATGGTTGGGCTCTCTTCCCAAAGATGTTGCAGGGGACCTGGTACTTGTGCGATTTAGAGATCAAAATATTGTCCCTTACTTGAAAACCTGGCCGCCCCAAGTAAGAGACGGCCCAATATCACTATGGGATCCACATGATTTCTACCCCATAAACCCGTGTTTCCCTCCCTGAATATCTGGATACGTAACTTAGAATTTCAAAAGATTAATTATGAATTCTCTTGATACTGCCTTAACCCGGGACTGGGAAAGAATTTTTTATGTCTGGGACTCTATTTTGTATTTTGGTTTCTTAAAATGTATTTTAATATTTGGATTGTAATTTGTATTTATTGCAAACTTTTATGGTTTTTTATCTTCAAAAACCGAATAAAGTATTTGATCTGAGTACCTGTAAGCAGAGGGGACCAAGTTCTGAATCACTAGCCAGTGATTAGATGGGCACCAGGATGGCACCGGATGAAGTCACCTCGACCAGGTGAGTGGGCAACGCTGGGCTCTGCAGTCTCTCGGACCAGGAGGCGTTGTCGGCGACCATGATGGAGGTGAGAGCTGTCCCACAAAGGTATCTGCTGTCGGCGATGCTGGACCCAGGATTGGGGCAACAACTCTTGGCAAATGCAAGCCCACGCGGTGGACTCAAAATGGCGTCTGGAGTGGACCAGGAGGGTCCGGGGTGCTCCTCTGTTAGAGGGGAGCAAGGGCCAGTCTGGAGCAACCAGACCAGCGATGGAAGTGTCGTAGTTTGTCGTCAGGAGGGCTACAAGCCAGCAGGCAAGTGGCCGGACAACGCAGTGAGCAGCAGAGAGCAGAAGGGCCCCACGCAGATCTTGTGGATGCTGGGGGGCTGGACTTCGGTGCTGGAGCTGCTCAGGGTTAGGGCTTCTCAAACCCCAAAGCACTTACTCGAGGATCCCTCGGCGGTCGTGCTGGATAAGCGTAGTGCAGTTCTGAAGATGGCCGGTCCCTCGAGGTCTCATCACACCCACAAATCTCAGCTGGGCTGATGATGCAGGTAGAGGTCAGAGGGGCCAGGGAAGCCGAGTCTCGTCGTGCTGGTCGGTCTGGTTCCGGAGGAAGGACGTGCAGCAAACCGCAGGTTACTTAGTTGGTGCCCGCAGATGCAGGGTGACTACTCCTTAGTCACAAGGGAGAAATCTTAGGAAGAAGTCTTGAGTTCCTTTCGTAGAAAGTAGTTTCAGGATTCAAAGATGATCTAATTTGGAAGGGTCCCCGCTCCCACCTTTATTCTAAAGAAAGGGGCTGGTACGGGACTAGGTCCTGCCCATGGGTGGGACCAGGTAGGGGGGTGGTTACACCCCTCTCCCATGCCGGACTTTCCCCAGCTCAGGGGCTGGTGTGCCCCTGGAACTGGTTCAAACTGGCAGATGCACAGTGAGCACTGGGGTGCCACTTGCAGTCACCTTCCTATTCAGCCCTGCCTACCTAGGATACACGAAACCCTGTCTGGGATGGTGCTAGCACCGCCCCTGACAGGAAACCCTTTGTCCAAGCTCCCCTCGCTGGAAGGACTCCCAGCTGCAGGGGGTCAGACTTGTGTCTGTAGTGGCAGCATCCATTTTGTGATGCTGAGGCTCGAGTTAACTTTAACCGGGGTTCACAGTTACATACATGTCGTGTCCCTCTAGAAGGGTGGAATGCTAACCCCGTCGCCAGAATTGGCGAGGGGTTAGTATTCCAATTCGTATGACACCTTACTCGATATGTTTTGATAAAGCGATACCAAAGATAGCAAATAACCGCGAGGATTATAATGCACTTAAGAGTATATGGTACGCGTTATCATAGAACAGCTATTAGAACTTGGTTCCGCAAGCTGCAGACGGGCTCAGCTCATGCCAGAGCACCATCTCACATAATTCCACGCACTCTGCCTTCAGGATTGTTAAGGCCTGTCATAGGAGTAACTGATAGGAATATATGTGTCCATTTTAGGGTTAGATATAGGTATACTATTTCTAAAGCAAGGGGTGATTACACCACCTTGCCCCAGCTGTCGTGCAGCCAGTTGTGTTAGATTTAGCTGGCCAGCCAGGGGTGACATAATACATTCTGCAGCCCCTGGTAGGCCCTGGGTACACCTATGCCCTGAGTTACAGGGTCTGATAAGGTGGCCCAGTCCAATTAGATATGTACCTAAGGTACATGAAATCCATTTTAGAGAGAGCGCAGTAGGCCTGGGGCCCTGAATAGCAGGGTCCCAGGTCAACTAAGTCGAAAAACCAGCAAAACACCAGGCAAAAAAAGTTGGGGGTAACCATAGTCAGGTATCCACCCTCCTACAATTGTCGGCAAGAATAAATTCTGTCCTCGTGCAGGGGCTCTGGTGATGCGGGATGAAATCCCCCACCACCCGTCCCATGGACAGATGTCCTGGAGCTCTCTGCGTCGTGGAGTGGGGCGTTTGTGGTAAACTCGAAAAAACGAGAAGATGGCTAGCTCCAACGATTGGTGGCGTTCATGGGCAATGCAGATGACTTTGTTCAGTGTATGCATGAACCTCACCATTCGCTTGTGGCCACCTTGTGGTGATTTGCTGGTGGGTAATACCACGAGAGAAATAATGAAACATTATTCATTACCTTGTATTTCCTTGCTCCTCTTACTTCACCATTACTTAGTAGTCCTATTTCCTTTCATTTCACAGACCCCCTGAGGAAGCGCACTATGGTGCGAAATGCATTGGGGAATCTAAAACCATGTGGATCTTATACATGCTGTATATGTATGATTGACTCTTGAAAAATACGTCGTGACTGTTCAATCATATGAAGTTAATATGATGTTAAACGAATAAATGGTTGAAACTTCTACAAATATCCTGAAGTAAAAACCCACCTTTCATTTGGAATACATTTGGAATACATTTGTGAACTAAGATTTAGCATATTCTATGCCCAAGAGTACTACAAGTTATTCTTACTCGCAGTAAGATTTTCTTTATAATACCACGAGAGGACAGATAGTTCGCCATCTCTTGCCCTTGGAACAGAGGGCCATTGTCAGTCTTCAGCTCTCGAATCAGCCAATGACTTTCTCTAGCTTGGGAAGAACTTCACTGGCATTCAATGACGGTATGACTTCCACCTCGGCGTACTTTGAGTGATCATCGATCAACACAAAGGTGTGCCTTCCATCCGGGAGACTCCTGAAATCCAAACTGACAATAGACCAAGGATGGCCTGGTCGAGGCTCTGTGATTATCGGGGCTGGTTGACTGGCTTTCCCGATGGCTTTGCACCATTGACAGGATCTCACCGCCTCCTCTACCTTTTCGTCCATCGTGGAGAACCACACTTTGGTTCTCAGCCGGCTCTTAGGTTTCACCATCCCATGTTGTCCAGCATGGGCCAGTTGTATTACTCGCTTTGTCAAAGCCTTGGGGATGACCAACTGATGACCCAGGAGAAGTCATCCCGTGGGATCTTCCTTCAGCTCTTGGCACACGTGGTATAGACTCTCCATAGTCCATCTGGCCTCACCTGTGACTGCCTTCCACTCCTGTTTGGCAGCCTGCCACCGACGATGCTTCAGAATTTGTATTGCCCATGGAAGACACTCACCCAGACGGGTTTCCTCTCCCAGTACCTCCATCGATAAAGAAATAGGGAATGACCTGGCTATAAGGAACTGGACATATTCCTCTGTGTTTTCGGCGTTAGCTTCCTCCTCTGGGGTAGCCGCTCGCGGGTGACGTGATAGTTAATCAGTTGGATTCAGTGCCTCAGGATGGTACCCCACCTGACAGTTATATTCCTGCAACTGAAGCATCCATTTTTCGACACGAGGAGGTGGTTTGGAGGTAGTGTTGGTGACCAAAAGAAGAAGAGGCTTATGATCAGTTGCCACGACAAATGGATGTCCATATACATACAAATGGAAGTGCCTCTTTTTCAATTTGTGAGTTTCTCTGCTCAGTGTCTGTCAGAGAACAGCTGGCAAATGCTACAGGGCTCCAATCTTCTTCCTTCTGGCTTTTCTGTGACAGAACAGAGCCCTTTGGGACCAGCATCGACCGCAATCATGGTCAACTTGCACGGGTCGAAGTACACCAATGTGGTATTGGAAAACAGGATGTCTTTGATGGCAAGAAACACTGATTCTTTTTCTGGACCCCAGACCCAAGGGACTGACCCCTTTGTGAGCTCCATGAGAAGGTGCATGAGGGTACTTAGATCTCTAATAAAGTGGCCACAGTAGTTGACCATGCCAAGAAAACTCCTCACCTCGGTGACGGTAGTGGGAGCGGGTGCCATCTTGATGTCTCGTACCTTGACGGGGCCTGGAGTAACACACAAGGCTGAGAAACAATATCCAAAGAATTGTATTTGCAGTTTAAGGTACTCACATTTGTTGCGGTGCAAGGTGAGGCCGGATTCCTGAATCCTCTGTAGTACCTGGGTCAACCTGGTTTTATGCTCTTGGGTGGTCTTGGCGTAGATGAGAATGTCATCGCTGACATTTACTAGGTCCATCAGCAGTTCTTGGATCACATTCTGAAATACCTCAGCCGCGCTCGACACATCAAAGTTGAGGCGGGTGTATCTCCTCAGGCCGACATGGGTTGAGAATGTCGTGATGTATCGCGACTCCTCATCAAGCACTAGCTGATGGTATACGGATCTGAGATCGAGCTTCGAGAACCAGCACGCTCCGCTGAGCTCCCCAATGAGTGCTATGCAAACAAATGATGGTCAGAATGCTGAATAAATCATACATTCACCACCAGTCAAGAGATGTGGGTTAAATCCATCGTTATTTTGCTCACCATGCCACCCCGGTTTAGACCCAGCCATACGCAAATCAGTCTTGACCCTGTGCCTCATGGGAACAGTCCAGATCGAACTGCCAAGCCTGGTCCTCCCTGGACCAAAACAAGCATCCTGGGACCGGTTTCTGGGTATTACCCTTCATCAGTCAAGTTAGCTTGAATCCAGTGGCACAGTGAGCAAGTGATCCACATCTGGGCATACCCATCCCACTTAGTGTGAAAAGTGCTATGCAAACAAATCCCTGATGAGGTCATCGATCGTTGGAGTGAGGTGTTGTTCCCTCTTTATGGCTGTATTGGGCAGCCTCATTGCGACGCAAATCCCCACTTCTCCTGGCTGCTTTGGCTTGCGTGTGACAACGATGGGGGACACCCACGTGTAGGTCCCGTTACCTTCTCAATTATGCAGGTAGCCTAGAGTTACACTAGTTCCTTTTTGAACGGAGATGGAATGCGATGCGTCTATGGCATAGAGCTACAGGTTTGACCGTGTGATCAATGTGCAGATGTACCTCCTTGCCTTTCAGCCGCCCGATCCCCTTGAATACTCCCAGGAACTCAGCTAGAATGTGCTGGACTGTTTTGTAGTGAATTCCGAAAGAGAATCTGGCGATCTCCAAATCTTCCCCTGCTCGGCACCCCAACAGCATGCAATGCCCATCCTCGGCAACGTATATTTGCGAACTGATGGCGTTAGAACCGTATGAAATGGTCATTTTAAATTTCCCTCATGGTCAGCGGCAGATCTTGTCCATACGCAAAAACTTTAATGGTTGATGCATTCAGTGATGGGGCCCTTCCAGTGTCTCGTACACTTCAGGGGACATGACATTGATGGTTGCCCCAGTGTCAACAACAGTCATGATGGTATTGCCTCCGACGAGCACCTGGCATTGTGGAAGTCTGCGTGAGGCTTCCCCTAACATGTATGCTGAATGAACCGCTTGCTCTTCCTCTTCATCTTCGTCTATTTTGCTGTTCCCACTATCACTTCGGGGATCAAGTTACAGTGGGCCTGGACTGTCGACTCTTGCGGGACCGACACACCCATACAAAGTGATTCATTTTGCCGCACCTCATATACCTTTTTCCATGTGCAGGACATTTGGCAAATCCATGAGGGTCTTCGCCACAATCCCCACATCTCCAGGGGTTCCCGTTGACCTTCCTGCCTGGTCTGACCGCTGGTTGGGGAGTTATCACGTTGACCGGCTCCACCTTCACTGGGCTTTGTTGTGCTGCCTCCATGTGGGCTGCTCTGGCACGCAAGAATTCCTTTGTCCGGCCCAAGGTTAGGATGTCAGCCAAGGGTTTCCCTGACTCTTCTAGTATTCTTTCTCAAAACCTGGTAGAAGCACATCCTTGTATTATTTGGCCCCTTATCTCCTCACCTTCATCGTGAAATCCACACGTGCTTGCTAAGTCTTGCAGGCGAGCGTGGAACGGGTCAATGGACTCATCCACTTGTTGGCGCCCTTGGCGTTAAACAAAACATTTGTAATCCTGGTTTGCCATGGGCTCAAAGTGCGCTGACAGGGCGGCAATTAGTGTGAGATGTGTTTTGGGGGCCAGTTCATTTACCGACTTGACGAACAAGTTACTTACCTTCGGTAACGATATATCTGTAAGAAACAGTAGTTAGTATTACATTCCATACCTCAGAATATCCCCAGGCGTCAGACTGGATCCGAAATTTTTTGCGTATCAATACCCCTGCACGTCGTTAGGTGTCGTTTCTGGCTCCGCATCCGTCGTCGGCGTCGTCTGCGCCGGAATGACGTCGTCGAAGTACTTAGACGCTGCCCATGCGCACTGACGTCAGTTCTTAGACACAGCTTTTCCACGCCAGATACTCAAAGCCATGCTAGAACCAACACTGGTGCCATGAAACTAGGGCCCTGAAAGGGGATGACCTTAACCCTAGGTATCAGTTCGCAGAACGGGGAGGATGGGTGGGGTGGAAAGGAATCTAATACTAACTACTGTTTCTTACAGATATATCGTTACAGAAGGTAAGTAACTTGTTCATCTGAAAGAAACAGGTTAGTATTAGATTCCTTACCTTAGAATAGATACCCCAGCAATACCAACCCCAGTGGTGGGTCTGCGAACCAATACTCACACCAGAAAGTCCTGGAGGACGGAACGGCCAAAGAAGCCATCCCTCCGGACTTGACTGTCCAGGCAGTAGTGCCTCGCAAAGGTGTGCAGCGAGGCCCATGTAGCCGCCTGGCAAATGTCCTGCAGGGGGACTCCCCGACCCAGGGCAGTAGTAAATGTAAATGTAAATGTATAGGCATTTATATAGCGCACTACTTACCCGTAGGGTCCCAAGGCGCTTCGACCGCTGCGAAACCCTTCCTGGCTTCCCTGAGAGATGGTCCCTTAATGGGTATCTCCAGGGTGAGACCAGGCATCCCCGGCGGTCTGGTGGGGCCGTAAGTGAAGATGAGGCAAGCTAATGCCCAGAGTTGCCGAGTGTGAATGCTGATCAGAGTGGGCACCGAGGCGAGAGAATTATCGAGTGTGATCGCTGATCAGAGTGGGCACCGAGCCGCCGTGGCCCGAGTGGAATGGGCTCTCAGCCCAACTGGAGGCTCCTTTCTAGCCAAGGAGTAGCACGCCTTGATGCATAAGACGACCCACCGAGAGATGGTCCGCTTATGCACCGCCCATCCCTTCTTCGCACCCACGTAACCAACAAAGAGTTGGTCATCCACCCGGAACTGGCGTGTGCGATCCACATAAAATGAAAGCGCACGTTTTGGGTCCAGACGATGGAGCCGCTCTTCATCCTTTGATGGAGGCGGAAAGAAGGAGGGCAAGGTAATGGACTGCTCGATGTGGAAAGCAGAGACTACCTTGGGCAGGAAAGATGGTTTCGTACGCAGCACCACTTTGTCCGGATGCACAGACAGGAAAGGGGGTTTGCAAGATAGAGCCTGGAGCTCACTCACTCTCCTGGCAGAGGTGATGGCAACCAGGAAAGCTGTCTTCAAGGTGAGAAGACGGAGAGGACAAGAATGAAGCAGCTCCAAGCGAGCGCACATCAGGAAAGTAAGAACCAGGTTCAAGTTCCACTGAGGCATCACAAAGGGAACAGGTGGAAACATGTGTGTGATGCCCTTCAGAAAACAAGTTACTATAGGGGACTTGAACAAAGAAGGTTGATCAGGCAGCCTTAGGAAGGCCGAAAGAGCAGAAAGGTAGCCCTTGATAGTGCCCAGAGCAGAGCCCTGCTGGGCCAGAGAAAGAAGGAAGAGAAGAACTTCAGAAAGAGGGGCAGAAAGGGGATCCACAGCCTTTGCTGTGCACCATGCCACAAATCTGTTCCACCGGCAGGCGTATATCGACTTAGTGGAGAGACGCCTGGCTGCCAGAATAACATTACAATCTTCAGGAGGCAAGTCAAATGGCCTCAACTGCCGCTGCTCAATCTCCAAGCATGGAGGTGGAGACTGGACAGGTTCGGGTGGAGGACCATCCTGCTGCTGCAACAGAAGGTCCTCCTGAAGAGGCAGACGGATCGGGGGACCGACTGACATATTGAGTAGCTCGGGATACCAGAACCTTCGAGCCCAGTCTGGAGCCACAAGCATGACTTGGGCCCGGTCTCGCCTGATCTTCTTCAGCACTCTGGGCAGAAGTGGTATAGGCGGAAAGGCGTATAACAGACCGCAACTCCACTCGCGACGAAATGCGTCGCCGAGCGAGTGCCGCCTTGGAAATTCCAACGCGCAGAACTGATGACATTGCGCGTTCTCTTCGGTGGCGAATAGATCTAACCAAGGCTCTCCCCACTGCAGAAAGATGCCTTGCACCACGTCCGAGTTCAGACGCCATTCGTTATCCATCGAGCACCGTCGGCTGAGTTCGGCCGCCCTGGTGTTCAGAGAACCTGCCAGGTGGTGAACCACCAGGGTCACACCCTGATGTTCCAGCCACTGCCAGAGCCGCAGAGCCTCTTGACAGAGGGTCCAGGACACCACACCGCCCTGTTTGTTGCAGTACCACATGGCAATGGTGTTGTCCGTGAACACCTGCACTGCACTCCCTCGGACAGAGGGGAGGAATGCCTTCAGTGCCAGACGAATTGCCCGCAGCTCCAGAAGGTTGATATGGAGCTGGGACTCCGCCTGAGACCAGAGGCCTCTGATCTCCGCCTCTCCCATGTTGCCTCACCAGCCCTGGAGGGACGCATCCGTCACAACCACGTGCTCCGGTTGGAGAAGGGAGAGGGATCTGCCGTTGACCCAATCGCGGACCGTGGGCCACCACTGAAGCTGTCTTGCAGTGCCCTCCGAGATCAGGACATGGTCGGACAGGTTGCCCTGATGCTGGGCCCACTGAAACTTCAGGTCCCACTGCAGAGCCCGCATCCGCCACCGGGCGTGATGCACCCGAAGGATGCAGGAAGCCATCAGCCCCAGGAGCCGCAGCGTCAACCTTACCGAAACCCGGGATAAAGGCTGAAAGATCTGAATCAGAGCCTGAATATCCCGGACTCGCTGCTCGGGAGGATAAACCCGAAACTGCGCCGAGTCCAGAACAGCTCCGATGAAGAGGAGCTTTGGGAGGGGCACAGGTGTGATTTCGGCACGTTGATGGAAAACCCCAGCAGGTGCAGGAGATCCGCCGTAATCTGGAGGTGATTGACGACTGTTTGGGGCGAGCCCGCCTTCAACAACCAGTCGTCCAGGTAGGGGAAGACTGAAACCCCTAACCTGCGCAGATAAACTGCGACCACCGCCATCACTTTCGTGAACATCCGTGGGGTGCTGGTAAGGCCAAAGGGGAGCAGGGTGAACTGAAAGTGCTCGAGGCCTACCGTGAACCGCAGGTAACGCCGGTGGGCTGTCAGGACGGGGATGTGAAAGTAGGCGTCCTGCAAGTCCAACGCCACCATCCAGTCTTGCGGGTCTAGGGCAGCCAAGACCTGAGCCGAAGTCAACATCTTGAACTTCTCCTTCCGGAGGAAGCCGTTGACGTTCCGGAGGTCCAAGATAGGGCGTAGGCCCCCTTTGCCCTTCTTGGGTACCAGAAAGTATTGGGAGTAGCAACCACACCCTACTTCTGGCCCAGGAACGCGCTCGATGGCCCCCTTGGCAAAGAGGGCCGTAACTTCCTACTGCAGAAGTCGCAAGTGGTCCCCCTACTCGCGGTGGTACTGCGGTGGCATGGCTGGAGGGGTCACCTCGAAGGGGAGGGAGTAGCCCCTTCGGACGATTTGCAGCACCCACCTGTCCCATGTGACTGTGCGCCAGTGGAAGAGGTGATGGCGGACCCTGCCCCCCACTGGCGTCACATGGGCCTGAAAACTCGGACTAGGAAGGTTTTGAGGCGGATGCTGTGGGAGCGGGTGCGGACTGGCCCCGCCTTTGAGCCAGATCGCCTCCCCGGCGGTTTCCACGGCCGCCACTGCGCTGAATATTCTGTTGCAGCGTGTGGCTGGCGGTCCGTGTGGGGACGCCCCTTCCTTGGCCACGAAAGGAGCGAAAGGCACCCATTTGCTGGCGCGGGGCCGAGAGGCCCAAGGACTTGGCCGTAGCCCCGGAGTCCTTAAAGCGCTCAAGTCCGTGGTCTGCCTGGTCGCCAAACAGGCGACGGCCATCAAACGGCATGTCCAGAAGTATATTGGTGCACCGTAACCAGGCATGGCATCGAACCGCCACTGTAGTGGCCATCGCTCTGCCTAGTGTATCGGTGGTATCCAGTCCGCACCGGATAGAGTACCGTGCCGCATCTCGACCCTCCACTAGGGCTTGGGCGAGTTTAGCCCTGACCTCCTCAGAGCATTGTGGCAGCACGTCCGCAACCGTGTCTCACAGGGTGTGGGTGTAGCGGCCCAAGAGGCATGCGGTGTTGACTGACCGCAGTCCCAGACTAAGGGACGAGAACACTTTCTTGCCAAATTGTTCAAACCTCTTGGATTCCCTGTCGGGAGGGGCCAACGGGAACGCGGTCTGGGAGTTAGAGGCCTGGATAACCAGGCTCTCGGGGGTTGGATGGGTCGACAGGAAGCATGGGTCACCTGGAGCCGGGAGGTAGCGTCTGGCCACGTTCCTGTCCACAGGCTGTCTTGGACCAGGTGCCCAACAGAACATCAGATAAGGCCTCATGGAATGGCAGCAGAGGCTCGACCGAGCTTGACTGCGGTTTGAGGACCTCGGTGAGGAGATTAGTCCTCACGGCCGCTGAGGGGAGCGTAAGGTTTAAGACCTTAGCCGCCCGCATTAGTACTACGCTAAAGGCTGCCCCCTCCTCCGTAGCCACGGTAGGAGGGGAGACAAAACCAGTGTCTGGAGAGAGATCCAGGCCGCTGGCCTCCCAAAGCTCCTCTGTCCAGTCCGCTTGGTCCTGACACTTCCGCGTCAGAGGGTCCTCAGACCCCTCCCAGTCCTCTTCGCCACCCAATGGCTGGTAGCCAGGATCAACAATCGGGCCCGTTCGTTAAAGTAGAATATACCCATAGCAGTCTCGTACGGCGCCCAACGGGGCCGTGTCGACGGCTGAACGGGATCGATAGAAGGACTGGGGCCGGCGTCGGCACCCTTGGGGACGGCGCCGGCGAGGTCGTAAGGTCGACCGGAGTCGACCCGGATCCGGGTCCGGTCGGGGCCCGAAGCCGCCGTGGGGCCCGGTGGAGAAGAGAGCGACCTCATGACCATGAGGTACTGCTCGATCTCCTCCCGCGTCGCATCTTGCTCAGGGACCCGAAGGTGTGGGGCAGGAAGCGGCGCTAGCGACTTCGGCGGAGCCGCGTGGGTGGTGCCACCCAAAACCCCGGCCGCGTCGGGTGAGCGTTGGGGGCGGTCGGAGGAGCGATGACGCCGCTCCGACCTCTCATGCCTCTTACCTGACGAGGAACCAGAAGACCGATGCCGACTTCCGTAGCTGCGAGGGCTCTGTCCCCGCGACCGATCCCTCGACCTCCCATGGGACCGGGACCTCGAATGGCGAGGGGCCGACTGCCGAAGCTCGAGCCGCTTTCTGGACTGCTCCCGCCTAGCCTTCGACGTCAGGGCTCGACAGTCGGAACAGGAACCGTCATCGTGGTCGAGGCCTAGGTATTGCAGACACCGGCGATGGGGGTTGGTATTCGACATCAGTCGACTACACTTCGAGCAGGGTTTGAACCGGGCATCCTTACCGGCACTTGAAGAGTCGAGAACGACATGAAGAAGATCAAAAATGATCAAAAAAGTTTTAGTCAAAAAGTGACTGAGGGGTAGAGCTTCTCCGGATCTGCACTAACTGGCGCGGAAAAAAGAAGAACTGACGTCAGCGCACATGGGCGGTGTCTAAGTACTCCGACGACGTCATCCCGGTGCAGACGATGCCGACGACGGACGCGGAGCCAGAAACGACGCCTAACGACGCGCAGGGGTATTGCTATGCAAAAATTTCCGGATCCAGTCTGACGCCTGGGGATATTCTACGGTAAGGAATCTAATACTAACCTGTTTCTTTCAGATACTCCTGTAGATGTCTTTCCCTCCTAAATGCAGCAACATAGCTCCTTTCTGTTCGTAACTCACTTTGATAGCTTCGAAAAATAGGAGTAGTCGCTCTACCCACTCCTTCCATTTAGGAGCCTGAGCAGAAGGCGGCCCTTCCACCAGGATCGGCTCAATGGGGGGTATTATGGCCATCCTGCACTTTCAGTGCACCTTGTGTTCCTCTTGGCAGTTAAAAGCTGGGCGTGTGGTACTGTGCCGTGGGTAGGCAGACGTTAGTACTGTCACTTGCCGTGCAAGACACCTCCTGTGATGTCACTGACACTCCCTGCCCGGGTGGCACAGCTGCAGAGGTTGAGGCGTATAGTAGCGCCCTGGCACGGGTGACCCCTCATGTGCTGGTGGGGCTTAATGTTGCTGGTCATCGCCCACCATGGATCTGCTGTTGGTGTAGGTGTACTTACACGATATTGACTTCGTGATGGCAGATATACAAGGAGAATGCTAGGCCTATGTCTCTTCTCGCACTCCTGAGGCTTGCTGGGGGAGGGTAGCCAGGCTGAACACGAGGTGCAGATTGACTCTTTGCCAGCCGATGAACTCCATGGCACGAGCACCAGGTGCGTTGTCGGTGCACTTGCAGCCCCCACAGAGTGTAGAGGATGATTTAAAGCCCCCCCCTGTCGTCAAAGTTGTGACTCTAGTGCTGGACATCTGCTACGCTACAGCAAAAGACAGACTCCGGTTGTACTTTCGGAGCTTTGGCCTCTGTGCGTCTCTTTGATGTCACATCCGCCGGGCTCCCTCTTATTAGGGACATCACATGGTCACAGGACCACGGCATTGCAGTCCAAAACCCAGGGGTCTGAGATAAACCCCCCTAGTCATTGGGTGGTTTTGTGTAGCACCTGTTGCGTTACAGGGCCGACACTACAAGGGGTTACTGATGGCCGACACAGTAACACAGCTGGGAGGCCTGTGGGAATATAGACATCATGTCTTGCTTAGACAGAAGAGGATACCTTGACTTCGCAGCTGAAACACTGACCAGATCGCCAAGGTTCCAGCATGCAGATGCTCCAGTTAGCAGTGGTCTAACATCCCTCACGGGGTATCCAACTCAGGACCAGGACGGGATCCCATATTCTCTAACTCTCAGGTAAAGGGGGTTGACTAGATCCTAGAGGTATTCTTGGCATAACATCTACACCAATACTAGGTACATTTAGGTATATCTAGTTAGGGAGGCGTCGTAGGAGTATGCACTTTCTTATCATGTGTTTTATGTGCTTGTATATATTCATGATTACTGCAAAATGGTAGAACTGTACCATCTCTTTACTTTTGTAGTACTGCTAACCATATATCTCTTCTACTGTCTGAGGATTGTTACAGCACATTTATTTTACACTAGAATAACAAATGTTTAATAAATCCTTATTAAAACACCCAAACTTTTTAGTCTGTGTATCTCTGAGACAAACTAAGTGAGCACGAGCGACTGAGCGAAAAGTAGTATATTGTTTCCACGATCCTGGGGGATATGGGTGGTCATGTTCTGAGGTTGCCAGAAACTCTTCTCTGCCCGATAAGAGGGGATTTGAGTGGCAATGTGAGCTAACTAATGCAAACCAGTCTGCCACCAAACCCACACTTTTAGGTTATCCGAAGGCGCAGATCCTGTATAAGGTATATAGGAACTACACAACATGGCACCCAACGTTGGTTGGGTACTTATTCAACAGTAGAAACTGAGTAGTTCAGTCGTGCTATTCTCATAGACCCCTACTCACAAAACACCAGAGACATCTGGAGTGGGTGGGCACAAACTCCGCCAAGCCGAGTTGGCGAAAAATCCTATTTATTGGCTGTTGCTTAATCAAGCTTGAAGGACACAGTGTTCCTAAAATTGTGCATTAAAACCTTTATCTTAGTTCCTTTGAACAAACAACTTCTTTACAAAAAAAATGCGAGACAGGAGAGGACGTAACAGTAAATCTACACCTCTCAACAGGAGAATAGTGTATAGACGCAATTCAGATTGCAGAAAAATTCAGACATACAGTCACCCTGAAACGGGTAGTGAATGGTTTATCAGTCAGGTGTGGGTTAGTAGTTTTCGTGATTGATGCACACAAATCTAACAAAACAAAGTTATTTTATTCGTGGGTTACATTTTCAGCAGCAGATGCGAGAAAACAGACATTTCACCCTTACACAGAAGGAAATGCACCAGTGGAATATGGTCCATTTGAGGACATAGAGGTTCCGCTCACGTACCAGGAACACTTACACTGGTTTAAAGGTCCCCTATCCAATATATGAAGAAGAGTAAGACTTGGCCCGCTCAGAGGAGAAGGGGCAACATGGATGATATAAGCGGCCTACACACCACATCCTGACATTGAAACAATGCCACAAGGAGACTTACTTGCACAACACAAAGATTGAATTAAAATCTATAGAAACATGACGCAATTCGTCATGAGGACATTCACTGTCCAACAGGCAATAGTTGCAACAAATGGAACTCAATCTCAGGGTACAGCAACTAAAATCACACCACAAACATTGCACGTAGTGATGGGCAAAATGCCCACAAGCGTGAACAAATGCCATTCTTGGTAGCTCATAAAATCACGCAGCTAGAAGCAGTATTCCC
Source organism: Lissotriton vulgaris (assembly GCF_964263255.1). Classification (NCBI taxonomy): domain Eukaryota; kingdom Metazoa; phylum Chordata; class Amphibia; order Caudata; family Salamandridae; genus Lissotriton; species Lissotriton vulgaris. The sequence goes on along the minus strand of NC_141693.1, from coordinate 335,492,745 downwards.
GAATACTACCCCGTGTGAAAAACACACAATGCGAACAATCTGCTTGCCCATGGGGTCACCACCACAAGTAGACGATTGTACCAGTTGAGGTACAGTCTTTGCTGCCATATATATAACAGGACTCATGGTATTCCTTCGTTAACAGCGATACCAGATGTATTAAGACAAATACAAAATGACTGGGCAGCAGGGCCTGCTTTGAACTTAGGAATGAAGGTACTAGGTAACTATGCCCAGGTATCAGCCATAATACTAGCTAATATTAAAGGGGAAGCAGCTTCAGTGGCAATCCGCCAACACCTAAGGTAGTCCAGTCCTTTGGAACAAGAACACAAACTACCCAAAATAATTGAAACTGCATATGCAGAATTAGGTAGAGACAGTTTGAGGGGGAAAGCTTTAAAACCACAACTAATGGGCAGTCCTGAAAAGGACAATTCAAAGCAGAAACCTGCTTCTTCTAAAAAGAAGTGGGATAATAAAAATCAACAAACATTTAAAGGAAACAGATCTCAATCGCGAGGTAGATTTCATCCACAGGAGCACTCTGAAAAAAGGTATAATCTCGGGAATAGGATAATATTAGGAAGCCTAATAGGCATCAGGATACAGATACACGTTCCTCTCGTTCCTTTCAGGGTTCATCGAAAAACTAAGAGAGGGAAACACTGTCAGAAAGACAAGAAGAGCGTACAAAGTCCAGAGACAAGCAGCACGCTAAAGATTGCACCTCTAAAAAAGAAGAAAAGCAAAAGCCACAGTTCAAAAAGAGGAAAGTTGCAGGTCTAAAGATCAGACATGCCCAGTATTCTGAGGACTCGACTACTGAACGGGGAATGGGCTCGGACGATGCTAGACTGTGCGGCAGAAGTAATAATAGCTCACCAAAACCTGATAGAATTTCTGGTGACAGCAGACTTGAATGATTATATCACGGTGGAAACACCTGATACTAGAGTAAGTGTACCACATATAGTATATGAAATAACACTCCAGATGGAGGGGGACAAGAAAAATCTGTGTTGCTCTAACCTCCAAAAATCATTAAAAAGTCTACAATCAACACTGGGATTCCTAAATTTTGGTCAAACATACATTTTGGATTACGCAGAAAGAGTAAAACCTTTCTTCGTCTTAATGAAACCTGATTTTTCTTTCTTTTTTTGATAATGTTATTGATTTTAGTCATGTAAGCAAAAACCAGCAGTTCAGCACTTATATTAGGAAGGACAATTCCCGAACAGGTAAATGATTAATCTTGCGTCACACAAACCCACAAAATCTTACAAGATACAGACAGTCAGCGGGCAACTCAAATTTAAGCCATAATACCCACCCATTTGCCCCCAAACCCTAATCTATTTCTTCGGGCACCCCATGCTTTATACATGGGCTTTTCCTGTGTAGCACACCAGTTTACCCCCTCCCGCCATTTCCTGAGGCTAGCTGGATCAGGGCGTTTCGAATTGGCGGCTATGTCTCGCTACAACCATAGCCGTGTTAAGAAATAGCTTTTCGTTTCTGGACCCATCCAGGCCATCCGAAGGAGCGTGTGTCGTGGATCATAGGGAACTTCCCACCCGAAGACTTCTGCGAGTTCCTCCTCAATGCCCCCCCAGAAACGTGCCAGTTGGGACATGCCCAGACCATGTGGAAGAAATCCACCTGGTCTTGGCCACCGCGTGTGCAGGAGGCAGTTGGGTACAAGCCAGCCTTGTGAAGACATTCTGGAGTTAAGTAGGTGGCATACAAGTAGTACAGTTGAATCAGGTGACCATCTTAGGCACCATGAGCGCGTCCCTCCAGTCCTCCTCCTCCAGTGGATCCACCCATTCCTCCCATTGGTTTGGGAGGCAGTCTAGCGTGGTTGTGGTAAATCAATCAATCAATCAATCAATCAGGGAATTGTAAGCGCGCTACTCACCTGTGAGTGTCCCAAGTCACTGAGGGTCTGCAGATCTGTTTAGCCGAAGAGCGAGGTCTTGAGGGACTTCCTGAAGGTGTTCAGCGAGGGGGTGCGTCTGATTTCTGCTGGTAGCTCGTTCCAGGTCTTGGCTGTAATGTGAGAGAAGGATCTTCGGCCTGCTCTGTGGGTGCGCGGGGTTTCGGCCAGCATGAGGTTGGAAGATCGTAGGTTTCTTTTGGGTACCTGGAAGTTGACTCTGTCATTGAGGTATTTGGGTCTGTTGTTGTGTATTATTATTACTACGATTTGTAGGGTGCAATCGAATCATCCCAAAGGGGATCTCTCTGTGCCTTGGTAGCAGACAAAGCAGATCGAAGATTGCTGGTTAATGACAGAACAGGCATTTTTAGGCATTTGTAGGCATGAGTGAAGATTTTAAAGTGACTACCCCACCGGGAACCAGTGGAGGCGTCGTAGGTGTTGGCTGATGTGTTTGTGTCGGAGGATGCCGAGGACAAGTCCGGCGGCGGTGTTCTGTATTGTCTGGAGTAGGGACTTCTTGATGCCGCCATAGAGTGCGTTTCGATAGTCGAGTCTGTTGGTGATGAGTGCTTGGATGACGGTCTTCCTTGACTCAGGGGGATCCACTTGAAGGTCTTGCGGAGGATGCGGAGGTTCATAGTGAGTGATGAGTTGAGTACGATGCGGAGATTCTTGGCGTGGTCCTAGGGGAGGTAGGCTTCCGAGGGCGGTCGGCCACCAGATGCCATCCCATGCAGAAGGGGTGGTACCGAGGACGAGAACGTCTGTCTTTTTGGCTTTGAGCTACATGCAGCTGTTGGTCATCCAGACTGCGACGTCTTGCATTCCTTTCTGGAAGCTGAGTTTGGCAGTGGTGGGGTCTTTGGTGAGGGATAGGATGAGCTGGGTGTCGTGGGCGTTGGATACAATGTTGAGGCCGTGTTGTCGGACGATGGCTGTAAAGGGTAAGCATGGGCGAATTTTGCGAATCTGGCGTTCGCGAATATTGCGAATTTGCGAACTCGCAATCCGCAAAATCAGCGAATTCTCGCGAATTTGCAGGTTTGTTTTTTTTCACAAGGATTTTTGCCAGTTCGCGAGGATTTTGTACCAGTTCGCAATTGCGAACTTACATGTCGGCTCGCAACGGTCGCGATTATGTTGTTTCTATGTCTGGTTCATCATCACAGGTTCCCAGCACCCTCTCACCCCTGCCACCCTCTGTTTCACCCATGCCACCCTCTGGTACATCAATGCCACCCTCTGGTTCATCATCACTGTAGATTATGGGGGGAAAAAGCAAGCACACCTGCCCTGCTTCAACTGACATGAATTAATTTGGGGTTGATTTATTAATGTGTCACTGTTTTAAAATTCAAGTCTGGCACCTGCTTCCTTATCTGTAATTTGCTTTCTGTTGCAGTGCAATGTTTTTTTCCAGGACCTTTGTGGCCTACTTGAAGCTATTCTATGAGCCTGCTGTGAGGGTCAGAGCAGGGTCATACAATTGTTGCAACTAGCACCTGAACTGGGAATTTGCGGATTTTTTTTTTTGTGTTTGCAAGGATTCCTGCCAGTTCGCGAGGGTTTTGTACCAGTTCGCAATTGCGAACTTACATGTCGGCTCGCAACGGTCGCGATTATGTTGTTTCTACGTCTGGTTCATCATCACAGGTTCCCAGCACCCTCTGTTTCACCCCTGCCACCCTCTGGTATATCAATGCCACCCTCTGGTTCATCATCACTGTAGATTATGGGGGGGGGGAAGCAAGCACACCTGCCCTGCTTCAACTGACACGATTTAATTTGGGGTTGATTTATTAATGTGTCACTGTTTTAAAATTCCTGTCTGGCACCTGCTTCCTTATCTGTAATTTGCTTTCTGTTGCAGTGCAATTTTTTTTTCCAGGACCTTTGTGGCCTACTTGTAGCTATTCTATGAGCCTGCTGTGAGGGTCAGAGCAGGGTCATACAATTGTTGCAACTAGCAACTGAACTCTGGAGGGGCCCCAGTCAGGAAGCACTACAGGGAATGGTTACTAATGATGAGTTTGAACTTTTGCACCTGCTGAATGCTTTCACTTTTGCAAAACTCGTTTTTCTGCAGAACAGCATTACAGCAACTGTAATGCCCCAAACAAGCTTACTTGTGAAAGTTGATTTCTAATCCAAAAGTGATCCAAAGAAAGCCAAAAGGCCTCAAATCCAAAAATGTGCAGGCAAATGTTAACCTGAGGAGTTATTCTGATAAAAATCATTATTTTCAGAAGGTCTATGCTGCTTGCTAGTGGATTTCTTGTGCAGAATTGCAATTTTTGTAATTTCGCGAGTGCAAGATTGTTGCTGCCCGCCGCACCTACATGTTCGCAATTGCGAACTTACACCGCACGCCGCAAAATTGTATCACCAAGAAAAAAAAATCCGCTGCGTGCGAATTTTCGGTAAATTCGTGAGCGTTCGCGGATTGCGAATTTACCGAAAATCCGCAAAATCCGCGAGCGTAACGGATTTTCCGCCCATGCTTAGTAAAGGGGGCCATGTAGATGTTGAAGAGGGTGGGGCTCAGTGATGAGAACTGTGGGACTCCGCAGGTGATTTTCGTGGGGTCAGAGAGGAAGGGTGGGAGTCTGATCCTAAGGCTTCTTCCAGTGAGGAATGATCGGATCCAGTTCAGGCCTGTTCCTTGTATGCCTGCGTCGTGTAGTCTGGCGATTAGTGTGCAGTGGTAGACTGTGTCGAAGGCTGCTGATAGGTCGAGTAGGTTGAGGGCGCGGAGTGGCCTTGGTCCAGGAGGGTGCGGATGTCATCTGTGGCAGCGAGTAGGGTGGTCTCTGTGCTGTGGTTGCTTTGGAATCCAGATTGGGACAGGTCGAGGATGGCGTTCTCTTCAATGAATCGTGTCAGTTTCCTGTTGACTGTTTTCTCTGCAACTTTGGCTGCCAAGGGGTGGAGCAAGATGGGCTGATAGTACTTGAGTTTGGTGTTGATTAGTGTACGGTAGATGCAGGCGATGCCCCCCTTCCCCAAATTACCCATCATAATCTGCCCCTCGGGGTTGTCTGGAACTACTGTGCCGTCTGTTATGTGCAAATGGAGAGCGTGGCGCAACTTCAGGTACTTCTAAAATTGCGACGGATGTAGGGAAAATCTGGACGGCAAGTCTTGGAAGGAGCGCAAATGGCCGCTATCCCACACATCTCCGAGTTGGGAGATCCCTATGAGGTCTCAAGAGCGAAACCCCCTCAGCCCACTAACCTCCCAGAGCAAAGTACCATGCCGAGGAGGCGTGTATTGGGTTAATTTATATGTCCATTGGGTGTGGCGCATTGATGCCCGCCAGGCCAGCAGCACAGTATGTGTCGCTTCTGGAAAGGTGTAAGGTATGGACCCCCTTACATCATGGATTGGATACGAGGCAAACCCAGCTCACTCAGCTAGAGTCTGTAGGCCGGATCGGACCATCACCCGTTGAACCAGTCATGTATTGTGAGGAGGCGGATCGCCCGATAGTATAGGTGTAAGTTGGTCATACCCATGCCCAGTCGAAGGGCAGGATCCAGCAGCGGGCCAGAGCTGTACGTGGCCGCCGACCCCCCCTAAGGAATTTGGTAGCTAAGCGGTCTAGCTCCTGGAACCAAGCCCACGGGATGCAAGAGGGGGTATTTTGGAGGACGTAGAGGAATCAGGGGAGAATCATCATTTTAAAACAGGGCGACCCTCCACAGAGGGTTAAGGAGGAGCTTCTGCCACTTGTGGAGGTCTTCCTTTGCCTTTTTCACCAGCGGGGTGATGTTGAGGGACCAGGCGAGGTCAGGGAGAAGGGCGACTCAGATACCAAAATATTTGAAAGATTGCCGCCTGAGGGGTATTGTGGGTTGCCAATCAAAGCAGTCCCGCTCCACGTGTAGGGGAACCAGGACTGACTTACTGGGGTTAAGCCGTAGTCCAGAACCCTGACCGAAGGAGTGTAGTATCCATAGACAGTGAGAGACCGATAGAGCAGGTTCCGGCAGAAAAATTAAAACTTCATCGGCGTAGAGGGCAATTTTGTCCACCTCCGAGATGGGTCATTCCCATCCCTGGTACGGTCCTCAATCCGAATCAGGCTTGCCAGGGGCTCCATTACCAAGGCGAAGAGGAGGGGCGAGAGGGGGCACCCCAGCCTCGTCTCTCGTCGGATGGGGAAGGCCTCCAACAATTCCTCATTGACCAGCACCCGAGCTTTGAGCCAGGCGTAAAGTACCTTCACCAGGTTGCGAAGAGTGAACCGAAACCCATCTCCTCCAGCACGTCGGCCAAGTATTGCCAATCCACCGAATCAAAGGCCTTCTCAAAATCGATGAGAAGTGCCAAATTGGGGGTGAGTAGGAGGCGGTGTGTCAAGGCCAGATGGAGACGACAAACGCAGTGTCTGGTTCCTCGCATTGTCATAAACCTACACTAGTCTGGGTGAACCAGCTTGGTGAGGTAGGGCCTCAACCGTTGGGCAAGAATTTTAACAAATATTTTGACCTCCGTGCGGTAGTCCGCACAGTGGGGAGACGGGGATGAGTTTTAGGGAGCACAATAATTGTGAGCATGTCTGTCTCAGGCGGAAAGGAGCCCTTCTCTAGGACATCGTCTAAGAGATCTGCGAGGTGTGGGATAAGAGTCTCCCAATATGCTGCATAGTATTCTTGCGGGAGCCCGTCTGGGCCTGGGGTTTTGCCCCACGAGGTATGGGTTATTGCGTCATTAATTTCATTGCAGGTGATGGGGTGATCTAAGTCGGAGGACTGGGCAGAGCTCAGGCGAGGGAGGCTGGTGCTGCCAGTGCCCAGCTAATCAGAGGGACATTTTAGGGCTCAGCGCCGAGTAAAGCTAGTGGTAGTAGGAGGCAAAGGCACGAGCCATTGCCAAAGGGGATCGATGCGTTAGACCATCCAGGTCCACGATATCCGGGATAATGCAGTTGACCCATGGGTATGTAGCCAACCTATGGAGGATCTTCCCATTCTTGTCCCGCCAACCGAACACCCTAGCAATAGAAGATCTCAAGGGGAGCTTGGCGGCATCCAGGGAGAGCTGCTTGATCTCAGCCCGAAGGCATGGGAGTTGTCTCTTGGGTGTCGTCGCAGTTATCGGAAGGGGATTTCTCAAGGAGCAGAGCTTGCGCCTCTCGCGGAGTGATCTGGTGTGTCTGGGCCTGTCGTTGACGTTTGAGTTGACCCTTGGAAAAGCCTCGGATGGTGGCTTTGCTTGCTTCTCAAAGGGTACCTAGGGAAGGAACAGAGCCGGTGTTGGTGAGAAAGTACTGTTGTAGTTCTGTCCCCACCGCCTTTCTAAAGTCTTTCTCCTGGATGAACCAGGCATTCCTCCACCAGGTTGGGCTCGTCAAAGGTGGGGTAGTCAGCCAGTTCGTTAGTTGTTTAGCGTCAGCAATTCTGGAGGCGGATGGTGGACCGGTCGTGTCAATGTGTGGGTTAAGAACCAAAACCTGATTTTTCAGTGAGAAATTGGACACAGGAAAATAGAGATACCCTTCATTCCCTACAAGCTTACATGATAGCTCCAAACACTTAGATACGCATAAACGTATGCAACCAGGTGAGCCGTATAATTGCGGGTCAATCAGGGTACACCTATCTGACATAGAATGAAGGTGAAACAGTACCAATTGCATACAAGTCACATTAGTACACAAATGTTGAGATGCACTTTGCATCTACAGAAAAGATTCTAACAGTGGTACAGACTGCTGTAGAGAGCAAAAGAGCACTGGCTCAGGGGAAACAGTAGTAGGTACTCCTGTCCCAGCCTTAGAGGCTGCGACAAAGGCAAGCATCCCTACAGCTAAAGCCTTACATTTGAGATGGATATGATGAGCTAATTCTCTCACTGCAACAGATGTAGAATAGAGGTACAACCCAAATTTGAAGACACCAGCATTCGTGCAATATGAACAAGAATATCTTCTACCAAATGAAATAATGCCTCTGAATCAGTATGAATATATTATTTACACTAACGGATCTGCTCAAAAGACCATAGGGAGTAAGCAACAATATAGAGCAGAATGTGCAATCGTTAAAGGTCGCATGCGGGACTAAACGTTCCATCCAAGTTGCACTAAATAACAATCTCTAGGAGACTGCACAGCACAGTTGGCAGAGTTAAAAGCACTGATACTGGCACTCGTAAATTCGGATCGAGAATTCCCCACACTAATTGTATGCGGTTCTTTTTACTGTGTGCAGTCATATAATGAATTCTTGCAATACTGGGTTCTAAACGGGTTCAAAGACGCAAAAGGTGGCACCATTAAGCATAATATGCTATGGGAACAGGTAGTGGAATTGAAATCTGAACTATCAAGGGCTCACGTGATACACTGAGTCATCAGCGGAATGGCGTTCACCTTGAAGGGAATTGATTGGCTGATGAAGCTGCGAAGGGAGCTGTACGTACGGCTTCCGTAGCTGCAATCACTCATTTTAAACCGAGAATAGACGGTGAGATTATGGTATCTGTCATTGCTTCATGTAAGAACAGCAAAGCACTACCAAAAATGTTCCACTCAAGTACTCCTACAAGTTAGATGCAAATAACATTCCATTTGCTCAGATTCCTAGAGTGGGGGATAGAGTAATACCAAATATGGATCATAGGCTAGGTTTAATTCTAGCAGCACATGAAGGGATAGGTTCTGCACATGCAGGAGTTACGACGACTGTTTCATTGTTGAAACAACGCTATTGGTGGCCTTGATTAACAAAGCAGACTAAAGACTATGGGCCCGCTTTACAGAATGAACTTAAGACTCAATCCTAAACTTACTACTGTTTTGGTATTCACAGATTGCACTTACTACTTTTGGTATTCACAGAATGAACTTACTACTTTTGGCATTCACAGAATGCACTTACTACTTTTGGTATTCACAGAATGAACGTACTCATTTCGGTATTCACAGAAGTTATTGGGCCCGATTCACAGAATGAACTTAAGACTCAATCCTAAACTTACTACTATTTTGGTATGCACAGAATGCACTTACTACTATTGGCATTCACAGAATGAACTTACTACTTTTGGTATTCACAGAAGTTAGGATTTTGTCTTAAGTTAGTCTTAAGACAGACCTAAGACAGACCTAAGACAGACCTAAGACAGACTTAAGACAGACTTAAGACAAAATCCTAACTTAAGTCTGTCTTAAGTCTGTCTTAAGTTTGTCTTAAGACAAACCTAAGACAAAATCCTAACTTCTGTGAATACCAAAAGTAGTAAGTTCATTCTGTGAATAACAAAAGTTATTTAAGTCCTAACCGCCAGTTCGGGCCTCAGTGCATTTGAACCATGAGTATAATGAACCCATACAATTTAGAATGCATAAAGCGCTCTATCACATGTAAAGGTTTGGAAATAATCAAGAGGACGGAAAGTGATCATGATCCCCAGAAAATGATATTTGAGCTCCAATTTGAGCATTTCAAATCACAAAAAACTTTAAACAATAACCATATGACTATAATAAACACAAAGAAGCTCATATGGAATAAAGAGCTCAAGATAAAAGCTGTTAAACTCGAATCTGAGCTCCTCTCATTCTTGCCAATCTCACCGTCAGACCACTTTAGGAACACAAGAGTGACAGGACTCAAATCGGGAACAAGTAACTGAGAGTATCCTGAATCACCTAATGAGGAAATTATCGGTGTTGAGAGTAAAACAATATGTTATTGATGCTTCTGCCCAGGAAATAACGAAAATCGAAAGGTTACTGTTAAAAAGTCAAAGCAAGGAACACATAAGAATGTCCAAGCCTACTTTATAAGCCATCTAACTCTCCAGAACAACATGAGAGCTGTCAACATTCTAAGTGAGGCTTCAGCAGAACGTACTAAGGTGAGGAAAAGGGGAGGTGGGGTAGGAATGTACCAATGGGGAAAAGCGAGATTACATCACATCTCCCTTATTTACCAACAGAAAACAAATTACATTTTGCAATTTTGTCACAACTCCAATATTGCCATTTTCAAAGAGAGACTACATTCTTGAATGTTTTGGCTATGCGACAGGGAGGGTAAAACTTTCTTGGGCTGAGTGGCCCTTTTACATTTTTCTTCACCTGTACCATATCATCTTCCCTCCACCCTGGGGCTTTGACTCAGTTCTTTTTGTCATATCAACCCTTGTATTTTGCTTGGTGAAGTTTGACCTTTTCACTAGCTTCAGGATTGGGATTTGCCAGCTTCCCACTGTCCAACCAACTGCGGTTGAGCTTAGTACAGGGTTCTAACTGACTGTGTTCTTTAATGAGCCGGTTTCTTCTCTCTACCAGGCCATTGACCTTGGGGCAGTACAGGGCAGTCTTCTCATGTTTGATGTTAAGTTTGGCTAGGACGTCAATCATGAGTTGCGACGGGAACTATACCCCATTGTCAGTGATTAAAGTGGACGGTATGCCTTCTTTAGCAAAAACATCTTTGAGAAATTCAAGAACAGCACAAGTGTTGGTGCGATGAATAAATTTGTATGAAACCCAGTGAGACGTGTAGTCGACTAAGACCAACACATTTTTCTGGATACCCAAATTATCCATGGGTCCGATGATGTCCATGGCCAGCTTGCTCCATGGTTTAATGGGTACCTCAACTGGGGATAGGGATGCCTTCCTTAAGGATTTGCTTTTGTCGCTCCTGGCACAGCTAACACAATCATTCACTAATTATTTCACCATAGCGTCCATTCAGGGGAACCAGAATTTCTCTCTCACCCTTTGTTTGGGAAGGCTGCGTCCTAAGTGACCTTTGTGTGCAAGTTCCACTATTCTCTTCCTGAGGTTGGCGGGTGGTACAATCCTGTTCTGGAGGAAAACTCTGTTCCCCATGGTGTTTAATTCATAACCACTTCCCAAAAGTCTTTAAGATTATCCTCTAGTTCACTGCACTTGCTGGGCCATCCTTGTACCATTAACTCTTTAAGTTTGTGCAAGTCTGTATCTTCCCCTGCCCCTTTTTCCCATTCTTCCTCTTTTAACTCTGGCTTGTCCACCACCATGATGGGGCTGTCCAACATTTTTTCTGTTTCTTCATTTTCCAATGGGCTCTCAACAGATAGTCAGCAATTTTGCTTTCTTCCCCAGGAACATATTCTAACCTGAAGTTGAAGTGTTCTAGTCCTAAAATCCATTTCCCTATCCTGGGAGTGCAGTTCTCCGTACCTTTAACTGTGAAGATGAAGGTAAGGGGCTTGTGGTCTGTACGAATGGTAATGTTTACCCCCCACAGGAAAGACTTAAAATGTTTTACCACCCAGTAACATGCCAGTGCCTCCTCTTCAATTACGGGGTAATTGCTCTCCGCTTTGGAAATACATCTGGCGGCAAACACAATTATTTTTTCTCCATTTTCATCTCTGTGACAAGGTGGCCCCCAACACTTTTTTGACGCATCAGTAGTAAGGATTTGTTTTTTGTGGGGTCAAAGGTGCCTAAGGCAGGTGACTTAAATATTTTCTCCTTCAACATATCTACAGGGTGCCTGTGCTGGTCGAGGCATTCAAAATCCTTGTTTTTTCTCAGTAGTTCGTGTTGTGCATCGCATTTAGAGGCATGTATTCCATGAGATCGAGGAAGGACTTTAGTTCCAGCAAGTTGTTTTTTGGTCTGAACCCTTGTTCGGAGATGGAATGCCCAAGATAGTCGACAGAAGTCACTCTGATTTGACACTTCGACTTCTGCACCGTCAACCCTGCATTCATCAACTTCTTGAATACAATTCTAAGGGTGGGGTCATGATCTTCCACTGAACGTCAGTGTACTAGGATATCATCCTGGAAGCACATTGTATGGTCAACATCTTTCAATATCTGGTGCATGATCTTCTGGAATACCGCCGCTGCGGATACCAGACTAAAAGGCATCCTCTTGAACATGAAAGCACCTTGGGGGGTAATGAAAGCAGTGAGGGGCCTGGAGTCAAGGTGTAGGTCTACCTGATGGTAAGCCAAAGACAGATCGATGACACTAAAGAATTTAGCCTGACCCATGGTGCTGAGCATCTCATTTATGGTGGGGAGCGGGCGTTAAGGTTACCAAGTCACTCTTACCTAAAAGATGCTTGTAATCTTACCTGTAAGGTGCTTGGCAGGTTTTGCAGAGACGCTATGGGCCAAACTCCCAGAACCCCTCAATATAACCAGAGAATGTATACTAAAACACTAGGGCTACAGATTAGAAATCTAGGCAGGACGGCCGGATTCGGACCCTGACGAATTCCTGTTGTTGACCTGCGAGGCAACAAGAATAATTTTGAGCTCTTTGGTATTTTAGGGTTTTTTATCTAACATTATACAGTTCCTATACAAAAATCATAAGCGAATCTACAGGAATGGTCCTAGCGTCCATGTAGTCGTCGTGTGATGAACTTCTTGTGAAGTCATGAAGAGAGTGTTGTAGAAGTCGTGAAGGTTTTAGCTGCGCTAGTCGTTGGTTCTGTTTCTGTATTAATAAACAAAATCAGATATTAGTTTTATCTTTTACGATGTTTAAAAGATACCAACTCTCCTAGCACCTTTACACTCTCTACCTCTTGATTGCCTATTCATTTACAGTGATTCATTTCTGAGATTGACTCTTCTTCACCACACGATTTTGTTCCTTTAAGAAAATAGTAAGATACACCAAAAGAAATAAACAAACATTCTTCTAAATGTCTTTTAAAAGTCCTAAACATACAGTTTTCAATAAAATGTTGTGTCCTTTGAAATCCTATATTTCAAAAGTGGTTCCAAAAATTGTTTTTTAGCCTTGATTAATTATCCTTCATCTGTCTTCCGTAGGGCGCCTTTTGAACAGAAGAAAATAAAAGTGTAACTTGGCTTTCTCTTTCTTTTCCAGATGGTGTTAATCTTGCTGACAATGGAGTTCCTGTTCCTGCAACCGGATATCCCAAGGCGAGTCACTAGTTGCTGCAGCGTACTTGTTCTGAAGGCTAAGCGCCTTCTAGAAGCTCGGATGTGGCTTTTATACTTGTGCCACACCCGAGACCGCACCCAAGCAATTACTGACGTCGCACGTTATGGCCGGAATGCCTGTCACCCCCTCCCAACACAATCCCCAAGGATGGGAAGACGGACGCAGTTCTGAACTTTTGGAAGGCGGGAGGGAGTTACCCTCCCGGCCGTATTTATTAAAATATGAAACAAAATTAAAACATTAAAATAACAGTTTCATATCATGTACAATTTTCATTTATTACATTACGATGAAGACACGTTGATTGGCTAACCTTAACAAATCTCTAGTACAAAGGTTTTCCTAGCCGAGTCTAACATCCTGCCAATGCATACTTTTCTAAATTAAAATTGTACATCCTAGCATTACGGGCCAACGGCAAGGTCGCAACCGGTGTCAGATCCCAACTACCAGAACTCCCCCCTCACGGTGTGAGGGCGGGCGCACAGAGGACTGTACCTCTGTGCCAACTCCAATTTCCCTTGTCTTCGCGGGGGCCCCCTATTTAACTCGACGCCATCTTAATGGTCGTCCGAGGACTCGTGTGAGGTGTCTAGAAGGTAGCGTGGACCCCCCTCCCACCCCACACTGTTTATCATATCCGCCGTCGCGGATATCCTGGCCCCGGGAAATTCGTAGGAGGGGCATCCAGCCACCTCCTCCCCTGGAAGGGGCCTATGACCACCTTCCCTTAGGCGACCCCATACTTAGTGGGTGCCGCCTCCCCGTGTGAGGGGCCAATGGCCGCCTCCCCCCGGGCGCTCCCATCCATAATGGGTGGCGCCCCCCCTCTAGGGACCTTGAAATTACTGCTCACCGATCATGACCTTACCGCCCGACCAAAAAATAAATACGACGTTTGTTTACCTACTAAGGAAGAAAATAAACTCTAAATTGCAATATTTATTACTTATACATACAACGCATCCTTCAACTAGACTGTTATACTCCGCTCTATCAAGGAAGAAAATGTTATGAACAAATCACTTTATTGCAATACCAACATCGACATTTTTATTAACGACTAAACCAGGAGAGAAAAGATGTTATCAAAGCAAAACATTTTATTACAGTACTAACTTTGCCATATTGGGCTGGTGGGTGGGTCAAAAATTGCTCCTTGTTCCGTCGAGGGCTCACGTGCAACGAGGGGTGCAGCTTCCTAGCACAGGAACAAGAGGATGCTTCTTCGGATTGCTGCTCCTTTTATTCCTCTTCGGGAGGGCGTGTACCCTCCTCCGGTACGCCTACGGGGCGTGGCCAACGGTCTAGGTGTCTAGGACAACCCTTCTTGGGCGGGAAAAGGCGCGCCCCGGCTACGCCGCTTCGGGCATACCAGCCGTGACACGCCCCCCGCACAAAATGGTTTCCCGGGAGGATCCGGGCCCCCTACCATACGTACTGGGGGACCGAGTGGTCGCCCCTTTCCATATGGCCGGGATGCCTGTCACCCCCTCCCAACACAATCCCCAAGGATGGGAAGACGGACGCAGTTCTGAACTTTTGGAAGGCGGGAGGGAGTTACCCTCCCGGCCGTATTTATTAAAATATGAAACAAAATTAAAACATTAAAATAACAGTTTCATATCATGTACAATTTTCATTTATTACATTACGATGAAGACACGTTGATTGGCTAACCTTAACAAATCTCTAGTACAAAGGTTTTCCTAGCCGAGTCTAACATCCTGCCAATGCATACTTTTCTAAATTAAAATTGTACATCCTAGCATTACGGGCCAACGGCAAGGTCGCAACCGGTGTCAAATCCCAACTACCAGAACACCCCCCTCACGGTGTGAGGGCGGGCGCACAGAGGACTGTACCTCTGTGCCAACTCCAATTTCCCTTGTCTTCGCGGGGGCCCCCTATTTAACTCGACGCCATCTTAATGGTCGTCCGAGGACTCGTGTAAGGTGTCTAGAAGGTAGCGTGGACCCCCTTCCCACCCCACACTGTTTATCATATCCGCCGTCGCGGATATCCTGGCCCCGGGAAATTCGTAGGAGGGGCATCCAGCCACCTCCTCCCCTGGAAGGGGCCTATGACCATCTTCCCTTAGGCGACCCCATACTTAGTGGGTGCCGCCTCCCCGTGTGAGGGGCCAATGGCCGCCTCCCCCCGGGCGCTCCCATCCATAATGGGTGGCGCCCCCCCTCTAGGGACCTTGAAATTACTGCTCACCGATTATGACCTTACCGCCACAGGCCGGATAGTTGACCGGCTATCCGGCCCCCCCACAAACTCCTACTAAAGGTCATGCTTTTACAAACCCCTTAACCACGCTATGAAATCTCCTGTGAGTAAGACATTCCCCTCCCGGGATAAATGGACCCCATCCTCGAGATACATGTGATCCCCCCGAATCCATCCATGCGGAATACAGTGCAACTGCGCCGAGCGAAACAACCTACTAAGTTTGTTATTGACCTTCTTTACTGCATTGTTCAGCGCTGACACAGGGAGGCCCCCCTGCCACACCTTCCTGGGAATCATGTGTGACCATGCTATCGTGCACCCCGGGATCCTTCTAGCCAGCCAGCTAACAGTAGATAGAACCCCCTCGAGTAGTACTCGCCGCCCGAGTGTCACTAAGTCATTGCCTCCCAGGTGTACTATGATTACGGACGGCGGTGACCTTGTCCGCCCTAACAGTCCCTCAACAAAACATTGAAACTGGTCAATACAGAGCCCGCCCCTTCCGTGGAAGGTCACCCTGTACCCGTATTCCCCAGCCGCGTGAATCACGTCACCTGCTTTGAATACGTCCCCGGCCCGCCTCACGTATGAGTGGCCCACGACCCACACCACTTTTTCCTCAGCCGGTGATCTCTGACCGCTGGTCCCCAGGTGCCGGGTCGACGGCACAGTCCGCCCCGCATAGCATGCTCGCGAAACTGTAAACCAAACAAAAGACAAGAAGCGTGAGTGCATGACAGTGGCTTCATAACATGTACAACCGCACATACCTTTTATAACAGTTCGAGGACCATCGCCCCAGTTGTTTCACCTTTTCAACACTCTGACCCCTGGCTGTAACCTCTGTAGCAGCCCCTATCCTAAAGGAATGGGTCCCGAAATCGCCCGGGTCCAAGCCCGCCGCTGCGATTGCCATCGTTAGCACCCGCTGAAACTGAAACCTTGTCAGTGGGGTGGCGTTGATGTGTCTCAGCAAGCTTCCCCCCCATGCATCCGCCCTTTGCGCCAAATATTCCTCAACGCACTTCACGGGGCACATGGGGGACCCTCGCATGCGCTGGACAACAATACTGTCTCCTATAGCACCCTGGTCGGTCTTGGACCTGGCTATCGTGATCACCATTGAATCACCCTTGATCAGAATGTGATCCCGACACAGCCCTCCCTCTACATCTTTCTTGTTTCTTGCTACCAGCTCGCTCACCCGCATGGCCCCATGGAACGCTAATGCGAAAGCGGCCCGGAACAGCACTGCTTCAAACTGGGAGGAACATGTCGTGGGGAGTATCGACATCAGCAGGGACAACCTTTCTAACCCAATTGGGCGCCTTTCGTCTACTTTACGACCCTCAAGGCGTTGCCAGCCACGAAGGGCCTTCTTTACCAAAAAGGACGATGTGGAGTCCTTGATGCCATGTGCCTGCGCCATAAATGAAATGGCGGCCCGGTGCCTATTGGCTGTTGCCGCTGATCGGCCTGCCCTGTGCAGTGCTACAAGAAAATTCAAGACACACTCCTCCTGCCCCCACTTGACCCCCCCTGCCGGACCCAAAAATGCACAATAGGAACGAAACGCTCCTTCGTATGCCTTCCTTGTCCTGGGGGCTAAGCTTGCTGCCACGAGGTCTTGTAATCCGGGGCACCGAGTAGCCAGAGTGCTTCGGGAAATGGTGCCGCCGCTAGGTCCGCGGAAGGTAGATAACCCCTGAAAGCCTGCATGTGTGAACGAGAGAGTGCATCAGCCGCCTGGCTCAGTACACCCGGCACATGCTTCGCCCTGAATTGTACGTTCAATCTCATGCAAAGGAGTACAATTTCCTTCAGTAATCTCAATATCCACTTGCAGCGTGCTGCCTGACTATTTATACATTCAACAACAGTCATATTGTCGGACCAGAACACAACAGAGCAATCTCTGAACTCATCCGGCCATGCCATCAGAGCCACAAAAATGGGGAACAACTCGAGAAACCCAATGTTACCTGTGAGACCGCTGGTGTGCCACCACGTCGGCCATGTTTGCGCCGACCATCGATTACCAAAGATGGCGCCAAATCCCACGCTCCCCGCCGAGTCGGTCCACAAACCCAGCTCGTCCGAGGACGCTGGCGGTTTGTTCCACACCACTCGACCGTTGAAATCCGCCAGAAATGCCAACCATATGCGCATGTCCTGGCGAACTTCTGCTGACAGTCTCGTGCGATGGCGTCCTTCCTTGAGACCAACCATGGCTTGTGCAATAGAGCGGGAAAAGGGGCGGGCCATTGGTATCACTCGGAGGGCAAAGTTAAGCTGGCCCACTGCTTGTTGTAGCTGATGGAGCGTGACTTTCTCTTTGCCGATGCACAATTCCAAGGAGGCTCTGAACTTTGCTACCTTCCCCAGTGGCAAACGGAAACATCCCTCCACTGAATCGAGCTCAATGCCAAGAAACTCGAGTGAAGTCGATGGTCCAATCGTCTTACCTGGTGCCAATGGCACCCCGAATCGCTCCATGAGAGTGCAAAAATCTTGTAACGCCTGCGCACATCGTGTGTCGTCGGCTGCCCCCAAGAACAAAAAATCGTCTAGGTAATGCATAACCTGGGTATGGCCAGTGACCTTGGTGAATGCCCATTGCAGAAAAGAACTGAATTTCTCAAAATAAGCACAAGAGATGGAGCAACTCATTGGCATACATCTATCCATGTAGTAACGTCCTTGGAACACAAAGCCTAACAGACGCTGATCCCGTGGGTGTACCGGGAGCAACCGGAACGCTGACTCGATATCTGACTTTGCCATCAGCGCTCCAGGCCCCAGGCGATTCAACATGGCGACGGCATCGTCGAAGGATGCGTACCGCACCGAACAAACTCCCGGGTCAATTGCATCGTTCACTGACAGACCCCTCGGAGCTGACAAGTTATGGATTAGCCTAAACTCCCCCGGGTCTTTCTTGGGGACTACTCCCAATGGGGAACAGATGAAATTAGGTACTGGCGGGTGCCTGAATGGACCAGCAACCCGGCCAAGGGCAACCTCCTTTGCAATCTTCTTTTCTACCACCGCAGGATTATGCAGAGCCGACAGTTGGTTCCTACACAGTGACTCCCCACGAAAATCCCCCGCCGGGATGTGGAAACCATACAAGAAGCCGTTCCTCAACACCCCAGCGGAGACGTGATCAGGGTATTCGTTTAGCCAGGGGATCATTGCCATGATATCAATGGGGGTAGGTGGCGGTACACCATGGTCCCCATCAGACCTGTTTGGCCACCCCTCTACCCCCTGTATCACCATTCTTGACTCTACACGAACTCTCGGGGTGTGAAGAATTTCCGCAACCTGCACACTCATGCCTGAACTTACATGTCCCCTGAGGTCTCGTGCACTTGCCCCTGTTAAAATTCCAACAGACCCCTTTCTTACCCCCAGTCCCTCCATTCCTTGGTTGGTGGTCACCAGTGGGGCCCGCTCGAAATGGCGCCGCAGGCAGATGGCGGGAAGGCCCGGACCCATTCCCGCCAAGCGACGACGACTTCGTCGCGCCCGGCAGGAGCTGTTTCTGCCAAGATATCGAGTCGAGACAATCCCACGTCAGAGATGAATCGAACTCCTTGGCCTTACGAAACTTCATATCATAACCTATCCATTCATCACCTTCATATGTCTCATAAAAATCCATTCGTGCCTGGTAGCAGGACAATTCGGTCAAAACCTCGGGCTTACGCTCCCCAATAATTGCAGTAAACATCGCAAAGGCCCTGGCCCAATTAGAGATTGTCTCATCAACCCTGAATCCCGCCATCTTTGCTCGCCATACATTCGGGTGCCACAAATCTTTTTGTGTCTTAACATACTCCATCTCGCGATGGTCGGTCAACAGGGAAAACATATTAACGTACTTATCGGCCCAGATCAACTCTTTCGTGGCCAGCGGTATATGCTGGACCACCTTCTCCCGTCTTGAGGGCAAAGACCCCTCCCTTGCCATTGGCAATGCATGCTTACCCGGCTCGATTGCTGTTTCCGCCGATTTCTCCACACCAACTGCCGGTCCTCCAGGGGTCACCTGTGGGGGGACACAAGGGAGATTCACCTTCGCGGCATCTCGCGACTGCCGCAACTGCTGTATTAGTAACTTGGCCTCTTCGGCCGTGTCTGTCGGTGCCGTAGCACCCCCTGTCTTTTTACCCAGCCATGCGGCCAACTGGGCGGCCAACTCGGGAGGCATGTCCTCCTCGCTGGCGGGCGTAACAACAACCAGAATCGGTTGACCCGCGTCTGGGACCGGTACCGGGGCCTCTACTGGAATGACCGGGCTTGCCGGGGGTACCTCGGGAACCGGGACCTCCCCCCTTGCCGCCCTATTCCTGACCCTTCTACCTCGCCCCGCAGGGACAACGCCCGGCAATGCAGGGCCTATAACCTTCTTCGGTCTACCCG
This sequence comes from Lissotriton vulgaris, assembly GCF_964263255.1. Classification (NCBI taxonomy): domain Eukaryota; kingdom Metazoa; phylum Chordata; class Amphibia; order Caudata; family Salamandridae; genus Lissotriton; species Lissotriton vulgaris. The sequence continues at coordinate 335,473,192 of NC_141693.1, read as the reverse complement.
TATTATTCATCGCCGCCATCCGCTTCTTCATACTTGCCATATCTTTTATCAGCATTCGAAGCATCTGGTCAGTCCCAGACTTCTTTCCGGCCTTCTTGCCAAGCATCGTTCAACGGATATCCGAACCTTGTTGCTCAACACGGTCCTGGACCCTTAGGCTCGAAGTCTGAAAGAGAAACGCAAAAGATTACAAGTTCTCAAAAATTGCTCCTTGTTCCGTCGAGGGCTCACGTGCAACGAGGGGTGCAGCTTCCTAGCACAGGAACAAGAGGATGCTTCTTCGGATTGCTGCTCCTTTTATTCTTCTTCGGGAGGGCGTGTACCCTCCTCCGGTACGCCTACGGGGCGTGGCCAACGGTGTAGGTGTCTAGGACAACCCTTCTTGGGTGGGAAAAGGCGCGCCCCGGCTATGCCGCTTCGGGCATACCAGCCGTGACACGCCCCCCGCACAAAACTGGTTTCCCGGGAGGATCCGGGCCCCCTACCATACGTTCGGGGGGACCGAGTGGTCGCCCCTTTCCAGTAGCAGAGGAAGGCTCATTTATTTCAGCACGCGTGAAGCGCGAGGTCCATTGTTTTCCCGATTTCTGCTCTGCTCTTGGCAAAAGTAAATCCTCACTTGAAATCATTGCTGCTCACAAGTTTTTACCGTAGAATAACTACATAGCCCTGACTAATACTGATACCTGCAATTAACCTTAGAATCCCACCAGAATACGAATGTACAGTAAACACACAATCGATACCTATGATACTTCATGTGTGACATTAATACAAGACAGCAAGCATTTACATAAACATAATACTGCAAACATGTTAGGCACATTGGAGTGCTGGATGCACGGGACAGGCGTGTTTTTTTTATACGGTATAACAAGGGATTGCCTAATAAGGTTTTTGCCTATAGTGTCTTTAGGAGCTGAAGTCATTACAGTGGGCACCTCCCGACTCATATGTTCTCATTTAGGCTACGTAATTCCACACATTAACAGATGCCCTCTCCTCCAGCCTTGGCTGCAATAACAACCGGCACCAACCTTTCCGACACATCTACAGGTTGTATGACTCCCAACATGCACACTCTTTCTAGCACTTTCCTCAATGGTTCTCTCATCTGGTGCAGTATGGGACGCATCTTATGTACCACTGGTTTAGCATTGACTTAGATTTTAATTTTATGTTGGTAATCACGGAGGAGTCCCAGTCTATCTTCAAACAGTTTAGGGAACTCTTCACAGACGTGGGTGCTGGGTAATATCTGATCGGTTAGCAGGACTTGTTCTTCCTTGTTGGGGTTAAGGATGATTCCCAGCTCCATTTGGTGCTGCCACCCTAACCGATTTGATCCTGACTCCACAATGTACACCTTGCCTATGGTGACTCTCCCTTTAAATTCAATTTGCAACTCTCTCATACTAAGGAGTGGTATAAGTTCTCGGTTATAGCCTACAGGGAACACGTTATGTTTCTGTAAGGCTTTTTCTCCCTGTTGTCAATGCTTTCGTAGTCCTTACAGTTCAACAGCATAAATGGGGAGCATCAGTCTGCAAACATGGTAACACTTTTTTTGTTCAACTTCCCATCACACTTGGGATGGATTACATTCCCAGTGCCAGTATCTTCCTTGAGTTGGAAAAAGTATTTTTTCTTACTAGGCAAGACACATTTTATTTCTTTGTTTACTGTGCCCCCTACACATGCGCCCACTCCGTGGTGAGGATCACCTTCTCTGCATACCCTTGCAAATTGACCCCTCCTATTGCACTTCTTGTAAGTGACACTCCTAGCTGGGCAATGAATGTTATTGGCAAGATGGTTGCTGCTGCCACACCTGTAGCATCTGTAATTCCTTTCCTTCCCAAGAGGCTTCTGTGCAAGACTCTTATTTTGCATTTTGTTTACCTCACATACCTCCACTTCTTCTTGGATATTTGCTACTACTTCTGTTGTGGGTTTCTTCTTTTTTTATGCATTTTGCGGTGTGTTCCACTGATTTGGCAATGTTGACTGCTTCGCGAAGGCAGGGGTTCTTTGCTAACAGTTTCTCTTGGACGCAAACTAATGAGTCTGTCAAATTCCCAAAGTCGCACAAATGAGTGAGGCCTATCAATGCCGCAACATAGTTGGTCACTGACTCTTGTTTACCTTGGAACTTACTGAAAAGTGTGTGCGGTTCCAATACTACGTTTATTTTGCCCCCAAAGTGTGTTTCTAACTTCACCATTGTAGTGGTGAAATCATCCATACCTTCCACTGCCTTGACATTTAGATTTTCTGGTTCTGGCAAAGTTTTGTAAATTTTGCGCCCCTGTACACCCAAATTATGAAGAAGGATGTGCTGTTTGTGCATGGCAGTGAACCATTCCCCACCTACGGCAATTAAGTAAGATTTAAAAAGTTTGACCCATTCCTTCCAGCAAATCTCAGTTTCTCCTATTTCGTTTAAAAATGGAGGTGGCTGGGTCATACTTGCCGCTGCCATCATGGTACAGAACAGTCTCCACTAGTACAATGAATGAAAGCAAAAGAGGCAGAGAAGAAGTGGAGAAGATAACTCGCAAGAAGGGATGGTCACTTTAGAGGTCCATTTATAGATTACACCAACAGCACAATTAGCAGAAAAATAACTCCAGTCAGCACTGCCCAACGCATATCCAGATTTCGTGAGAAAAGGTGTCAACACAATCTCAAAAACATAAAGTCTATTGACACAGTGGCTAGAAATTGCACAGTAACTAACGTAACCGTCTTTATCCTGTTTAATTGTTAGTATCTCCTAGTCATATTTTTTATGAACAACAACTTCTGATAATTCCCTCCGCTGTGCCTCTAAGGATGTAAATGAGGGTGCTTGAAAACACAGCACTCAAGTGCACTTCCCTAAACAGTTAGTGGCTAAATGAGAGATTCACTATCTTGTTCCTATGGCAACAAAACACTCCTCACAGAACGGACAGGTTCCAACCACACGCTACCTCAGGAAACGCTCGCTGGGAACATGAAGTTAGACTTGGGATACCGCCTCCTCTGTCCTGGGGCAGGGGTAATGTAATAATTTTTCCAAAAAAGTAAGGATCCTAAAGTTGTGAGCTACCACAGGCCAATCGCATTACTATATAGTGATGTTTAGTTTTACTTTAAAATTTTTGCCAGACGGCTTGCCGGTGTAATTTATCACACCGAGCCATTTCGAGAAGTACAGAGCATGATAAGTCACAGCTGAAGATCACCACGACACAGAGGGCAGAGCAGCCCAGAATGAAGTGAGCGAGCAGGAGGATGCAAGCAGGAGAACGCCACAGACCATTGCGGCTCCGATCAACGGCTCCAAGCAGCGGCTTTGGTTAGGCCTCGGAGCCGACTCTCCCTCTGATTCCCACCATTGCACCAGCCTCATTTTACCGACTCCGGCCTCGGTACACACTAGCAGCAGGCAGTGTTCGGGACTCTACCCGACCACGGATTCTACCCGCCCCTGCATCCCCACCCGCACATGTAAGTGCCCGGTGAGAGAGCACGAGCTCAAGACATCGCCCGACCACTCCAACCACGGCGAGTGGGGTGAGTGCGACGAGTGTGGTGTGTGTAGCAGCAAGGCGGGTGAGAGGAGACGGGAGTTGGGAGAAGGAAAATACAGTGAGAAGTGTCCTGCATCCCCAGGCACGGGAGCAGAAGCGGCAGTAGCACCGGCCTTCCTACCACCAGGGGGGCCATTTCAACCCCAGGGGGACGCACTGTCTCAAGCTCCTGTGCGGGGCAAGCGATGCAGCAGGCACAGCAAAAATCAGGCTGCGGTGTCTAGCTTGGAAAGCCTTCGCGCAGAGGACACAAGGATTAAGGTTCAAGGCAAAACCCACCCGACTCAGCAGTAAAAGCAAGAGGGGCAGCACAACAGCACCTGGAGCTGCGGTTAGCGCCCTGAATTTAGAGGTTAGTGCTCAGCTGGTCAGCGCTCCGGACTTAAAGCACAGCTCCACGACCCCCGCCTTCCCGGCCAGGCAGCCGTCTGTTCAGCATGAGGTCAGGCCAGGTTCGGGTGATCGGCCGCCCCAAGCCCTCAGGGCGGAGAAAAAAGGGCAAGGTAGGTCCCCCCTCTGATCAAAGCAGTAAGGAATCGGCTCTAATTGTGACAGATAGCGGCCCAAGTGAAGGGGATTCACAAAGAAAGAAACCCAAAGCACTTTTGGATCAACCAAAAATATTCACAAAATGTAACTTCATAAAAGACATCGGGCCGCCCTGTACTCTAGCAATGACACTGTGAAAGGCCTTCAGATGCCGCTATCACCAGACCAAGCACCAGAACCAGCGCCACCTCAAGGGCAGTCAAGCCAGTCAACTCTCCAAACCCAATAGAAGCAGCAAATCATTGCACAAGTTCATAACCAAGCTACACCAAAAAATATGGAGACTCCAACAATTCACTCAACAACAGCTTTGTCTGCTCACATAACTACACCAACAACAATGGATTGCATGAATGAAGGCTCACCGTTCAAATCAATACTGAGAAACCCTCAAAACAACACAAAAGCGGAACCCCCTTCAACCACCCCTTTAGCGAGCCCTTCGGTGCAACCCACAGCGCAGTACACGCAACCTACAGGAGATGCAAAACCTAATGGTCTAACTCAAATCAACCATGATGCATCAATAGGTGCACTAGGATCTCAGAAATCTCAGTTATCGCCACAAGCAGTAGCACAGTACTCATCATCAGTAGCTAGCTCCATACTGGCAATAACTTCAACCATAACAGCAGGAACCCTTGAGATCACCTAGGCTCTAAATCCCGCATCAGGAGAAGGCCAGTCACTGGCAAAGGAAAAAAAAACAACAGGCTAACCTGAGAAAGCAGCCGGGCTCTGCTGCTTTCAGCCAAGAAAATAAGCTGATTAGGCAGCACTCTCCTTGGGTCTCTGAAGGGGCCGCCACCGGATCCCAGGTCTCGAACAATTATAATGGCGAAATGAATGTTATACCCAGTTGTGACCTTCGTTCCATCAGCCAAGTCACCCCTAAGACTACACCTCTGTCAGTCAACTCAAAATCTCTAATGCAGGAGGAAGGCAGGACTGCTTTATCCTACTTAGGAACTCAGGAATGGGAGGATATGCAGGCAGCATACTCCCCAGACCAACACCTGGCTCCTTTCTCGCCAAAGCTGAATCACCCGCACTTGCGTTCACCAGACACTCAGCCCTCGTGGGGAACGAGGGAAGCGGGCTTATAGGAGCGGGGAACCCAATCCCGCATGATGGAAGCGCCCTGGCCTCCCTCCTAAAAACTATGCATTTGTCAGTAGATGCGCTACAATATTAATCAGACAAGACGGATGTACAGCTCTCACTATTAAACACACTGGCTGTGTTCACATCAGGGATCGACGAAAAACTGGGGGAACTCAACTCACTAATAAGAAGGACACAAACAGCATCATACCTCCAATGCGGGTGCAGCCAGTTTGTGGACAAGAAGTCAACCATCTCTGCAATGCTCTCCACCATGCTCAACGAGCTGAAGGAAAAATCATCCAGCACTGCCATTGCAAATTGCCCAACAGACGACCTCACCGCACCTCCGACAGCAGAAAATAATTCCAAGCAGCCCTGCAAAATTAATGCAACTAACACACTTCAAAGTGCGAGCATCACGAACAGCAGCGGTGACTCTCCAAAGATAGAAACGGCTACTACGGTAGTGATAAAAACTAACGCAAAACAACGCCGGCAGCTGAAAAGGTCGTAATCAGAAACTACTGCCACTAAGCCAAGCACTGACTTATCCAATTTTCAGCAAACAGAGTCAGAATCTAATTACTGCCTCAAAAGAGGGTGGCATGCAAGAAAAAACGGCCCATACAAGTAATCACCATCACACAGCAGCATCCCTCAACCTTGGTGGTCAACTAACAGGAACAGAGGAACGGCCTTCTAAGCAAGCTGAGATAGTCTCAGGGTCAGTAAGCGAAAAAACATCCAACACAATTGGTTCTGACCCCCTTCTACACAACACTTGCTTTGTGCTAAATAGTCATGCCGGACTAGCTAGGCAACTTGAAATCGCGGCTCAAGAAAAGGATTCTCCCCATGAGAACACCCGGCAGGCAACCAGGCAAAAAGACACTGGCTACCCAGCCGGAAATGATGAAATGGTAAAGAGAAAGACTTGCACATCCCAGTTAGTGGCATTCTTACCGGAGGGGAACCAAGCGAGGATAGTCCTCGACCAACCATCTCAGCACTCTCTCCTTTGGCAAGATCAGAATCAACTGGGAATACCAACTTCAACAATAATTACGGAAAAGGTCTCAAGGACTTATGTGCAGCTGTGCAACAAGACCAGAAAGTGCCGCCCTACCGGTCATCCCAACAAAATATCGCTGCTAATCGACCGAAGCCACACGAAAGCACAGCCTATCCACCAAATTATCAGACTTTTTCCCCAGAGTTACACATTGCTCAAACCAGAGTATACTACGATAGGTCGCCACGATGTGCTGAACCGTGGGAATGTTCTAAAACTGCTTCGGGCCATTCCCACCCTGGCAGACCTGAATACTACAGATTTATTCGCAATTGAGTTCCTGACCGCAGACAATCCAGCAAAACCAGAAACAACAAGGGTATTATGGAAATCAGAGGCTATAGTGCAAAGAGTATTAAATCATCAGACCATCTTCAAAGACTGGGGTATCCAAATCGGCCCCTATCATCCTGCAGCTTATCCAGCACCGCTATTAAACATGAGCCCAAGGCCAGGATCACCAAAATGCTCAAGGCCCTCTACCTCTGTATTAAGAGGGGCTCTTAGCCATTCAGAGCCTAGAAGGGCTTTCAACCAAGCCATACAATACGAACCCTTAAGGGCGGAATCGTCAAGTGGACGCAACCCAGACCAGGGCAAAGACACGCAGAAAGAAACAGCGATAAGTCTTTGCTCGTGGAATGTAAATGGCTTAGCATCAAAAATCCATGACTCAGACCTCTTCCAATAGCTCAACAACTTTGACATTATCATGCTACAGGAAACATGGCTCACGGAACCATTACACATACACGGATTCCGCTGCTTTGCTCGCCCAGCCACCAAGGGAAGCGAAATGGGCCATGCTTCAAGGGGGCTGGCGACCTACATTTCAATAACATCCATACCAACAGCGGGGGCAACTGGGCCAGAAACGGACGTAGCACTAGCAGTTAAACTCAATCTCCCTCGGGCAGACGCAAATAATGAAGTCACTTTGTTCAATGTATACATCCATCCAAAATGGACAGCAATTGATTCAGTAAGCACTAGCAGTTAAACTCAATCTCCCTCGGGCAGACGCAAATAATGAAGTAACTTTGTTCAATGTATACATCCATCCAAAATGGACAGCAATCGATTCAGTAAAACTAACAGAACTAATAACTTCTTAAGTAGGCTGCACGAAGCCTCAAATCTCATTCTATCAGGGGACATGAATTTATATCTAATGGGAACATCTGAATCAAAGGAAGTCTGTCTTCAATCGTCATATTATAATTTACCATTGCAAGGATCCTTTATGCATGGGAGTCCCAACAGTGTAAACAGACTCTTGCTGGAAGATCTAGAACACCTAAACCTGAGGGCCCTTAATGGAAGAACAGTCAATGACACTCCCCCAATGGCAAGCTATCACACTGATCCAACAAGCTCGCTTTTAGATGATGTCAGCCTTCCGCTGTTTCAATATGTAAAAGGCTTCAAAATGGACGACATAGGGGTGGCGACCATCGTCCACAAGAGGCTACTTGAGCGGCAACGGTTGCGTATAGCATTCACCCTGCTCTACAACTAGGCTCAAGTTACACATCCAATTACAAGAGGATCAAGTTTTCGACAGAAACCATAACATCCCTGACAGATACAGCAATCAACCTTCTATCCACTCAACCGCTTGGCAAGAACCAGATACAGACCTGGGAACGCATTTTAAAGGCAACAGACATAAAAACGAGGAGCTCTATGGTACAGACACAACAGAATAAGACAACCAGGATTCAAAGAGCACAATTAAAAGCACTTAAAAGATCAAAATAAATGGCTTGATAAGATCTTTACTCCATGAACCAGGGAACACATCGCTCATCTCTAACCTACGGCAACAGAGAACCGAACTAAAGAGGCTGAAAATATCAATAACAACAACGAACAGGACCTCTGGGCAAAACTCCTGCATAACATCAAGCATAATGCCAGTGATCGCTTCTGGAAAACAGTAAACCTGATCATACACTCACACCAGGGCGGTCTCACTTCCTTCATATTAGAGGAAACATGGGCAAGCTATCTAAAGTCTCACTTCAACAGCCAAAGTAACAACCAACAAACGCCGGTGCAGAACAAAGCAGACAAGGATGCAGATGACACTATCAACTGGAGCAGGGCAAGTGGCAGCATCCTTACTGAAAGTCCTGCTGCTGCTTCACGTCCAAGTGCAATTATCACACCTAAGCCTGCCAGAGGAAAGCAACTCAGGGACGAATGTTTACCTGCCACTGAACAGCTTTCAATCAAAAAACAGATCGGGAAGGGAAGAAAGGAGGAAGCGCCGGGTCTGAATGGAATACCACCAGCAGTGTTTAAAGAAAAGCTGGATGATTGGGCAGAAATACTCCATCCACCATTTCTAGAAGTAAGACATCTGGGCATAATTCCAGAATTATGGAAAGGTTCGACAATCATTCCAATCCACAAAAGCGGCAGCAAGAACTTACCAGCCAATTATCGGTTAGTAGCCCTGATCGACAATGAAGCCAAATATTTTGCGGGAACACTGCTGGAGAAACTGACAATCTGGGCAGAAAACTACTAAATAATCCCACTAAACCAGACAGGATTCCGAAAAAACTCTGGCACAATATCTAACATCATGGCAATGTTTTTGATAATGGACATGGCAAAAATTAGGATAACTCAGTTGCTTGTCTGTTTCATTGACTACAGCGCCGCGTTTGATAACGTGGAGAGGTCCAAACTGTGGTCTAAGTTAGCCAGATGGGGCATCCCTAACAACCTTCTATCAATGATTATGCTCCTAAATACCGACACCTGGGTCCAAGTCAAATTTGGCTCAGAATCGCATCTCTCAAGAAAAGTCATAACATCCAAAGGTCTTAAACAGGGCTGTGTGCTGGCCCCCATGTTATTCAACCTATTTATGGCGGACTTAACTCTGGCACTTAATAACTGCAATTCACATGCACCCAGACTAGGGGGCTCGTCACTATCCAACCTACTTTATGCGGATGACGTAGTCCTACTCAGTCACACGGCAGTTGGCTTGCAACATCTCCTCAACTACCTGGAGGTCTACGTAGAAGAAAACAGTCTCTCAATAAACTTAAACAAAACTAGGACCATGACAATCAATAGGAAACGAAAAAAGAGCTACCTATGGTACCTGGGCGACAAACACATTGAAACAGCTGAGGCCTATAAGTATCTAGGAGTCTATATAGACAAAGAAGGATCATTCAGCCATCAACAAAAGGAGATCAAAAGGAAAGGGATGATTCTTGCACTGTCCAAGAAAGGTTTATTAGCTAAACTATTTGGCCCTACCCTGAGCCCTCTCTTAATGGTAGCACGGGCTAAAATCCTACCTTCTATTACCTACGGTACTGAAGCACTTCGAGGGAGAGTTAGCAATCTTCTGGACAAAACGCTTGTAAAAGCATATAGAATGATGTTCAGCCTCCCGTCCTATACCTCACCGGCGCAAATTCGACTGGAGTTTGGTCTGATAAAGCAAACCTGGGCCAGCTACGGAGCATTTATCAACTGCTGGCACAAGATCAGGACATCAAACCCCAACACATTAAATCATCTCCTGTGGCAAGATATTCAGTAGAGGGAGAATTTTCCCGCAAGTCTGTATCTTCAGGAGGCACTGACAAACACAGGCCTTTCGCACTTATGGGACACACTCTGCCACCATACAGCTTTCAAAAAATGGTGTGGAAGGCGCTGAAAATACACTCATTGCTGGAGGACAAAGCGACTTTTTCTGTCAGATCCTAGCCCCACAACAATATTTTAACTTGGGATATTCAAAAGTACTGAAATTAAAATTCCTAAAGCTCCGTCTTGGAGTGTAACCAACTACGCAGAACCTCCCTCCCTGGAAAAGGGTGCAGACCTTCACACTATGCAGCTTGTGCAAAAATGGCCAGGGTGACATCATACATACTATCTGCACTTGTACGGAGATGCTTCAAGAAAGGAGGCAGCTGCTAAAAATTCCTTTTAACCAAAGAGGGATTCAGACAAGGAGACAAGCAGTTTTGGCGTATTTTGACCCCGCATTGCCACAATTGAACATTAACCTCATGCGCGCTAGCGGTTTTCCCGCTGTGCGCTGAGTTTTTTAAAAACCTGCGTTACATGACGAGCTCAGCTCGTCATGAGCGTACGACAGGCGTAACTCATGACGAGCTGAGCTCGTCATGAGCATCGAAGGGGCTAGACTAGTCAGATTCCTGGAATCAGTTCGGGCAAAAATGCCAATTTGACTCTTAAGTTGCAGGGTGTTGGAACATTAGGGTAAAAATGTTTTACTAAGGGGATGACTAATTGTCACAGCTGACCGCATCTTTCTCACAGGTTGCTACGGCATGGCCAAATCTGTATTTTAAAACTGTAATGATACGGAAGCGTTTTAGATCTTCAACATCATGACACTTATGATGGAGCACAAATATTTTAAATATCGTTTTACTTTGTATGTATTGCAATGGTTTTAAGTAACTCTGCAAATAAAGAATTTGTAATTTGTGTAATTAAGAGGCTAGTTTCAGCCTGGCAGCATGAGTTTATCTCATGGAGAGGGATCTCAGACAATGTGCAGCAGGTAATCTCGGGATTTGATGCAACCAAGGCCCTTGAAAAGCCCATGGGGGTCGCCCTGCTCGACACCGAAAAGGCCTTTAACAGGGTGTTGTGGGATTACCTGTGGCAGGCTATGGTAGCCAATGGTCAGTATCAACAGGAGAGGAAGGGCATGAGTAGGCACTCCTGTACCCCAATCCAATATATATTAACAACAAAGGAGTGACTGTGAAAAAGAGTGCCATCAAAATAAACTAGTGAGAATTAAATGTTGTTCCGCTGCGTGCTGCAAATGTGATCAATACTCACACACGTGCATGCACACAGCGAAATCTCTCTGTCTCCCTATGTACGCCCGTTGGGTCTTCCTCTGAGGAAGGGAACCGGTGGGCTTACTGGTCACCCAGTGTAAAAAGGAGGGAAAAGAACCTTACTTATTAGAAGGACCCTCACTCACCACTAGTTGGTGACATGCTTCATCATTGGGTCCCCGCTGGGGTGACCGAATGTCTCCCCAGCATGCTACGACGCCTGGTAGCGGGTAACTTATATTTAATTCTCATATGGTAGCCAATGGCCTGGGGTGGTGGGACTTTTATCAATGCAATACGGGCAATGTATCTTAAACCTACAGCTCGCTTACAAATTATGGGAGTTGAGTCGGAACCCTTCCCGATAGAGAGGGGAACGCGGCAGCGATGCCCCATCTCCAGTGGCATAACGAAACTTGAGGGGCCCCCCTGAAAAGTACATGGAGGGGGCCCTTCTCCCCGGCCCACATTTGCTGAGGGTGCCCCTGGAGCTTGGGCCCCCCAAACCGCTGGGACTGCGGGGGCTTATGTTACACCGCTACCTTACATTACACCTCCTCCATCATCCAAACACACAACACGAACATGCCACCCAAGACTGCATGCTTCGGTAAACCTCTTCACCCAAACACAAAAATATCAGTCATAGCACCCATCCATCATTTCCACAAATACAATACCCCAACACAACAAAGTACACCCTCACTATATTGCATGTGTTACATCTCACTATAACAATATCCCATCCACTACATTGACATAGCACTACATCACAAGCTAAATCTAGGTAAGCAGATGTAGAGGTAAAGGGTTTTGTGAGTTCACAGTCTTCAAGTCTACTTTAAGGAAATTGTGCCAAAAAAAGTGTCATTTTCAAACCAGAAGCCCCACATAAAATGTCTACAAATCCTTAGCTTATACAGATATTACAAAACATGCAATTTCTCATGGACCGCAACTTTTATTTTACATGTTTCTTTACTTTCTACGTTTCATTTTGCTCTTCACTCCTTCCTCTATCAAGTAGATTTTTAGGTGCATGTAATGACTCACAATCATCATGGAAGAGTCAACGTCAAAAGTACATATAGAAATCTCACAATTTCAAGCAATAGATTGAAGACATAGAAAGATTTTACAGAATAGTATAGCAGTGCGACTGCTCAAGACCTGAAGACTGTGCAGGTTCGGAAAGCATACAAGTTAAATCCGTCTTACAGGCTCCTGTCACAGACAGCAGCAGTGATTATCACTTTAAAATATACATTTGAAACTGCAATCATTTTTTCCCCAAACTTCAGCTTGTCCGGAATATTATCGTGTTGCATTGCCACAATGATTTACATTTGTCTTAATGTAATAGATTTAATGTTTACCATGTGCTGATACAAATAGTGAATTTTGATTTCTAACCATCCAGCCTTGGTACCTCTCTACCAGAGACCTACGACTGGATACCAACAACGCACTGTTATTTTACCCGGTGAGGTGCTAGAGCTTAGGGAAGAATGCTAAATCCAAAAGGCTCCATCTTTATTTCCTCTTTCTTGTTCCCTCCTTTCTTCTCTCCTGGTTTACTCTTTCGCTTTTCCTGTCCTCCCTCAGTGTTTGGGACAACTCGACTCCTGTAACAGGGTCCACAGATGACCAACATAATAGAACGGAGGCACAATACGCGATGATATAATGGACTTCATGGATCTTGAGAAATCCTTCCATGAAAAATTCTTGTTTTGCCCTTATCAGGTTTTGCACGTTTGCACATGGTTGAGATGCGTCCATTTCATCGCCAGCCCATCCCATCGATCTTAGACAGGCTCATGGATGTTCAGTTTTTATTTTAAAAAGCAAGCCTTTGAAAGTCCACTGCTGACAGTGCCATCTATTAATGGCCCCTTCAGATATGGAAGTGAAAACGTGCCTCACTTGGGACAAAATAACTTGAGCTGTCTAGACCATGGACCAGACACAGGCTGGTAACTTTAAAATACTTGGTCAGCGGCCGCAGATTGGAGTCAGTTCAGACTGCGGCGGTGGTGCTGCTCCATTGGAGGCAGCAATACAGGCTCTGTCAAGGCTGGCCAGGAGGCTGCCGGCACTAGCAGGCTCAGCCGCAAGCCACTGCGGGCAGCGGCAATTCGGGTTTACCGGCCAGCATCCACACTCAAACAAACTGGAGCAGGAGGCGGAGCAATCGTCTCCTGCAGAACCAGGCCTATATTACGTTTTTTTATTTACTATCGGCTGGCTGGGAATGCGCAGAGGCCGCCTTTTCTATCAATATTTTTTATTTGCGCATTAAGAGGGTGCAGAAAATAAAACAGAAATGAATGAAAATCTATTTTTGAAAGAAAGGACCTTTCTCACACACCTCACCCTTCATGGAAAAACTCGCTTGTAATTTGAAGATGATCCCCCATCCGCATATCTGTTCGCCCTTCAAAGCATTGAGTATGGGAAAGTGCTGTGTATAACTACATAAAGACATCTGCAGTGGCAGGGACCCATGATGCCCGGATTCCATTTCCAATGATCTCATTCCTGGGACCTGCTGCATGAGCCTGTCACGGAGACCTACCCCCATGTTACTTTCCCACCTGACCAACCAGGTATGGGCAGGGCTAAGTAGGTGTTTGCCGACACAGTGACCCTTCTTATAACTTATTCGTGGTTAAACAGTAAGCCTAAGGAGCGAGCCTCACTACATTTTGGCCCTCCGTAGCGCCATGTGCATGGCCAATGGCGCTGCGCAATAAGGCCAAGAAGTGCGTCACAGAGGGGACAGTTTTGGAACTCCCGACTGAAAAATACAACAAAGCATACTCAGGCGGACTGAAGATTACTCTAAACTTGTATTCACCTAGTCCCACGTGTCGGATGTATGTCGTTACAACGCATACTTTTACACCGCACACCTTTACAACACATTTTTTACATCGCAACTTCCATTACAACGCATTCCATTAGAACGCATGCCATTACAATGAATTCTTTGAAACTACCTTTACAACACATTCCACTACAACGCATACTACATTTACAACGCATACCATTACAACGCATACCATTACATTGCATGTATGGTAAGTATTGGATAGTGTAGGGGTAAAAATTACTATTCTAACTCCAGGGGGGTGCAACAGTAGGGTAAGTGTTGGATAGCGTAGGGGGTAAAAATAACTATTCTAACTCCAGGGGGTGCAACAGTAGGGTAAGTGCTGGATAGTGTAGGTATGCGTTGTAATGGTATGCGTTGTAATGGTATGCGTTGTAATGACATGCGTTGTAATGACATGCGTTGTAATGGATGTTGCGTTGTAAAAGTTTTGTTGTAAAGGTAGTGCGTTGTAAAAGTTGCATGGTAAGTGTTGTTTCCCCCACATGTCTCTTTGTCTGTTTATTATGCACCGGCGGGAACCTTCCGGCGCCCCTTTCCCTCTCGCTCTCATCACAGTCAGTCATGCGCCCTCGCGTAGAGGCCAGGACGCTCATCTCCTCTCTGCCACTCTCTCCCCCCACCCCCTGTCAGGCGACCTCTTTAGGGCCAATAATGCGGCATGCGCGCACCATTTAATTTATGGGGACTTGGCGAGGCCGTGCGCAGTTGCGCACCATTTGATTTAATTGGTGAAGACTTCAAGAGGCTTGCTTGCAGCCAGCTCCGCTGAGTGAGGGGGCCCCTGGGGCGTGGACTCCTCCCGCACCGCGGGGGCTGTGGGGGCCTTTGTTACGCCCCTGACCATCTCCCCCGTGTTATTTGGATCATACACCGATCACTTCCTCAGGTGGCTGAAAGCCTCTCTGGACATCTTGCCCGTCAGTCTGCAGGGTTGGGATATTAAAATTCTGGCCTAAGCCGATGACGTGGCAATAATCATCAGTGACCCAGACAGGGCTGCCTGCTCTGTGGAAAGGGTAGCAGAGGAATTGGGGAGACAGTCAGGATTTCCGTTAAATAGAGCTAAAACTCAGGTTTTGATTAATAGACACACGCCTGCCTCCGATTGCAGGATTGTAGAGGAAGCTACATATCTGGGAATCTATATCAAGTCAAATGTGGTACATGTTATCGATTTAAATGTAACCCCTATTGTTGATAAAACTAAGAAGGATTTTAGCCGCTGGGACAATCTGAAACTTTCTATAATGGGGAGATGCAATCTGGTAAAAATGATGTTTCTGCCAATGTTATTATATGTTTTTCGCACTATTCCTTTGGAGATTAATAATGAATGGTTCAAAGTAGTTGATAGTCTGATGGCTAGATTCTTCTGGGCCTATGGGAGGACCTGGAGGGCTAATGCATTTATGTGCCAACCCAGAGACTGCGGGCTCCCCAACTTTATATTATATTATATTATATAGCTGCAACACTGCAATACTATGGCCCATTATTTAATAATAAGATAACTGAAGGAGGTTCAGTGGGCTATGTGCCCTCAATTTACGAGCTTCTGATCTCGATAGCCTCCAACGGGTGTCTGCTGAAGTTTTTTGATTCAAACTACTTTGAAAGAACTCTATTCAAGACGCTTATCGCTGCATTTAGAAAGTGGGCGGGGTCCATAAAAAAATATAGGTGGGCAGATATACTCTCCCGCTTAGGAATGATGAACTCCACAGAATAGTTCAAGTTAATTGCTTAACCTGATGGGAATAGGGGGTTTTGACAAGATTGGAGATCTACTAGCGGGAAACCATATTGCCTCTTTTGAGGTGATCAGGGGTAGATTATAGGGTCGATTCAGATTCGGGAAAAACCACTCCGAATAGCTGTTCAGTTTTTCTCGTACGAATCGTACCCTGCAATGTCCCACTTACATAAGACGAAGTACGATTCGTACCAGGAGCTGGACTCCGTACGAATCGTACAGAGACCGTACAAATGAAATCCCCATACGATTCTCCCTCGGAACCCGCTGTATGTGACATACGTATGGTTCGCGGCTAGTTTTTCTGACCCAGCAAGTACGATTTGTGTTGGGTACGCACGTACGACCCTTTTCCTACGAGAGCCGAAAACAGCTGTAAAAGCAGAGTTCGCCTCGAAACAGGTACGGGACAGCCCCCCCCCCGGGTATAGCGCGTACCCCCCATGATCGCAGGGGTACGGTGCGTACACCCTGCAGTCGCAGGGGTACGATGCGTACCCCCCATGATTGCAGGGGTACGCACCATACCCCGCGATTATGGGGGGTACGGACCATACGGTGTGTATGTGATTGTGTGCTTTTCTGTACGAATCGCCCTTACCTGATGTGGGCCGTACGAATCGTGTCCTCATACCCAGTTCCGGATCGTACGCGTCGGGTCGTACGGCATGTGTACGAGTCATACGGTTCACGGTTTCAGCCTTGCAATACTTACGGATCGTGATGATTCGGGCGGATTCACGAAATACAGATCGTACTACGCGACTCGTACGGACGGGTACGATTCATAAGGAGAGGGCTCTGGATACGATTCGTACGGACTGTTTTTTACCAGGATCAGAATCGACCCCTTAATGTTGGGCCTCTGGATTTTTAAAAATATTTACAGTTGAGGGATTTCCTTTTGAGAAAGGCAGGGCTTCCGCTGCATTTGTGCGGATTCCTCTCATGGAAATTTTAACAAAAAGTACAGGCCCCTCAGTTCCGCAGCTATAGGGCTGTTTGCTGGAGGGGGTTCCAGACGATCTGGATAAGCATAATAAAAAATGGCGGGTGAGGCTTGATTTGGTGGACTCTGGCTTCTTGAAATCACTTGAGCTGGGCGGGTCAATCTTGTGTGTCTTGAACCTGCAATCACAGTACTACAAATCGATGTTTGATTTGTATATAACACCAGCGAAAATCGTTAAATGCGGCGGGGATACGGAGACTCACTACCCTAGCTGCTATGCATCTAATGCGGATCTGGTTCATATGTTCTGCACATGCCCCTGTTTAAAATCACTTGGTTTGGAAATTGCAGGTTTCTTAGGTGAAGTCCTGAAAAATAATATCTCCCTGTCCTCTCAGCTTATGTTGTTACGGGTGGACGAATCAAATGGCGGGCTCGGGCCAGGGCCGATTTAATTTTTTTTAAACAATAACTGTTTTTAGCCTTTGTTTGGCCTCTGCTTGGTTTGACCCTTTACCCCTGACTTTTCAGCAATGGAAAGGATGCTTCCTACATGTTTATAATTTAGAAAACGCACTCCACAAATGAAAAGGCAGTAGGGCCAAAAGTAAAGGGAGGAGGATTTGGGGGGTGCTTTCAACCTGGACGTACTTGCTTTACGTAGTATAGTAGCTGGGCTTGAGGCATAGGGGACGCTGGCTTATGGTTTGGAAGATATTATTAATTTGTGGCAACTTTCTGTCGCTTCCTAAAAAAACACAGTTTTTTGTTGTCCTATTAATGAATTTGTATGTCATGTATTTATGTATACTTGCTGCTGTTAATAAAATTAAAAACAATGATAATAAATATTATAATTTTAAATAAACAGAAACATAATATACATTTTAACAATATAAACTGGAAAATGTTACAATGAATACATATACTATAACCACTAGAATTTATACAAGAGTAGGCAAAGTGTTGGATAACGTAGGAGTAAACTTTAATATTTCCACTCCAGTCAGTGCAACAGTAGGTAAAGTGTTGGATAGGCTAGGGGTAACATTTACTATCCCCACTCATGTCAGTGCAATAGTAGGGAAAGCTTTGGATTGCTGATGGGTAAAATTTACTCTTCTCATTCTAGCCAGTGCAAAATTAGGGAAAGTGTTGGAGTGCGGTTAGGTGGGGGCATTTACTATTCCCACTCCAGTCATTGTAACAGTAGGGGTAGTGTTGGACTCAGGGGGAGGGATGGGGGTAAAATGTAATATTCCCACTCCAGTCAGTGCAACAGTAGGGAAGGTGTTGAATAGCGGAGGGATATCATTTACTATTCCCTTCCAGTCAGTGCTACAATAGGGAAAGTGTAGGACAGCGAAGGGGTAAAATGTACTTTTCCCACTGCAGGCAGTGGGGCAGTGCGGAAAGTGTTGGATAGCGGAGGGGTAACATTTACTAGTCCCACTGCAGTCCGTGCAACTGTAGGGCAAGAGGTGAATTTCAGAGGGGCAACATTTACAGTTCCCACTCCAGTCAGTGCAACCATAGGAAAAGCGTTAAATTGCAGAGTGGAAATATGCTCTATACCTACTCCAGTCAGTGCAACCACAAGGGAAAGTGCTGGATAGCAGAGTGGTAAAATTTACTATTCCCACTCCAGTCAGTACAACAGTAGGAAAAGTGTTGGATAGTGGAGGGGTAACATTTACTGTTTCCACTCCAGTCAGTACATTAGAAACATACTAATTAACTTGACTAATGCATATCATAAATTACTACGACTATTATTATGATTACAATACAAAACGGAATTCTCCAAAATAATATTTTTTTTAAAGTATTTTTGTTGAACAACAAACAGTTCCAGTCAGATACACATCGTACAATGGGTCATCACATGATATATACATTACACTATCATCACACTGTAGTGTGCGCGTCAGCATGGTTTCCATATCTTGAGCAGTTCAACATAGTACCCCAACAATCGTTTTTTGCACTCACAACTTCCTCCCTCTGATCACATCCTTTCTTAAGCTCTGCATTTCTCCCAGGGACACCATATCTTTTCCCACTTCTTAGGGCAGCCTCTGCTCTCGAACAGCACCCTCTTCATAAGGCGTGACCAGTCCATGTCTGCCTTCCAGTGCGACAGCCTGGGAGACATAAGCGCACACCACAGCCGCTCAATATTGCGTTTAGCGACCTCAGCTACCAGCATTAGCCAGATTTTTGTATGTGCTGGCCCATCTATTCTCCCCGGTGACACCCAATAACAGCCAGCGTACTTCAGGTTGTATGTGTACACCCACCACCCCGACATCACTCCTGCCGCCCATGACCAGTATTGTTGTATCACTGGACATTCCCATAGAATGTGGAAGAATGTGCCGGGTAGACTACAACCCCTAGTGCATTGGTCAGAGTCCGCCCACCCAATCTTCTGCATAAGTGTGTGAGAGTAGTGTGTTCTATGCAAAATTTGTAACTGAATTATTTGGAATTTGACCGTTATCGCTATTTCTCTGGGGATCTGCATCGCCTCCTGCCAGTCATCATCCTCCAAAATACCAATGTCCAGTTCCCAAGTAACCCAGAGTGTCCCGAGGGGGTCAAGTAAATTGTTAATTATTTTCTTGTATGTGAGGGAGATTGCTTTGTCAGGGATTGGGTCTAATAATAGTCGGTTTTCTAAAGGGGCGTATTCTGGTACAGTTTCACCATCCTTAATGTGGCACCGAAGCGCATGTTTCAATTGGATGTATCGATATTGCTCTGTCTCTGCTAACTGATAATCTTTTTGTAGTTTGTCAAATGTAAGCATCCAATCCCACCTCTATATGTCCCCCAGGTTATCTAGGCCTATGCGACTCCAGCTGCGGAATCCCTTGAGTCTCTCTACCTCATGAAGCCCATCACTCTGCCACAGTGGGGTCTGTTCGGTTAATCTTTTCTTCCATCCTAGCGCCTTGGTAGCAGCATGCCTTGCTCGTACCACAGCCTGAGTATGTGCAGGAAGGTAAGCTTTCTTCCACTTCTATTCTGATATAATGCTGCTAGCATATCCCTTTGTTCCCATCGCACGGCAATCCACTCTGTACGCGGGCTCAGACTGCGGCGCAAAAACCCAACTGTTGATATTTATAAGTTGGGACGGTAGGTAGTAGTTTCTCACATCTGATATAACAAGCCCCCCCTCATATACTCCCCTCTGAAGCTTGGCGAGCGCTATACGTGGCACCCCCCTGCCCCAGATTAGGGTTCGCAGTTCCCTTTCAATGGTGCGGAAGAAGGTGTCAGGAAGCTTGTGTGGCGTGTTTTGTACCACATAAAGTAGGCGTGGTAGGGCCATCATTTTGAACAATACAGCTCTCCCCATAAGGGTGATGGGGAGCTAACACCATTGGGCTATGTCCCCGTGGAGTCTCGGAAAAGTGCGCCTGAGTGTTCATACACAAAACTCCTCCGAGGAGTGGGAAATCCAAATTCCTATGTATTTAAACTTATCCTGCTGCGTCAGCACCACACAGTCAGAGATGAGTGGGGGAAGCCTTCCGGCGAGATAACAAATGAGACTTATCCCAATTTATTTGATAGCCTGAATATGTACCAAAGAGCCAGATGACAATTATGATCCAAGGAAACGTCCGTCTGGGTTTGCCTGCATAGAGTAAGATATTGGCTGCATACAACGATATGCGTTCTTCCCGCCCCCCCCATATCTATACCTCAGATGGGGGACAGAGGACAGCCTCTATGGAGCAAGAAGGATCTAGATATTGCCCCATTCACCAGAACCCTCTCAAAATAATATTAACCAATAAATACAATGTAATATACATTCAAAAAACACAACACAATTAACACATATAATTTTTCTTTTACAGAGTTTTATATAGCGCAAACTTTACCCGAATCGGGTATCAGAGCGCATTACATCACACTAGTTGCATTACATGTGGGCACAAGTTTTATTGTTAGGCACGGGGAGATTAAGTGATTTACCCAGAATCACAGGATGTTCAGCATCATTGCCAAGACTCAAACCCAGTTCCCCAGATTCGAGGTCGACCGCCGTAGCCGTTAGGCGAACTCCTCTCCCCAAATTACCTACATTTAAAAATAGTTAATTAATGTTTTCAAAATATTATTACTTAAATAACTTTCCAGCCTATATTTCTATAAAGTACACAACACATATCTAAAATTAATTATTTAAATGATATTTACACGAGTTACATAACCAAATATTTATTAAAATATTAATAATAATTAACTATTACAAAAAATTATATTTAATCACCTCCCCAACGTTTATTCACACACAACAAACAACCCACACCTAATAACTAAATGACAAAATATATTATTTGCATCATTTTCATAATTATCTGACAATTAAACAATTATTATTAATAATTAACTATCATTTTTTTATTGTATTTAACGTCCCACCCTTTACTTCTACAATTGCCACAACTCACACTTTATAACAAAAAGAATATCTTAGTTACATATCTTACATAATTATTCATCATTTCAATAATCATTATAAAATAACATAATTAATTAATTATTAGAATTAATTTCCTACACACTCTTTACCCATAAAAAACACACCCCAAAAATAAAAATGGTA
This sequence comes from Lissotriton vulgaris, assembly GCF_964263255.1. Lineage (NCBI taxonomy): Eukaryota > Metazoa > Chordata > Amphibia > Caudata > Salamandridae > Lissotriton > Lissotriton vulgaris. The sequence goes on along the minus strand of NC_141693.1, from coordinate 335,451,793 downwards.
TTACGTAATTTACATATCAATTAAATAATGAATTGATTATTCATTAATCATCATTAAGTTACTTCCCACCCTATACCCATACAAAACACACAACCCGCACCTGAAACTTAATTAAATCAAATTACACAATTAACATAATGTTATTATCAATTATATCATTAATATTAATTACAAATTATGTATTAATTATAATTAATGTACTTCCCACCCTATAAAGCACACAACCTGCTACAGTACTAAAAATGAAAAAAATATATAAAATGTCATTTCAAAACTACTAACAATTAAACTATGTAAAAAAAAAACTAATGAGGCAAACATTTTATACCATTTACAATTAAAATATATATTCAAATACTTTAAAATAATTAAAAAACAATATTCTTAACAACAAAACTTTAGTAAACTATATTAATGTTGAAGATATTTTTGAAAACCATATTAATGATTTCAATATTGTTAAAATCTATATTACTTACCTTAAAATCGATATTCTTGACAATATATTCTTGCACACAATATTTCTGTGTGACAATATTTCAGACTCGATATTTCTGTCAGACATATTTTATTTTCGATATTTTGACTGACCACCGTTTTGTGGACTATTCCACTGCCTTTGAAAAGTCGATCACTATTGACTTTGGACTAAGCTTGGGGAATGGGAAACTGAACTGACACTTTTGCACTTTCTAATTGAGCTACACACCAACACAAATAAGTCCTTACTACCGATAATACTTTGTCCACAAAAATGCATAGCAAGATTAGTAGTAAACAAGTCTGCATTCTGGCGCTACGTCTGTTCACTTTATATATAGTCGACTTACCTGAGGCAAAATTGAGAATGCATGGGATCAAGCATATGCCGATTTAATGATACTTTCACAAATGCTCAAATGCTGAAAGGATTGCAACACCTTTTGTGCCAACTAAATGATTTCAACCTTGCTGATGGACTAACAGCCAATCATTCTAAACTAAAAATCAAGGTATTCCAAAAGAAAAAAATAATAATATCTTGGGAACTAGGTGATGTTATAATTGAAAATGTTAAGCAATATTATTTTTGAGTGTCGCTTGACACTAGGTTACTCTGGTCTAATAACCTTTCAATTAGGAAGCTTATATCTACTAATTACTACCAAACGAATAATGAGATTTGATAAACTATTTGGAGGTAGAGCATAAAGTAGTAATAATGAAGTGAATTTCATTCGGGCGTGACCAGCCAGCCAACATGGCCGACACGAGTTCCTTACGCTCTTTACACAAACCCTTGATTATCCTGAATCCCACTCCATCAGACAACAAAACAAGTTGTGTTAAGCTCCGGAGTGTGAGATGATATGGGCTGGTGAACCGGATGGTTGTGTGGCGAAGGATTTCGGCGAGGAAGTACCTAAGGCCCGCCATCAAAATACTCAACTGTCACTGTGGAAGCAGACTGTGGCGATACCACACCAGAGCCATTGAGCATGGACGAAGAGGGAAAGACCCAAACGCAGACAATGGTCTTCGAGAACAGTGACGGGGGAATCGAGGGTCAGCGGCTGTGGCTCTGTGGCGCAGTGGAGGCTGAGAGGTGGTGAGTAGAAGCTGCAGTTGCACAGTCCGGGAGTTCACAGGCACACAGGCTCTGCTGCACATGCCGCCAGGTGTCAGCAGAAAGGGTCGTGCTTGCCGGAAACCTGCACACATGAATCTGCAGATTGAACGAGGCAGAAACGAGGCGCCACACGCACAAAGAACATATCCAGTTTCAGCGAGGCCCCCTATATATGCCCGTTCAAAGCGAGTTTTAAAATCATTAAAGATAAACGAGTTTTAAAACGAAAAGAATAAAGAAAAAGACAAGACCAAATTTGAGAATAAAGAATATCACCAATAGAAGCTTGAAAGATCACACAGAGGGAAAGTGAAGTCTTTCTTGTACGGAAAACCCCTATCAAGAAGTCCTGAGGAAGGTGCCACATTACCAAGTGCAAAGCACCGAAACGCGTCGACGCATTTCTACATGAGAGAATCCACCCTTAGCCCAAACGCACTGGATGCACATATATTATTGTCACATGTGTGTTATAGTACATAGGCCATGTTCTGTTAGTGGATCTAGGAATCAATTGTGGTAGAAACATCAAAGTGCCACCGTTTTAAAGGGGTCTTTTTTCTTTTCTTCTTTTTATATGTGTTGTCTATAATAACCAATGTTTGTGTTCATGATATGCAATGTAATGTGAATATACTTATATGCTTTACAGTTTTTTATCATTCAATGACATCTTGCTGATTAACTTTTACTTTTCAGGGAAAGGTGCCTTTGAAATTTTAAATGTGTACATTTTTATTGTAAATTTTTGTTTCATTTTTAATAAAAAACCTAGATTGTTAACAAGTACTTTTCGTTGTGGGAATCATTATAAAATTCTCTGTTCTTCTGACGGTGACCTACAGTAACCTGCTAACTGGGGACTATAGTGCAACCGTGCGAGCATTGACACCAGTAACGTATTGATACACCCCAGGGATTTCCCTTTGACTTTGTGTCAAAAGGACACCCTGGTGCACCCCTGAAATAAGCATGGGTGCACATGTGGCGCACATACATGCCATAAGGACATGTATGTGCATCACATTGCACTTTGAAAAATGCAAAAAAGAGCGTTTTTCCAAAAAATCGCAAATCACCACCAACTTGAAGTTGGTGGTAATTTTCGATTCCTTACGGCCAAATTGCACTTTTTTGGTGCTTCTTACATTGCATTTAAGGAATCTCTAATTTTGCGATTCCTTATTTTGCCTTAATACATACCACTTGGCAAAATTGCATTCGCAAACGCCGAAATTCTGCGAATTTTGCTTGATACATATGGCCCTAAGATCCAAATCAACTAGGTCAAACTATTCACAGACTATACAGCGCAGGTGCAGAAGCAAAGAGGAACTTATAATGCAGTGAAACGTCAGCTTAGAGAATTGAATATTCATTACTCATAGCTATTCCCAGCTCGACTATGAGTGGCCACAAAAGACACCACCCACTTTTTCGATTCACCCTCTGATGTTTTTGACTGGCTGGAGGAGTCAGGCCTACTGACAGGGCATAGGCCATGCACAAACACCATGTCGCCACAGCCCGGCAGGAGAAATAGTCACCGCCTCAGAGGAAGAGGCCATGGCCGCACGACGACGCCAACTGCAGCCCCAGATCTTGAGCCGAGACTGCAGAAAAGACAAGAAGCAATACACGTGGCTGCAATAATTCGAACTATATCTCAGAATTCTGATCAAGATATGAGTCCTGCCTGCTCACCCAGCGCGGGTGGATCGACACCTGCCAGATCCAACAACCTGGACTGCCTGCACCGACCAGACAGATGACATAATATGAATGTTCAATAGTAATCTGAGAGGGGATTGTTACTATATATAGCATTTAAACATTACACTGACATGCTCCAACCAGTTGTGCTAACAAATGCACAAGTAGTATGCGGAGGGGCCAGACTACGCACGCCAAGCCCTCAACTCTCACAGAGCCCGACCTATGCACTGCATACGTCATATGAACTCCCATATTACCAGACAATAAGGGATCACTAATTATCTTGACAGAACTCCGAGAGAAAGCCAAAACACACAGGTTTATACCGCGCACATTCATACCTAGTTGCAAACAAGCATAGTTGTTGGACAGGTTGGGCACCCTAGTTTGGACAAATGTCAACCACGAGTAAACCCTTGTACAGTTATGCACAATTCAGTTAAACCCCCCTTTCAGTATCAGTTTGGACACCTCAGAGAGCTTTTGATGACCTCCCGACCCTCCGCCAGGCACCTGTCTTTGCACACAACAGAGAAAACACCAGAAAAAACACTGCCAATACATGGCACAAGCTAACATAATCACGTGGAACGTGAGGGACATGCACACACCAACACACTGATACGCCATATTTTCCTATCTGCAGCGCAGATCCACAAGCATATCCCAAACAGAAATGGAGAAACTACGCAGACAGTTGAGGGGGCAAGTATATGGCACTAACTGTTCTTCCCAAGCATGTGAGGCCTTAATATGGATAAAAGCCGGGCTCCCATGAGTGAAAGAGGAGGCGTTATCAGATCCAGAGGGCAGATATGTGTTTGTGAAAGGTAGATTAAATGGCCAGACGCTGCTCATAGGCTCTATGGCCCTAACGTAGATCAATTCTCCTTCCTAGGAAAGCTGACTGGGATGCATGCTAGATGGAGTGGAATACTGTGGCTAATGGAGGGGGGGGTGGATTTTAACTCAGTACTAAACGTAGGCCTAGACAGATCATTCCCGCTACAGATGAGAACCACAGCAATATCCAATGCGCAGGCATTGGCAAAGTGGTTAACTCCCTGGTCGCTGATAGACATTTGGCGCACCCTCAATCTCAACACATGTATCTATTTGTTCCACTCCCATACACAGGTTACATGTAAGTCTGGATCGCATAGTAGGATCACACGTCCTCTCCCCACTTATCAAGAAGATCGAATACCTATGACGCACACACTCTGATCACAATCTTCAACAACTACAACTAGCTAGGGAAGTAGCCCCCCTCCCCCCAGTTCCCACATGGCGGCTTCAACCAGCGGTGCTGGAGGTGCAAGCATCCCAATTCTCTTTGGGGGCGGCAATCTTGGAATACTTTGAGGCTAACAAGGGCACTATTAGACGACAAGCTCCTGGAATAGGACGCTTTCAAAGTAACCATGAGAGGTCACAGCCTGGGCGCTACCTGGAACATATGGAAGCAACTGACTGACTCGCCTAATAATATAGAGAGACAGTTACTGTGACATGAAACAAGCACGGTGACAGACATGGTAGACGCACAGCACCTTGAAGAACTGCACGCAGAACATGCTGATTATTTAGAAAGGCTCAGCTGTCACAACTATGCGGTGCATTCTGCGCGCACACACTCTACAGCAGACTGAATGAGCCAGATGCTGGCATGGCTTATACGCCAAGAGCACACCCGTCAGCCAATAGGTGCATTGCAAACTGAAGCAGGACACATGCTATACATGCAGCATGAAAAACACGCAGCCATGACACAGCATTATGCTACATTCTACCAGTCCCTGGGTTGGTGTAATGGATGGGATCTTACCACCTTTGTAGAAGCTATACACCCTCCAGAGGCGAGACCAGAATACAGGGAGATACTAAATGAACCATTCTGGCCTGAGGTGATCCGTGGCGCAATAGCAGAACTAGCCACTGGGAAAACACCAGAGCCATACAGATCCCCGACGGAATATTACAAAGCATATTCTGTAACACTAACCCCACGCCTGTACCCACTCTACGAGTTTGCAATAACAACAGGTGATGGACCGAATGAGGATCAATGTCACACATTCAACCCATTCAAAAGATCTGGGTCCTAATCCATCGTTTTTTTGCACTCCACACCACCCTGGGTTAGACAATGGCGATATGCAAATCAGCTCTGACCCTGTACCCCATGGGAACAGTCCAGTCCGAACTACAAAAGCCATGTCCTTCCCAGAACGGAATCAAGCATCCGAGGACCGGACCGGTTTCGAGGTAACACCTCTCATCAGCCCGGCTAGCTTGACTCCAGTGGTGTGGAGTGCCTGGGACCCACGTCTGGGCATCCCCAGTACACTTATAGCGAGTTTGCACCTACATCACAGCTTTGAGTGAGCGAAGCTCCCCCTTGTATGCGAGAGGCAAACCCGGTGTCATTGCTCAAACCTGATAAAGATCCCACCAAAATGGGCTCCTACAGACCACTAGCCGTGCTTTTGCTTCTTGGGAGATCTTCCTCTCTCAGAAAGCCCATAAACTCGAATCCTCTCACGTTCCTTAAGAGTCCTGGAAGTTAAAACCTGGCAGTGTTCACAGGTTTTAGAGGAATGAGAATCTGGTAAGCACAGGATACAGACTGAATGAGTGTCTGTCTTGGCCATCTTCCTTCCACACGAAGGACGTTTGTCAAAGAGAGATGGCATCTTTGACAGGAAAAGCACCTTTTTTAAGCCTAAAAAAGGTTTAAGCAACACCCTATGTCAAAAAGACATCGAGTGAAAGCAAAAATTGTAGATTAGTTGTAATATTTTTTGACAGAAAGTCAAAAAAGAAAGGAGCTGTTTCACCAGGGTCCTGACTGAAGGAGCTGGAAAGAACAACTGACCTAACTGTCACCCCTGAGGCATGATGGGAAGCCTGGGGTCATGGCTGCCTTAAAGGCACGGTGTCAGTTTTTTGTTGAAAATGGTTTCATTTTCTATGCTATTGTTTTTGCAATGCAGCCTGAGGGCTAACAATGTCTATTTATAAGCAATTTTCAGGATTTATGAGTGGTTTACTCATTAAAACACAAAGTTCAAAGATTATTTGACCTAATGTGTTTGCTTTCTTTTGTTTCCTAAATAATTGCAGTGCATGTATATGTGTTTACATTATTTTTACCCTCAGTTATGGAGCTGCATTGTGGTGAGAAAAATAGTATATGTACATACATATATGTGGAGCGAGATATATGTGTTCTTTACATATATATTTTTATATTGTTTTTCCGGGGTCCCGCACAGGGGCGGGAATATTCAGTGCTTATGACTATTGATGAGGATCCCCTGGAAGAGAATGTAATGATAGGTTTCAACCTATCATATCTGCAATAAAAAGAATACACCTCTTGGAGAGGTTACCGATTTCCTTTGAAGAAAGGAGTATCAAGCAAGAGGTGCACCTCATATACATATTCTATTATGGATCAAGGATAAATCTAAATTTGGAAATGATTCTGATGGAACAGTATTGTCTTTCATTGAATAGTATGTGACGTGTGAGATACCAAGAGAAGAAGGAGATAGAAGCTTGAGATAGCAAGTGTTACGTTTCCAAAGTCACAGTTGTTGAAAGTATTGGAGAAGAAAATACAAGTCTAAAGGAAAATTTTACACCAGATGTTGATTTGATTTTTCCTGTCCAGTCTTTTGTAAAGGAAGAGTAAATATTTTTTTTATTCTGAAAAGCACACAATAACTTGGAAATTTCCGAAGATTAACTACAAGTTAAAAAGAAGAGAAGTGTCAAAGTATATCAAATATTACAATCCAGTAATTTTTAAAATGTGGAATGCGAACATGGACATTCAGTAAGTTGCAGATAACTCAATTGTTGTTGCATGTTATGTTACATCGTACATAACAAAATCAGAAAAAAAAGAGATGAATGAACTGTGGGAAGAAATTGCACAAGAGAAAAGCCTTAGTAAAGAATTGTCCAGCTTTACTTTGAAAATGTTTTCCTACCGAGAAATTGGATTGTATGTATGTTCAGACTGATTGTGCTCTTCAAGTTTAAATTCAAAGTTACGAGGAATCATTTGGGTAAGTTTAAATCTTGCCTTCAAACGAAATTGAGTCTTGAAATCATTTAAAGAAATTGAACAATTAGCAGTAAATGAAGCAGACAGTACAGACAATCTTAAAACTAATATGTTGGACACGTACTAACCAAAAAGGTGTCAGCATCTGGAACAGCTATTTCTGTATGAAGTACTTCAACATTATAGCTTCAAAAGAAATGTGAAAGAGAATGTAAAAGAAGGAAAATATGCAGTAGTTGGATGCCATGGTTGTTTAGAAAAACATGCAAAGAGTAATCTCATAAACCACAAGAAAGTTAGTTGTGAAACTTTAGATAAGAGAGAATTTTACTATTTAGCACTTCTGCAAGGTATAGTGAAAGTAAATTATTTGGAGACTTTGACGGTTACGAAGATTTTTGTAATACATGTAAAGGTAGAGTTGCATGTACAATTTTCGCTATGTATTTAAAAATGTTGAATGATGAAGTTGAACAGGAAAAGACTATTACAGCTGAAATTAGTAATGAAAGTGCTCAAGATAGTGAAACTAATGGTCCATGTAGTCACAATCTTCTTGGATGACCAATACTGGAAAATGAAGCAGCCATTGCTATGCATGAAGTTGAAATTGGGCGTGGCTTGGGCGCCGATGGCGATGGTCGCCTGAGAGCTCGGCTCCGGGACTGAGCCCGGGATTATCCTGTTAATCGGAGGCCGCGGGGCACCCTAGCCCCCGCAAACCGTGGTTCGGCCCGACTGGAACCTACTGAGTCACCTGGCGCAGCCTGGACGGGTGGGGATCCGCCCGAAAATCGAAGTTTGTGGTCCCGAGGAGAGCGATCCAACATGGCGTCCGGACCCCATTGTCCCCTCGGACGGGACCATTAGACTGGAGGAACGTCGCTGGTTACAGCGTGCCCTCCGCTCTTTTGTCTTCCTGGAAAGTGAGGAACTGGACTTTGACCTGATGTGACTCTGGCATTGGTGATTGCACCTGGATGGTCGGATGCCCCCACCATAGTGAACCCCGGCACACGGACGTCTGGAGGCCCAGATGGTGGTGCCGACCCCCGACGCAGCGCTTGGCTGCATCCCCCCGGCCGACTCGATCCCATGGGAAGCACAACCCCCTGGCGCCACAAAGTCTCTGGTGGTGTGGGTGGCCCTCGCTCCGGGTCCTCGTTAACCAGACGGGCCTGCCCGGCCTGGCGCCGAGTGTCTCCGCCTCCTCCTCAGTGCTCTCCGACGACGCGGTGGTGGCGCGAGCCGAAACTGTGGAGGTCCACCAGGCCCTGGAGAAGAGGACCGCCAGCCCTCAACCTGAGGGCCAGCAATCGGGAGAATTATAGCCGACGCCCGCACTCGGTGGCGCCGTTACCCGAGTTCACACTGTGCGCTTCCCGTGACATGGGGAAGCCAAGAGGAGCCAAGGGGACCACCCCAGCCGCCTCTGACTCGGAGACCCCGGACAAGGAGGACGATGGAGACCCGGGAGGTGCTGGTGGTGCGCCACTGCAGCAACAGTTTGACCGCGTCCTGGAGGCGATTGCGACCACACGCTCGGCCCTTCAGCAGGACATTGCCCAGGTGGCGACGAGCCTGGGCCTCCTTAGGGCGGATCACGGCAAGCTTTCGGACAGGGTCAAAGAAGTGGAAGGCTCGGTGAAAACCTTAGAGCCGGCGCAGCGATCCTTGGCCGCGACAATGAAAGATGCCCTATCCCGGATTTCTGCCCTGGAGCAGCGAGCGGAGGATGCGGAAGGCCGTAACAGGCGCAACAACATCCGAGTGGTAGGCCTGCCGGAGAAGATCGAAGATGGCGACATGGTGGCCTACTTGGAGGCCTGGCTCCGAGACACGGTGGCCCCGGAGGGCTTATCCTCTTTCTACACCCTTGAACGAGCTCATAGAGTCCCAGCAAGGCCACCTCAACAGGGCCGTGCACCGCGTCCGGTGGTGGCACGCCTACTGCATTTTTGCGACAGGGACCTCATCCTCAATGCCGCTAGACATAATGGCCCCTTCAAGGTGGAGAACAGCCAGGTGAACATCTTCCCGGATTACACCTATGAAACCCAACGCAGGCGGTTTTCATTCTTGGCGGTCAAGCGCGAGCTCCGGAGCGAGGGCATCCAATACTCGCTCCTATTTCCTGCAAAGCTCCGCGTCATTGTCGATGACAAGACTCAATTTTTTGATACCCCGGAGGATGTCTGTAACTGGCTTGAACTCTATAGAGCTGGGAAAGATGGTTTCGCCTCCGCATCTCAGCCAGCGGAGGAGCCGGGACAGCGACGGCGATCTAAGAGGATACGGAGTCGCCGGGGCCGGTCGGGCGGCCCTTCAACTGCGGAGACATAGACGGAGCGGAAGGGAGTACTGGAGGTGTTGTCTGCACTGTCTGGTTCACGAGATGATACCATTGCAGAAGAAGAGAACCCTGGTGACGAGGGAGCACCGACGGACTCGGAGGACTCGGTGACGGATAGCATCAACACACCGGTGATCACGCCGAAATCGGTTGAGGACCTTCTGGATGGACAGGGTTGACGGGGTGAGATGCATCCTTTTGGGTGGGGGCCCGAAGCGGGGGTGGCGGGAGCCAATGGTTTAGCATGGTCTCCGGAGAAACGGGGGGTGGGGTGCCTTGCTTCTGCCCCGAGGGTTTCCGATACTGATTTGGGCTTGCTTTAGTCCTGGTAGCCAGGGCATCGAGGGCCCACTGCCACCACCCAGCCCGCACCTGGCCCTTAAGGCCTTCCTACGGTGGCGACCGTAGGATTAGTTGGGGACGAAGGGTTTTCTGAGGGCATGGTTTGGATGGGAACTAGATGGAGCTATTTGGGTCCTGTTCTGGGGAGGGTGGGCAGGGGTTTGGTTAGAATAAGAGTTGTTGAGTTTTGGTTGAGGGAAATGACCGCCATCGGTGCTGGGTTGATTGTTGTTCGTTCTTTGTTGGGACCCGGATGGGGAGACTTTGCACAAACAGTATGGGACAATGGCTGACGTTGCTAATGTGAAATGTATAACTTGGAACGTGCGGGGGCTTCACACCATGTATAGGCGGCACAAAGTCCATGCTTATTTAGTGCGTAGGGGAATACAAATGGCGCTGCTGCAGGAGACCCATCTGAACAAGGCGGAAGGGGCGGCGCTACAGCGTAGGTGGAGGGGGCAGGTCTTCTACACATCGTACTCCGCGTATGCCAGGGGGGCGCTAATTTGGATTAGAGCTGGGGTTCCCTTCCAGGTCACAAACTCAGTGGTAGATCCAGAGGGGCGCTACATGGCCATCTCGGGCACTCTGGGGGGGAGGGACCTGAACGTTTGCTGTGTGTACGCACCTAACATGGACCAGATTGCCTTCCTTTCCAGGTTATCGGGCTCGTTGGCCCACTTTTTCACGGGACCCCTCCTGCTCGGTGGGGATTTTAATTCGGTAGTGGATGTGGAGACCGATCGCTCGCATCCGCCCCTCCCTGACTCTCCGGTTCGCCGTGTGGCTAAAGGTCGTAGGGACTGGCAGATACGTTGGGGTCTGACGGATATTTGGAGAGCGCAACACCCCGACGCTAGAGACTACTCCTACTTCTCGGGCCTGCACGAGTTGCACGTTAGGTTGGACGGGTTTCTTGGCTCGACTGAACTGGTTTCAGCGGCGATCCGTTCCGAATACTTGACTAGGACCATCTCAGACCATAACCCCCTCCTGCTGGCCCTTCGCTGGTTTCCGGGGGCGCCGGCGGTGCCCACCTGGAAGTTACGTCCTGAGATCCTCGAGGACACTGTATTCAAAGCGGACTTAGGAGATAAGATCGAGGAGTATTTCGCGTCCAACAGGGGCACTGCGAGCTCGAGAGCGCTGGAATGGGACGCTTTTAAGGTGGTGGTGAGGGGCTATTGCATCACCAAGAAGGTAGGTATGAGGCGGGTTATCCTCGATGACTTAGACGTGGCCGATCGGAGGCTTCGTGAGTTGGAACTCCGCCGCCCCGGGCACCCTGAACTTCAGGGACACACGGCAGAGGCAAAGGAGGCGGTGGCGGCAGAGGTCGAACGGCTGCGCTGCTTCGATTACAAGGCCTATACGGTTCGGTCCCTCGCGGAAGGGGACAGATCGAGCGCATTGCTGGCATGGCTGGCTAACCCTACGCGCCAGACCTCACTGACGACGTCCATGCGCATGGCGGACGGGACCATGGTGCACACTCAGCCGGAGATTCTGAGCTGCTACCGGCACTACTACGATCAGCTGTATCGCAGTCGTGCTGCCAAAGACCCTGACCTTCTCGAGGACTATTTGCGGCCCCTGGAGCTCCCGGCGGTGGAGCCTGACGTGGCGAAAGCCCTGGGGTCCGATATTGAACTGGGGGAGATCCGCAGCGCCATTAAAAAGATGGCGCGGAATAAGACCCCGGGTCTAGACGGTCTTCCTGTAGAATTTTACGCGGCCTATGCCGACCTCCTGGCTCCGAGACTGATGATCGTATATAGAGAGGCGAAGAGGCTTGGCCGACTCCCCGGCTCGATGCGCGAGGCCCTGGTGGTTCCCCTCCTCAAGCCGGGACGGGACTCGGCCGATCCGACGTCCTACCGTCCCTTATCGATGCTGACGGTCGATTATAAGATTCTGAGCAGCATCTTGGCCTCGAGACTGCTGGGCCACATGAGCTCCCTGGTACATGAAGACCAGGCTGGGTTCATCCCCAAGCGCAACACGACCATGAACATCCGTAGGTTGTTCCGCTTGCTGGGTGAGCCGCTCGTGGACGCTCCGTGCCCGGTGGTCCTATCGGTAGATTTAGAGAAGGCATTTGATAGCCTGGAATGGGACTACCTGCACACTGTGTTGCGGCGGTTCGGCCTCGGCGAGGGCTTCATCAGATGGACCGCGGTCTTGTATACCTCCGTATCGGCCAGGGTTCGGGCGGGTCCGTTAATTTCCTCGCAGTACCCGGTGGAAAGAGGCACGAGACAGGGCTGCTCGTTATCCCCACTTCTCTTCGCGCTGGCGGTGGAGCCTCTCGCACTGCTACTCCGATCGGGGGCTCATTATAATGGCTACTGGACACCTTCGGGCCCGCACTACATTTCGTTATATGCCGACGACCTGTTGCTCTTCCTTGAGGACCCAGTTGTGGCCCTACATGGAGCTGCGACGGCGCTCACGGCGTTTGGGGAGGCCTCGGGCCTCCGGGTGAATTGGGCTAAGACATGCCTTTTCCCGGTTCGCAGAGGCACCCCTAGCCCAGTCCTCAATGGAGAAATTAGATGGGAACCTGACTGCTTTAGGTACCTGGGAGTGTATATCTATCATGAACCATCTGACCTCCTGGATGGAAACATTACCAGATGCAGTCGAGCGCTAAGGGGTAATATGGACTTCTGGGCTACGCTACCGCTCTCGATGGCGGGGCGGGTCGCCTTGCTCAAAATGGTGGCTCTCCCCCGGTTGCTGTATTATTTCCGGGCGCTACCGATTTGGATCCCGCCGGCCACATTTAGGCTCCTGCGGTCAATGATAGTTGGATTCCTCTGGGGCTCGGGCCGCCGAAGAGTGGCCCTTAAAACCCTGATGAGGCCGAAAGCCGAGGGTGGGCTCGCGGTGCCGGACTTTGAGAAATACTATCTGGCGGCGCAGCTCCAGACCCTCACCCAGGAGATCGCCAGGGAATTCCGGGGCCCGGAGGACAGGAGAGGTATGGGGATGGCCAGACATGTTCTCTCCTTCATAGCTCTACGCCAACGTTTGGCCTTGCAAGACCTGACGCTGGAGGAGAAGACCATTCGCCTGTGTTGGAACCGAGCCCACGCCCGGGGCCAATTGCGAATACCGTATGCGCCTGAAATACCTTTAGGGATGCTGACGGCCTTGCCCCATGGCGGTGATTGGTCACGGTTGGCGGCCTGGGAGGACGCGGGGCTGCAGTTGGTGGGGGATCTTTATGAGGCTGGGGTGCTCTTGCCCTTTCAGGAGCTCATTGACCGCTTCGAGATTCCCCGCGGAGACTTCCTATTGCACTCGGCCCTGGTCAGAGCGATCCAGGCGCACTGGAAAGGCGGGCAGGAGGAACCTCCTACGTCTCCGGCGTGTCAATACGTCATGATGTCTGCGGGCACGGTGAAGGCGGTCACTTGCCTCTACGGTAGACTGATCAATGAAGGACTGACTCCCCTTACGACCTTGAGAGTCCGTTGGGAGGCAGACATAGGCAGGGAGATCCCGGAGTCGACCTGGTCTCAACTCGTGCGGCGGGCTTGGAAGGGGACGCGCCACGCCCGCTTTCAGTTGGTCCACTATTATGTACTCCATCGGGCATACCTGACCCCGGCGAAAATCCAACAGTACTTCGCCACGGGCTCGGCGAACTGCCCCAGATGCCCGGCGCCGGAGGCAGACCTCCTCCATATGTTGTGGGCCTGCCCGGGATTGTCCTCCTACTGGGTGGAAGTGGGGAAGACACTGGCAGAGGTGACAGGGAGACCCTTATCGGTCGATGCGGCGGTGGGACTCTTGCATTGGTTTCCACATACCCCCAAAAACAAAATTTCCAGTAAATTCATTGATTTGGGGCTTCTCCTGGCTAAACGGGAGGTGACCAGGAACTGAAAGGCACGAGCTGGTCCGACTGGGAGCAGATGGCACAGCGAACTCTTGAAGTGGGCAGCGGGGGAAAGCACGCTGAGATACCAACTAGCTGGGAGACAACGTAACGAAAAGGCACAGGAGGCAGCGCTAGAATGGGAGACACTAGTGCAGGCCCTCAGGGACTATTGCGCCCCCAGCGACTCTGATAGCGAGAGTGCAGCGCGCCCGAGTCCCGATAGGCGATTGCAATTTCTGTTTCTGATACTCTCCTCATGGGTCCTCTCATGAATCCTACTGCGGCTGCTACCACACACTGATGGCGGGGTTGGGTTGGGGAGGGATTACTTTGGATTTTAGTGTTTTGTGGGAGGGATTTTCTTTTGGGTTTTATGGGCTTGTTTAGAAAAGCAGATGACGGACAGTGGATTATCCGGACCAGCTTTGCTTTCCTGCTGAGCCCCCATTGGATTTTGCCGCCTGACCTTTGGGCTGTGGGCTGAATGATTGTATATGAAGACATGCTGCGGGGGGAAGGTGGGATGCAGTTCATTGATTTTATTGGATTTATAATGCTGGTCGTATATGTAACATTTGCTAATTCCTGCAATAAAAATATATTTAAAAGAAATTGCAATGCGGTACAGCAGGTCCGAACAATGAAACAGGGCCTTGATTCTATGATTGAGAATGACAGAAGTTAAAGTCTGTGATAATTTTTGTGTACCCCCTCTTACCAGGTGCAATCAACTGTAGGTCCCAACAGTGGAATGGTGTCTTGATCCCACAATGGATGATGTTAGAATTGAATCTGGGAGTGGAGATGAAGGTACTCCCTTTAACTGTGTGTAACCAACTCTAGGTTCCAATAGTGGATCGGTGTCTTGATCCCACAGTGGACGATGTGCGATATAACTTGCTGCTTGTTTTTCACAGAACTCCCTCTGTTGAGGTGGATCACAGTGTGTTCTTATGTAGTCAACTGTTGTAAAGGATTATTGGGCTTGGTTGAATGTAGTCGCTGGACTACAGCATGCTATAGCAGGTCCAAGCAACTCTAGGTCACAACACTGGAACGGTGTCTTGATCTCACAATGGAAGAGGTCCGATATTACATGTTTTTTAGTTTTCATCGAACTCTCTCTGTTGAGGTGCTGTACACTCTGTGCTTCCATAGCTAACTGCTGTACAGGATTATTGGGTTTGGTTGATTGTAGTTGTTGGAGTACACTGCGGTACAGCAGGTCTGAACCCTGAAACGGGGTCTTGATCTATGATTGAGGACGTCAGAAGTTAAAGTCTGTGTTTATTTCTGTGTACCACGTTCGACCAGGTGCAACCAGCTGTAGGTCCCAATAGTAGAACAGTGTCTTGATCCCAAAATGGAAGATGTCAAATATTATTTGTTGCTTGGTTTTCATAGATCTTCCTCTATTGAGGTGCATCAGACACTGTGCTTGCGTAGCTAACTGTTGCACATAATTATTGTGCTTGGTTGACACCAGTCAGTGGAGTACATTGTGCTACAGCAGGTCCGAATACTGGAACAGGATCTTGATTCTATGATTGACGATGTCAGAAGTTAAAGTTTGTGATGATTTCTGTGTACCCCTTCCGATGAAGTACCTCAAACTCTAGAAGTGGAGATGAAGGTACTCCTTTTGACCAGGTGCAACCAACTCTAGGTCCCAATAGTGGAACGGTGTCTTGATCCCACAATGGAGGATGTCCAATATAACGTGCAGGTTAATTTTGACACAGGTCCTTCTGTTGGGTTGCATCAGACGTTGTGCTTCCGTAGTTAGTATTAAATCTGTTTATTCATAGCAAAAATACCGACCCATGCTTATGAAGGCACCGGCCACACAATTACAATGCTAAGTAAAACCATTGCGGGTACCAGTGTCATTCAGGATGCATTAAACACAGCAAGCCGCCTACAACCCAGTTGGGCCGGCCGCGTTGAAAGGCAATGGAGCGTGTCGGATGCTGTAATTATCTGTGCAACAAAACCAAACCCCGAACAACCCCAAACGACCCCCCCCCCTTCCCTTACCCCCCACCCCCCTTCTTGTCCGTTGAGTAAACCCAAGCAAAACCCCTCCAGCCCAACAGCCCTAAAGGGCCGGTCGTCGAAGTGGATCATATCTGGACTCTGCACCTGCGGGTCGTGGCCTTAGGTTCAGTGAGCGGGGTGTCTGCGAGATGCAGCAGTCGTAGATATCGGGGGCAGCTCAGCTCCCGTAATTCCCCGGTAAGCAAAGTCAAAAATGGCCGCCAGAGATCTGCAAACTCCTCGTTTCGCCCTGCTGCTGTCAGGGACAGCTTCTCCATTCCAAAGATCGTCCAGAGTCGATGTAGCCAACCAAGTTGTATGGGGGGCTGTGGATCTCTTCAGCGTTCCACAATGTTCTGCACCGCGGCTGCCAGTGCTATGGCGATCAACCTCCCTCTCATGGATTTCAGGCGATACATCAGCGCATTTGGCAAGCCAAGAATGATATAGGCAGGGAACCTGGGTGTCTAAGTGCGCGTCTATGAGATCTAGGATGGTGGACAAATATTGTCGCAGCCGCTCACCGCTCCATAGCAGGTGTTCAAGTGTTCCCCGCTCCCCACATCCCCTCCAACAGCGATCGCCCGCCTGGGGGTCCCAACGATGAATTCTCGCTGGGGTATGGTACCAATATGTGGCTACTTTCGTCAGGGTCTCTGTGAGGCCGGTGTGATAGGCCGAGTGCCTGGCTCTGTGATATATCCCCTCCCACTCCTTACGCGTGAGTTGCCTCCCCAGGTCTTCCTCCCATCTAGCCTTCCCAGGGTGGTAGGTGTATATGTTGGTGAGGAGCAAGTGTTGATATAAATCTGAGAGCAGTTTCTTCTCTGACGTGCGCGTGAGAAGCCATTTCTCGTATGGCCTGAGGAAACGCTGCGCCCCCGGCTTAATGGAGGGGTGTAAGACCCAGTGCCGGACCTGCAAGTATGGAAGTTGGTCTGCCTCCTGTATCCCATACTCCTCCTTCACCTTCTGATAGGAGAGGATGCCCTCCAGATTGAACATGTGGCCCGCTTCCCTACAGGGAGTGGTCCTCCACGTTTTAAAAAGCTGTGGGTCCAAGCCCGGTGTAAAGTCGGGATTCCCGAATATTGGCGTCAGTGGGGAGGGAAACGAGGTGAGTCCTCTCCGGACAGCCACTTGATCCCAAACTTTCATTACCGTGCCCGTGATGTATGACGCATAGAGGTTAGGGGGCCTATGCCGCCGCGGTAGAAAGGGTACACCCTGGAGCGGTCGACCCGCTACGGCTTGGTCCTGGAAGAGCCAATGCTTGCAGGACTCAAGTTGGTACCATTCCACCAGAGTGCGAAGCTGCGCTGCTTGGAAGTACAGGGTGAGGTGCGGCAGGCCAACGCCTCCATGAGCCGGGGGGAGAGTCGCGATCCGCTGCTTAAAGCGGGGACGACGCCCGTTCCAGACATAGCGCGCTAGATCTGCTTGTGTCTTCTGTAGCCATCCCGTCGGTGGGCGTAGAGGAATGGTCTGAAAGATGTAAAGGACCTGTGGTAAAAGGGTAATCTTGACCGCCGCTATACGTCCGAGCCAGGAAAGTGTGAGGCGATTCCATTTCGGCAGCGTCTCACTAATTTGTGTGCTCAGCCTGGCGTAGTTGGCTTCTGCCGTACCCGGCACCGTCGGTGCTAGTAAGACCCCCAGATATGGGACCGTGGAGCTGGACCACTGCAGGTCAAACTCGGCTTTGGCATCCGCCAACACTTCGGGGGGCAGGGACACATTCAAGGCCACAGATTTTTCCACGTTAATTTTAAAACCCGAGGCCTGTGCAAAGGAGTGCAGTTCGACCAGAAGCGCCCTCAGAGATTGCATAGGGTCCATTAGGGAGAGCAGGATGTCGTCTGCATATAAGCTGATCTTGTGCGTGTCTCCCCCAAAGGGGATGCCTCTAATGTGGTGGTGATGCCTGACCCTTTGTGCTAGTGGCTCCATGTAGAGCGCAAACAGGAGAGGAGAGAGCGGGCAGCCCTGCCTGGTCCCTCTGCCTATCGGGAAACGCGGTGAGGTATGACCATTAACTCGTACCGTCGCGGTGGGCTGTCTATAGCAGTTAAATATCCGGTTTCGGGTAGTCTCCCCGAGGCCGAATCTCTGAAGCGCCTGTTCTAGATAGGGCCAGTGCACCAGATCGAACGCCTTCTCGGCGTCGATGGTGAGAAGCATACAGCCCGGCCTCGTGCGCGATCCGGCCTCGATAAGGTGAAGGACGCGTCTGGTATTATCGCTCGTTTGCCGCTGAGGGATGAAGCCGGCCTGATCGGGTTCGACCAGCTGCTGCATGTACGGCGCAGCCGGCTCGCGATGATACCCGTATGCAG
This sequence comes from Lissotriton vulgaris, assembly GCF_964263255.1. Lineage (NCBI taxonomy): Eukaryota > Metazoa > Chordata > Amphibia > Caudata > Salamandridae > Lissotriton > Lissotriton vulgaris. The sequence goes on along the minus strand of NC_141693.1, from coordinate 335,433,430 downwards.
CTTAAGGTCGACGTTCAATAGAGATATCGGCCTGTAGGAGCCGCATCGAGTGGGGTCTCTGCCGACTTTGGGAATTACCGAAATCGCTGCCTCCAGCAGTTCGGGGGATAGCCCCGGCCTGGTCGAAGGTGTTGAAGAGATCCCGCAGTAGGGGGGCCACTCGCTGGCAGAATTTCTTGTAAAAAGCTGTGGAGTAGCCATCCGGGCCTGGAGATTTCCCCAGCTTGAGGCGGGAAATCATGGAGATGACTTCCTCCAGACCTATGGGCCTATCGAGGAACTGAGACTGCGCTTCGGTCAGCGATGGAAGGGTTGCCTCGTCGAGGTAGTCGCTACCACGTTGTATGTCTAGCCTGTCTGCCTCATACAGGTCGGCATAGAAGGTCCCGAATGCAGCCGCTATGGCAGCGTCATCGGTGAGTGTATCCCCTTGTGCGGGTCGGATGGCGTTGATGCGCCACTGCTGCCGCTGTTCCCGTAGTTTGCACGCCAACAGTTTCCCGCAGTGGTCCCCACCTGTATAGTAGGCATGCTTCAGGCGTATCGCGGCGAATTCCGCAACATCCTGATCTAGACCAGCTAGCATCTTCCTCTCCGTGCAGAGCTGGTGCCATGCCCTGGCCGCCCCGGGGGTTGGTGCAATTGTTCCAGCTCCTTTACGCGCTGTGTGAGGTCAGCCCTTTTCTGCGCTCGCTCCCTATTGTTGGCCGCTGTCAGGGAAATAAACTCGCCACGGAGGACAGCTTTTAGTGTTGCCCATTGGGTAGCTTTGGAAGTGTCACCGTTAGCATTGTGTGTAAGGAATTGGCTGATGGCTGCCTTGATCTTCTCCACCGAAGAGGGGTTCTGCAGCAAGCCGTCTCGCAAGCGCCAGTGACGTTGTGGGCTGGGTGGGTGTAATGGCTGCCCTTTTCTGGCTCTTTTGAGAGGGAGAATGATGGAGAGTGACTCAAGCCTATCACCCCCATAGTATAGGGATTAGGACTATAGACAGGGCCCCTGTCTTACATATATTAGGGCATTTTCGTATCACTTTCCTTAATGTAGGGCTTATGAATTTAAGTTAGGGGATAGATATATGAGTATTAGACATTATTTGCCCATTTGCTAACATGTTAGGATATTTTCCATGGAGTTATGCATATTGTGTGCTCCGTAGGCCTTAAACGAGACAGACTCCATTTTGCTTTCTGCCCGGTAGCTCGAGAAGGCTTTCTAGGTCAAGTGTAGTGTTTTAGTTTCAAGCTGTTGTTCGCTTGGAGAGAACCGGCTCAGGCTGGCCCTTATCGAAGGAATGTATTTTTCTCCACACCGAAGACACAACTTCAGGCCGGCCGGCTGGGAACGTGTCCTTGGTACGGGGAGGTACAAGAATTTGGTGGGCGGCAGGTTACTGGCCGTAGCTTTCCATGAAGGAACGGGCTTTGATATTAGCAAAGGTGTTAGTCAGTTTTTCAGTCAGTCCGTAGGCGGCATCTAGCCGTTAGCATCTCTGCCATTAATTATCTCATGGCGGACAGTCGCCATCTTTGAAGTCCGAGAAAGATTTAAGACCGAAACTCTCTGAGAAAGACTGAAGGAGAATTAGCGCGGAGCGCACTGATACAGAGAGAGAGAGAGACGGTAGCTAATAACCAGCAAGGTTCCGGTGCCCTGGAGGGAAGCAGACGAGGTTGAGCCTAGCGGTGCAGACGTGTACTTGTGACGGCTGGGGTGTGACTGCAAGGCGAGCCAGGACACAGAGACGAGAAGGGAACCTAGATGATTGCCGAGCCCAGACTTCATATTAACCAGGTGATGTCCGTCCATTTCTCATAGAGCGTGCACTCTAATCTTTACCTTTTCTTTGCAGAAGTTATGTTGCATAGTAATGTGATTTGTGTCTACTGTTAATAAATATCCTAATTCTTATGGAATTATCGGGTGCCTCGTGTTCCTGTTCAATCTCGGTAAATGCATCTCCTAGTTGAAAGTTGTTTATGTGAGCGGATGTGAAATCCCGATCAGGTAAATAGTGATCGAACAAAGAGGGAGTGAGTGGACCTTTGATGCCAAGAATAGGAGGTACACCATATAATTTGGGAACCGTATCAAAAGTCATTATTATAGTTTTATCCCGAGTAGGTAACTGAGATATTGTCCTGATAATGGTTCATAGGAATGTGGTCGTCGTTGATATGCGGCGTTAGTGAGAACGCTGGGTGGGAGACCAACGCCTATACCCACAGGATTGTGGCTTGAATAAGTGAGAGCGCCAGGAAGGACACTGGCGTGTAGTTTCGCAGGATTGCGAACAGTTTGGAAAAGGGAGCATTGGGTTCTGCAGGCCCATGTGTAGACGCACCGGATTGTGTGTCATATCTGCCCTAGGGTAGACCGGTCTGGGTCCGAGTGGCCGCGAGACCAACTGATGTGAATAAGATATTGTAGAAAATCTATGCATGTATATTGTTATTCCCCATCCTTAGGTGCGACCTGTATATATATCTGTATATCTATTCATTGTGAATACGTTCTAAGGAGGGGAGGTGAGTACGTTTTGGCTGGGTCATAGGGGCCCCTGGGGGCTGATCCCATCTAAGCGGAAAATCCGGCCATAACATCTGGCGTCACGAACTGTTTACGAAGCCTGTGTGCATTGTGTTGTTTTAATCTTGTTGGTTTGCGCTCGGCTTGTACGTATAAAATTTTGTTTATAATTGTGTATATAACTTTTTTTGTGTCATTATGTTTGCGAAAAAATCATCGTCGGTTTTCAAGTTACCGATTCAGATTCCCGGCTGGGAATGTACCCCTTACGAGGCCTTGGCCCGCGAGTGGGCTGATTCTACTGGTTTGAGTGAAAATTGGTCTTCATGCTTGGAGCAGGCGGAGCCTGCCGATGTGGTATCGTGCTTGCAGAAAGCGCCAGTAGTGAAGGGTGATGAGCTTCCTATTTTGGGACGCAGAGGTTGGATTGTTCTTAATGCATATAGAATACTGCATGAGAGGTTTGTACAGCTACAAAAGCAGTTTAAGGACATGGAAGGACAGTGTGTTGAGTTGCAAAATGCGCATACTCTTTTGCGTTGTCAAAATAAATTGCTTGCCGATAAACTTGAAACATATCAGACCATTGCCGAAAGAGCTGCGGTCCGTATTGCACGATATAAGTATAAACATCGTCGTGGTCGTGTATCTACACGCAAAGTGCGTATGGTTGTAGCAAAAGCTGGAATGGATTGGAACCCCGATGAGTGGGACGGTAATATCTGGGATTCTCATACTTCTGACTCCTCGGCAGAGGAGGGTGATAAGCGCGAGTCTTCTCACTCCGGACGTGATTGTAAATCTGCTTCATGTACTGATATAGGTCCTCACAGCGACCGTGCTCGTTCTTCCCGTTCGGATGACGTAGCTTGCCCTGATTGCCATACTAAATCTAAGATGCGGGCTTCCTCGGAAGCTCTTCCTGAAGTTTCTGCTCACCCTGTTTTTCGACGTAAACTACAACAAGCCCCTGGTAACCCGGCTGGTATAGCTCTAGATTGTATTGAAGATTTTACTCAGCAGGAGGTTAGTGACATTTTACAACGAATTCGACAACGGCCTGGTGAGGCCTTGCTTACCTGGATGGTGCGTCTTTATGAACTTGGCGCTGCCGGTATTATGCTCGATGCTGTTGATTGCTTACGATTTTGCTCTTTAAGTTCTGATTCTACGATTCAGGATCATTTTCGGAACTATAATGGTGCTGGTCAAATTACTTTGCTCCAGCTTGCGTCTGACGGCTGTAATCATAAATATCCAACTGAATCTGATTGGCCCACTGATGAGAAACCATGGTACACTTTGCGCGATGCGTCGCAACGTTTAAAGGAGGAAGTCATGAAAACGGCTATCTTTCTTAGTACTGCTGATAGGTTACTGGATGGTCTTTTAACATCTTCTGTGCGCAATCGCATTATTCGTTCTTCTCCTGTTGCTTACAAGCAGGTCATGATGACATTATTGATTAACCAAACTGGCAATGCTTTGTCTGCTGTGCTTGAGTCTGTTCGTCAGCTTGGTGAGCTGGGTGAGTGGTTTAAACCTGAAAGACAATCTCGACCTGAGGGTCGTACTGGTGGGGACTATAAGTTCTCTAGACGTGACATGTTTCTTGCTCTCATTGCTGATGGTGTCAAAAGGGAAGACATTGACGGTGAACCTAATAATCGCTTATGGGACATGTTTCGTAAGCGTGGTTTGGATCGAAAGGAGGGTGCCCGTCGTGTGCGAAAGAATGAGTATGATCGTGGTTCGGATGACAGTGGTGATGAGAGGCGACGTGTGAATTCTGATCGCCATGATGATCGGCGTTATGAACGTGATGGATCCCCTCATCGTAATGACGGGAGGGGGAGAGAGGATGATCGTGAGAGGGGGAGAGATGATCGTGTTTCCAACAGACGAAAAGATGAAAGGAGTTATTCCCCTGACATGAGAAGGAGAGAGGATCGTAACAGACTTTCTGACCGTAATTCACAACTTTTTGAACGTGACACTAATCCGTTTCGTACTGGAGACGGATATGAACAAGATATTTTGATACCAAAGAAAACTGAGAGCATTTACCCTGATTTGTCTTGGTTGACGGAACGCGGGAAAAAGGACTAGGAAATAGGTCAAGCTCCGGTACACAAGTGGGCTCACAGAGATAACAGACCCTATGTAGATATTGAGATTTTTTGGAAACATCGTAATATCCAAAGGGCCCGAGCATTGGTTGATACTGGGGCGGAGGCCACTTTAATTCATGGTAAGTCGAAGAAATTTCATGGACAGTCTTTTACAATTACTGGTTTGGGTGGTAAAGAAACACCCGCAGTTCAAACTGCACTCGAAATTAAGATTGGTAGGATTCCTCGTAGAGAATACTCTGTGTTGGTTGTACCACTTTTGGAATTTATAATTGGAATTGACATTTTGAAAGGTATGACTTTGCATTTGGATGATGGTTGTTATCAATTTGGAACTAGACAGTACATTTCGACCAGACCCGTACGGGTTGGCCGTTTACGAATGCCACCTATTAAAATACCTTTAGCCACGAAGGTGGTTTGTCAGAAGCAGTATCGTATCCCAGGTGGTCATGAAGAGATTACTGCTACTATTCAGGATTTGGTTGACGCGGGAGTCATTACTCCGGTCACATCTGCTTGGAATAATCCCGTTTGGCCCGTGCGCAAAAGTGACAATTCTTGGCGCATGACTGTTGATTATCGAGAATTGAATAAAAACACACCTAAATTGACTGTCGCAGTGCCTGACATTGTCACGCTAATTCAGAGAATTCAAAAGCATCCAGGTACGTGGTATGCTTCAATTGATATTGCTAATGCTTTCTTTTCGATACCGATTGCCCCCGAATGTCAGGAACAGTTCAGTTTTACATGGAATGGACGTCAAATGACGTTCCGAAGTCTTCCTCAAGGCTATGTGCATAGTCCTACGATCTGTCACCGGCTGGTGGCAGAGCATTTGTCTGAAGTGCCCACGAATTCACGAGTTCAAGTCTGTCATTATATTGACGACATTTTGATTCAAGGTGAAACGCAAGACCAGGTACAGTCCCATTTAGATCAGATCATTGACTGTTTGCGAGCGAAAGGCTGGGAAATTAATCCCGATAAATTACAAACTCCATCCCAAAATGTGAAATTTTTAGGAATTAATTGGCATGAAGGTCACAGAGAAGTGATCCCACAGGTAAAGCGTAAAATACTTGATTTTGCAGTTCCCAGAAACAGGAAAGAGGCTCAATGCTTCATTGGTTTGTTTGGATTTTGGCGTCAACATATTCCACATCTAACTCAGATTTTAGCTCCATTGTATCGAGTCACTCGTAAAAAGAATGCGTTTGAATGGGGTGAGTCTCAACAGACTGCTTTTAATTTGGCTAAAGAAGCTATCCAGTATGCCTTGGATTTGTGGCCCGTGAGTGAAGGTGATGTGGATCTGAATGTGTCCGTGGAAGGCTTGTATGCCAATTGGAGCCTGTGGCAAAAGCAGGGCAGACAAAAAGTGCCATTAGGTTTTTGGACCAAGAAGTTACCAGAGGCTGGTGAGCGTTACTCACCTTTTGAAAAACAGTTGCTTGCTTGTTATTGGGCTCTGGTGGATACCGAGCAATTGACCCTAGGCCATGCTGTGATTTTGAGGCCTGAAATTCCCATTATGCAGTGGGTTTTGATTTCACCGAAGTCCCATCGAATTGGACATGCTCAGGAGGCTAGTGTGATTAAATGGAAATGGTACATTCAGGACAGGGCACGTGTGGGTCCGAAAGGTGTGGCGGTTTTACATGAGCGAGTGGCGCAGGCGCCCTCCAATGAGACTGAAAGTGAGTGTTCGGTTCCTGTGGTGCAGGAGTCTCCCGTGAAGTGGGGTAAATCATTTGATGATCTGTCCGTGGAGGATAGAAAACATGTGTGGTTTACGGATGGTTCAGCGAAGTTCATTGGTGACAAAAGACATTGGAAAGCTGTTTCGTATAACCCGATCACGCAGAAATTGTTGAGCACAACTGGAGATGGTAAGAGTAGTCAATATGCTGAACTCTATGCAGTTTACCAAGTTTTGAAACAGGAACTACCTGGCACATGTCATATTTTCACTGATTCCTGGTCCACTGCGAATGGACTGGCGGTATGGTTACCAACATGGCATTCTCATAATTGGGAATTGCATTCAAAAGAGTTGTGGGGAAAGGAATTGTGGCAAGAAATTTGGGAGCTGCTCCCGCAGAGCACTGTAACAATCTTTCACGTGGATGCTCACATTCCAATTGACTCCCTTGACAAATTTTTCCATAACATTGCAGATGAAAAGTCTAAAATTGCTGAGGCAGTGGTGGACATGCAGGATTCTGATTTGGCGGGATTGGCGAAGTGGGCCCATCAGAAAGCAGGACATTTTGGAGAGAAAGCCACTAGCAGGTGGGCTGCCGATAGAGGAATTCATATTCCCTTTTCTTTAATAAAAGATGTCATTCTACATTGTCCCATTTGTCAACATTCTAGGAAAAAGGAGGTGCCTCAGATTGTTCGAGGCCACTTGCATCGAGGTAAATTGCCCGCTCAAATTTGGCAGATTGACTATATTGGTCCGCTCCCTATGAGCAGAAATTGTCAATATATTTGTACAGTGGTTGACACTTATAGTGGCCTTTTGGTCGCTTTTCCTTGTAAGAACGCTACCCAAGTGAATACCATTAAGACCCTGGAGCTAATTATTCTGTATTATGGTGTCCCATTCCAAATTCAATCAGATAATGCATCCCACTTTCGTGGAAGATTGGTGCAGGAATTCTGTGCAGAAAATAATATTGATTGGGTGTTTCATATTCCATATTACCCACAAGCTTCAGGTCTGATTGAGAGGATGAATGGTTTGTTGAAAGAACAGTTGCGCAAGTTGACTGATGACCGTTACAGCCAGTGGAGAGATGTCCTGCTTCAGGCTTTATTAATTCTGAATAATCGCCCTTTCTTACATGCTGAATCTCCTTTAATGCGTTTGTTTCCTCCAAATGTTGATGTGAAGCCTAATTCTTTATCGAACACTGTCATGTATTGGGAAATTACCCCTGGTGCTTTGGCTCCATGTAGAGCGACCCCAGGTTCCGCAGGCCTCGACCTGCATGCTTTAAGTGATGCTAAATTTCCAGGAAAGGATCGTATCATTGTTGAAACTGGCGTTGGTGTCTGTATACCTGCCGGTAGTTTTGGATTAATTGCCCCTAGATCTGGCCTGGCCCTGAAAGGTGTACAAGTGCTCGGAGGAGTAATTGACACTGATTATCAGGGAGAGATTAAGGTTCTCCTGCTTAATAGCAGTGAGACGGATTTGTTCATTAAAAAGTCTGACCGCGTTGCTCAGTTACTGATTATGCCTGTCTTCAGTGGTGAGATCAAAAAAGGCTCTGCCCCAACGTTGCTAACTGTGCGAGGACAAAAAGGCTTCGGATCATCTGATCTTCCTGGAGCTAAGATATGGGTGCAATCGCCTAAAAATCCTCCTGAACAGGCTGATGTTATTGCGACCGGTCATGACAACACCGTTTTGGTGATAAAGCCAGGGAAAGATGGCTGGGAAGCTGTCCCAGCTGATAAATGTTACTTACGAGAATGATTAAGGCCTGTGTTTGTATTCTTTCAGATCATTCTCTGGACTGCTGCTGCAGGATGTGTCGGCGCTGGACTCCTTTTGGCCTGCTACACCGGGAGAGGAGAGGATCCACCGACGCCGGTTGATGGGAGAATCCGAGCCCCGCGGTCTGCGTGGGCTGCATCGTCCAACTTCTGGATTACACTCGCGAAGCGGGTGACGAACTCTCCGCATTTCTGTCTTACCCCAATGAAATCTGTCACTGACATTTTAGCGACCTGTTTGGTTGCTGTCCCTGCATCTACCGAGACTTTGCGACACATTTTTAATATCTCAAATGCCCGACCTAATGTTATTCTGGGTGACTTCGCGGCCCATGAATTTTGCCCCTCATGTACTGCTCTTCCAGACCTTGATATTCCTATTCATTCCCGAATCACTACCTTTAATATTACCCCTGGAGATCTATGCTTTATAATGACATGTGACCCTAAGGCTATTACTGAATGCTTAAAATTGAAGATTCAGGCTGCTACTTCTTTTTCAGCTCATCAACGATTGCTGTGTTTAAAGAGACTTCCGAACTCATGTCTTTCTGTAAAGAATAATATGATTTGTAAACGTTTATTAGTCACCCCTAGCCATTATCGTTCAATGTTACTGCCGGCTGGATGGCTCTTTTCCTGCGGGAATTCGTCTTGGCCCTATATTCCTGCGAATATTTCTGGTGGCCCATGTGCCATCACTAGATTGAGTTTGCTAATGTTTTCCTCACATCCTACTTCACATTCCCGTATTGTACGTGATTCAATGTCATTGCATGAAGATTGTGATTCCTCTGTTCACCTCTATTCTAGATCAGAATACCTTGGTTTAGCTTTTTCTATTATTGGAGTGCCCGCATTGGCCGTTTATAATGCCAAGACAATCGGCAAAATGGCCTGCTGGATGGTCAAGTCTATCAATCAGACATCTACTGTCTTGTCTGATCTTTTATTAGATGCCCAAGGTGAACGTAGAGCTATTTTGCAGAATAGAGCTGCTATTGATTATCTTTTGTTGAAACATGGACACGAATGTTCTGATTTTGAAGGTCTGTGCTGTTTTAATTTGTCTGACCATTCTAAAACTATCCAATCCCATATTGACAAACTCCACGACTTGACTGCAGAAATTAGACAACATATAGATCAGGGTTTCTTTGACTGGCTCTTTAATTGGTTGCCTGACTTGCATTCCTTACGACAGATTTTAGGGGGAGTTATTGTTGCTATTTGTGTCTTGATAGCTATTTGCTGCTTTATTCAGTGCATCCCTTCCCTGCTCCAATTTTTTAGATTTGGTAAGAGACATAGATCAGTTAATTTTGTTTCTTATTATTCTTCTACTGATGTTAGTTCCATTTAGTTTGTGGTTAATAGACTGGAGTCAAGGGGTGTAATGTAATGGCTGCCCTTTTCTGGCTCTTTTGAGAGGGAGAATGATGGAGAGTGACTCCAGCCTATCACCCCCATAGTATAGGGATTAGGACTATAGACAGGGCCCCTGTCTTACATATATTAGGGCATTTTCGTATCACTTTCCTTAATGTAGGGCTTATGAATTTAAGTTAGGGGATAGATATATGAGTATTAGACATTATTTGCCCATTTGCTAACATGTTAGGATATTTTCCATGGAGTTATGCATATTGTGTGCTCCGTAGGCCTTAAACGAGACAGACTCCATTTTGCTTTCTGCCCGGTAGCTCGAGAAGGCTTTCTAGGTCAAGTGTAGTGTTTTAGTTTCAAGCTGTTGTTCGCTTGGAGAGAACCGGCTCAGGCTGGCCCTTATCGAAGGAATGTATTTTTCTCCACACCGAAGACACAACTTCAGGCCGGCCGGCTGGGAACGTGTCCTTGGTACGGGGAGGTACAAGAATTTGGTGGGCGGCAGGTTACTGGCCGTAGCTTTCCATGAAGGAACGGGCTTTGATATTAGCAAAGGTGTTAGTCAGTTTTTCAGTCAGTCCGTAGGCGGCATCTAGCCGTTAGCATCTCTGCCATTAATTATCTCATGGCGGACAGTCGCCATCTTTGAAGTCCGAGAAAGATTTAAGACCGAAACTCTCTGAGAAAGACTGAAGGAGAATTAGCGCGGAGCGCACTGATACAGAGAGAGAGAGAGACGGTAGCTAATAACCAGCAAGGTTCCGGTGCCCTGGAGGGAAGCAGACGAGGTTGAGCCTAGCGGTGCAGACGTGTACTTGTGACGGCTGGGGTGTGACTGCAAGGCGAGCCAGGACACAGAGACGAGAAGGGAACCTAGATGACTGCCGAGCCCAGACTTCATATTAACCAGGTGATGTCCGTCCATTTCTCATAGAACGTGCACTCTAATCTTTACCTTTTCTTTGCAGAAGTTATGTTGCATAGTAATGTGATTTGTGTCTACTGTTAATAAATATCCTAATTCTTATGGAATTATCGTGTGCCTCGTGTTCCTGTTCAATCTCGGTAAATGCATCTCCTAGTTGAAAGTTGTTTATGTGAGCGGATGTGAAATCCCGATCAGGTAAATAGTGATCGAACAAAGAGGGAGTGAGTGGACCTTTGATGCCAAGAATAGGAGGTACACCATATAATTTGGGAACCGTATCAAAAGTCATTATTATAGTTTTATCCCGAGTAGGTAACTGAGATATTGTCCTGATAATGGTTCATAGGAATGTGGTCGTCGTTGATATGCGGCGTTAGTGAGAACGTTGGGTGGGAGACCAACCCCTATACCCACAGGATTGTGGCTTGAATAAGTGAGAGCGCCAGGAAGGACACTGGCGTGTAGTTTCGCAGGATTGCGAACAGTTTGGAAAAGGGAGCATTGGGTTCTGCAGGCCCATGTGTAGACGCACCGGATTGTGTGTCATATCTGCCCTAGGGTAGACCGGTCTGGGTCCGAGTGGCCGCGAGACCAACTGATGTGAATAAGATATTGTAGAAAATCTATGCATGTATATTGTTATTCCCCATCCTTAGGTGCGACCTGTAGATATATCTGTATATCTATTCATTGTGAATACGTTCTAAGGAGGGAAGGTGAGTACGTTTTGGCTGGGTCATAGGGGCCCCTGGGGGCTGATCCCATCTAAGCGGAAAATCCGGCCATAACAGTGTGTCAGGCACCAAAAAGGATGCTGTAACCGGGGAATGATCAGAGAGCGAGGCCGGGTGGATCTCAACCTCCTGTACGCGTGTCGCAAGTTGGGCGGAGCAAAGCAGGTAATCTAGTCGCGCATAAGATTTATGGGCTGCTGAGTAGTGAGTGTAGGCTGTGGCGTGGGGATGAAAGTGCCTCCACAAATCGATCAGACCCAGGTCTGCAAGGCGTGCGTGGCCCTCCATTGACAATGCCCCTACCTGGCCCACCTCTGGTTGGAGCGATCGGCGACGTTGTGAAACACCAGGTTCAGGCCCCCCCCCTAGTAGCAGGTGTTGGTGCGTGTTAGCTGTGGCCGCCTCAAGCGCGGAGTGCAAGTACTTTTCTTGTCCTTCATTGGGTGCGTACATGGAGCCTATTAGTAGTGTCTGCCCTGCCACAAGGAAGCGGTGGATTAGTAGTCTACCTTTAACTTCCGCCTCCTTCTGCAACACCCGTCCCTTAAAGGACCTTGCCACCAGTATGGCTACCCCAGCCACTTTCCTGGACGTGGACAAGAAAAGCTGCTCAGGGAAGGCACGGGACCGAAGCCTGTGGTGGTCCTTGGACAGCAGATGTGTCTCCTGTAGGAGGCAGATGTCGGCCTGCGAGCGCTCTAGGAAGGAGAGGATCGCCCTGCGCTTGTTGGGGCAGTTAAGCCCCCTGACATTTAGGGAAAGAATAGTCAGCGGATGCATCATTCCAGGCACGGAATGGGGGCAAGTGCATGTGTAATGGGGGCTGGTGGCCTGAAGGATAAAAATTCAACTGTACATCTCCGCATCCGTGGACAAGAAGGTTCCCCCCTTGCCCCCCTCCCCCCTCCGAAGGACCCCCCCACCAAACAACGTACCCCTCCCTGTCCCATCCTGACCCCAACTTGTGGTTCCCAACTCAAAATCATAGTCTCAGGCCTATCCAAAGTCAGTTCAGGCCCGCAGATTAGAAAAGTAAAGGAGACTGTGGCAGTGGCAACCCCCGCCGCTCCCACCCCTCACCCTCCCCCCCACTTTCAGAGAGAGTGCGTTAGGCATGGCCCCTTGTCTGAGGCACACTAGGATTTAGCGGTAGTGTCTTTGACAACCTCTTTGATGGCTGCGGCTTTGTCCTTGGCAATCGTCCCTGGGTCCGGGCGTAGACGCTTTTTGGGCGCGCGGCGTCTCCTAACTTGCTGCCAGTCTCCCCCAGACGGCTGGGCCCGGACCGCCTGCGAGGGTCCCGGAGTGGAGTCCCCGCCCGAGGTGTCGTCGGGGAGCTTGAGGCCCAGTAAGGCACAGGTGTCTTGAAGCGAACGGAGTTGGTGCAAGGCTCCCTCCCATTTGAAGATCAGGCGGAACGGGTGACCCCAGGAATATGGCACTCCTTTGTCTCTGAGGAACGTGGTGACGACCTTGAAGTCTTTGCGCTTCTGGAGAGTGATGGCAGAGAGATCTTGAAAGAGTTCGATGGGGCAGTCTCGGAAGCGGATGGGTTGCGCTCGCCGCGCGTCTCTCAGAATCCTCTCCTTCAGGGGAAAGTCCGGGAGGAACGCCAAGATGTCTGGCGGTAGGGCAGGAGCCGGGTGAGGGAGTCCCACACGGTGTGCCCGGTCGATGCGGATGGGAAAGTCAGCAGGTTCTTTGAGGACCTCCCGAAAGAGGTCTTGAAGATATTCGGTGACGCTATTCCCCTCCGCTTTCAATGGCACTCCCCGCACCTGTATGTTGTTCCGCCGAGAGCGGTTCTCGAGGTCCTCTGTGTGGGCCTGGAGGCCCACCTACTGCTCCTGAAGACGGATAACTTCTTGCTGGAGGAGCGGCAAGTCCTCACAGCGCACATTATTAGATTCCTCCACCGCCACCACTCTTTCCCCTAAACCATCCAAGTCTCGGCGCAGTTCCCTTTGTTCAATCACCAGTTCTTGCTTTAGAGTCTGAAAGTCTTCCCGTAACGTGTTGAAGAGGGTTTCCAAAAAGGATTTAGTGGGCATCTTCAGCCTCCTTGGTTGGAGTGGTTGTCTGCGCCTTTGGTGATGTGGACGCTTGAGATTTCTCCGTTTTAGAGGAAGTCTTCATCAGTAGCTCATTAATCGGCCGCCCCCCCCCCCCCCCCCCTCCGGTTGGCGTTCGACATTGTGGGGTGTCAAGAAGAACAGACTATGCCCGGGAGGAGCTGAAGTATAGCGTCAGGTTAGGGCCTGTAATTCTAGTCCCTTGAGCCCCTCTTCACTGGGCCTCGAGATGTGTGCGAGCGCGGAGTATGCCCTACCCCCGCCGGAGGTCCGGTGTGTGCCCCCCCTGTTGGCAGGGGGCAGCACAGACAAGGGCAACACGCTACTGTCCAGTTGGTCCACAGAGCCCCCAACACGCGCTTGGGGTGTGTCCGGAGTTAGCTCTCGCCCACTTGGGCGCCAAAGGCCGTTTTTACGTGGATCCGGATCGACACCAGCTCTCCTCCCGCCGGGGGCGCGACCTCCAGGCCCCCCGAGTTCCCCCAACTCCTCACCTCAGGTGCAGCTGTGCTTCGTATCGTCCACTCCCCAGCCGGGTTGTCGGTGCCACACCAGGATCTCTCACGCCTGGAAGGGAGGCCTGGATGCAGAGGCCGGGGCAGGCCTCGAGTGTGCACAGCAGCCACCTCGGGGTGGGAACCCCACTCCCCGCCTCCTCCTAGCTCATGGTCGCAGCCGGTGAGCCCAGGCCGGGGCTTGGTGGAGGTGCTGGCGTCTGGGGCACACCACTATCGCCCCTGGCGGGCTTCTTGCGTCAGCGCGCCAACTGCTTTTCCCCCCTTCGGCGTAAACCCAAGCAGGCCCAAGCCGGGGCCTGGCGTGCAGCGCACCCCGACCGCAGTCCGCCTCAGGTGCGCCGGCCACGGCACCCTCCGCTCCACAATGCTTGCCCAGAGGGCAAAGGGCTCATGTCGATTCCAGGCAGGCCGCCTGGATGGCGCAGTGCAGGAGCCGCGCCCGCCCTCACCACCGGGTCTGAGGTCCGTTTAGGCCGAAGCCGGGGGCTAAAGTTGGGGGCCGCCCGGGATCTGGCGTTTCCCCGCTGCGAGGTGGTTCGGCACTCTAGGCAGCTCCCCTGTGCCCTTGAGGGCCCCGCACGTCAGGGATCAGTCTCCGCTCCGCTGCTGTGGCTCCGTAGCGCGAACCAGGCGGCCACAGGGTCCGTGTCCCGGCCGCGGCCGGCGGCGGTGGCAGGTATGAGCGGCCACAGCTCCGTTGGCTCCCACACCGGAGTTCCGGGTCTGCCCCGCGTTGTCCGGCGTGCGGGGGGGCCATATCAGCTGCTACAGGGGGCTTTCGTGGGGGTTACTGGGGGTCGGGGCGAGGAGCTCCGCGGCTATGCGACTGTCCCGGTCGCTATCTTGGCCACGCTGTGCATCCGTAGTTAACTGCTGCACATGATTAATAACCTTGGTTGACTGTAGTTGGTGGAGTACACCGTGGTACAGCAGGTCCGAACAGTGAAACAGGGTCTTGATTCTATGATTGAGGATGTCAGAAGTTACAGTTTGTGAGGATTTGTGGTAACCCCTCCGATGAGGTGCATCAAACTCTATGTCCCAACAGTGGAACCGTGGCTTGATCCCACAATGAATTATGTTAGAACTTCATTTGAGAGTGGAGATGAAGGTACTCTATTGACCAGGTGCAAGCAACTCTAGGTCTCAACAGTGGATCAGTGTCTTGATTCCACAATGGAAGATGTGCGATATTACTTGTTGCTTGATTTTCATATAACTTCCTCCATTGAGGAGCATCAGACTCGGTGCTTCTGTAGCTAACTGTTGCACATGATTAATGTGCTTGGTTGACACCAGTCGGTGGAGAACACCGTGGTACAGCAGGTCCGAACAGTGAAACGGGGTCTTGATTGCGGATGTCCGAAATTCAAGTTTGTTATTATTTCTGTGTACCCCCTCTGATCTGCTGCAACCAAGTCCATGCTTTCGAATTGATTGGTACATTGCTGTTAGGTGTTCATGAATAGTGAGTCCGGCCTACAATGCAGACAGAAGTGTCCACAATTCAGATCGAGTGCTGATTGTTTAATTATAGAATCCAGTAGTCAAGTAACTACAACGTGTATTGGAATATACATATTATGTTTTCAGTGTACTTGCTTGAAGACATTTTTTGAAATTACTTATAGGTTTACTACAATGATCAAATTTAATTTGCAAGTGCAAAGGAACACTGAATAGTCTACACTGTAGACAGCAGAAATTGTATTTGAATTGTTTTGTTTTATTGTAGTTTTTTCTGCAATTTATGTTGTTGTCTTTTGTAAAGAGGAAGTGAGAAAAAGTATTCATGAATGTCTGTGTGAGTACTGTCTACAATTAACACTGCAGATAGCAGTGTTCACAATTCAGATTGAGTTGGTCTCGTAGATGACGCAGTTCTGTAGGAAAAGACATTGCTGCAGTGCGCTCTGTCTACACCATGCATACCTATTATTACAGGCTCCAGACACTCTTTTTGTTGCGTCACGTATGACAAACTGTGTATCTCAATTCCACCTTACGTAGCTGTGGGCCCTTACTGGCCACTCTCTGTGGCCTACACTGCAGACAGCAGTGTTCACAGTTCAGATCGAGTCGCTATTGCAGATGAAGCTGTGTTAATGGCAACAGATATTAGTCCTAGTACAGCCTGCCCTTAGCACGCATCGATCGATCAAGCGTGGTAGACTTCTGCTACGGGACTGTAGTTTTCTAAAACAAAAAAATTATATAAATATTTTTGGGGGAAGATATGAAATATTACATCATTTTTAAAGTTCAAAAAAAGGATAATAGAGTTGCAAAATATAAAAAAACTATTAGAAAAATATAGGTTTCATAAATATTAAAATATGAAATTAACATTTAGAAAACCTTTGAAATTCACTGAAAAACCCATAGGTTTTACAGACGTTATAGTTAGGAATTAGCATTTAAAAAACATTAGAAATTCACTGAAAAAAAACATAGGTTTCAGAGACATTATAGTTAGTTGGACATTTGACTCATATAAAACCAGAGAAATTCGCGAATTTCCCTGGTTTTATATGAGTAAAATGTCTAACTAACTATAACATCCCTGAAACCTATGTTTTTTCAGTGAATTTCTAATGTTTTCTAAATGCTGATTCCTAACTATAATGTCTGTAAAACCAATGGTCTTTTCAGTATACATATATATATATATATTGCCATTAAACATCTTTAAACACAGACCCTGGAGTGCGAGTCTCTTTGTGTGGCTGCAGCGCGGATGCAAGCTGTCAGCCCTTTCGAAAATATATATATATATTACCACTCTCCACCAAACGCAGACTTGGAACCAGTCTAAATTGTAAATATTGGCACCTTTAGCAATCCTACAATTCCCCAGTCACTATAATACTGTATATAGACATTTTAACGGTTATTTCTATAAGGATTTATCCTGTTATTAATTTTGTGATACCGTATTATGCAAATCTGCAATTTTTTCCTATGATCCTGTTTTTAAAACATGACATCTCATTTTATTTATATTAATTTGTACGCAAATAATATATAACATTGAAATGTGGTTTGTTTGAAAACAAAGGAAAAAGAATATTTGGCAGTACTTCTCTCCTTAAAATGTAGGAGTAAAATGTCTTTTATGTCTATGCAGATTTATACCATGTGACAGGGCGGGCCAATTGGGTGTGCACAGCAGTATAAAATTAAAAAGTTGAAACTGGCTCATTTGCATGTGAACAAGGGCTTTTCCAGCCCGAAACGCGTAGTGCCCTCTGGCTTACCGGCTTCTCTGCAAATAAAAGATCCTGTGCAGCGCATTCTGTGGCTGTGGTCCGTCTCCTATGTTCCCTAGCCGGTCTGACGTTGGTTGACCTGGAAGTGGTGTTTGGAGTTTTTTCGGATATATATATATATATATATATATATATTTATATATATATATATATATATATATATATATATATATATATATATATATATATCCAAACCACAACGCTCACCTTCCAAGAAAGTAAGCAGGACACAGCTCCGAGTGCCAACAAGGATTTATTCAAGTAGACCACAACTTTGTCCTCGCAGTCCGTGAAACGCTATGGCAGACGCGTTTCTAGCCGGAAATGGCCGTCATCAGTGCCGGCTTCACAGGCTGGCTGGTGAGTCCTGGACACAGAGACTGCCCCCTAAGTAGCAGTCTCTCGGCTCCTCCTCCTAAGTGCGGGTCCTTTGATGGATGTTAGTGGTTCGCAAGGGTGATGCATGGTGGGAACTGGAGTCCATCGTGGTGCCGCATACAGTGATGGGGTAAACCAAAACACCCGAGTGGTGTCCCAAATTCATGGCGCAGGACTGAGTGCCTCCATACCGCTCCCAGGTTTGTTATTCCGCTTGAACCTCCGTTGGCACTCTTATCAGGCAGTAAGATACCGCCTACTCTCTCCCCTTGCCGAAATGACCAAAACATATATATAAAAACAAATGCATGTCTGTCTGTTTGTCCTTTATGCTTTACTACACCATTCATCCGATCGCCATGAAACTTTGGAAAGTTGTTGAGAACACTCCGGCGAAGGTTTCTGGCATACATTTTTTTTTTTAAATATCGGCCCTCCAGGGCCCTTATAATCTTTCGAATACTGATGTACGCACCAGACGGAAAAACAAAAAATCGTTATCCACAAGCACTCGAATAAATAAATAGAATTGAAACAACACTTTGAAATGTTTACCATATTAAAATGAATGTGTCAATAAAAATTACACAATGTAAATTGAATGTTATCATAACGAGTTCCCTTGAATTTCCTTTCTTCGGAGATCGCAGCAACGGCGACGGGTAAGCTAGTATATATATAAAATTCTGTTTTGCTCGGGTTTACCCTGCCGCAGCTCCTAAGCGAAGGGCGTGTCGTTAAGAGAGACCTCCAGAGCCTGGTCCCGAATATACAAACAATTCCTCACATAAAGGACGACGACGCCATGTCTCCTTGTGCGTGTGCAATTTTATCACAGCAGTGACCGGTGATTAAATTGCACACACACAAGGAGACATGCGGGCGTAGTCCTTTTTGTGAGGAATTGAATATATATATATATATATATATATATATATATATATATATATATATATATATATATATATATATATATATATATATATAACACATATATATGAGAAGAAAGAATACCTCTATAATTAGAGGCCTACCGTATTGATATAGATAGCGCAGGACTGCCTGTCCCACTGCTGCCTTTGAACGGCACAATTGAATAGTGTGATACCAAAGAGGATGATGGACTGAGCGTTAGAGCAAATCAAACACTCACCCCCAGTCAACTGATCTAGGTTAAATCCATCACCATTCTTTAGCTCACTCCACCACCCCAGTTCAGACATGGCCATATGCAAATCAGTCTGACACTGTGCCTCATGGGAACAGTCCAGCCCGAACTGCCAAGCCATGTCTTCCCTGGACCGGAAAGCATCCTGGGACCGGTTTCGGGTTCACATCCCTCATCAGCCAGGCTATCTTGAATCCAGTGGCAAAGTGAGCAAGGGACCCACGTCCGGGCATACCCTGCCAACTTAGGGCGGACAAACCGATACCAAAGGGAATGATGGGGGGGGAGCGTTAGAGCAAATCAAACACTCACCCCCAGTCAACTGATCTGGGTTTAATCCATCATCATTCTTTAGCCCACTCCACCACCCCAGTTCAGACATGGCCATATGCTAATCAGTGTGACCCTGTGCCTCATGGGAACAGCCCAGCCCAAACTGCCAAGCCATGTCTTCTGTGGTAAATATTTGATTTACCGTCCTAATTTCTATGCAGGTAAGTACTTAATCAATAATAACTCAATCGGAAAGAAAGAGGCAGAGTCCGTGGTGTTAGAGTTCTTAGGGGTTTTATTCCTTAAAAAGGAATGGTCATGGTACCAGATCGGATATCTTGTTCCTGCCACCACTGGGGTGCAGGAAGGGATAGAGACATATTTTATTGACAATACATAGCTTATATACTTAAATCACATTATAGAAACCAATACAGTAGGCGTAACAGCTGAGAGAAACAAGATAAAAACACACACGTGGTAGTGACACGTAATTAGAAGGCGTGAACTAGGCGTGTGTGCTAGAAACGTCACAGGTAGGTGTCATAAGTGGGTGGAACCAAAACAGAATCTTGTAATGTCAGCAGAAATCTGAGGCCTGGATGCGCGCGCAGCTGCATGACGTGTGATTGACGTGAAGCTGGAGGGTGCAGGGGACTTGACATTTACACTAGCGGAAAGAGACAGAAGTCTGGCATGTCAGATCAACTCGTGCCTCTATCATATCTGATATCTGATGTTTTAGGAACTATATTATCTAGACGGAAAAGGTCTCTGGGGCAGAAGCTATTCTATACTGACTGTGAGTGCGTGTATAAGCGTCTAAGTGTCTGCATGAGAAGCGAGGGGGCATGGGCCTACCATGGTAACAGAGGCTATGAATTACTTGCACGGAGACAGTGAGGCCGGGCCCTTTGCTCTGCAGCTGAGGGGATGTTTACTTAAACTAGTAGGCAGGAATGCATTTTCGAGGAGCGGAACAGATAATTCGAAGGTTGAATACAGTCTTGGCAGGCAGCAGGCTGAGCTAAGCGCCGTGAGCCACACAGGGAGTAAGGCAGAGGTCACGGATACAGAGGCCGGCCCAGGCTGAGGCATCTCAGAGTCAGAAGGCAGAAAAGGCTTGATGGCAGAATTCAGGGCCTACTTCGCCTGGGCTGGAAAATGTGTAAAGTACACCACAAAAAGACGTTGGCATAGCATATTTAGAAACTGAATATTCAACCCGTTCATGGCGGGACTGAAAGAGGACATGTTAACTTTGGACGCAAATGTATTTGCGTCTTCATAGCTGGCACAGGAGGGAAGTTACATGCACTTTAAGCTGGTACATGGAGACGGTGGGGTACACGTTAGGGAACATTACTTGACCATAGAATTTAATTTTCCTCATTCCCTCCTTGTTCCCTACGGACCCTTCATGATATATCGATCCTCATGAATCGATCAGTCTGTTCTTGTAACACCATTTGTTCTTCTTTCTTCCTTTCACGTTTTGAGAGAAAACTGGAATGTTCAATGCACGATGTGGCACACAGTCCACAAATCGCGGGCCCACACTGTAGGCACAGGCAGCAACTGAATACTATGACAAGGGCAATGCCTAGGAAGGATAGGATCTTCCATCCCCAAGCGGTCAACGTTGTCCAGAACCAACCGGACCAAGTCCAGGTGCCTGGATTCTGATGTATCAAACCTGCAATTTTATGAAGACGTGTAATAGCTTGTTATACTGTTGGCGCGTTTTCTGGAATGAAAACACAGCAACTTGACCCGATGACCTTACAAGCTCCGCCTCTATCTGCCAAGATGACGTCAATAACAAGACGATTTTGAAGAACAACAACCCGCATGGCGGACTGCTCCTCTGTTAAGTTGCCTAGAGCGGAGGCAGTTTCATTCACTACAGCTTCAAGTGTTCTAGTTAATCGGCGTATTAGTTTGCTATTTTGGACGGGGCCTGTGAAGAAAAAGAATCCTTTATTGAAATCTGTGTATTGCTCCCATGCCGTTTCAGTATAGTCGACAATCGGGAGATCTCTTCGGAGTCTATTCTTTACTAGATTTGTATTTCTGTGATAATCAGGAGGGGCTAGAAAAACAGGGGGCAGAAGGAAGGCAATGTAACAGGTACCATCCCAATCTGGAGGTAAGCGTATGTATGCGGTATGACCACAAACAAAGTAGGAATGACGTGTAGCTCTGAATGAGGACCTACCCTCATCACTGAATTCGACCACAGTAGTACATTTACTATGACCTAAGTGTACTGAACCCTTCTTTCTGACACAAAAATGACCAGTGACTGGTAATACTGACATAGCGGGGAGAACTGGTGCAGCTTCGGATTCAATAGTAAGAATCATGAGGTTAATTGTATAATTACCTAATCCATATACTTCATTTTCTAGATCAGTTCCTATTCTAATGGGAAGTCCCTTCTTGTCAGGGTAACAGGCATTAAGCAGAACTAAGTTCAAGTTTCCCCAAACCCAGCTTCCTTTGAAAACAGCACTATCAGGATCTAAAGAATTAATTATTCTAAACCATGCACCACAGGAGCCATTGTGAGTGAACAGGTACGGAAAGAGAGGCAGAACTCCCTTGTATTTCTGATAGGGAGGGAGTCGGCCACATATCCAGCAGTTTGTAGCGTTGTTAGTCTGATGGGAGTGATGTAACATACTAATGAATGTGTTGTTGCGCAGCGCGAGTCTGTAAGATAGTTCGTGAGGCGGTAATTCACTAAAAGAATGTTCGGCAGAAATATTGTAAGCAGATTGTTCACACTTGAAGATAGGGTAATATATGGGAAGCAATATACTGGCAACAATAATCAGAAGACTTAGAAAAAACATAATCAATAATGTCACTATACAGTGACTGCGGAGTGATTTACAATATGTACGTTTCTTGAGTTGTCTCTCTCTCTCTCTATCTCGATCTAGGGGATACATGTCAGAAACTATTTAACCGATTCACCTAGGGGAGGACTTAAACAATTAAACTGTCTGACTTGCTAGATCGAAGTTTCATTCGATACTCCTCTTGGGGAGTTTTCTCTTGTTTGGGAACTTTAAAGTCACTAGGTTCGATACAGTCTTTGGAGGGGGTGGACGAGTCTGTTTCTGGTAACAGTTCATTACATTTTTTAATATGACTCGTGTGGATCCACCCCTTTCGGCCTTCCACCTTGATAGCGGTCCTCGTGGTAAGAAGGACGGTCTTCGGCTCTTTCCAGCGGGGCTCCAGCGGACTTTTCCTGTCGAAGTTCCTAATTAGCACCGTATCCCCGGGGCGGACATCGTGTGGCTTTACATCAGTGTTGTCAGGGAAGGCTGCGGCAACCTGTGAACGACATGATTGGAGTGCAGACATCAAGGAGGCAAGGTAATCTGTCAGCATGTTACAATCAACATCGGTTATTTTCTTAGGCATGGGCGTCCCCCACATATTCGGTGGTCTACCAAAGACCACCTCATACGGGGATAGTCCTGATCTCGAATGGGCGACCATTCTCATATAGAACAATGCAACTGGCAGGGCGACTATCCAGTCGACCCCTTTCTCTTTACAAACTTTAGCAAGGCGTGTTTTCAGTGTCTGGTTATGCCTTTCTACAAGGCCAGCGGCTTCGGGATGTCGGACACAATGGAATCTCCACTGATATCCTAGCAGAAGGGAAACCTGTTTCATGAGCTCGGATGAGAATGGCTGTCCGTTATCTGAGTACACGACACGAGGCAAGCCGTACCGTGGGAAGAATTCTCGAACCAGCTGCCTGGCAGTGGTCGGGGCAGTGTAATCTGAGACTGGATATGCTTCGGTCCAACGGGAAAGTGCACAAACAACTACGAGGACATATTTGAATCCTCGACAACGGTCCATCTGGAGGACTTCAAAAGGGTGATCGGGAGGATGAAATCCACCTTGCTCTACAGGGACGCTTTTACCTGGATTGAACTGACAACAGATCATGCAAGTACGCACTTTCTGTTTTGCTGCTGCTCGTAAGTGTTTGTTGTACCAGAGATTCTGTAAACTGTCTAACATCGCTTTCTCTCCTAGATGTGCTGGACTATGTGCTGTATTTATTATAACTTGAACCATAGAGTCGGGGAGAAACCATGTAGATTTTCCCTTCGTCATCCATCCTTGGTCTGTCTGGATCCCTCCTAGTTCAGTCCATTTCTTTATTTCATCTGGAGTAGCATGTGTCTGAATATCGATTACATCTAGTGTGGGATCCCTAACTGTCATACAATGTGTCGGTACTATTGTCTTTGTCACGTCAGTTGTATGGGTATGAGTCAATGCTGTATGTTTTGCTGTTTGATCTGCCAGGTCGTTACCCTGGGAAACAGAATCTGTAACTTTAGTTTGTGCTTTACACTTCATGACGGATATGCCTGAAGGCAGATGTATTGCTTCTAACAGTGCTTGAATGAGGGGACCGTGTTGGATCTTGGCACCGTGAGAGGTCAAGAAACCTCGTTCTTGCCATAACATTCCGAAGTCGTGTACGACTCCGAACGCATAACGGGAATCAGTGTATATGTTAACATTTCTGTTCCTGGCTAGTATACAGGCTCGGGTCAGAGTGATGAGCTCCGCTGCTTGAGCAGACAGTGTATCAATACGATATGTTTCTTTTACTTCAGTTTCAGTGGTCACTGCATACGCGGCCACTAATTCTCCTGTACTTGTTCTCATGCATGAACCATCCACATAAAGTGTCAGGTCTGGATTTGTCAGTGGGACATCTGTTAAATCTCTTCGAGGCTTTGTTACTGCATTAATGATCTCTATACAATCATGCAAGGCTGGATCTGTCATACTCGAAGGTAACAATGTTGCGGGGTTTAGAATGCTGCAGCGCCTGATTTCTATGTGTGGCTGGAATAGCGTTAATTCATAACCTGTCAGTCGTGCTATAGTCAAGTGCTGAGTCTGGGTTCTGTTTAGAAGAACCTCTACAGAATGTGGAACTTGAACTGTTAATGGATGTCCTAAAACAATTGAGTCGCTCTGTCTGATTGCTAAGGCTGTCGCTGCAACTGACTTTAAGCACGCAGGGAGTGCCTGGGCTACTGAATCCAATGTACTTGAAAAATAAGCGCAAGGCTTATGTGAACCTGCTTGGTCTTGAGTGAGGACAGACAACGCTGTACCATCACGTTCTGTAACAAAAAGTGTAAAAGGTTTGCTGTAACACGGTGTCGCTAAAACTGGTGCTTGGCATAAAGCTTTCTTTAATTCCTCAAAAGCCTGTGTATGTTCCTGAGTCCAAGGAAGGGCAGTCGAAGTCGCTGCCTCCTGTGTTGTCAACTGAATGAGTGGTTTAGCTAGAAATGCATACTGAGGAATCCATTGTCTGCAGTACGAGGTGAGGCCTATAAAGGCCCGCACTTCCTTTTGTGTCTGGGGTTGTGGCATATTTACAATTAACTGGATACGGTCAGGAGTGAGCTGTCTCCCCACTTTGGACAGCAAGTGACCCAAGTACACAACTTGCTGAACACAGAATTGTAGCTTCGAAGGAGACACCTTGTGTCCCTTGTCGGCCAGAAAATGTAAAACTGTCAGTGATGCTTGCTCACATTCGGGTTCACTTCGTGCGGTGATCAACAGATCATCGACGTACTGTAGTAAGGCAGTGTTAACTGGCATTATGATACAATCAAGTTGTCTTTTCAGTGCTTGGCTATAGATGCTGGGGCTTTCTGTGAATCCTTGAGGTGCGCGTGAAAATTTGAAACTTCGTCCATTTAAACTGAATGCAAAGAGATATTGGCTCTCTGGGTCAATAGGTACACTAAAGAAGGCGTTCTTGAGGTCAATTACAGTAAAGAACGTTGCTTCTGAATCAATAGCAGTCAATAGGGATGAGATGTCGGGAACCACAGGATACTGTGGTACAATGCATTTATTCAGTTCTCGTAAATCAATCACCAGCCGATATACTGGCGGTGCATTGGGATCAGTACGTTTAAGAATCGGAATGATAGGGGAATTACAGATATTGGAGTCGGTCTCTACGACCACTCCTTGGGCAATGAGCTCTTCAATGATTTCCAGTAAAGCCACTACAGCATCGGGTGGTAACTTGTATTGTCTGATTCGGGGTAGAACAACACCTGGTTTGAGTGTAACACGGTATGGTGTAATGTGCATGCAGCCTACATCAGTTGGGCCTTGTGCCCACAGGTGATCCGGTACATTTTTCAATCTGACGTCAAACTCTCGTAATACATAGTGACCCTTGAAATCTCGCAGGAAAAGTCTAACTCCTTCCGGAGAACAACATATCACGGCTCCTAGAGCCTTCAGTGTCTTTATTCCTAACAAGTTTTCTGGACATGATTTCGTTAGTAACAGGTCTGTAACACGTGATAATGGACCCACAGCCAGGGGGACGGGTTTCGATACCTCATTTACAATAGGTTGTCCTGAAAAACCAAGGGAAACATTCTGTGAGCCTGAGAGGGGTGCCCCTGGGACTTCATCATGGCTGATTGTTGTGCGACTTGCCCCTGTGTCAATTAAAAACTTTCTGTCTTTTCCCAATACTTGACTGTGTACATAAGGACCCTCTTGATCTACAGGAATCTCAATAAGAGGCAAGCCACCCTCCCTCTCTAGGCTGTTTCATGTGTATCGTTGATAATCGGGGTAATCAGATTGGGCATACTGGTACATCTGTTGTGAAACTTGCTGGGTCGCGGCAATGGGCTGTGGCTGTGACTGTGGTACCGCTACTGTCTGTGCTGGATGTGGTGAAACATGCATAGGCTGTATATTCTGTGAAGTCTGTTGCTGGACCTGATCTTGTCTAGGCTGACGCGGTCTTTCTTTAGTTTTACCTGTTAATATATTGTGTTTCAGAACTGGACATTCATGTACGTAGTGACCTGGCTGTTTGCAATAGTTGCATGTCCCTTTAACGGGAGCTGCTGTATTCTGGGTCTG
This sequence comes from Lissotriton vulgaris, assembly GCF_964263255.1. NCBI lineage: Eukaryota > Metazoa > Chordata > Amphibia > Caudata > Salamandridae > Lissotriton > Lissotriton vulgaris. The sequence continues at coordinate 335,407,561 of NC_141693.1, read as the reverse complement.
GGTCGTACCTTTTTTCTGGCCGTCGGCTGGAACCGACTGGGCCACTAACATTTTCATTTTCGTGTCTTTCATGCGTCTCTGTTCATGATCCTGTTCTTCTCTAATTCTGTTCTGGTGATACTGTAACATTTGTAACATCTGGGATGGCGTATTTGCTTGCCATGTGCTTTCAACTTTGTATACACGGTTCTTAACTGATGTCAAGGAACTCTCTACTAATTTCGTTACAAAAAGATGCGGGTACGACTCCCTACCTGGTTTTAGGCCACTATTAATAATGAAACATTTCTCGAATCTTGAATAGAAGTCACTAGTATCTTCATCGTGTTTCTGTTTACAGGCCAGTCTTCCTTTTTAGTTGTCAATAATCTTGGCAAGACCTGTACTATTAAACCTGGTAATGCTTTAGCTTTCTCCCCAAGGCCTAGCCCTGGGGTACGAAGTTTTTCCTCGTCTTCTATTTCTGTCCATATAATCTTTTTGTCTCCCACCTCCCATTCTCTTTCCTTGAGTTTCTCGTAGATGCCTGTTGGCAGCAATACCTTTAACAATTTCATAACATCAGTATATGTGTAATCTCCCATCAGTAACATGTCTTTAAGTTCTCTATGAAAACCTGCAGGGTCTTTATCGTGACAGGGTAATAATTTCTTCATCTCCAATAGTTCTAACTTGGTCAGAGGTGCGTATACATACACACGTTTCAAGGTATTATCGGTACCCATAACTGGATGTACTTCTCGTAATGGGTTCTGTCTTTCAAGACGCTCCATATGATACATTTTTCTTTCTGGGGGCGTAGCGGAAACACATTGTGGGCCTAAGAAAGTGTTATATCTGTGCCGTTGTTCTAGAATTATTTGTATTAACTTGGTACTTAGCCCTCTCCATCTATCCATGAGTAGTGCTTCTAATGTATCATGTAAGGGACCTGGATCAGAATGTTGATTTCTGTATAACGTGAGGAGGTGCTGAATCATATATGTACCTGCTAATTTCTGCTCGTCTGGGGAAAGGTTCAGAAATGTCTGTGCTACTGTGTCATCATTGTATATATTAGGATTGTCAGCCCATAGTACTGCTGACCGTGCTAGTTCTTGTTCATCCATAGAATTGAGTACACGGTACCCCATTCGTTCTCAAAGCATTTTATCAGTGTCTTGAAACTGATGTTCAGGAGAATTCGGTTTTGATATGCCAGAGAGAAAAACTCTCTTGCTTTCCGGGCGAATGCCTTTCCTAAGGTAAGTTCCCCTACCTACATACGCTATCATATCTGTAGTCTTTTCTGGTTCTTCAGGTCCTTCCTCCTCTTCAGAGGAGGCATTTTCTTTTTCTTTTTCGTGCATTTCTATTACTGGTTTTCTTATTTTCTTGTACATACTAGCTATACAATTCACTTTATCATGTTTTCCTTCGGATATATTTTGGCCCCACTTGTTTAGGGCTTCCATTTCATCCTGGTCTGTCTCTGGCCTGTCTCGGTCTCTTATTAAGCAATTTATGAAAAAACGTAGTATATATGCTTGAGTGTCAACTTTCTGGTGTGCCAGGGCCTCCTTAATACTTTCAGGATTTTCCCCAGTCTGGACAAAATGATATATTCTATCTAGGTGATCAGTCATCCCTGAGAATAACACTAGGTAATCTGTAGCTTGTCGTAAGCGTAGTGATGCTATCAACATCCTATCTTCTTTACCGGGTACTGGATCGTATCTGCAAACTGGAAGCTGTTCTTTAAGTATGTCGAGACGGGGTGATTGGAGTGTAGGGTGCTTCTGCATGTCCCTAAGGTGTAATCTGTGTGTTGCTGGCGGGGTCTGGTAACCCCCGGTCGCACCTCCCGAGGCAGAGGCTTGGGCATTATCCCTCTGTGGAGTCTGTATATGTACTTGAACTTGTCTCTTAGTAGGATCAGGCAGAAACGGATTTGGTATCTTAACCTTAGGTGTGGGAAGTGTGGGAAGTGGTGGGGGTGGAGGGACGACAGGCTGTCGGACGGGGGAACTTTGTTGCGGTAATGGCGGGATATGGTCTGGAGGCGGGTTGCCACCTCTGTCCCCGTCACCTTCAGTAGGCGGGGCGCGTGAATTTGTGTAAGCGGGTGCTACATCATCTAGATAGGAGTTCAGAAATATGTCTTTAGTGGTCCTGTGAGTTACTTTAGTTGGAACCAATGGTGGCGGCAGATCTTTCGGTATTTCTGAAGTGGCTTCAGGCGAACCCTCGGCCACTAAGTACATGCCGTTTACAAGATTGTTTCGTGCGCGGTCTACTTGTTCTGCTTTTACTCGAATCCCTTCAATAACTAATTCATTTTCTCGGACTTTATCCGGCGCCTCTCTAAGTCTGTCTTCTCTACGGAGTTCTTTTTCGGCACGTTTATGTGATTCTTTACGCCACAGTTCTATGGCATCTTTCTGGGATTGTCTGGCTTTCTTTCTCCATAGAGCTTCTCCTACTTTCAGGATGCACTCAGCATCCCACGTTCCTGTAACGGGCCACCTGTGTCTTTCTTCTAGGTGCTTAGTATAATCGGCCCATAAATCTAGATACAATATGGCGTCTATGCCATGTTTATGGTACATGAAATTTCCAGGCGTGTCCCTAGGGGGGATAGGAATTTCTTCCTCTAGTATCCCTTTCCTAGTTCCTATCTGCTTTAACTTATTGAAAAACGGCATCTTGTTTACTTAGTACTGAATGCTCAATCCTTACTACTTAACTCTGAACACAGCTAGTTACACAAGAACACAATAATGCACATTAAAAACAGTCACTCATACCACGACATTAATCACATGAAAGACGTTTGAGACATATATGACTACCCCCCTATACTGGATGTACTGCTAAACAGTACAGATACACTGCTAAGAACAGTGCAAGAACTGGAATACCGGATATACTGCTAAACAGTACAGATACACTGTCTAAAACAGTGCAGACCGTGTTTGTGTACCCAAACCCGTCTTTACCGGATACATAATAATGCACCCGTCTAGATACGTCCCAGCAATGGTACTCACCGGGAAGCACGGAAACAGAAGGCCTCGGAAAACTCGACTGGACTGGACCGGACTCGACTCGACTCGACACGTGGATACTTCGGAAACTGGTGGGCCTCTTGACACCTCGGGCCTTGCTTCTTTCGGCTAGGCTCTGGTCGGGATCCTCCGGACTCCTCACCGCCTCGTCTGGGTGCTGATCGCAGTCTTCGTCACCTCCGTGGGCCAGAGGGAGATACAGGAAATCCTGCCAGTACGCGTAGTTCCGTCTAACTGATGGCAGGGGACAGAGCTTGCAACGCATCAACCGGCGCGTGGGGTGGGGGAGGTGTCCCTGTCGGGCGCAAAAATAATGTGGTAAATATTTGATTTACAGTCCTAATTTCTATGCAGGTAAGTACTTAATCAATAATAACTCAATCGGAAAGAAAGAGGCAGAGTCCGTGGTGTTAGAGTTCTTAGGGGTTTTATTCCTTAAAAAGGAATGGTCATGGTACCAGATCGGATATCTTGTTCTTGCCACCACTGGGGTGCAGGAAGGGATAGAGAAATATTTTATTGACAATACATAGCTTATATACTTAAATCACATTATAGAAACCAATACAGTAGGCGTAACAGCTGAGAGAAACAAGATAAAAACACACACGTGGTAGTGACACGTAATTAGAAGGCGTGAACTAGGCGTGTGTGCTAGAAACGTCACAGGTAGGTGTCATAAGTGGGTGGAACCAAAACAGAATCTTGTAATGTCAGCAGAAATCTGAGGCCTGGATGTGCGCGCAGCTGCATGACATGTGATTGACGTGAAGCTGGAGGGTGCAGGGGACTTGACATTTACTCTAGCGGAAAGAGACAGAAGTCTGGCATGTCAGATCAACTCGTGCCTCTATCATATCTGATATCTGATGTTTTAGGAACTATATTATCTAGACGGAAAAGGTCTCTGGGGCAGAAGCTATTCTATACTGACTGTGAGTGCGTGTATAAGCGTCTAAGTGTCTGCATGAGAAGCGAGGGGGCATGGGCCTACCATGGTAACAGAGGCTATGAATTACTTGCACGGAGACAGTGAGGCCGGGCCCTTTGCTCTGCAGCTGAGGGGATGTTTACTTAAACTAGTAGGCAGGAATGCATTTTCGAGGAGCGGAACAGATAATTCGAAGGTTGAATACAGTCTTGGCAGGCAGCAGGCTGAGCTAAGCGCCGTGAGCCGCACAGGGAGTAAGGCAGAGGTCACGGATACAGAGGCCGGCCCAGGCTGAGGCATCTCAGAGTCAGAAGGCAGAAAAGGCTTGATGGCAGAATTCAGGGCCTACTTCGCCTGGGCTGGAAAATGTGTAAAGTACACCACAAAAAGACGTTGCCATAGCATATTTAGAAACTGAATATTCAACCCGTTCATGGCGGGACTGAAAGAGGACATGTTAACTTTGGACGCAAATGTATTTGCGTCTTCATAGCTGGCACAGGAGGGAAGTTACATGCACTTTAAGCTGGTACATGGAGACGGTGGGGTACACGTTAGGGAACATTACTTGACCATAGAATTTAATTTTCCTCACTTCCCTGGACCGGAAACAGCATTCTGGGACCGGTTTTGGGTTCATAACCCTCATCAGCCAGGCTATCTTGAATCCAGTAGCAAAGTGAGCAAGGGACCCACGTCTTGGCATACCCTGCCAACTTAGGGTGAACAAAGCGACGGAATGGCATGGTGAGCAAAAAAACGATGGATTTAGGCCCAGATCGCTATCCTGGGGTGAATGTATGTGATTGTTCTGCATTCTGTCCATCAACTTGTTTTTGTATTTGTCACCCCGAGTGGGACCGGTATGCTCAGATGTGGGTCCAAAACCAGTCCTAGTATGCTTGTTTACAGCCCAGGGAGGACCTGGCTTGACAATTCGGGCTGGACTGTTCCTATGAGGCACAGGGTCAAGACTGATTTGCATATGGCTGGGTTCAAACTGGAATGGTATGGTGAACAAAGAAACGATGGATTTAGGCCCAGATCTCTGTACTCAGGTGAATGTATGACATTGTTCTGCATTCTGTCCATCAACTGTTGTTTTTGTATTTGTCACCCCGAGTGGGACGGGTATGCTCAGACGTGGGTCCCGTGCACTCCATGCCACTGGAATCAAGCTATACTGGCTGAAGAGAGGTGAAACGGCTGGACTGTTCCCATGAGGCACAGGGTCAAGACTGATTTGCATATGGCTGGGTTCAAACTGGCATGATGAGCAAACAAATCGATGGATTTAGGCCCATATCTCTGTATTGGGGTGAATGTATGACATTGTTCTGCATTCTGCCCATCAACTGTTGTTTTTACAATTGAATAGTGGCGGCAAACCCATTGTGCGACAGTCCGTTTTGCAACAGCAGATCCTAGTTCAACAGGTACATAGGAAACTAGGAGTTGATCCGTTCTGCGTAGATGCTTTTTCCTTTGTAAATAAAACATCAGGCATCTTTTTACATCTAAACAGTTGGGAGATTTCTCCGCTGAAGATGAAGGATTCGGAAAAAAAGTGTGCAAAATTACAGGTTCATTAAGGTGAAATTGGGATGGCACTTGTGAAATAAATGTAGGATTTGTCCGTAACATAACCTAATCCTCCGTGAAACATAAGTAAGGTTCTTTAATGGTGAAGGCCTGAATTTCACTTACTCTTCTGGTCGATGTAATTGCTAGAAGCCAAACTACCTTCCATGAGAGAAATTTGAGCTCTATCTTGTGGATCAGCTCAAAAGGTGGTTTCATTAACTGCGAAAGGACCACATTAAGGTGCCAGTCCGGTGGAGGAGGCCTAATAGGAGGAAATGTTCTTAACAGGCCTTACATGAACTGTTTGGTGATGCAAGCAGAACGAAGAGAAGAGATGTCAGACATCCATCTATATCAAGAGATGTCTGCAAGGTGTACCCTTATTGAAGTATACGCCAGACCTGATCTTGCCAGAGATAAGGCAGGATTTTATCTGGGAATAGGGTGAGTATCATTGCAATGGTACCAAGAAAAAAAACCCGTTTCCTTTTCAGCCTGTATGTTTTAGTAGTAGACTCCGCTCTTGCCCTGGACAAAATATCTTTACAATCATGAGGGATCACTAAATCCTTGTACACATTGTACTGAGGTTCCAGGCATGCAATTGAAGAAAAGCTGGGTGCGATTGTAGGATCTGTTCCTTGTTCATGGTTATTAGGGTGGCTGACATAGGAAGACGATAAGGATTGGACTGCAACAGCAGGAGCCGCTGTGAACCAGTGCTGACATGGCCAACGTGGAGCAATGAGGATGAGTTGGCACAGTTCCCGTTTCATTTTCATTAGCACTCTGGAGATTAGGGGATAAGGGGGGAAAAGCGGACGCAAATATTCCTGACCATCTTATCGAAAACGCATTACCCCATGACCCTATATGAGGTTCCCTGCTGGCAAAGAACCAGCATTTCTGGTTCTGAGACGCAAATGGATCCAAGTTGGGTGTTCCCCATTTTTGGAAGATGTGGTTGAGAACCGATTGGTTGAGTTCCCACTCGTGATTTGATTGATTCAACCTGCTCAAGGTGTCTGCCAGGTTGTTCTTTATTCCTGGGAGATGCTCCGCTTTGATAGTTATGTGATGTTGTAAAGACCATTCCTATATCTGTTGAGCTTCCCAAGATAGGATTGGAGATCTCGTTCCTCCCTGCTTGTTCAGATAATGCATGCAGGTGGTGTTGTCCATGCGTATGAGGACTGAGGATGCTCTTATCCTTGGGAGGAATGATTGGAGGGCTAGAAAGATTGCCCGTAGTTCGAGAAAATTGATATGCAGTTTGGAGAGAGACAGACACCATTTGTCACTTATTTGGAGGTCTTGCAGATGTGCCGCCCAACCTTCCAAAGATGCATCTGTTGTCAGAACAAACTCTGGAAGAGGAGAAATGAATGACAGTCCCAGAGAGAGATTGCGAGGAGATTGCCTCCAAAGGAGTGCATCCTTCATGATCGGTGTTATCCGAACTATGTTGTTGAATGACCCTGATATTTGAAGCCATTGGGTGTCCAACTGCTCTTGAAGTGGTCTCATCCTTAGTCGGGCATGAGGCACCATGAGAATGTGGGAAGGCATCATCCCTAGAAAGGATTTGAGGAGACATACAGAAGTGCACTTTCTTTTGTAAAGGTAGTGAGCCAGCGATAAGATGGCTTTCAGTCTTTCTGTTGACAAGTATACCCTATTTTGTAGTGTCTATTAGAGCTCCTAGAAACGTTACCAGATGAGAAGGAGCTAGAATGGATTTTTGACAACTGACTGTCAGCCCTAGAGAGCGGAATAGTTGTAGGCAGAAAGTGATGTCTTCTGGAGCCTGACAAAGAGAAGGGGCTTTCACCAGCCAATCGCCGAGGTATGGGAAGATCTGAAGGCCTTTCAGCCATACGAATGCTGCCACGGGAACAAAGCAAAACCAAAGGGGATGATGGACGGAGCGTTGAACATTGCAAGCACTCACCCCCAGTCAACTGATTTGGGTTTAATCCATCATCATTCTTTAGCTCACTCCACCACCCTAGTTCAGACGTGGCCATATGCAAATCAGTCTGACCCTGTGCATCATGGGAACAGTCCAGACCGAACTGCCAAGCCATGTCTTCCCTGCCAAGCATCCTGGGACCGGTTTCTGGCTGATCAGCCATCATCAGCCAGGCTAGCTTGAATCCAGTGGCAAAGTGAGCAAGGGACCCATGCCTGGGTATACCCTGACAACTTAGGGCGAACAAAGCAAAACCAAAAGGGATGATGGAGGGAGTGTTGAACATTGCAAGCACTCACCCACAGCAGATAGTGTGCCTTTTTGAGAGTGTTCATGTTAATTTGCGGCTCCTGACTTGCTTTTGCTCGGGCTGCATTTAACATAAAAACTTTCAAAAAGGTACACAAACTGCTGCGCTCTGGGATGGGTATGCTCAGACGTGAGTCCTGTGCTCTCCATGCCACTGGAATCAAGATATCCTGGCTGATGAGGGCTGAAAACCCGAAACCGGTCCTAGGATGCTTGTTTCCAGTCCAGGGAGGACTGGCTTGGCAGTTCGGGCTAGACTGTTCCCATTGGGCACAGGGTCAAGATTGATTTGCATTTGGCTGGTAATACTAATAATAGAAGTAACCCATTGGAGATAGTAGAGGAAGGGTTTGGAGTTGCCTCATCTGAATTGCATTTTATCAATGTAGTCCAAAGCATCACCTCGGGCTCCCCCCGGGATCCCCTTCCGCCTAGAGTCTGGAAGGTCTTTGGACGGGAATCTTTCTCCTGGCTGCGGGCAATCTGTAACCAGTCCCTGGCAACAGGTGTGGTACCAGAGGCCTGGAAACAGGCAGTAGTCACTCCTCTACTCAAAAAAACGTACCTAGATCCTGGAGTCCCAGCTAATTTTAGACCCATTTCTCTGTTACCGTACCCAGTCAAGATCGTGGAGAAAATAGTTAGCAGGACTCTGTCAGACTACTTATAGGGACAACCATCTATTATACAGGGATCAATTTGGCTTTCGTCCGGGCCATAGTATGGAAACTGCCCTGGTCACCGTCATGGACAACTTAAGGATGCAGGCTGACAATGGAGATCAATCAGTGCTGGTGTTACTAGATATGTCAGCCGCATTTGATACGGTGAACCACACCATTCTGGGAGAAAGACTGAATAGCCTAGGGGTCAAAGGACGAGCCCTGCAGTGGCTGCAATCCTACCTATCCGGGAGACAACAGGAGGTGTCAATGCCGCCGTTTGAGTCTAGCAAGTCCCCAGTACATCATGGGGTGCCGCAGGGGTCTGCGATAAGTCCCATTTTGTTCAACATATACCTACGCCCTCTGCTTACTCTGGTCAAGTCCTTTGGAATTGAAGTGATCAACTACGCGGACAACACCAAATTGGTGTTTTCCCTGGAAGGGAAACGGGCGGTGTCTATGAACAAGTTCCAGGAGTGCATGTGCCAGACAGTAAGCTGGCTCAAACAAAACTCCCTACAATTCAATGGGGGGAAAACAGTGGTGATATTCTGCCTTAACCCGCTAGCCTACAGCTAAGACCGATACCAGAGTTTAGGCTCACCCCTGAAGAGGCTCCTCTTGTCCCTGCAAAAACGGTGCGCAACCAAGGGGTATTAGTGGATGGAAGTCTCCAAATGGAATCTCAGGCTAATAAAATGGTCAGCGTCTGCTTCTCCCTGATGCGGATGTTGCGACAGATTCTTCCTTTTCTGCCTAGAGAAACCCGCTCACTGGTGGTGAGGAGCGTAATACTCACTAGACTGGACTACTGCAACGCCCTGTACTTGGGTGCCCCAAAATACATCTTACAGAGCTTGCAGAGAGACCAGTCTAGGTAGCCAGGTTGGCGGTAAATCGGCCACGAAGGTCCTCTACAAGCTTAGTCTTAAGGGACCTACATTGGGTGCCTATTAAGGAGAGAATCTGCTTTAAAGCTCTCTGCATCGTGTATAAAGCAGCTCATGAGGAGGGCCCGATTACTCTACAGGAGAGGTTTATATGGTATAACCCAAACAGACAGCTTCGCTCCTCGAATGCAAACCGTATCAATGTCTCCAGGTTCAGGAAAACTAGAATGGGGGGCAGAGCCTTTGGGGTGGCCGCTGCACGAGTATGGAATGATCTGCCCCAGACCATTAGACAGGCCGACTCATGGACCTGTTTCAGAAAGAACCTGAAAACCTGGTTATTTCCCAGGATGGATAACTAGTTCTCCTACTGCCTATTACTGGCTGTTAACGTACTGTCCATCACCATATCTAAAAGCGCCAGGATACCCGTAGGGTGACAGTTTTGCGCTATACAAGTGCTTTTTACATTACATTACATTACATTACAAACTGGAATGGCATGGTGAGTAAAAGAACAATGGATTTAGGCCCAGATCTCTGTACTGGGGTGAATGTATGACATTGTTCTGCATTCTGTCCATCAACTGTTTTTGCATTTGTCACCCCAAGTGGATCGGGTATGCACAGACGTGAGTCCCGTGCTCTCCATGCCATTGGAATCAAGCTATCCTGGCTGATGAGGGCTGAAAGCCTGAAACTGGTCCTAGGATACTTGTTTCCAGTCCAGGGAGGTCCTGGCTTGGCAGTTCGGGCTAGACTGTTCCCATGGGGCACAGGGTCAAGACTGATTTGCATATGGCTGGGTTCAAACTGGAATGGCATGGTGAGCAAAAAAACAGTGGATGTAGGCCCAGATCTCTGTACTGGGGTGAATGTATGACATTGCTCTGCATTCTGTCCATCAACTGTTGTTTTTGCATTTGTCACTCCGAGTGGGACGGGTATGCTCAGACGTGGGTCCCGAGCTCTCCATGCCACTGAAATCAAGCTATCCTGGCTGATGAGGGCTTAAAGCCCGAAACTGGTCCTAGGATGCTTGTTTCCAGTCCAGGGAGGACCTGGCTTGGAAGTTCGGGCCGGACTGTTTCCAAGGGACACAAGGTCAAGACTGTTTTGCATTTGGCTGGGTTCAAACTGGAATGGCATGGTGAGCAAAAGAACGATGGATTTAGGCCCAGATCTCTGTACTGGGGTGAATGTATGACATTGTTCTGTATTCTGTCCAACAACTGTTGTTTTTGCATTCGTCACCCCGAGTGGGACGGGTATGCTCAAACGCGAGTCCCGTGCTCTCCATGCCACTGGAATCAAGCTATCCTGGCTGATGAGGGCTGAAAGCCCAAAACCGGTCCTAGGATGCTTGTTTCCAGTCCAGGGAGAACCTGGCTTGGCAGTTCGGGCTGGATTGTTCCCATGGGGCACAGGATCAAGACTGATTTGCATATGGCTGGGTTGAAACTGGAATGGCATGGTGAGCAAAAAAACAATGGATTTAGGCCCAGATCTCTGTACTGGGGTGAATGTATGACATTGTTCTGTATTCTGTCCATCAACTGTTATTTTTGCATTTGTCACCCCGAGTGGGACGGGTATGCTCAGACGTGAGTCCCGTGCTCTCCATGCCACTGGAATCAAGCTATCCAGGCGGATGAAGGCTGAAAGCCCGAAACTGGTCCTAGGATGCTTGTTTCCAGTCCAGGAGGACCTGGCTTGGAAGTTCGGCCGGACTGTTTCCAAGGGGCACAGGGTTAAGACTGTTTTGCATATGGCTGGGTTCATACTGGAATGGAATGGTGAGCAAAAAAACGATAGATTTAGTCATAGATCTCTGTACTGGGGTGAATGTATGACATTGTTCTGCATTCTGTCCATCAACTGTTGTTTTTGCATATGTGACCCAGAGTGGGACGGGTATGCTCAGACATGAGTCCCGTGTTCTCCCTGCCACTGGACTCAATCTATCTTGGCTGATGAGGGCTGAAAGCCCAAAACCTGTCCTAGGATGCTTGTTTCCAGTCCAGGGAGGACCTGGCTTGGCAGTTCGGGCTGGACTGTTCCCATGGGACACAGGGTCAAGACTGATTTGCATATGGCTGGGTTCAAACTGGAATGGCATGATGAACAAAAAACCGATGGATTTAGGCCCAGATCTATATACCTGGGGTGAATGTACGACATTGTTCTGCATTCTGTCCATCAACTTTTGTTGTTGCATTTGCACGGGAACAAGGCACTTGGGGCCAGATGTATCAAAGGGTTTTGCCCATTCTGTGTCCATGGGGAAATGTGTTGATAATATGGCCCTTGGTGATTACCCGTGGAGCTGAGCGAAGGCCAAAGGGAAGGACCTTAAACTGATAATGCATGCCTGCCACAGAGAAATGTAGACATTTTCGATGTTTGGGGTGGATAGGGATATGGAAGTAGGCATCTTCCAAATCCAGGCTTGATAAAAAATCTGAATGGTTCAGAAGTTGTAAGATCGCCTGAAGAGTAACCATGCAAAGTAAGCAGTAACGGGCGCGAGAGGGTTCCTCGATCTCCGCTATTCGGCCTGAGAAATTACGATGTTAGGCTTAGGATGACTTATTAGACACGCTGGAGCATTGTCCGGAGCCTTGTATTTCGTATCAATTCTAGGCAAGACAGGGATAACCGTGGCTGGTGTCCTCATTACTTTAAGTCCCTCTTCCCATGTGTGGTCAACAATAGGTAAAGATTCTCGTTCATTTAACTGTGACCCAATTCACTCCGCAGCCACCAAATTGTATGTTGGATCATTAAATAAAAAAATACGCCTGGACACTGCCATTCTCACATGCTCTAACGGTCCTGGGGGACCGCAACGCTCACCACTGAATCCCTGTTGCTACCGCTGCCTTGCCACCACCAGCACCGGTCTAAGGACTCCAAGTCCCGGCATCCCTCCTGTGGCGCCTGTCAACCACGCCATCAGCAAGCACCAGGAGGAGCTTGATAAGCGGAGTGGGGCTTCTGCTCTTCGGGCATCGCGAACGCCCGGACACTGCCATTCTCACACGCTCTAACGGTCCTGGGGGACCGCAACGCTCACCACTGGCTCCCTGTTGCTCCTGCTGCCTTGCCACCACCAGCACAGGTCTAAGGACTCGAAGTCCCGGCATCCCTCCTGTGGCGCATGTCAACCACGCCATCAGCAAGCGCCAGGAGACGCTTGATAAGCGGAGTGGTGCTTCTGCTCTTCGGGCACCGCTAACGCCTGGACACTGCCATTCTCATGCTCTAACGGTCCTGGGGGACCGCAACGCTCACCACTGGTTCCCTGTTGCTTCCGCTGCCTTTCCACCACCAGCGCGGGTCTAAGGACTCGAAGTCCCGACATCCCTCCTGTGGCGCCTGTCAACCACGCTATCAGCAAGCGCCAGGAGGAGCTTTATAAGCGGAGTAGAGCTCCCGCAGCGGGGACGCTCGCGGGGCGCGCGCCGGGCGAAGCCTGTGCCAAGGGCAAGCCCGTTCGAGACTGGATGAGACTGGACTGGGCCACTCTTCCGACAAGTTGTGTAAAGTGAGTCTCTATGTGACTGTTTGTGCATTTTTAAACTGTTGATGTTCATTATAGCCTGTTGACGGGCCTAGAAAGAGCAAAGATTTTGGCCATTAGTGTTCGAAGCATTGCAGAGAGTGTGCTTGTCTTATTACTTGAGATCAATTACATCCTTTGCCCTTTTCTTGCTCTGAGCAATCCTAGCTATCACATAAGCATGGGGGAGAGCCCGCCTCCGCCTGCAAGGCCCAACACCCGATATAAAGCTTCTGTGCGCACACCCATATCGAAACTAACAGCTATCGATAAAATGTTACGGCAGGCAATAGGGGCTGTCTCTAACGAGATAGAACGCACAGAACGGCGGCTTTCCACGATGCAAATAAGTCCATGCTCTCCCATGGTTTTGGAAACAGGAGTTTCTGATTTGTCACAGATAGTAAATGTATCTAATACTCCTGGTCTAATGCCAGCTTCGTAAATGGCAGCTCCTGTAATTGTTCATAAATCTGACACAGTGACAATTAGGAAAGGAGGTCAAAGGAAACAAAAAGCCCACAGGGGGGGAAGCAAGTGTACTCTTCCTTGAGATCAGCGCTAAAGGCTCAGACTGAAGGCAATATAGCTGGTGGAAGTAGCCCACTAGTATTGGAGCCCCCATTATGGGCCACAAATATGGCAAGAGAATTTAAAACTCATATGGAAACCTATATTCGTAGTGAGATAGAAGCCGTAAAGAAACACTCAGAGAAGCTCACATTGTTGGTTGATTTATGGGGAAGCAAAATGGACACTCTTTCTAATACTTTGGTCAATTCCAAAACTCTAGACTCAGCACCCACCCACCATAGCAACCAAGTGACCATATCTGCCCATACTGCCCTTGTAGACTCTAATGCCGTAATGGGGCCCCTCTCCCTAGCTAATCAATCTGCAGACCCGGGTGGGTCAAAACCTGGGGCACCAAAGGAGGGGGTTGATGGCCAAGGCCCTTTGAAAATGTTAACAACCTTGGGCCCGCAAGTGGAACTTAATTTTCCTAGTAAAAGTAGAGGATATTATGGGAACAATGGTAATTCTAACAGAACTACACTTAAATCCAATTTGCAATGTATAGATCTACCCACGGCCTCGACCCCCTATACTGTTATCTTAACTGGAGTCCCTGAGCTGGAAACAGATAGAGTGGAGTCATATCCTGAATTAAAAATAACGTTATCTTTTGGTTAAACAAACATAGACCAATGCCCTCCTCAATCCAGAGCGAAATTCTCTTTACTATGCGGGTTAGTTGGCTGGGTCAGAGGAAGAAAGATATCCGGGGGGATTGCGTTTTGATCAATTTCAGGGACACCAGGGCGGTTCAATATATCCTAAACTGGGTCCAAGTAAGGGAGACTAGCGGCATAAGGACGCTTTCTCTTGGTTATTTCTCTCCTTCTACTCCCTTGATAGAAAGAATGGGAGGTGTATATAAAAAATGAGAAAAGAGAGCCCAGACTGGCCACTTCCTAACATGGGCCGGGCCCTGAAATAATCCAGTCCTTTAACATTCCAGTTAGCAATAGATTTAGCAGCTTAGACCTAGTTGATTGACTGGATCCCTGAGTAGAATCAGCCGAAGGTATAGCCATCCAGTCACTACTGCTACAAAATTGTGATAGATTTGAGTTTGGGGTTCGCCCTCTCGGGGGAAACACTTGAGGCTATAGTAGATCCGGGTGGACTGGAAGCCCCGCTGAATACATTGGGGGACCATTCGGGAAACACACAAGACTGGGAGTGGATACTTTGTCAAACACTCCAGCAGGAGGTGGAAACTCTCAATCTTCTGACTGAAAAAACAAAAGACCTACATAACACTAAGGTTCTATCATGGAACATAGCAGGTCTTGCTTCCAAGCTGGACCATCCTGACTGGGGAGACTACATTTATATGCATGAGCTATGTCTCTTCCAAGAGACATGGTCTGCTGATCCACTATATAGGCTAGGATATGTAGCTTACTCAATCCCAGCCCTGCAAGGCCTTAGGGGTAGACCCTTAGGGGCCTATGTATTTGGGATGCTATCCATCTGGGGTGTACAATTAAAGTCCTTGATACTGGATCCTTGCATATACTGTGTATTCTCCTCTCACTTGACGACCAATTTAAATTGGCTGTCATAAATGTATACTCCCGTCCAGTGAAGTTGGGGAAAACCTCACAGACCCTAGACTCTTGGCTTCTTTTCTGCTTACTCTACCTGAGTCTGTCCACCTAGTTGTAGGGGGGGACTTCAATTGTCACTTCGAACCTCTCAATGGTATAAAAACCAATATCACAAGCGAAGAAGACTGTCTGGTCAATCCCTGATTGTAATATTTATCCAACAAGGGGTTGGTCCCCCCTTGTTCTTCAGATGACCTCACTTACACTTACTTATTCGCTTAGGGCCTGTAATGGTCGATTTCCTTCAGTTAGCCCGGGAAACCCAACTTTTAATAAAATAGGACAGGCCTCCACAATTGATTATATTTTGGTTGATGTTGAGAATTGGTCCAAAATTAGGGATTTCACTGTCCAACCACGATGTGAAAGTGACCATAATCCATTAATACTTGAGATATCCTACCCCCAATTCAGTAAACACCAGGGCTTGCCAATACAACCCCCCCCCAAAATGTAATTGTGAGAGAAGGTGGCAGAAGAGTTTTCTGGGGTACATTAGCTGCATCAGATGAAAAAATTGCTTCTTTGTACACAGAGATTATCCTTTTTTAGAGTTTGCTTTCTGTGCGACTGAAAATTACCAAGGCCATGAATCTATGCTGTCGATAAATACCAACCACCGTGATATGTTCTTAAAGTTGGCAGACTTTTTCTATAAACAAGAAAATAATAACATGCTCGACCCCAAACCAAAACATCCATGGTTTAATAAAGCGTGCAGGGAAGCTAAAAGCGCAATGATACATGGAGTTCAGAATAAGTATGTCCTAGGTACCAGAGCAGCCAGTTCTCATTATAAAAACACCATGGCTGAAGCCAAAACAGCCTGGGAGAAAGAAAAATGGGCAGCGATCAAGAAAGCTTTGGACACTAAAGATATGAGAGGCTTTTGGAACCTAGTGAAGACAGGCTACTCCGAAAGCAACTCAGCTGCTGCTCCAAATCTAGCGGACGAAGCTTGGAGATTGCATTTTAAAATTGTATACTTTAGGTCCCTAGATGATACTGTAGCACATGGGAAAGTAGATGTTCTTCAAATCCCCTCAAATATTGATCCACCACCTTGTACACTGCTGGAAGTCACTCTGGCATTGGGAAAGTTACTTCCTAATAAGGCACTGGGTCTGGACCGAATCCCTGGTGACCTGTTCAGAACTGAACAGGCTGTCTCGGCACCCTATCTGCAGACATTATTTAATGCTATTATCCAAGGTATGGAGCCCCCCCCTCGACTGGGGCTGGTGCGGAAATTATTCACATTTTAAAAAAAGGCTCCCCATTAGATCCAGAAAATTATCGGCCTATTAGCCTTATTGATGTCACCCAAAAGATATTTGCTCTTGTTCTCTTGGGGCGACTGCAATCATGGATGGACGAGTCAAATGTCCTAACCCCTTTACAAGCAAGATTTAGGTCTAAAATCTCGACTATAGACCAACAGCTAGATTCATGAAAGGAAATTGCGCTCGCAAAGGGCCAGATTCTGAGAAACTGGCCCTTTGCAAGCACAATTTTTGCATTTGGGATTCATCATCCCAAATGCAAAAATCGCTATTTGCGAAATCGCATATTTGCGAGGAATTGCATTTAAGGAATCTCTATTAGAGATTCCTTAAATACAATTCATTAACCAATTTTAAATTGCGAATTTGCAATATTTGGCCGCTATTTACCCCGAAGTCTGACTTTGTGGTAAATAGCGAAAAAATAGAAAAATGCACTTTAGTGCATTTTTCTCTGTTGCATGTGACACACACACATGTCCTTTGGACATGTGTGTGCGCAACACCTGTGTAAATTTGCATTTCAGGGGTGCTACAGGGTGTCCTTTGGACACCCCTGGCACCCTTGAAATCGCTATCTTATTTGCGATTAGCAAATTGCTAATCGCAAATAAGGAATACTCCCAATTCATTCCTATGGGCCTGCCTTTAGGCCCTTAGGAATGAATGGGGAGTATTCCTTATTTGCGATTAGCAATTTGCTAATCGCAAATAAGGAATGTGTAGGAATTGCAATTTATTTAGCGATTCCTACATGAATCCCGTTTTGCAAGTCCTTAATAGCGATTCCTTAATAATCGCTATTAAGGACTCGCAAAACGGCTCTTTGATGAATCTGGCTGCTAATCTTTTGATTGCAATTTACTGGAAAACAGTAACATTGGAAGAGGGTAGCCTTTATCTGACTTTTGTGGACCTTAGGTCCGCCTGTGATATGGTCCACCATGAGCAGTTATGGGGACTCCTACACAACTTGGGGCTGCCGGTTTATCTTTGCCAGCTTTTAAAGCTCTTACATAAAGGCACTTATGCAAGGGTAGGATTTGGCAAGAAAGGAGAATTGAATGCTCCCTTTCCTGTGGAGAAAGGTGTGAGGCAGGGATGCGTGTTAGCGCCAACCCTCTTCTCCCTCTTCCTGAACGGTTTAATTGATACTCGTTTAGCTGCAAAGGATATAGACTCACCAAGGTTAGCAAATAGGAAAATACCAACCTTAATGTTTGCTGACGAGACGCTACTTTTGTCTAAATCATCTATGGGCATGCAGCGCGTTTTGGATGAGTTTAGTGCATTCTGTAGGAAAAGGAATCTGGTGATAAATGTTAAAAAAACAAATATATGGTCTTCCACGCAAAAACTACCAACTGCCCACATCCCCAAATGGATGGTAGGCCCCTAGAGAGAGTGCCCATCTTCGACTATTTGGGCATTACATTGAATGATAAAATGGACTGGTGGACACAAATAATGAAGGCCAATTTGAAATTAACACAGTCAATGGGAGGCATCCTAAAAGTCCACAAAAATTGTTCCCAAAAAGTAATTGGTCCCCTTGGCTGAAATCTACAAAATCCAAGCAAGGGGAGCATCCCTATATGGAGCCGAACTTTGGGGTCACTGCCCATCTCACACTTTAATGGTGACTGAGAACACATTCATTAGGCAGTTGTTGGGTCTTCCAAAAAGTACGTCCTTAACTCCACTTAGGATGGATTTGGGTATTGGCCCCATTTCAGATCTAATTGCCTCTCATCCTCTCCTTTTCTGGCGTCGTATTTGGAGCACGCCAGAGTTAATTAGTTTTAGGGAGGAATTGAGGGATGTTATGTGCAAACTGGGGGCTATCAACCTACCATGGCTGTCCTATGTTAGGAGTGTCTGTTTTTCATTGGGGTTTGGTAACTTGTGGTCAAATCCGGAGGAGACCTGTTCCAGTACTTCCAAAAAGACCCTAGCTCTAGCTCTTAAGGAATTTAAACTTGCCCAATTGATTCGAAGTACGATCTCAGGCTTCTTGACATGAAGGTTTCTGGATGCCAAGCAGTAGTTTAAACTGGAATTGACCTTGGACAGTATCCAACCATTCATGGCAAAAAAAATGCTTCTACAATTTTGGCACAGTACACTTCCGTTACGTGCATTTACAAATAAATGGAAGGGTGCAGCCAAATTAGATTGTCCTGGCAGCTCCGCTTCGGAAGAAACAGAACTCCATATAATGCTCTTCTGTAATGCTTAGCATAGGTCTAGATCGAAGTGGGTTTCTTCAATTATGCAGACATTTGGGGCTCAGAAACCACATTGAGGTTTTCAGGCTACTTAAATTCAAAACATTCCCACTATTTGTAGTCGCTACCTCGAAATTCCTCTTTGCAATGTGGTGCATACGTAGAGGAATCCTAAAGGGGAAAGAGATGGGCAACAGTTGATGCTGCCCTCCAAAGGATATTTGTACTACCCTTTTCTGCTATATAGTGTCATCCAGAGAATTGTAATGACAATAATTGTTGTTTATTTTTCTTGTGTAGGTAATGTAATTTTGAATGTTTTTCTTTTTAGGTTTTGCCTGTCGTAAGCTGCGCAAGCAGCGTTTCGCGCAGGCGAAATCTTTTGTTTAGAGTATGTGAGTGTAGTCCCGCCGCTCTGTTCGATTGGCTAGCTCCATAAATGGAGGCTAGCCATTGGAACAGAGATCTGTCCGTCAAAGCCGGAGCGGATTCGTGGGCGTTCCTGAGACTTTTAGGCTTTTGCCTACATCATGCGGCTGTGGGTGGTGCTTTTTTTTTGTCGGGGGAGGTTTGTTTTGGTCATTTCTCCTGGAAGGCACCGCAACGAGGGACGTCTGCCTGCCATCGGCTAGCAGGTAAGCGGCATATTTTACTCCCGTTCCCGCCCCCCTCCCGCTGTCCGTGAGCCTGCCCCCCCTCCTGCTGTCTGTGTGCCCGTCCCCCCTCCCGCTGTCCGTGTGCCCGTCCCCCCTCCCGCTGTCTGTTAACCCATCCCCCTCCCGCTGTCCGTTAGCCCGTCCCCCCTCCCGCTGTCCGTGTGCCCGTCCCCCTTCCCGCTGTCTGTGTGCCCGTCCCCCCTCCCGCTGTCTGTGTGCCCACCCCCCCTCCTGCTGTCCGTGTGCCCGTTAACCCGCCCCCCCTGCTGTCCGTGAGCCCATTCACCCACCCCCTCCCGCTGTCCGTGTGCCCGCCCCCCTCCCGCTGTTTGTGTGCCCATTAACCCGCCCCCCCTCCCGCAGTCTGTGAGCCCGTTCACCCGCCCCCCTCCCGCTGTCCGTGTGACCGCCCCCCCCTCCCGCTGTCTGCTACTTTCACTCTTGCTCCTTAGAGCACCCGCGCGCGGGAGATGCGCGGGGCGCTGTCCCACCAACTCGGCGACTTCCCTGACCTCTGATCTGGAGGAGGACAGAGCAAACTATGTATATTTCCCCCTTTGTCTTTCAGACGCGGTGTTGTTATTCAGCGCCCGTCTTCAGGAATTTATTGTTGCTTTCAAAGTAAACTGCTGGGGGAGGAAAAGAAAAGCGGCCGAGGGGCTGACGAGGAGAGGGCAGGCTCCCCCCAGCAGGATACGACACCAGGAGTGCTGTAAAGGCTGTCTGTCCCCCTAGAGAAGGTGCTATTGTGCCGGCTGCCTTTATCTAGGCGCTTGGCGAGTGCCAGCGAGCCCGTCTCCTTCAGACTCCCCAGTTCCTTCCACGGGCCTCTTTATTTGCAAGGGGACCATTCAGGGACTGTCACTCGGCGCTCCCCACTTATTCACCAGCGTCATCAATCAAAAGGATGAGCAGCGGGCAGGTTCCCCCTTTGAAATGGGAGGACAATGGGGTTCTGAGCTGAAAGCACCCCTCTCCACTTCTGCCGGCCCCCTCCCCCCAAACGGGGTTTGAATTTTTTAAAGCCGCTGCCCCCGATCGGCTCCGTAAATATTAGGAGGAAAGAAGGTGCATTAGAGGAGAGAGAACGCAGTAAGTGGCCGGGACCTTTAAAACCCAATATATCAAAATGAGCCAGTCGAAAAATAAGGAGCATCGACCTAACGCCGCAAAATCGTGTGCGGTGTGTGTAGTTCGTATGTGGGTCATGTTGGTATGTACGTGCATGCCACATTTGCTCTTTGTAGTCTGCATTTTATCTCGATGCGGGGTAGGCCGGTTTATGTGTGTCACTTTTGCTTTGTGAGTATGTGGGCTTTGTGTAGGGAACGTCAGGGTGTGCACCTTTGTGTAGTTGTGCATGGCACCTTTGCTTTGTTTAGTCTATGTTGTGTCTCTCTCGATATAGGGAGACTGCTCACTTCTTTGCATAACTTTGGATGGAAAATGTTTAAAGATGTCCGTGACGCCAGTTTGGTAGCAGCAGTGTTAGTGTGGGCTAAATGCAGAACTCTGTGTCTGACACTTACACCCGTTGTTGGAAACTCGCGTCCCCTGTTGCGGCAGACGTATCCCATGCCGTTGAGTGTGCAAGTACCCACTCAAAGGTTTGATCCGACACGGACTAAGAATCTTATTTCCTCAAACATGGAGTAGGCTCATGTATTTCACGTCACGTTGCTGCTTTCTGCAACCTCTCACCGAACTCCCTCCACCTTGCCACCAACTTTTTTGCACTCATTCTTGAGCCTTGCTCTACTCATAAACATAAACCCTTTGGTGCTTCCTAGTTAGGTGCTTCCTGTACCTTCAATTCACGTGTAAAGGTGCTATGATTGTGAGTTGCCTCACCCTTTTATGCGCAGGGATTATTAAAGCGAGGCTCTACTACTGCTGGCCAGTGGATTTTTGTGGGAAGCGGTGCTCAAGAAGTGGGTGGATAAACCTTTATGTTAAATTTGTGATTTTGTGTACACACTTCTCATATTCTTTCCATGAGACAGTCAAAAGCATTTAAAGTGATTTTCAGTCCGTAGAATAGACTGCACTTTTTTTGTAATGTTCAGGTTAGCACTGTTGTGGTTCTACTACAGTAGTTTGTAAAAAGAGGTTGTACATTTTGTATATTGCCTATTCCTTCTGCATTTTCATTTGTTATACTTTTTAGGTTTCGCCTGGCGTGTGTGTGTGTGTGTGGGGGGCTCTGGGTGTGTGTGTGTGGGTGTGTATGGTTCTGGGTGTGTGTGTGTGGCTCTGGGTGTGTGTGTGTGTGTGGGGCTCTGGGTGTGTGTGTGTGGGGGGCTCTGGGGGGTGTGTGTGTGTGGGGCTCTGAGTGTGTGTGTGTGGGGGGGGCTCTGGGTGTGTGTGGGGCTCTGGGGGTGTGTGGGGCTCTGTGTGTGTGTGTGTGTGGCTCTGGGTGTGTGTGTGTGGTAGTAATTGCTGTCTGCTGAGCTCGTCCGTAGGGTACAATAGGTCTCACATTGCGAGAGATTAAGCTAATGGCAATGTAAATGACAAAACCAACACATAAATACAAATTTTGTCATTTACAATGCCAATAGCTCTAACTTTTCTAAAGGCGAAACCATTGCATTGTAAATGCTTGTTAATTTATCTTTTTAACAAGTAGTGCAATAAAATCTGAAAATGTATTGATACTGGTTTTAATAGTTTTATAATCCTTAAGTAAGAGACCCGGGATTTACTGACGATTCGCAAGCCATTATCTCGGGTAGTTATTTAATGACCGCTAACGCTGTGGTAAATATGTAATCTATCTTTGTTTATTAAGGAATGTCTGTTTTTTGAATATTTACTCCTAAATGCCCTTTTCAATGTAATATCCTATTCTATTTTATTGATTGTAACATCTGTTGTGCTTTTAAGACTGTATAGCCGAAATAAAGTATCTTTTGACTGACTTGAATGACTGTATGTATGCGATCGGGTGCTTTAATTTCAACGTCCCTCCGTTCAGTTACCGTGCCTATTGAAATTGTGCCACCTCGCCTCAACACACACAATTCGATATTTGAGGCATTCTTAGAACCAATCCATTACCTTCAGCTGTACTGCAACGATTTTAAAGCAGTCCCATGGAGAAGATAATACTGCATTTGACCCCACACCTGCTCTCCAAGTGAGGTCACGCGCTATGAAAAGAATTGCATAGTAGAACTAGTTTAAACCCTTAAATTCAGCTGTGACAATTAATGCAGAAACATTTTCATTCTATACGTTAATTATTTCCCTTTTTCTAAAGAGAAAAGTGGTTATTAAATCGACGGCTTACACACACTCTCCTCTCATCGCACAATTGGCCCCAGTACCCACTGTATAAAACTCATATGGTGTACACCGCAGTTGTCATCATACCATTATATCTGTTTGACATGTTTTAACAAAAACTTTTGGCTTTTTGTTTAATAGCTGTACATATCGGCGCTTCACGTTTTTTCTTTTGTTTCTTCACCTTTTAGAATCATATCATCTGAGAAACGCTCAATGTATCGTGATGTAAGTATTATAGTTTTTTTTCTTTTCTCTTTTTCCCCAAATAATTGTGATTTTATTTTAAATTCAAATATGGAATTACTATATAGTAAATCATTAATGCCCACATGCATCAAAGTCAATTGCATTCGCAAACGGTGCGAATCGCATTTTTCGGCCGTTTGCGAATGCAATTGACCAATTTGGAATGCATCATGCATTTCGCAATTTTAGGAATCGCAACCATGTTGCGATTTCTAAAATTGCGATTGCATTTAAGAAATCGCAATTTCAGATTTCTTAAATGCAATGCATGATCATTTTGTAATTGCGAATTCGCAATTTGGAAGTGGTAAATTAGCATGAAGTTGAACTTCATGCTAATTTGGAAGTGGTAAATTAGCATGAAGTTGAACTTCATGCTAATTTACAGAAAACTTTCAAATATGCACAAATTGCATTTTTGACACTTTTAATTTACACACGCCCTTGGGGCATGTGTGTGGGTAAATTGCATTCAAAGTTAAATTTCAGGGGTGCAGGGAGGCGTTCTTCGGACCCCCCCCCTGCACCCTTGAAATTGCATTCACATTTTGCGATTCGCAATTTGAAATTCGCAAAATTTGAATGCCTTCCCATTCATTCCTATGGGCCTTTTGGCCCATAGGAGTCAATGGGAAGGGTTTTCCTTAATTGCGATTCGCAAATTGTGAATCGCAATTAAGGAAAAATACTGAATCGCAAAAAATATTGCTATTTTTTTAATGCATAGCATTTTGCGATTTCTTAATTGCGATTCCTTAATTAAGAAATCGCAAAATGTAACAATGATGCATGTGGGCCCAAGCTCCCTCAAATACAATGAATTGGAACTCAGTCAGGTAGCAATGAAGAGAATCAACTGTAATATTCTGTAGAAATATAATTTCCATATCTAGTATACAATAATATTGTTACCCAGATTAGTCACCATAATATTGATATCATAGTATTTAGTAGTATTCCTCTTTTTTTTGTCAGTAATCCACCATTATCGGTTTAACCTTGTTTGAAAGCAACTTTATGTCAACACTATATTACGTTTTACGTACCTGCAACCTATATCTCTGCAACTCTATCAAGGTACATATAATGGTAAACCATAAACATAACATTATTACATCACTGCATGATGGACTCACATGGATGTCATGTTTTTAACTTTTAGTTTATAAAGGTTACAGTTTTGAGCAGATATTGCGCTGTACAACTGACAGATACAACTTGGTGACCACTATCATAAAAATAGGGTAAATTCAAATTTTCTTTTACCCTCCCCTTATTCATCCAATTGGTGTCCACAAGTAGACACATATAGGTTTCAGTTGGGTGAAGCCTTGATTCATATCTTGCAGGTTGGGGCTTTTCTATTAGTCACTATGCACGTCATTCATCCACAGTTTTAAATCCCTCTTATATTATTTTCAGACTATCAACACCCATCTCACTCGGAGATAGCTGTAGAAATTCCTTCTCTCCACCTCTGATATATTTTCCATTCATCACCTTAATTCAGTTAACTGCAAACATAAAAATTAATTTTGCACACTATCTAGATGCTTTGTATCAATTATTTGAAAGAACCATTTATATGAAATATTGTCTTTTCCGATATCATCGTTGTCTGATTGTGGCCTTTCCTAATGAAGGCACCCCTCCAGTGCGCGTAGAATACAACAGTCAAAAATTATTGTGCCACACTGCTTGTCTATGAAAATGAATGCTAACTATCAATCTATATGAACAATTTTTTGTCATTAGAATGCTGTTTTTCTTGAACATATGCAGAAATGGGCACGCAAATTCTTTGATGCCAATGGGTACAGCGCATCAAGGAATTCTGTGTGGGATTCATTTAAAGCAGTATTAAGGGGGGAGGTTATTAGTTACTCTGCGCAGTCTAGGAAAAAAGAGCAAGCCACTAAGGTCAGGCTTTTGGGGGAGCTAGGCAAGGCAGAAGAACAACACTGCCAGGATGGTACACAGACAAAATATTGATTTTTAAATATCAATATACAAAAATATCGAAGTTTAAATATCGATGGGACAAAATATCGAAGGTAAGTAATATCGACAGTCTTAATATCGATATTGGTATGATATCAGTAATATCGAAGTTGTAAATATCGATGTTAATAATATCGAAATTAATAACTTTGATGTTACTAATATCAATTTTAAAATAAATTTAGTGTATATTATATTGTATTTATTATGTTTTATTATTTATTTTTAATGTAATTTAATTAAATATTGTCTTTTACTACTGTAGCGGGTTGTGGGTTTATAGGGGAATAGGGTGGGAAGTAATTTAATTATGTTTAATTAATTATTAATTAGTAGGAATTATTAATTAATTAATTGAGAAATAATTTTTAATTATTTTTAATTAATTGATTAATTGATAAATATGTTCTGTAGCAGGTTATGGGTTTATAGGGGAATAGGGTGGGAAGTAATTTAATAATAATTAATTAATTGATATATGTTTGTACATATTTTAATTAATAATTAATTGGTAATTAATTTCTATTAATTAGTCAATTAATTAATATAATTTTTGACATATTTATAATTATTAATTAGTTGGTAATTAATTAATAATAATTATTTAATTACATTAATTATAGTAATGTTTTTTATATATAATTTATTGTTATTCTTAATTAATTATTCGGGAAAAATAATATTAATTATTAAATTAAATTAATTACAGCAAATGTGCTAATATATTTACTTTATTGTTATTGTTAATTAATAATTAATTGGTAATTAAATAATATTAATTAATTTTGGATAAAGGAGTATTTTTAGGGTTCAGGGTCAGTTTTCAGTTTTTGGGTAAAGGGGTATTTTTAGGGTTCTGGGTCAGTTTTCAGTTTTTGGGTAAAGGGGTATTTTTAGGGTTCAGGGTCAGTTTTCAGTTCATGGGTAAAGGGGTATTTTTAGGGTTCAGGGTCAGTTTTCAGTTTTTGGGTAAAGGGGTATTTTTAGGGTACTGGGTCAGTTTTCAGTTCATGGGTAAAGGGGTATTTTTAGGGTTCAGGGTCAGTTTTCAGTTTTTGGATAAAGGGGTATTTTTAGGGTTTAGGGTCAGTTTTTAGTTTTTGGGTAAAGGGGTATTTTAAGGGATAAGGGTCAGTTTTCAGTTTTTGGGTAAAGGGGTATTTTTAGGTTTCAGGGTCAGTTTTGGGTTTTTGGGGTACAGGGATATTTTTAGGGTTCAGGGTCAGTTTTGGGTTTTTGGGGTACAGGCGTACAGGGTAAAAACAAAAAAAAATTACATTAAATCAAATAAATTACATGAAAAAAATTAAAATTACTTTAAATATTAAGTTTTTATTTATTTTAAATGTATATGTATTAGTTTTAATTTTGTTTTAATATTTTTATTTAATAGTTGTAAAATTATATGTATTTTTAATTTATTTTTACATTATTATTAATACATTTAAAAAAACGATATTTTTGATTCCGATATTTTTGTACTTCGATATTATTTTTTCGATATTTTTGTACTTACCTTAATGAAGATAGGATTCCGATATTTTTGCTGGCAATATTTTTGCTCCGATATTTTTGCATATCGATATTCTGTCTGTCGATATTATGCCAGACATTCTGCCAGGATATAACCCAAGGGAGGGAAGGTAGAGAGAGCCAAATTAACATCTGCCTAATTAAAGCCGAATTACAAAAATACTTTGCAGAAAAGGCGGCAGCAGAATATTGGACATACAGGGGGAGGGTATATGAAACTGGGGAGCAGGCTGGTAAGGAATTAGCGCTAAGGATCAGACAAGATTATACTAAGAGCATAATAACAAGCATTCGTGAGAAGGGACGGGATGTGGTGGAACCCCAGGGCATCCTTTCAGTCTTTGCTAATTTCTACGAAACCCTGTATAAGGAGGAAATGGATGGGACATACGTAACCAGCGGTTATCCAGATAATGGGCCTAAACTGGGACCAGTAGAGAGAGAAAAATTGGAGCTGGATATAATGGGGGATGAGATCCGCGAGGCATTATCTGACCTGGCTGCTGGCAAGGCGGCTGGGCCAGATGGCATCCCTCTTGAGATGTATAAATGCCTCTCAGGAGAGCTGGGTCCAATATTATTGGACCTATTCAATGGCATCATAGGTACGGGTAAGATCCCGGAAACATGGAAAGATACCAACATCATAGTTTTCCATAAAAAAGGAAAGCCGAGGGAAAACCCAGAGTCATACAGGCCTATATCTTTGATAGACTCTGATAACAAGCTTTATGCCAAGATCCTGGCTATGCGGTTGGGGAGGGTTATTGGCGAACTCGTCTCCCCATGGCAGCATGGGTTTATCCCCAGTCGTGGAACGGCGGACCATGTTAGAAGAGCAATCTCACTGTTTGAGGCCTATGCTGCTGGGGGGAGAGGAGTCGCCATGATCCTCCTCGGCGCAGAAAAAGCGTTCGACCGCGTCAGGTGGGTCTATCTATGGAATGTATTGATGGCGAGAGGGTTTGGCCCAAAAATTAGGACGGCCATTATAGCCATGTATTGCGACCCAATGGCCCGAATACAGCTGATGGGCCAGAGTTCGGAGGGGATTGTGATAAGCAGGGGCACCCGTCAAGGGTGTCCCTGCTCACCCATCCTGTTTGCTCTGTATATCGACCCCCTGGTTAGGCAGATTCTTGAGAACGGGGGAATACAGCCGTCAGTAACAAATGGATTTACGAGCAAAATATTGGCATACACCGATGACCTGGCAGTAATTACACCAAAGCCAGCTGAGGCTATGCAGATATTGGTAGAGATCGCTAGCGAGTTTGGTATGTATTCGGGGTATCGCTTGAATGAGTCGAAGACCCAGGTAATTTGTTCTAGGGGGATAGTTAAAATCGATCAATCGACTCGGCCACTTATCTCGGGGTAATAATTAATGCTGAAATAGGCTCTATTATACAAGATAATTACCTCCCGCTTTTTAAGAAAATCGAATCGGATTTAAAGCGGATGGACTCATTGCACCTTACACTCATTGGGAGAGCCAATGTGTTAAAGATGACCATGCTACTAAAATTACTGTATCTGTTTAGATGTATACCATATTTAATTGAGGAGGGTATGTTAAAAAAGATCGAGTCTATCTTTAACAGTTTTTTATGGCAATATGGTAAAACCAGGAGGGCATTAACATTTATGACCCTCCCCCAGGAACGCGGAGGCTTGGCGATTCCAAATATCAGATTCTTCCACTGGGCTGGTTTGTTAACTCAGATGTCCATATTATTTGAGCCAACTTCCAGAGAGAGATATACAAATAATCCTACCTCAGATTTATATGTTTTACCTTCAATTTACGAACTACTGATGGGAAAGGAGGCTGTGGGGGTTTTGTTGAGAAAAACCAGTCGCAGATTTTTTTAAAAATCCCGCTATAAGGCGGCTTTCAGTGCCTGGGATTTGTGGAAAAATCTGCAGAAACTGTTCCATATCCCTAAGATAAATCTATATACCCCGCTGTGGAACTCAGGGTATACACCAAATTTGGGTGTGGATGGGGCTTGGAAGTGCTGGGAGCAGTTGGGTATTCGGACTGTGGGCAAAGTGACGTTGAATGGAAGCGTCGCTAGCTTCAACTGGCTGCAAGAGAAATATGGTCTCCCCAACGACCAAATCTTTAAGTACTTCCAGGTTTCACAAACACTTAAATCGGCTATGTCTGATATCTTGCCTGAGTCATATTGCCCTGTGCTGGGGTATTTGCTAGGAGGAGGAGATAGGATCAGCAGTATATATCAAGCACTTATTGAAAAATCCCCCGACGATCTTGAGAAACACGAGGTTGCCTGGGCAGTTAGACTTCAAGATCCAGATACCGATTTCGACAAGGCCCTGAACTTGGATAAGCAGGTACTTCGATCCTCAAATTTGAAGGTTCAGCATTTTAAAACACTTTTTAACCTGTATTATACACCATCCAAGCTACATGATTGGGCATGAGAAATGACAGTAACTGCCCCAGGTGTCAGAAAGGTCCAGGGGACTTATTACATATGTTCTTTTACTGTGAGCAGCTTAGTTCGATTAAATCTGAGATAGAGAAATTTTTAGAGGGGCTGCTAGGCTTAAAGATCTGCCTATCCCCGACAATAATGATTCTCGGGAGTGACAGTAAAACGGCTCGTCTGAATAAAGAAACAGAGGCTTTTATCTTTATAGTTGTTGCTGTTTTACGTATCCTACTATCAGCTGCTTGGAAGGATCCTAATGCCCCAACCTTCCAATTGTGGCTGACCAGGCTTCTTGGTATTCACAATATCGAATCTACTCTATATTCTTATAAGGGTAAGAAAAAGCGGGATTTTGGAAATAAGATATGGGACCCCTTTAAAATTTGGAGGGAGGGGCAGCTTTGATCACCGGACGATGAGTTTCTAATATGTATATTTATTTGTATATGCAAACCCCGGCACATTTATTTATTGAATGACTAGCGTTATGTATGATGTTTTAAATGTATACTGAAACATATTATGAAATAATGGAATTTTTCTTCATTAAGATGTATCTGTTTTTTGTACCAATGAATTTTCAATAAAAAAAAAAGAATGCTGTTTTTAAGTGTAGACTGTATCAGATGCGTGATTGGGTAAACAACCTTTACAACAAAACTTTTACAACGCACTACCATTACGACGCAACTTTTACAAAGCAAACCATTACAACGCATTGCGCTGGGGGGCGCTCTAGGATAGGGAATAGGTTTAATGTACTATCCAACACCTTCCCAACTATCCACGGGGACTGGAGTTGGAATAGTAAATTAAACTATTCACTATCCAGCGCCCCAAAGCACTATGCGTTGTAAAGGCATGCGTTGCAAAAACCGCGTTGTAAAGGCATGCGTTGTAAAAGCATGCGTTGTAACGTTATACATCCGCGTGATTGTAGACTCGATTGGAACAGTTTGATTGGGGTTTCTTATTTCTGAAATGATTACTAATAAAATATATTTTGTACTTTTGAAGATAAATAGTTTCGTTGGTTCTTCCTTTTAACCAATCCTTCTGTTATTATTGATCACTCAAATGTTTATTGTTCTGTATTATTA
This sequence comes from Lissotriton vulgaris, assembly GCF_964263255.1. NCBI lineage: Eukaryota > Metazoa > Chordata > Amphibia > Caudata > Salamandridae > Lissotriton > Lissotriton vulgaris. Next base: position 335,377,624 of record NC_141693.1, on the reverse strand, counting down.
TTGTTGCCTTAAATATTTACACTGACTTCGCTATTTACTGCACCCGGTAAATACCCCATGTTTTTCCTGGCCACTAGTAGGCTAATCTCTGACACTAATGTAAACTTCCGTTGCTGGTTGTCTTTACAGACTGAACATTTGATAAACACTATGGTTCATGGATGAGTACAGATAGCAATCTGTGCTAAACAGGAAATTTCACGAAAACGTGATAAACACAGAGAAAAAAACAAAGATCAGAATTCCGAGTTTGGTAGTACTTATCAAATTCAGTAATTACCTGTTGTAAAATTGGCTGGACAAACCTGCCAAAATTTATCAAGGGGAAAATGTACGTTATTTACCTTCCCATGTAGTGTCTGGCGGGGTAAGCATCAAATTCTGCATGTCATTCCCCAAAAACTTGTGAGGAACAAATTACTTACCTTCGGTAACGCATTTTCTGGTAGAGACTCTATCCAGCTGCAGATTCCTTACCTTTGAATTTGCACAGGCGTTAGGCTGGATCTGGAAACATTTAATTGAGCAATACCTCTTGTGTGCAGTGGCAGGTGGCTCAAATCAGCTCCAAGTAACCTAGTCACCTGTCACCTATATAGGCGCTACCCAGGCACGTGGACATCAGTAATTTTCTTTTTTCCTCAGCAGAAGCGCAGAGTCATGAGTAACTGACTAAAATGTGTGCTAACTAGGGCCCTGAAAAAGGGGACAACCCTAGTTCTAACAAAGTCAGTCCGCAAAGTGGGGAGGTATGAGTGTGCCTGTAAGGATTCTGCAGCTAGATAGAGTCTCCACCAGATAATGCGTTACCAAAGGTAAGAAACTTGTTCATCTGATAAAGGCTACAAGCCACAGATTCCTTACCTTTGAATTAGATACCCAAGTCATACCATTCCGGAGGTAGGTTGCGGACTAGGAAGTCCTGCAGGACCGAACAGGAAAAATACCCGGTCCTAGAGACCCTACTTCCAGGCAGAGGCGCTTGGCAAACGTGGGCAAAGATTCCCACGTTGCTGCAGATCTTAATGCAGAGAACGACCCAGCAAGAGATCTTCCTTATCTACATTGCCCACCCCTTCTTAGCACCAACTTACCCCACAAAGAGTTGGTTGTCCACCAAGAACTCTTTGGCTGTCCACCAGGAACTCTTTTGTGCAGTCAAGGTAAAACAACAACGTTTTGGGTCCAGGCAGTGGAGACTCTCCTCTTCCTTAGAGGGATACGTCATGAGCGTACGCACATGATTGACATCAGACTGCACTGACTGCTGTAGGGGATGGAAGCTGGAATCTGGAGATGCCGATGGAGTCCAGGCTTCCGATGGGGTTCCAGACTCCAGTTGTAGCTCGTCGCGTGCACCGTTGTGTACTTTCCAATATACACACGCTCCTCTCCAACCGTCATCAACAGGAAAGAAGTGAATCCAAAGTAATTTAAGTAAAATACATTATATGAATCAGCAATTGTACGCAGTCGTATCGATGTCAATCTTCCTTCAGACAAATTCCATTGAATTTCACTTCATTTTATCGAAAAATGCGAAAAGTCATTAAATCGTGGTAACAGTTGCATAAATTCTCGTATCATCAGACAGCAGTCATTTGTGGCTGGAATCGTCAACAATTTTGTTAAGATAACTAAGTTTTAGGATATTTAATTAAGAAGCAAATAACTGCAGGAGATGCTCCCTTTCCAGGCAGCAATCAACTGTCTGTCAAAGGAACACACACTGCAGGAACTACAAAAAATATTCTAATGCAGACCCAAAGTACATCATATCAATTAAAGCTGTACAACAGATTATAACATATATACAATGAGGAACAGCCGGGTTTCCCCACTATGCAATGGCATTCCATTATGCTACAAAATGAGATACACTATGTGAGCTGCTATTCACCCAAAAACAACAGTAACTATCCGTGTCGCAAGGCCCATCATAAACACGTTCTAAATCAAAAATGTCATTGTTCTCTTATTTTGGCAGGAGGTTGTTACTCATTAACAATAACTTTTACCCTTGGTTTGTTCTCAAACTTTATTTAAAATTAAGAGGACACTTATGGAAATGTGCAGCGTCAAGACACAAAGTTGATGCTCTGGAAGTAGGAACTGGCATTTGCAGTTATAGTTAACAACTTTTTTTAAATGGGGTTCAGTCTGATATGCAAATAATCCCCTAGTACCACGGCGGCCTCACGGACAGATCCTCCTCACCCCCACCCAATCCACAGGAAATAAGTAAAAGAGCAGTTGCACAGATGCATAGAGAGTGGGCTCAGATCCTGCAACCAGCAACTATATTGGCTTACAAATCTATGCACTACTGTGCATTTGAAGTTTGTCCTCCCTACGCGTGTGATAGCCACAGACATGAAAACTAAGATTCCCTTCAAGTAATGCAAACTTTTGTAAAATACCGTAACAATGCCTACCCAGAGTATGAGAACTGAGCAGTAGCATCTTTGCAGCTCCTGCTGCTGTTCAGCAGCGGGAGACAATCACCCATCATGGATGCCACTGGGGAGCCAATACACTGCTGTTAAAACACTCACGATGCCCGCCCTAACTGCTAAAAAGTCAACAGAAACACAAAATAAAATAAAAACATTGCAGTCAGTAAAGCAGGAGGGCATGTCACGTGGCACTTAGAGCCCGTGACCATCCAAAACCTGGGCTGCACTTATTGCCTGCAGGACCAGAAATTCATTAAAGGAAATAGTGCTCACTCACTAGATAAAGCAGTCCGTGTTACAAGCCAAGTAAAAGGTCCAGCCCTTATGGGCAGTAACACATGGAGATAGGGCAGTCTCAAATGGAGACAGAGCGGTAACAAGGAGGGACTAACAAGCCTCATAATGAATCGGAAGCTGGCGTTTACCAAGACAATGACACCAGCCAATAAAAAATATGGACAGCATACCCTACTACAGCATGCCTCGCAGAGCGAGCAGCGCATGCACGCTGCTGCTAGGCTCGACCTAAAAACAGGGTTGTCTGAAAAAGAAACAAAACAAGCACTTTCAATGCAATAGGTCTTGCATTTGTGAAAGTTAGAGCTATCGGCGCTGTAAATGACAATGTCTTTTACTTAAGTGTTTTGATCTGGAGTGTATGGATGTGGTGTGGAGCGACCCTTGACCCTGCTCCAGGCAGGTCACTCCCCTCGCCGCACAGCACCACCTGTTGTGCTTGTGTCACTCAGCTCGCTACTGCTACCCTGCCATGAGTTCGAGGCCCTCCTCAACCCGCAGGCTACAACCTGCGCCTCATCCCTGGTGGCCAAGTGGTGGGCCATCGGTATCGGGATACTCGCGCTGCCACTGTTTCCTGTTTGCCTTATTTTTTAACTCGGCACTCTGTCCTTATTATTGTATTCAGTCTGTTTCTGCTTGTATTATGTTTTAGTCCTTGTATTTCCTTTGCTTGTTGTGCCTTGTTTTTCCTCTGCCCGTTCCGATCTCCAGTTTCCCGCCGCTGCGTCCCCAGCGGCCCGCCACCCGCTCACCCATTTGTACCACTCCCGCCTCCCAGCAGCTCCTCCCTCCCACCTCCCCTTCTTATGGCGGCCGCTGTGTGGTGAGGAGAGCGACCCTTGACCCTGCTCCAGGCAGGTCGCTCCCCACGCTGCACAGCACCACCTATTGTGCTTGTGTCACTCAGCTCGCTACTGCTGCCCTGCCGTGAGTTTTAGGCCCTCCTCCGCCCGCAGGCTACCACCTGCGCCTCATCCCTGGTGGCCCAGTGGTGGGCCGTAGGTATCTGGGTACTTGCGCTACTCCGGTTTCCTGTTTGCCTTCTTTTTTAACTCTGCACTCTGTCCATATTTTTGTATTCAGTCTGTTTCTGCTTGTATTGTTGTAGTCCTTGTACTACCTTTGCTTGTTGTGCCTTGTTTTTTCCCCTGCCCGTTCCGATCTCCAGTTTCCCGAAGCTGCGTCCCCGCCCCCTGCTTGCCCATTCGTACATCTCCCGTCTTCCAGCTGCTCCTCCCTCCCACCTCTCCTTCTTATGGCGGCCACTACGCGGCCGCACCGCTGGCGCACCGAAGGCAAGCCCGTCTGTGCCCATCTGCACCTGGACCGCGCCCAGTGCCAGAACCCCTGGCCCCTGCGAACACCATGACACCCGATGCCACTACGACGCCAGCAGCCTCCACGCACTCAATGCTGGCCGATCACACACCTGCTACCAGGCCACCCCAAAGCGGACCCATGGACCCTTCTCCTGCCGGATCTTCAGCTACACCAGCCTCCAAACCACCACCACGCCCACAGGGGTAGGTCGCAACATCCTCCGATGCATTCTACTCGACACCTGCTCCGCCCGCAAACATGCCATTGAACTCTGGGACCTGGATGAACCCCTCCTCTGCACCCGACATCGCCATAGCCATCCCTGATGGCTACAAGATCACCTACAGGGACTGCACCAACCGAACAAGAGGCGGAATCTCCATCGTCCACAGAAACACCCTCAGAATCTCAACCAGCACCGACGACACGCTTATCACCGCCAAACACCTGCACTTCCAGATCCACAACGACCCAACACCACCCTCAGAGGAACCCTCATCTACAGACCACCCGGCCGCCGGCCGCAGTTCAGCGACTCCATCGCCGGCTTTGTCAGCATGCACGCCCTTGCATCCACGTACTACATCCTCCTCGAAGACCTGAACTTCCACCTCGAGAACACCAACAACAGCAACACCACCACCCTGCTCGACAACCTCACCAACCTCGGACTCGAACAGCTCGTCACGACTCCCATCCACTCCGCCGGACACACGCTCGACCCCATATTCTCAGCCAGCAACTACATCACCTTCAGCCACATCACCAAACTCCACTGGACCGACCACCGCTGCGTCCACTTCACCTTCGAGAAGCCTACTACGCACCACCCTTGCCTGAAACCCACCAAAGGACACTACAGACACCAACTCCACCGCCCTCAACCTCAAGCAATAGATCGACGACACTCTCGCCCCGATCAAGAAACCCTCGAACAGACGCACCAACAGAAAAGTCATCTGGTACACCACCGACCTCCAGGCATCCAAGCAGGCCTGCCGTAGGCTCAAGAAGAAGTGGCACCACAAACAGACACCGGACAGCAACACAGTCTACAAGAGCGCCATCCGAAGACACCACCAATTCTTCCAAACTGACAAAAGGACCTCCTTCAAAGAGCGCATTGACAACAATGCACACAACAGCAAAGAGCTCTTCAACATGGTGAAGGAACTCTCCAACCCCAGCTCCAACTCCAACGACATCCCTCCATCAAAAGACATCTGCGACTCCCTAGCCACCTTCTTTCACCGCAAGATTGCAGACATCCACAACAGCTTCAGCAACCAGGCCCCCCCGACAGACACAGAAACTTCAGACTCACCGCCTCCCAGCCACATCAACCCCTGCTTTCCTGGACCCCCGTAAATGACGAAGACACCATCAAAATAATGAACACCATCCACTCCAGTTCACCATCCCAACCCTGCACGCACCACATCTTCAACAAAGCAAGCACCATCATCACACCCCATCTCCGCAAGATCATCAACAGATCCTTCGAGACCGCCACCTTCCCGGAGAGCTGGAAGCACGCCGAGATCAACGCCCTACTCAAGAAACCCTACGCTGACCCTAAGGACCTCATGAACTTCCAGCCCATCTCCCTCCTCCCGTTCCCGGCAAAAATAATCGAGAAGATAGTCAACAGGCAACTGACCTCCTTCCTGGGCCCATCCAAATCCGGATTCCGCAGCAACCACAGCAACGAAACAGCGCTCATTGCCGCCACTGACGACATTAGGGCCATGATGGGCAATGGAGAAACAGCGGGCCTCATCCTCCTGGACCTCTCGGCTGCCTTCGACACTGTCTGCCACCAAACCCTCTGCACACGCCTCCACAACACAGGGATCCGCACCAAAGCACTGGACCACCTCCTTCCTCACCGGCAGAACCCAGAGTGTCCGCCTCCCCCCATTCTGCTCTAAAGACTCCAAGATCATCTGCGGCGTACCCCAAGGATCGTCCCTCAGCCCGACACTCTTCAACACCTACATGGCACCGCTTGACAACATCGCCAGATCGCACAACCTCAACATCATCTCATACAACGACGACACACAGCTGATCCTCTCCCTCACGAAGGCTCCCACCACTGCCAAATCCAACCTCCATGAAGGAATGAAGGCCATCTCGAAATGGATGACAAACAGCCGCCTGAAACTGTACTCGGACAAGACGGAGGGCCTCATCATCGGATCCACCCCCTCCGCCTAGGACGACTCATGGTGGCCGGCCACACTGGGAGCTGCACCGAGGCCCACTTACCACGCACGCAACCTGGGAGTCATCCTGGACTCTGCATTGTCAATCACCCAGCAAGTAAACGCCGACTCCTCATCCTGCTTCAACACCCTCTGCATGCTCCGCAAGATCTACCGATGGATCCCCATCGGTACCAGAAGGACAGTCACCCAGTCCCTCGTCAGCAACGCCCTCGAAACTCCAGAAACGACTACAACGCATACAGAACGCCTCTGCATGCTTAATCATCGACATTCCCCGCCACTGACACATCACATCCCACCTTAAAGGCCTGCACTGGCTCCCAGTCAACAAGAGAATCACCTTCAAGCTCCTCACCCACGCTCACAAAGCTCTCCACAAGGCCGGACTAGCATACCTCAACAAACGACTCACCTTCTACACCCAAACCGCCAGCTTTGCTCCGCTGACCTTGCCCTCGCCACCGTCCTGCGCATCCGCCGAGCGACCGCAGGCGGCAGATCGTTCTCTCACCTCGCCGCTAAAATATGGAACATCCTCCCTATCCGCCTACGACAGACCCAGGACCTGCTGGCCTTCAGGAGACTCCTCAAGACCTGGCATTTCAAGCAGTAGCAGCACCCCCCACCCTTTCCCCCCCCAGCGCCTTGAGACCCTCACGGGTAAGTAGTACACTCTACAAATGGATTGATTGATTGAGTATTGATTGGAGTGCAATGTTTGGGTTGGAGTGGAATTGTTAGTTGCTGAATTGTGTGTGATGGAATTCTGTGTTACAGAGTGAATTTGTGTAGTGGAAATATGTGGCAGTGTGCAGTGGAATTATGTGGATAGTAATTATGTGGTCTTGAGTGAACTGGAATTATGTGGAGTGGGATTGTGTGTTATGGTGTGGAATTTTGAGGAATGGGATTTAGTGCTGTGGAGTGGTATGTAGTGGAGTTTCATTATGTGGTGGGCATTTGAATTTAGTGGCATGGAATGGAATTCTGTGGATTGGATGTATGTGGTATGTTGTGTAATTGTGTTTTTGAATTGAATTATGTGTTTTGTTTTCAAATTATGTGGGATGGAATTGAAATGTGTAGAGTTGAATTGTGTGGCATGGAAGTGTGTGGCGTTGAGGGATGTATGACGCTACTACGCGATCAAAATGATCGCGGTACATCACATCGCAGCTTTTACAATGCAAGTCGTTACCACGACTTGCGCTGTAGGGTGTTGGACTTAGGAAAAGTATGATTTACTATTCCAACTCCCTCCAGCCTACGTACAGTATGGAAGGTGTTGGAATAGTAAATCACACAATTCCTTAGTCTAGAGCGCTCACCAATGCAAGTCGTGGTAACAACTTGCATTGTAAAATCTGCGTTGTGAAGGTATTGCAGTGTTTTGACAGTGTAGTAAAGGTTGTTTCCCGGCGTTGAGTGAAATTATGCAGGTTGGAAGTATGTGGCATCAATCAATCAATCAATGACATTTATAAAGCGCACTACATACCCGTAGGGTCTCAAGGCGCTGGGGGAGGGGAGGGGGTGCCGCTACTGCTCGAACAGCCAGGTCTTCAGCTTCTTCCTGAAGGAGAGGTGGTCTTGGGTCAGGCGCAGGTCGGTCGGGAGGGAGTTCCAGGTCTTGGCGGCCAGGTAGGAGAAGGACCTTCCTCCTGTAGTCGCTCTTCGGATGCGGGGGACGGCAGCGAGGGCGTGGTTGGCTGATCGGAGATGGCGTTTGGGAGCGTAGAAGTTGATTCGGCTGTTGAGGTAGCTCGGGCCTTGGTCGTGTAGGGCTTTGTGTGCGTGGGTGAGGAGGCGGAAGGTGATTCTTTTGTTGACGGGGAGCCAGTGTAGGTCTCTCAGATGTCCGGAGATGTGGCTGGTTCGTGGGATGTCGAGGATGAGTCTGGCTGAGGCGTTCTGGATCCGCTGGAGTCTCTTCTGGAGCTTGGCGGTGGTACCGGCGTAGAGGGCGTTGCCGTAGTCCAGTCGGCTAGTGATGAGGGCCTGGGTGACGGTCTTCCTGGTCTCGGTGGGGATCCACCAGAAGATCTTCCGTAGCATGCGTAGGATGTTGAAGCACGCCGAGGAAACGTTGTTGACTTGCCTGGTCATGGAGAGGGATGAGTCCAGGATGAAGCCCAGGTTGCGTGCATGGTCTGTCGGTTTGGGTGCGGTGCCCAAGGCGGGAGGCCACCAGGAGTCGTCCCAGGCGGAGGGTGAGGAGCCCAGGATGAGGACCTCCGTCTTGTCCGAGTTCAGTTTCAGGCGGCTGGTCGTCATCCACTCGGCTACCTCTTTCATCCCTTCGTGCAGGTTGGCTCTGGCGGCGGCGGGGTCGTTGGTCAGGGAGAGGATCAGCTGGGTGTCGTCGGTGTAGGAGATTATGTTGAGGTTGTGTTGGCGTGCGATGGCCGCGAGGGGGCTCATGTAGACGTTGAAGAGGGTGGGGCTCAGAGAGGATCCTTGAGGGACGCCGCGGATGACTTCGGTGGCTTCTGACTTGTACGGTGGTAGGCGGACTCTCTGTGTTCTTCCGTCGAGGAAGGAGATGACCCATTCCAGCGCCTTGTCCTGGATTCCGACGTTGCTGAGGCGCTGTACTAGGGTGCGGTGGCAGACAGTGTTGAATGCCGCGGAGAGGTCTAGGAGGATGAGGGCCGCTGTTTCTCCGTTGTCCATCAGGGCTCGGATGTCATCGGTGGCGGCGATGAGGGCGGTCTCGGTGCTGTGATTGGCTCGGAAGCCGGACTGTGAGGGGTCGAGGGATCCATTCGACTCGAGGAAGGCGGCCATCTGCTTGTTGACGGTCTTCTCGATGACTTTGGCTGGAAACGGGAGGAGCGAGATGGGGCGGTAATTCTTGAGTTCGGTGGGGTCCGCTGTGGGTTTCTTGAGTAGAGCGCTGAGTTCGGCGTGCTTCCAGCTCTCAGGGAAGGTGGCGGTGTCGAAGGATGTGTTGATGATGTCTCGCAGGTGGGGTGCGATGACAGCGTCAGCCTTGTTGAAGACGTGGTGAGGGCAGGGGTCGGTCGGTGATCCGGAGTGGATGGAGTTCATCGTGCGGATGGTGTCTTCGGTGCTGATCGGGGTCCAGGCGTGGAGGGTGGTGGTGGGGGGTGGTTGTTCGGTCTTGGTGTGCGTTGGTTGGTTGTTGAAGCTGTTGTGTATGTTTGCGATCTTGTTGTGGAAGTATGAAGCGAGGGAGTTGCAGAGGTCTTGCGATGGGGTGATGTCGTTGTTTCCTGCGCTGGGGTTGGATAGCTCTTTCACGATGTTGAAGAGTTCCTTGCAGTTGTGTGCGTTGTTGTCCAGTCGGTCCTTGAATGCAGTTTTCTTGGCGGCGCGGATCAGCTGGTGGTGCTTCCGGGTGGCCAGCTTGAAGGTGGTCCTGTTGTCCGGTGTAGGTTCCCTTCTCCAGACTTTCTCGAGGGCTCGGCAGTTCTTCTTGGAGCTCTTGAGTTCGTCGGTGAACCACGGGGCTTCCTTGCTGCCGGGTCTGCTGGGCGGGGTCCTCAGTGGGGCGAGTTCGTCCGCGCAGTTGCTGATCCACTTCGTGAGGTTGTCGGCGGCCTGGCTGGGGTTCGCTGAGCTGGCAGGAGGGTGCTGGCTCAGGGAGGTGGCGAGCTGGTCTGCTGTGATCTTGTTCCAGCTTCTGCGGGCGGCCTGTTGCTGGTGGTGGTGGGTCGTCGTTCTCTTGAAGGTGAAGTGGACGCAGCTGTGGTCGTCCATTGAAGCTCTGTGGCGTGGCTGAAGTCGATGTCTGTGCTGGAAGAGAAGACTGCGTCGAGTGTGTGTCCGGCGAGGTGGGTGGGGGTGGACACCAGCTGCTTGAGTCCAAGATTGGCGAGGTTGTAGAGCAGGGTGCTGGTGTTGCGATCGTTGTTGTTCTCCAGGTGGAAGTTGATTGATAGAGAAAGAAAGAAGTATCAACCTTAAAAACAAAGTAATAAAATGAGGTAGACTGAGTTAGTGATGGTGGTAGGAAAGATGCAGAGGAAGGAAGGGAAGAACAAGTTACTTACCTTCGGTAACAATATATCTGTAAGAAACATTAGTTAGTTAGATTCCTTACCTTAGAATAACCCCCAGGCATCAGACTGGATCCGGAAAATTTTGCGTAGCAGTACTCTTGCACGTCGGTAGGCGTCATCTGCGGCTCCGCGTCCGTCGTCAATTCTTATACACAGCTTTTCCGTGCCAGAAACGCAGAGACATGATAAAAACTGACACTGGTGCCATGAAACTAGGGCCCTGAAAGGGATGACCTTAACCCTAGATATCGGTTCGTAGAACAGGGAGGATGGGTGGGGTGGTAAGGAATCTAACTAACTAATGTTTCTTACAGATATATCGTTACCAAAGGTAAGTAACTTGTTCATCTGAAAGAAACATGTTAGTTAGATTCCTTACCTTAGAATAGATACCCCATTAATACCAACCCCAGTGGTGGGTCTGCGAACCAAGATCACACCAGAAAGTCCCGGAGAACGGAACGGCCAAAGAAGCCATCTCTCCATACTTGGCTGTCCAGGCAGTAGTGTCTTGCAAACGTGTGCAGCGAGGCCCACGTAGCTGCCTGACAGATGTCCTGCAAGGGGACTCCCCAACCTAGGGAAGTAGTAGCCACCGTGGCCCGAGTGGAATGGGCCCTCAGCCCACCTGGAGGCTCCTTCCTCGCCAAAGACTAGCAAATCTTCATGCACAAGACGACCCACCGAGAGATGGTTCGTTTGTGTACCGCCCGACCCTCCTTAGCGCCCACGTAACCAACAAAGAGTTGGTCATCCACCCGGAACTGACGTGTGCGATCCAGATAATATGAGAGCACACGTTTTGGGTCCAGACGGAGCCTCTCTTCCTCTTTCGAGGGATGCGGAGGATCTTGTAGTCGGTGGCCAACATTGACAGCGGCCTGTAGTCAACTGTATCTGTACCCTCCCGCCCAGGTTTTAATAATGGAATAACAAGCGCCTCCCTCATTGATCCGGTGAAGAGACCTAACTCCTTCGCTTCTTTATAGACTTCCAATAAACACAGAGCCAGTAAGACCACATATTGGAGATAGAATTCTACAGGCAATCCATCCACGCCTGGAGTCTTATTGCGGGCCAAGTGTTTAATAGCGCATCTAATTTCCTCTAGCTTTATAACTTGGCCCAAGCATTTCGCCTGTTCTTCCTCCAACTGTGGAAGCAGCACTCCACCCAAGAAGGCGTCAATGTCTGATTCCCCGGCTACCAGCGAGCTGCCATATAGTGCCTCATAATATTTTAGCAACCTGTCTAAAATCTCACGCTGAGTAAAGACAGTTCCACCATCCTGATCTTTCAGTGCTAAGATGGAAGAACCCCGTTTCATGGGGACAGCCAGCCACGCTAATAGCTTCCCTGATTTGTCCCCCTCTGCATGCTCTTTCGTAACATATGTTTTGTAATCAAAGCATCGTAGTCTCTCAACCTCCCCCGCCACCGCCACCGCTACCCTAGCTGCCACTACTTCTGCTTGCTCTTTAGGATGCTCAGGTCGAGCCAACTCGGCCAACTTCAGTCAGCTCTGTCCACGTCTTGCAGTAGGACCTTCCTCACTCCCACATGTTTACTTATACAAACCCCCCGTATTACCACCTTAAAAGCGTCCCATTCCATTGCTCTCGTAGATGCAGTACCTGCATTCTCATTAAAGTAATGCGTTATTCCCTCTCCTACCTCCTTCTGGAAAACTTGATCATCTAGCATTTCAGGACTGAGCCTCCAAGAGGGTACATCAGATTTTACTATCATCCAGTGCATATTAAACATAAACGGGTTATGATCAGATAGTGTCCTAGTGAGATATTCAGTGTGTACTATGGAGGGTACTGTCTGCGTGGAACATAAAACTGCATCCAATCAGATATGTAAATCGTGCAATGCTGAAAAATAGGAGTAATCTCGGTCTCGCGGGTGCTGTGTTCTCCATACATCCACCAATCCCCACTGAGTCTGCCAGTTCCGCCTACATTTGGCCAATCTATGGGTGGGAGAGTCTGTCAGAGGGTAGTGCGATCTGTCCTGTACAACATCCGCTATGTAGTTAAAGTCACCTCCCACCACTACCGGTCCTGTAAAGTAATGTGCCAATGTACTTGAAAAGCATTCTAAAAAGCGTGCCTGGTCGATGTTTGGTGCATATATACTACAGAGCGCTATGTCCTTTCCCCGCAGCCTCCCCTCCACTGCAGCGAATCTCCCCTCTGGATCAATAGTCTGTTTCGTTACCTGGAAAGGCACCCCAGCTCTTACCCATATTAATGCTCGCCGTGGAAACGCCGAATATGTGGTGCTAAATACCTGTCCCCTCCACCTTCGCTGCAGCGCTAAACCCTCTCCCTAAGTAAGATGAGTTTCTTGGAGCAGTGCTATATGTATACCTCTCCTGATCAAACACGCATGAATCTTATGTTGCCTCGTCGTTGTATGCAGCCCCCTTACATTCCAGGTAATACAGCGCAAATCAGGTATTCCTCCCATCACAAGACAGTAGTATCCACTTTCCCCTTTGTACTTTTGTAAACACACCGGTTACCCCCTTTCCCCATCCGTGTCCTCAACTCCCTCCCCCCCCAAGAACAGGACCTAGAACAACATTGCTAGTTCCCATTCAAACCATATCAACAAACAACACAAAGTTAAGTCCACCAGCAGTCACTGAAGGCAAGCCTTATGGGCAATAGGGGTGCTCGGCGCCAATAGGTGGCTTCGTATATTCCAGATCTATTGCCGCTTCGAAACCCCAGATGGATCTAGCTTCCACCCTCCCCCACTTACACAGTCCCTGTCGTTCAAGGTTACTTTACCAACAGTCAGGCCCACCATTGCAGAACAGCTCCCGGAGGTCCCCCTCCATACCACTCCAGGTGCCAGCCCGCTATCTCCGTTATAATGTTCACTAATCCCTACCCAGGCCCCACCAAGTGTACATCTCCCTCCCATACCACAAACCTTCTCTCATCCAATAGTCCATTTGCTGTTGCCGGTGTGACCAGTGGTAAGCGTATACTATCTGTCTCTGACGATTCAGCTTCCGAATGTTCCTTATCTTTTTCGGACTCTGTACCCTCCGGCGTCTGCGCCTTCTGTGTCCTCGCCAAGGCCAACACCGCCGCTAGTGCTCCTTTCCGCTCTGTTTCAGTCTGTGATGTCGACGGCCTCCTCAAACCCCACCTCCGGTGCCTAATCCGCTGGGATTTTTTTCAGATCTGCAGCTCATGCGCAGATTCCTGGATTCGTCTACCTGGCCCATCCTTGCCAGTTCTGTAGGATTCCAGCCATGTCCATGCTTCCTCAGGGGTTTCATGGAAGTAAGTTTTACCGTCCAAGATCATTCTCAATTTGGCCGGAAACAGCAGGGAGTACTGGAGGCCTTTCATTCTTAATTTCTTTTTAACTGACTGTAAGGACGCGTGGCGCCATTGAATCTCGAAGGTGTAATCCGAAAACAGTGTAACCTTGCTATTCCCTACATGGAATGGTCCATCAGTACATGCCTTTTGGAGTAATAAGTCCCTGTCTCTAAAGTGTAACAGGCGCGCCACCACCGGTCTGGGAGGGCGCCCCTGCTGCGTTGGCTTCGCTGGCACTCTGTGAGCTCGCTCTTATGTATAAAAGGACGATAGGCCCTCCGGAGCCACCACCAATTTCAGCCAGTTCTCCAGGTAGCTCACCATGTCTGAACCTTCCGCTTTTTCAGGCAGACCCACTACTCGAATGTTTTTGCGCCAATTTCTACTTTCGGCATCCTTGGCGTGCTTCTCCAGGGCCAGAATCCAATCTAAGGCATTCGTTACTGTCGCGTTCAGCGTAGTTTGTGCCGGGACCACATCTTGGATTATACCCTCTACTTGTTTCACCCTATCTGCTAATTTGGAGTGGTCCGCCCGCAGGAGGCCAAGACCAGTCGCCACCTGTGCAATGTCCTGTTGTAGGGCCGTACAAGAGTCTGCGATGGCTGCCAGGATTTTGTCGAATTGTTGTTGCATACCAGGATCTTGGGGCGGCCCCTGTGTTTCCAGCTCCCCTTGATTGGTAGTCTCAGTGTCCGAGAGCTGCTGCGCTCCATCTTTCTTTCCTCTCGGTTTTCCCATGGCCAGGCCCTACAATTCTTGTCTAGGCGATATTTGGTGCTTGAACACGCTACAGTCTCCTAAGTAGATCCAGGCTTCATAGGTCTTCAATGTAGTACTTTGGGTAGCACCTACTAATTAGTCTCTCACCACTTCGTTGCTGCGACCCTTCTAGAGTCCCAGAGTCCCAGGGCACCGTTGGGCAGCGACTGGACCAGTGTTGGGGTTCCGAGCAGGAGGATTCGATCCCCTCTGTGCGGTCCAACACGCACTTGCCCCTAACCGCCGCTGCTCCCCCTGCCTGTTTCAGGAGTATTAGTCCATACTATGCCGCAGGAGACCAATGGAGAAAGCACTACCGATCCCAGTCCCGATCAGGGTCTGTTCCCGCCACTGCTGCGATCTTGATCCAGTGGCTGGTTATCCCCCGGGCTGTCAGCAGCGCAGTTCTCAATGGTGCCCTGACTATTCTAGCTGTGCGTTATGGTTCTGTTCTCCTTCATTTCTGGCGAACCCCTCCTGCCCGATCAACATTCCCCTGTTTCCGTTCCCTGACCTTGTCCCGCAGTGTCTCACTGCTCCTTCAGGGTCGCATGAACAGCGCCCCAGGGCCTCACTTTCACTGCCCTAGGTTCCCCCGCTCCAGCTGCCGGGTGCCTTTGCTGTCTGGGCCTCCGACCAGGTATTTACCAATGCCCCTGAATGTCCGTCTCTGCATGTGCCCCAGTCGCAGGCCGATCCCAGCCCCAAGCAGGGCCCGCCTTCGCCGCCATTGTGGTCCCGAGTCCAGGATCTGGCTGCCCCTTTTCTTGCCGGCACCTCAGCCCACAGCGATGCACTAGATAGTCAGGGAGTGCTCTATGAGCCCATCCTCCCGCAGTGCCTGTGTCCGAACCCGCCTGGGAGGCAATCCGCTCTTCCTCCTCCCGCCCGAGTGTTTGAGACGCCTCTCTGCTCCTTCAGGGACGTCCCATAAGCATTCCAGGGCCCTAGGTTCTCTCCCCCAGGCTCATTTATATCAGCTTTTGGGTATCCCTGTAGTCCGGGTTCGCGCCAGACATCAGCCAGTGTCTTTCTGTGGCCCCCTCCGTCCGTGCCCCAGCTCGCAGTCCGCAGCAGCCCCAAAGCCACGTACCTGCCTCCGCGGTCGAAGCTCTAGGCTCCGCTGCTCCCCACTCACCAGTGCAGGGCCAAGCTCAACTCTCGTCCAGGTGCCTCTCGGCTGGCAGTCTTCACCAGAGCTTCAGTTTTTCACTGGGCCTAGCTTCATGAGGCCGAAGCTCCCGCTCTCGTAGCCGCCTTGGTCCTGCCTCCTAGTAGTCTCTCACCCAGCGTTCAGGCGTCGAGCGATGCCATCCGCATTCCTCCAGGGCGTAGCCCCCTTGCAGCTCACGGGGTCACCTCGCAGTTCCAGACACCAGTCCGCTGTTCGTTCGGTCTTTCACACGGCTGGTCCGCAGCGCCCCACGGCTCAGTCCCGGTATCTTCACTGGTATGCAGCCGCCATTTTAGTTATTCCTGCGGCAGCCGTCGCGGTTTGGGGAACCACCAGAGATTCCCGGCTCCCGCTCTCTTCAGTCTCGGAGCTACTCCTGTGGTGTTCCCCCCCAGTTTTCCGACCCCTCAGCGTCGCTAGGTGGCTGAAAGCATCTGTTTTACAGCATTATTTAGGGTTTTTTAGCGGAGCTCAGTGCTCACGCTGCCTCTCTCATCGGCTGCTAAGCCACGCCACCCCCAGAGGGTGGTCCCATGTCACACCTGTTGCGTCACAGGGCTGACACTACATTCCTCCCCACACAAATTGCATGCATATCAACAGTATACCAACTGTTACCAAACCTGGCCACGACCTCTCTACTGCCTGTCATAACATACCTACAGACAAGGAAGATATATATTATTTCAAAATGTTTTTATTGCATCAAAAGCATTACAAATGCGACAAATTGCAGAAGTTTCTTCCACCCAGGTATACAAATCATTCAGCAGAGCTACATTTTACCCCTAAGTCAAAACGGATGAAGTTTAATATATGACACAGTGTCATCATGACTAGTCGCAAACCCGGTAATGTAAGCTTATAACCATCTACCAACCCATAAGAGTAACATGAAAAGGAAACTTACTGATGCCTAAGAGAAAAAAGGAAAACAGAAAGGAAAAAAAAGAATAAATCGAACTCATGGTGCAAATGAAAAGAGAAGAGAAATAGGTGTGAGGGTTAGGGAGACGAGGTCTACACCCCGATGTTCAGCGCAGCAGACCTAGTGCTCTGCAGTGGTGGGTTTTTAGATTAGGAATAGATGGGAGAGCCCTAAGCCTTGGATTGCAAGCTGTCAATGGGAGCCCCTCTGACAGGTAGCGGACCAGTGGAGACCAGATGTAATCAAAACCTTTCCAGGTGTCCTCAACAATATCAGTCATACGCTCCAGAGCCAAAGCCTGCCACAGTCGTGCATGCCACTGGGTCAGGGATGGGGCCTCCGGCTTTTTCCTAGCCGCAGATACTGCCATTTTCACGCCCCCCAAGCAGAGCCATAGAACGGATTTGTCACTCTGTGTCTGTCTTCTCACGAGTGGGTCCCGAACCCCCAGCAAAACATGTCTATAGAGTCGGGAACGGGGTAGCCCAAGATGAGTTTTATTTGAGACAGGATCTCCTTCCAAAAAGGCTTGATGACAGGACAGTCCCCCCAAATGTGTCTGAAATCACCTAAGAGCCCACTCCCCCTCCAACACCTATCAGAGGTTCCCGGAAAAATCGTATGGAGCTTCTGAGGGTACAGGTACCAGTCGTACATAATTTTGTAGTGCGCCTCCCTGAGATACATTGGACGATTGAATTTCGCTATATCCCTACCCAAGTGTTCCCACTGCTTGTCTACCATAGGAGCATCCAACAAATTATTCAAAAAAATATTTGCAGCGCGACGTAGGTTTGTGGCTCTGCGCCTGGATATGAGCCATCAAGAAGGATATACACCCTCTATAAGAGGCCCCCGATTGCGCCAACTTCTCAATGGGGAGCAACTCGATGGTACCGGTCGGTTGCACCAGGGGTTGCTGCACCCAATGTTTCAGCTGCAAGTAGTGGTATTCTTCCTTATTAGTTAGCGCATATTGCGCTTTGTATTCCTGGAACGTGAGCAGTTCTCCCCTATTAAACAGGTGGGAGATCATGAGGCAACCTCCCTCCCGCCACGTGTCAAAGGGGCCGTCCTGTAAAGCAGGGGGTAACGCAGCATTAAAGTGTATAGTCGTGTGAGGTGATGAAAAGGTTGTAGGTTGAAGTTTGGAGGTGAGGGTGTCCCATACTTTGAGTGTAGTGGAAGTAGGAGAGCTAATATAATCATGAGTGGCATATCTTTTTTAGGTTTCCAGAGGAGATCCCAAATAGTGCGCCCAGTTATCTGTCTGTCTATATGAAGCCAATGCTTCCCCTATTCCCTCAATGACCACTCTGAAATCACTCGCAATTGCGCTGCTCTGTAGTAGGATTGAAAGTCTGGTAGCGCCAGGCCGCCCTCCTTGCATGGTCTAATGAGCAATTTATACGGAAGTCTAGCCCTTTTCCCCAGCCAGATAAATCTAAATAGCATATTTCGCAATTCCTGAAAAAATCCTCTAACGACTGAAATAGGAAGCCCTGGAAGAGATAAAGTAGACGGGGAACAATCATCTTAATGGCATGAATCCTGCCTAGCCAGGTGACGTAAGCTGTGCTTCATTTTCCCAGATCGCTCTTTCTTTTTTTTTGGTTATAATTTTTATTTTATTGAGAAAAGAACTTACTCACAAGGCAATAAAACATTACATTCGACATGTGTTCAGGAAGGAAGAAGACCGCAGTACAATTTAACACAGGCTTCATTGACATAAGTGGGGGGGGGAGGGCAGTGAGGAAACAATAGCAGTGATCATAACGGTTACACAATACTTGGATGTCGGATCAGGGGGAGAGGGGAACCTCTGGGGTCTCCACGAATGGAGGCGTGCATATGTTCCCACGGTAGGAGTTCCACTGGCTCCAAATTTTGTTCCATTTCTTGGGTCTACCTTGTGCCACATACACCGTCTTCTCTCTAAACATACACCAGTCCATGTTATCCTTCCAGGCCAAGACCGTGGGCGGCCGCTGGGAGCCCCACAGCTGCGCAATGTCTCTATTAGCAATCATATTCCCAAGGGTCGCCCACTGAGTCTGTGCCACGTCATAGTCATTCGTTTCCCAGACATTCAACAGGCAACGCCTTGCTTCGGGCAGCAATGCCACCCCCGTGACTCTTTCCATCACAGCATGCACACGATTCCAGAACACCACCACTCCCGGGCACTCCCAAATTATATGGAGGAAGGTACCAACCAATCCACAACCACGCTTACATAACCCATCTACTGAATAACCCATGTGTATCAAGCGCGGGCCGGTGACATATATACGGTGTAGGATTTTTTTTTTTGTCCTCATATATGGCACCAGAATTCGTATGCTCTAGATGGGTCTCGCTGTTGCCTCTTATATTGACATTTTCGAGTCCGCCCTGGAGACAGTATCATAGCAGACAGGGATGTCCCAGAGGTAGGTTGTTTTCCCTATCCTACTCCCCCTAGCCAATGTTGGAAAGCCTTAAGCCAGGGGGAGGACAGGGCCGGCACAACCTCTGGCATAATCATCGGACCGTTTACTTGTTTAACCAGACCACCAGTTTAGACCAGACATTCTCAGTATTCTCGTTACGTCCAACCATATCCATCTTGCATACTTCCATGATGTATTTTAAACATAATGCAAATCTGGGGGGAACTGTTGACTTCCACTCCATGCAAATTTGTCTCCTAGCAATGACTACTACATAGAAAATAAACTGAGTATCAAAACTATTAATGTTCTAGTCTTTCAGTAAACCGAAAAAAAAAAGTCTAGGTGAACATATAATAGTTGTTGACAATACCTCACCTACGAAATCACCTATCACTCTCCAATAGTCCTGAATTGCTGGACAGTCCAAAAAAATAGGGATATCGTCAGCTGCATTGTGATTACATCGGGGACAGTAATAGTTCTTTTGCGTTATCTTATGCAATTTGGCCGGGGTCCAATATACTCTGTAAACTGTGAATAGATGAATAGATGATTACGTCTTAAATTGGCTGGTTTAATTAACCTCTGGGAAAGGGAAAAGGAATCTGACCATATTTTGCTAAGTTCTTCGGGAAGTTCTCCCCACTTTTGTAGTCCAGCTATTTTCAAGGGTTGTGAAAGCTGATCTTGAAGACATAAGGGCGTACCCGGGGAATCCCAGATTGGAGTGTGTGTATGATAGTAAGGAATATTAAAAACCTTCCGAATAAACCCCCAGTTTTTAAGTGCAGTCTGAAGTATCTTAAGGCGAATTTTTTAAAAAAAATTCTGGTCTCCGAACTTGAATAAAAAGTAATCGTGGTCATAAGGTAAATCGTTTAATAATGCCTGAAACAAGCGGCCCTGTGATGATGCGTCTAACGTGTTCGCAAGTAGCCTAAAGTTTTTAAAGTGAAATGCATGACAGTATGATAGTAGGTCTGGAAGGGCTAAACCTCCAATTTTTAAACCCCTTCTCAATTTTTTCCATGCTATTCTAGATGACTCACAAGCCCATATGAATGATCCAATCTTACCCTGGAGAGTATTGATATCTTTTGAAGAAAATGATAAAGGGATGCAATTATATAGAAAGGTCAATTTGGGGAGAATAGTTATTTTAATAAGGTTAACACGGCCATAGATATTTAGAGACAAGTTCCCCCATCTTGTTAGAGTTTTATTAATGTCTTTGACCACAGTCTGCCAACTAAATGATGGTATGTTCTTTAACGCTTGAGTTAAATGAATTCCCAAGTATCGCATTTTGTGTTTTACGCCTTGTATGTGTATGTTGTTATTCCAGCCCATTATCTCCGTTTTCTCCTGTTAATCTGATAGCCTGACAATTTTCCGAATTCTTCTGATAGAGAAAATAGCCTGGGTATTGCCACTGAGTGATTAGAGGTATACAAGAGGAGGTCATCTGCATACAGAGCAGTGTTTAATTACATATTACCAAGCTTAAAAGGTTGAATTATATTGTCGTCTCTGATTCCGCAAACAAAAGGCCCCATGTAAACATCAAACAAAAGAGGGGATAAAGGGCAACCCTGTCTAGTACCTCGGGATACGTCAAACCAATCAGATAGTATTCCGTTAACTAAAACTTTTGCCTTTGGGTTATGATATAATGATTTGATCGCCTTAATGAAAATTAGGGGGAACCCAAATGCCGACATTGTAGCCCATAAATACTTCCAGTTGACCTGATCAAAGGCCTTAGCCGCATCTATCGCAACCAAGGCCAACGGGAGGTTTTTATCGTTGGCATAATCTATGGCCCCTATCACTTGGAATGTTAATTCATTTAGCTGTCTCCCTGGAATAAAACCTCTTTGATCAGGATGGATTATAGATTTTATAATCTTCGATAATCTGGTAGCTAGGATTCCGGAATAGATCTTCATATCTGTATTTAACAGTGAAATTGGTCTGTACGACTCTATTCTCTTTGGATCTTTATTAGGTTTTACTATGAGCGTTATAGTGGCTTCAGCCCAAGAATGGGGAACAGAGTAGCCTTGAATTAATAAGAGGTTAAAAAGTGCCCTGAGTGTAGATAATAACTGATCTTTACTGTCCATATGGATCTCTATGGGCAGCCCATCTGAACCTGCAGCTTTTCCCCGTTTCATTCTCTTCAATTGGTTTAGTATTTCCCCCTCTGTTATCTCACTTTCCAGGTATGTCTTATCCAGTTCGGACATTTGAGGTAAATTTTTTGATAGCAACCAAGTTTCTATATCATCCCCATTGGGGTCTTTATCTTCCGTGTAGAGGCTTCTCATAAAGGACCTCGCTTCCTCTCTAATCTCAGCATCTGCCTCTATCAAGTCTCCTGTATGTCTTCGTAATAGGGCTTTAATACTGTTCCTCGTTCTCTCTTCTCTAGATTTCCAAGCTAAAAGGGCTCCACATTTTTCTCCGTATTCGAAATTCTTTAATTTACTGGTCTCCCACTTTTCTTTAAGAATTTTCTCATCCAAGACTTTAAGCTGAAGTTGTAATTCAGTGAGTTCCTTCTCTATCAAGTGAACTCTCCTGGAGTTAGTTAAAATTGCGTTTTGTAACTCAAGATCTTTTCTTGTTATTGCCGCCAGGTCTACCCTTCTTTTTGCTTTCATACTCTTTCTCTTATAAGTCATTAAAGAGCCTAAGACTCCTCTCAGAAAGGCTTTATATGCCTCCCATACTACCTGGGGGGTAGAGGTACCTGAGTTTATAGTGAAAAATTCTGCAGTTTTATCTTTAACTTCTATTTTTACTTGATTATCTAATAAAAGTGATCTCTCCAGGGTCCATCTTGTTTTTAAAGGAGTTAAGTTCAATACAATTACCATTTCCAGTACTGCATGATCTGACATCCCTGTCGGTGTAAAGGAAAGGAAATTGATGTCTGTGAGGAAATTCTGATCAACTAAAAAGTGGTCAATCCTAGAATAATTCTTATATTTCTTGCTGTAAAAAGTAAACCCTAGTGAGGTTCTGTATTTTTTTCTCCATACATCTAAAAGACTGAAGTCCTTCATTATAGCGTCTAGGATAGCGAGTGATTTTGAGGGAGCGTGATATTTAGCTTTAGAGGTTCTATCTAGCTTTTGGTCAAAGACCAGATTAAAGTCGCCTCCCAAGATTACTGGGCCGGTTGACCCAAATAATGCTATCTCTAGCTTAGATAGTGGGCCCTGGTTATCATCATTCGGACCATAGTATGCAGCCAGTGTGTACGGAATGTTTTGAATATATACTACTGCTACTAACCATCTTCCTGATTGGTCTGTCTCGTATTTTTTCAGACTTATCCCTCTATTTGCTCGAATTATGATGGAGACTCCCCTTGTAGTGCCAGATTGCCTGGAACAAATTATTTCCTGGACCCACCTTAAATTCTTAAAGAGAGAACTACAGATATCTGCCTCTAAATGGGTTTCTTGTAACATTACAAGATGTGCATCTGAGTTTTTTAGGAATTCACAAATCCTATTCTGTTTCTTTTTTCCCCCAAGCCATTAATATTCCATGACAGGACTTTAAGCCTATATGGATTACTCATAAGCCTACTATCCTCTCGTATCCATCCATAGCTATGTACAAAATATGTTCATCTATATATGAGGATTTTTTTTATTTTTTATCATTTTCCCTTTGCTCCCTCCACCCAGTGAACCCCCTCCCCCCTGAGGAACCCCCCCAACATACCAGACGATGGCTTTGCCTTTCGGGGCACCTGGGTGAATCCCCTGACTAAATCAAGTATATTATAGCGAGTGAAAAGTAAATCATTAAATAAGTCGTATTCCCTATACTGTTATTTAGTGTTCCCGTGCTTCAATTTACTCTTTTATTTGATCCCTGAGATATTTATATATATATATTTTTTTATTATTATTTTTAGGAGTAGTAACAAAATCTGCACTTTATTGATCTTCCTGATCATTTTTCATTCGGCCTAAAAGATTATCGACCTCTTCTGGCTGTGAAAAACTATAGGTCTTATTCTTCCACATAATCCTGAGCAAGGCAGGAAACCTCATCTGCACGTGCGCACCCAATGACCTCAAGTCTGGCATTCTGGTGCCCAGCTCCCATTGTCTCTGTGCAGTTCTTGCACCTATGTCAGACCTGATAAGATAAGGACTGGACCGATAACGAAGATCTGTTTTCGACAGGCATCTCCCCAGAATGAGCTCCTTGACGCTAAATGTTTGAAAATGTACTAATATTTTCCTAGGTGCTTTCCTGTCTGTGCGTCTCTTATAAGGGTCTCTATGCACTCTTTGAATTTCGGCTTCCAGGTCTATGTCTGGGCGATCTTTTAATACGCCTTCTCTCAGGAGTTTACAAACAAATCCCTTTATGTCCTCCAACTCTTCCCCCTCTGGTATTTTCAGAATCCTTAAGTTGTTCCTTCGTGCCTGGATCTCCAATCTCTCAACGTCCATAGCCAGTGTTCTATTTTGGGCCTTCAAAGTATCTATATCTTTTAAGTTTCCATGTACGGTTTTGTTTAGTACAGCTACTTCTGTTTCCAGATTTCCTGTGCGAAAAGTAACATCATCTAACTTAGATTCCAAAAGATCGAATCTGTCATGTATTGTTTTTTGATTAGTCTCTGATATCTCAAATTTTGACATCATATCACTTCTCAATGATCAAAAGAGATCCCCCAAGCGATCATTCTCTTGCTCACACGATTCTTCGGAGCCTCTCCTAGTTCTAGTAAGAGCTGGAGCTGAGTCTGATTGATTGTCCTTATTAAGATCCTGCCTCCTGGTTCCCTCACCAGCCCCCTTAGAGCTACTTTGTACAGGTTTAGCTGTTACCGGATACTCTTAGGTCTGGTGTCCTGCTTTCCTTGCGTTTTGTCACCAGAAGGTGCTTTATTTAAATTAGCAGGAGTAGATGGTGCAGGGGGTATACCTGGATTTTTAAACTCAGGAGGATTCGACTGAGCCTGTTGCTGCTCTAAACCAGCCGGTTTCAAGGTCTCAGCACCCCCCTCCTCCTCACATATCACTCCCCCATTCAAGGGGACCAATGACCCAGCATTTTCCATGTTGCCCAAGTTCTCCAAGGGCCCAAAACGATTTTTTAGAGATATAGTGCTAGTACTATCCTCCATTCGCGTGGAGGAACTCCTAGCCTGATCTAAAACTTTAAAGTAGGATTTGAGTGAAGGGGTGCTCTTCACCACCTGGTTTTCAAGGGTTACTCCCTTAGATTTTTTTTACTAAGGTAGTTTTTTTGTTTTTTCTTTTACATGGGGTTAATGGCATAGGTCTTTCCCTCTCTTCAAATTCCAAGGCACCCCTCTCTTTTTGCTCTACCCTGGATCTCAGCTGATATCTGTTCCTTCTTATTGGAGGGGTGTTCCTTCTTCTCGCTGTACTCGGGGTTATATCTACAATGGCAGGCTCGACTGCAGCGTTTAAAACAGTTATTATTGGCTTTTTTGCTGACTCAACAGGTTTCAATAAAGCCGGCTCCTGCACTGATAGTATGTTCAAATGTGCGAGGTTATTTTTAACAACTGGAGCCTCAGTCTGTGTTTGATCCATACAACCCTGCCTCCCAGAAGAAAACACGTAATTTGCTGTTTGATCCCCCTTCTCACCACACCTTACCGCAAGTGAATAGAGCTTCTTCCCAGTCTCCGTCTTGCAGGGTTGTTTATAGACATTAAACACCGGACCTCTTAGTTTGATGTGAAATAGAACGGAGCGGAATCTGCTCCACAGACACCACCGGCGTTCTTCCAGCGTGAGTGATAACGTAGGTGGGCGCAGGTCCTAGCGCCGACCTCTTCTTTGCGTGTCTGAGCCAGCCGTCGCCTCAATGCAGGGGACATACGGCTTCAAAATCTCTTCTCGCGCAGAACTCGTTCTCTCTCCATTTAGTCTTCAGGGATCCCTAGGTGCGTCCACGACCGGCTCTCAGCCCGCCACCATGTTCCTCGTGGGCGTGGCCTCGTCGTTTCCCCCTGCTGCTGTGGTTCGATGAATCAAACACCTCGGTGTAGGATTTTGAGTTGATTGAGTCGGAGACGGCCTGGAATCGCGAGGATAGCGCCGATGGCAAATCCTCGTCATCCAATTTCAAACCATCGCTAGTCCAGACCTCTCGAAGCCGCACCAAGAGATCCGCTCAATTATTAATCAATTTCTTATATATCAAAGAAATGGTGCTGTCGGGCACGTGGCCGTCAAGCACCCGATCTTCTAGTGGGGAGGATTCAGGAATATCCATGCCCTCAGGAAAAACCGAACTCAGCGCATGGGTAATCTGGACATAACGGAAGTATTCTCTATCACTCAGCTCATACTCTACCTTCAGTGCCTCAAAGGTCTTGATTTTACCCTTGACCCATAGGTTACTCAACTGCTAATGCCAATCATATCCCATTTTTCAAATCCTTTAGTCTTCCATAGGGAACCCAGTCTTTCGGACGTATAAAGCGGAGTCGCACGGGTCAGGCGATCCCCCCACCCCGTTGCCGCACTCGCATCATACTACGCTCGTACTGCTATCTTGGTAGGTCCCGAGAGTTCCCTACCCACTGCTTTGGAATAAAGGGCCCTGTTGTAATCCCCACCAGGTAACAGGTATTTATCCATCTCGAATGCAAGATTAGAGGCAGGTCCATACATTCCATGATTAATCGCTCCCAACTGAGCAGCCCAGTAATATCGCCTGATATCCGGAAGTGCCATACCTCCATCGTACCAAGGAAGCGTAAGCTTGGAGAGGGCAATACACGAGCGTCCATTCCAAATCAATCGCCTCTGCAAACTCTCCACCTCACAAAAATAACTCGCCGGAATAACATCGAAAGTATTCTGGAGCGCGTATAAAAATTGCGGTAAGGACATCATTTTAAAGAGGGCCACGCGCCCAATCGGTAAAAGCGGCAATCTGAGCCAGCCCGCAACGTCCGTTTTAAGCTCTGGAGGGAGGGGGAGCAGGTTACGATCATAACGAGCCACAGGATCTAGGGTTATAAAAATCCCCAGGTACTTAAATCCCGATTGCGACACCTGAATGGGACAACGACGTGGCAGAGGGGGAGCACCACCCGACAGTACATAGACACAGGACTTGGTCCAGTTGATCACAAGACCGGAGTTCTTGCCGAACGATGTGAGCACATCAAACAATACATTCAACGACTTACGAGGGGACGTAAGATGCAATAGAATGTCATCAGCGTAGAGCGATATGCGATCCTCAAACTCCGGGGTCCACTGAATACCTTTCATAGAGGGTTCCCAACGCAGCCAGGCAGCCAAGGGCTCCAGGGCAAGGGCAAACAGAAGAGGGGAAAGAGGACAGCCCTGTCGCGTACCCCTCCCGAGAACAAGAGGCTTAGAGACTCGACCATTCACCACCACTTGTGCCAACGGCTCCTCATACAAAAGTTTCACCCAGCTAATGAAACCCGGACCAAAACCAAATTTTGCAAGAGCGGCCCAGAGGTATGGCCACTCCACCCTATCGAAAGCCATTGTTGCATCCAGAGAAACCAAAATGGCCGGCTCACGCAGCGACGCAGCCCTTGCGAGAACACCATTCAAGTGCCTCAGGTTAAGGGCTGTATTGCGATGTGGAATGAAACCTGACTGGTCCGGATGAATCAAGTTACTAATTACTTTTATCAAGCGGTTAGCCAACCACTTTGCGAGAATCTTTGGTTCGGCGTTTAAGAGCGAAATGGGCCTATACAACGCACATCGATCTCGTGGTTTCCCCTCCTTGTGGATCACTACGATGGTAGCAAGACGCTGATCACGAGGAAGGGAGCCAACGTCTTGCGACTCTAAGAGCATATCACGGAGATAGGGCGCCATTTTGTCAGGACGCAGCTTGTAGAGCTCGATGGGCAGGCCGTTAGGACCCATGGCCTTGCCCGAGCGCACAGAGCGAATAGCGAGGGCTATCTCGTCAGCTGAGAATGCCGCATCCATTAAGTCTCTATCCGAGTCCCACAGGCTAGGCAATGCAATGTCACTCAACAACAGAAGGGAGTCTTTCTCCCGTCTATCAGAGGATGGAGAGTACACCTTACGAAATTTTTCAGCGAAACACTCAACAATCTCAGCCGGATCAGTCACACACACTCCATCAACTTTCTCAATCACAGGAACCACACGACTTGCCCTCTCCCTTTTATCCAGCCAAGCAATCAGTTTCCCAGCCTTATCACCCAAATCACACAGCCTGCCCTGTTGCTCTCTACTCATGACTTTTGCGACATCCGTCACCAGGGCCCTATAGTCCAGTTGTTTGAGGCTGAGGGCATGAAGTTTGTTGCGAGTCGCACCCAATTCTAGGTTCCTTTTTAGCTCAGTTATTTCAGCCTCTAAGCGGACCACCTCCTCATTCTTACGTTTTTTAGCACCAGCAATTAACAATAATGCCTGTCCTCGGATGACCGTCTCAAAATGCCTCCCACAGTGACACCGAGGAGGACACGGACCCCTCGTTCTCAGCAAAATATTGATCAAGGGACTTAATCAAAGCAGCTCGAGTGTTGGGGTCACGGAGGTACCAGGGATTGATCGGGGCAACTCGCCCCCCAACACTCATAGTAGTGCCGATCTGAAGCCACAATGGGGAGTGATCTGATATACCCCGAGCCAGATGTCTAATTTCCCTAACAGTGGAGGCCTGCGCCGACGGCACCAAGATATAGTCAAGTCTGGAGAGACTGCCGTGGGCCCCAGAGTGATAGGTGTATTGTGTCTGTCCCAGATGCATCAACCTCCAACAGTCTATCAAGCCCAGAGTCTCCAGAAACCCACTTAACCAGGAGTGTGACCTGGTGAGGTCTCTGGGGGGGTAGCGATCTACTCTACCGGAGACAACTGAATTAAAATCTCCACCCATCACCAGAATACCATCTGGGAGCCCGAGTATCATACTCCCGAGATCCGCAAAAGTCGAGGTCTGTAGACCAGGCGGGACATATACGGAAACCAGCGAAACAGTCCTCCCCTCCAACCTCCCTGTGATTGCAGCGTAGCGCCCTCTGTCATCCAGGGTCACGTTGTCTATTTCCAAAGGGAGGGAGTTCTTGACAAGGATGCCCACGCCCCTAGAGCCAGTAGTGAACCCAGAGTGTACAGCCAGACGATATCCTCGCCGGTTCATGACATGGCAAGTGTTTCCGATCAAGTGCGTCTCCTGCAACAATACAACATCAGGGGAGAGGCGCCTCAACAGTTGCAACACAACACCCCGCTTAATCCTATCCCCCAACCCATTGACATTCCTACACAGCAGTTTCAACCCACTACCCCCCATCCCAGCAGCAAATGCGGAATCCACCCCATGGCGAACACAGTGCCCAGACAGAAGAATCGACGTTGCCTTGAGAAGAAATAGAACTCCAAACACCCCCTACCGCCCCCAACATGATCCCAATACAACACCCCCCACCCTGCACCCCTGCGTTAAACTCAAAAACATCCCCAACTTGCAGTGTGTCTGTCGCCCTAACATTAACTAGTCTACGCAAAGAAAGCCAGGGGAGGAAAGAGTACCACTCCCCCCGCCACCCTCGGGTATGCAGCCATAAGTAGCATAAGTATGAAAGATATCAGACCAAGCTTCATGGTATATTAACTGTTCGGAAGTCAGGAACCACATTGTCATTCTTGCTCCGGCGCGTCACCCTCTGCTCCATGAGTGTTCCGTCTGATAGCTCCGCTTTGGCAAAGTGTCCAACCAGTCACTCACGTTCTCAGGGCGGTCAAAGAAAAACGTCCGTTCCTCATATTCGACACGGAGCCTGGTTGGAAACAGCATCGCATATTTCAGGCCCATGTCTCTCAAGCGTCGCTTCACCCCCTGAAACCCCATCCTCTGTCTCTGAACGAACTGGGTAAAGTCCGGGTAGAAGCTCACTGTTGAGTTTTCGAACTTCACTGGGCCACCCACCCGCGATGCCTGCAGGATAGCGTCTCTGTCTCTGAAGTTGAAAATCCTGGCAATATTCGGCCTCGGAGGGGCACCCGGCTTCGGTTTTCCCTCCGGTACCCGGTGCGCGCGTTCCACGGCAAAGAATTTACTTAGGCCTCTGGGGGCGAGAAGATTTAAAATGAGGTCCTCCACAAGCAGATTTGCAGCGGAATTGTCTGATTTTTCAGGGACCCCAATAATACGTACATTTTTACGTCTAGCCCTGTTTTCAAAATCCTCAAGTCGACGAGAGATGAGATCATTGGAGGATCGCAAGCTGCCAACCTCCGTCTGTAAGTCGGACACATCGGTTGTAAGACTGGAGGTCTTTAGATCTAAGGATTTGACCTTCTCATTCTTTTTCGATAGGTCAGCTCTGATCAAATTGACGTCATTGGCTACGGTGTCGAGCTTAAGGGCGAGAGCCTCATATTGCTGGCCGATAGAGGTCTTGATACAAGCAATGGTGCCTATGACATCTTGCAGGGTCAACTCGAACGACGCAGCCGGGTCCTCCCTCACCTCCTCCAGAGTCTTACTCATAGTACCAGGGGGCCCCTTAGGCTGGGTATACCGATCCATGACGTTTGTTTGAGTTGCCCCCCCCCCCGGAGAGGTGTCTTGGTTTTCCGCTTCTCAGTATCGGGCCAGCCCGCCATGTTGAGCAAAGTGCCCCCGAGGGGCCTTTGGGACCTGGTGAGAATGGCCCTTCGCTGTCTACCCACCGGAGTCCTCAGAAGCGGGCGCCAGGAGCTGTGGCCCAGCGTACAAACGCCAGAGACCGTTGGCACACAGTAAATCCACAGCTAGACCTCGGGCAACCAAATAGATCTTGAGACAGGACCGGGCCAATGACAGAAATAAAACCGAAAGCTAACTCCAGGCAGCAGGCTGTGCCCAGTACTGCCTGGGCATCCTTGCGACTCGAACCCCTGGCTTCGCCTTCGGGTGGGCCTCAAAAGTTCAGGATGTCGGCGTGGCCAAGGCGGCAAGCATGGCGGATGCAGCTTAAGCGAGCTCCGTCCCGCCGGCGATATATCCATTGATTATCCTGTGTCTCCCCGACCCAAAGTCATCCAAAAAGGAGTGTCCAGCTATGGGAAGCGACCGTAAAGCCCGAACGGCGATCTGAGCGACATTGGTGCTCTAACAACGGCGATCCAGACTCCGAGGCGGCGCGGCCTTCCTCGCGCGCAGACGCCGGGACCTCGAGTTTGTGAGGGCTCGGGCAGAAGTGCGGTGAGGCCGGGGCCTGAGAAGAGCGGTGAACTGGTTCGCGCTTTCGAGGGACGGTGGCCCGCGACACCCACGCTGAGCGGCGCGGAGGGGGTGGCGACCCTGCAACATCGCTGCAACGTCGAACCATCGGTGGCTGGGTGAGCTGCAAACAGGAGGTGTGTGAGGGGGGCGGGCTGATCACGTTTGGCGGTCTATTCTGACCGCGGGAGGCCTTATGTGCTGCGGGCAATGAGAGTCATTTCTCCCTTCCCCCCCGCCCTCCGGCGGATCCGTGAGGACGGTAGCGGCGCTCCCTATAGTACCGGCTGGTGACTTGTGGCGAACCCCCTACTCGGCGGTTAAATCGGACCGCGGGGTGGGCCCTCGAGTGCGGGGGGGCCCGAAAAATTTCATAAATTGGACCCTGAGCGGAGGCGGACTGACGGGGAGACGGGGGTGAGCGAAAGACGAAGCCGATTGCCCCCGTGGACCCTGTGGGTGACCGCGTACGAGAGTCCCTAGGGCCCGCAAAAGGGGATCCTTGGCGGAGAGGTGTTCGGGCCCTCGTAGTGGCTTCTAACCTGAGGCCATAATGACCAGGGGTGGCAACAGTGGCGGTGCCTCGAAACAAGGAACAATCGATAAATTTACGGGGCCGACTGGAGGAGCCGGAGCCTCGGGGGGCCATCAGGCGCCGGGTCCCGACAATGCGGCCCTCATGGCGGCGATAACGCAATCCAGAGACATGCTGGATGCCAAAATTGGGGCAGTTGGAGCGGACGTTACTTTGCTGCGTCAGGACCTGCGAAACGCCGTGGCCCGTATTGCTGAGACTGAGGCCAGGATCACGGGGTGGAGGACGACGTGGCGACGCTAAAGAAGAAAGTAGCCGCCATGGAAGGAACTCAAAAGGGCCTATCACTTCGAGCCGAAGATGCGGAAGGGAGGGCTCGGCGAAACAATCTACACTTTGTGGGATTTCCGGAGGGATGTGAGAAGGGCGACATGGAGGCCGTCCTGACCCGGTGGTTGGAGGGGTGGCTCCCCCCGGAATCCCTTTCGCGCTGTTTTATTATTGAACGAGCGCTCCGAGCACTGGTCCAGAAGCCGCCGGTGGGGGCGTGCCCTCGACCGGTGATAGCCAAGCTACTCAACATTGACAGGCACGAACAAAAGAGCCCCTGCTATTTGAGAACCACAAAATCCTAATATTCCCAGACTACACTAGGCTGGTGCAGCAACAAAGACAGTCCTTTACAGCGGCTAAGGCGCGGCTGAGAGGCCTCAATATCCAATATGCCTTGCTCTACCCGGCCCGCCTGCGTGTGGTCTTCCAGTCCCGGACCCAATTCTTCAATACTCCGGAAGAGGTCTTCACCTGGACGGACGAGACGGTCCAGATCAGAGTACATACCCCTCCGGGCCATGACTCGGACTCGTCCTCCACGGCGGGGCCTCCGAGGTCCGCCTCGGCGATCGCGGAGCAGGAGCAACTGGAGGTCGCGCTCAAAGAAAAATCCTCCTCCCAACGATGGGGAGGCGGAGTCGACCAAAACTGTAGACTCCCAGAATCCAGAGGTATGAGGCCTTTTGTCACTCAACGGAATCCGGGCATGGGCCCTGAGGAGTGACTGGAGGGACAGACTCTCTTCGCGGGCGAAGAATACTATTGAAATGCACTACCTGAGTCATTTGCCACATTGGTAACTGTGTGATTAAGGGACGTGGGTTGGGGGACAGTAAAGAGAGGGCGGACACAATCTCTCTGTTAAGTGGGGGGTAAGTTGGGACTAAGAGGGTAGTTCATGGGGATCCATTGGGATAGTGGGTCTCTGACCTCCCGTTGGGGGCGGGGGATGATCTATTCCGCGACAGGTACTTCAATGTTGCTGATGTATGGGGAGGGGGAGGAGGGGGTGTTGTGGGGACAGTTTGGGATGAGGGGAGGGTGGGCGAGTGTCCTGACATGGTTTTTGGCTCTATTTCGGAGTGATGATGACTTTAAGCTTTCTAACATCTATAATCTGTATTCTTACCTTGTGTTGGCCCTTTTAAGCCCTTTTTTCCAGACCTAGAAGAGGATAGCTGCTTAATATGATGATAGATCCCTTATTCTTGACTCTAATCATCTATTGCCTATGACATAATTATGTGTCCTTTGTGGTCCTGACTTTATATTACACATTGGTATGGTTTGTGCAGGTACTCTGACAGAGCTAAGGGTTATTTCATCCTTCTCAGGCCTACAAGGCCCAGAACTAGAGAGACTCCATTTTGCTTTCTATCCCTGCAGAGCTGAGATGCTTGCAGGGTAAAGGTAATGTTTATAGTTAAAGCTGTTGTCTACTTGGAGAGAACCGGTCTGGGCCAGCCCTTATCGGTAGGCTGTATTATTCTCTGTGGGGAAGACACCACAAAAGGCCGGCCGGCTGGGTGTGTGTCCTTGGCGCGGAGTGGTGCAGAGATCTGATGGGCGGCGGGCTGATGGCTGGAACTTTCCATGAGGAAACAGCATTCCATATTAGTGAAGTGCAGTTGCGGAGTCAGTTAGTTGATCTGGAGTTGAAGAAAGAGCTTGAGCTGGAGAGAGTTCGAGCGAGAAAGAGTTGAGCTGGAGTTGCAGAAAGAGCTTGAGCTGGAGAGAGTTCGAGCGAGAAGGAGTTGAGTTGAGCTGGAGTTGCAGTGAGTTGAGTTGGAGGAGCGGAAAGAGTTCGAGCTGGAAAGAGTTTGAGCTGGAAGCAGTTGAGTTGGATTGAAGCAGAGGAGAGGAGTGGAGTTGCAGAAGGAGTGGAGAATCAGAAAGAGTTTGAGTTGAATTGGAGCAGAGGAGAGGAGTGCAGTTGCAGGAGGAGAAGAGACAGAAGATGCTTGGTGTGAGAAGTTGGCCCGATATGCAACGTTCGCTATTCTAGCGACCGCTATGTATCGAGGACACGGAAAGTTTAAGGTCTCGGGCGGACCCGATAAGGCAAGTCGGAAGCGAGGGACTCGGGACCCTAGAGTAAAGAGGCTATGCAGGCACCGAAATGCCGAGTTACCTAGCCACGAAGGCTGCGGCTGCACAAGTCTTACAGGCGTCGGGGTCTTCGCTGACGAGCCAGGAGCCGGAAGTAAAGGAGTTGCTGGCCGGCGACCAGTGATGAATAGTTCGTAGAGATCCAAGCCTGGATCAGAGATTGTTGATACCTGAAAGCAGAGGGGACCAAGTTCGTACTACTAGCCAGTAGTCAGAGGGTACCAGGAAGGCACCGGTTGGCCGTTACCTCGACCAGGTGAGTGGGCGACGCTAGGCTCTGCAGTCTCACGGACCAGGAGGCGTTGTCGGCGACCACGGTGGAGGTGCGAGCTGTCCCACGAAGGATGATGCTGTCGGCGTCGCTGGGCCCAGGATGGGGCAACAAGCCTTGGCAGATCTCAGGGCCACGTGGTGGGCCTAAGATGGCGTCTTGAGTGGACCAGGAGGGTCCGGGGTGCTTCTCGCAAAGATGGAAGCAAGGGCCAGTCTGGAGCAACCAGACCAGCAGTGTTGATTGTCGGATGTCGTCACAGAAGGGCACAAGCCAGCGGCTAGTGACCAGACAACGTGCTGAGCAGCGAGCAGAAGGGCCCCACGCAGATCGTGGAGATGCTGGGAGACTGCACTTCGGTGCTGGAGCGGCTCAGGGTCGGGGCTTCTCGGACCCCAGAGCACTCACCAGGGAATTGCTTCGAAGGTCGTGCTGATTAAGAGCGTGCAGGTTCTGATGATGGCCGGTCCCTCGAGGTCTCGTCGCACCCACAGATCACAGCTGAGCTGATGACGTGGGTAGAGGTCAGAGGTGCCAGGGAAGCCGGTTCTCGTCGAGCTGGGCCGTTGGATTCCTTGAGGAAGGAGTTACAGCAAACCGCAGAGTTCTTAGATGGTGCCCGCTGATGCAGGGTGACTACTCCTTAGTCACAAGGGAGAAATCTTGAGAAGAGTCTTGAGTGTCCTTTCGTAGAAAGTAGTTCTTGATTCAAAGATGATCTAATTTGGAAGGGTCCCCGCTCCGGCCTTTATCCTAAAGAAAGGGGTGGGTACATGACTAGGTCCTGCCCTAAGGGTGGGACCAGGAAGGGGGGTAGTTACACCCCTCTCCCCTGCCGGACTTTCCCCAGGCCAGGGCTGGCGCCCCTGGAACTGGTTCTGACCGGCAGATGCGTAGTGAGCACCGGGGTGCCACTCCGCAGTCACCTTCTCGCAAAAGCCCTACCTACCCAGAATACACAAACCCTGTCTGGGACGGTGCGAACACCGCCCTCGACAGGAAACCCTTTGTCCAAGCTCTCCCTGCTGGAAGGACTCCCAGCAGCAGGAGGTCAGACTCGTGTCTGTGGTGGCAGCATCCATTTTGTGGAGCTGAGGCTTTAGTTAACTTTAACCGGGGTTCACAGTTACGTACATGTCGTGTCCCTCTAGAAGGGCGGAATGCTAACCTCGTCGCCAGAGTTGGTGAGAGGGCAGCATCCCGATTCGTATGACACCTTACTCGACATGTCTTGATAACGCGGCACCGAAGTTACCGATGTGGTACGCGTTATCATGGAACAGCCATTGGGTCTTGATTCCGCAAGCTGCAACCGGGCTCGGCTCGGGCCAGAACCTAGTTCACACGAGCCCATGCACTCTGCCTTCAGGATTGTCAAGGCCTGCCATAGGAGTGACTGATAGGAACTCGAGTGTCCATTGTATGGTTAGATATAGGGCTACTATATCTAAAGCAAAGTGTGATTACACGACTTCGCCCCAGCTGTCATGCAGCCAGTTGTGTCAAATTTAGGAGGCCAGCCAGGGGTGGCATAATGCATGCTGCAGCCCCTGGCGGCCCTGGGTACACCTATGCCCCGCGTTACGGGGTCTGATAAGGTGGCCCAGTACCAATTGGTAGATGCACCTAGGGTACATATCGTAATTTAGAAAGAGAACAGCCAGGCTGTGGGTCTGATTAGCAGGCCCACAGCCAGAGAAAGTCGTAAACCAGTGAAACAAAAGCAAAAAATCTGGGTGATCATAGGATTGCAGACCCTACTCTCCTACATGACCCCCCCCCCAAACGTCGGAACAATAAGCTAACCTTGACCAGGTGAGTCTTCTTGTTCTAAGTGGAAATATCTGGAGAGCCCATCGGCATTGCCATGATCAGTACCAGGTCTATGTTCCACTGTAAAGTCCATCCCCTGTAGGGAAATGGACCACCTTAGCAGTTTGGGGTTTTCACCCTTCATCTGATTTAGCCACAAGAGGGGCTTATGGTCGGTCTGAATCTTGAAGTGAGTGCCAAACAAGTATGGCCTCAGCTTCTTCAGGGCCCAAACCACAGCAAAGGCCTCCCTCTCAATAGCTGACCAATTCTTCTCTCTAGGGGTCAGCCTTCTGCTTATAAAAGCAATGGGCTGGTCTTGACCATCAAAATTCAGTTGAGAAAGAACAGCTCCCACACCCAACTCAGAAGCATCTGTTTGGACAATGAATGGTTTGGAGTAGTCCGGACTCTTGAGGATAGGCGCCGTGCACATGGCCTGCTTTAGGTCATCGAATGCTTTTTGACAGCTCGCTGTCCACTGAACCTTTTTTGGCATTTTCTTACTTGTCAGTTCATTTAATGGTGTCACGATGGAACCATAGTTCCTGACAAACTTCCGGTAGTATCCAGTCAGGCCCAAGAAAGCTCGAACCTGAGTCTGGGTGGTTGGAGGAGCCCAGTCCCTGATTGACTGTATCTTGCTCTCCGGTGGCTGAACCTGGCCTCCACCTACAAGGTGGCCCAGGTATACAACCTGTGTCTGCCCTATCTGGCACTTGGTGGCCTTGATAGTGAGGCCTGCTGCTTGCAGAGCCTCTAACGCTTTCCGCAGGTGGACCAGGTGATCCTCCCAGGTGGAGCTAAAGACAGCAATATCGTCAAGATACGCCGCACAGAAGTCATCCAGCCCAGTAAGGACTTGATTCACCAACCTTTGGAAGGTGGCAGGTGCATTTTTCAGACCAAAGGGCATCACCACGAACTGATAATGCCCACCAGGGGTTGAAAATGCGGTTTTAGGCTTGGCGTCCTCAGCTAACCTGATTTGCCAATACCCAGCTGTCAGGTCAAACGTACTTAAGTAGTTGGCCGAAGCCAATCTATCGATAAGCTCGTCTGCCCTTGGTATTGGGTGGGCGTCAGTCTTAGTGACTGCATTGAGACCCCTGTAGTCTACGCAAAACCTCATCTCTCTCTTACCACCCTGGGTGTGAGGTTTCGGCACTAGAACTACGGGACTAGCCCAAGGGCTATCCGAGGGTTCAATGACTCCCAGCTCCAACATTTTCTGCACTTCACTCTTGATGCAGTCTCTAACGTGATCAGGCTGCCGGTAGATTTTACTCTTAACGGGCAAGCTGTCACCAGTGTCAACCTCATGGGTGCACCAATCGGTTTGGCTGGGTGTTAGAGAAAACATATGTCTGAACGACTGAAGAACCTGTTTACAGTCGCTCTGTTGATGTTCGGAGAGGCTGCCACAAAAGACAACACCATCTACCGATCCATCGTCAGGATTCTGAGTGAGCAGGTCGGGGAGAGGGTCACTCTCCTCTTCCTGTCCCTCATCTAGGGCCATGAGCAAACTCATGTCCTTCCTGTTGACATATGCCTTGAGCCTGTTGACATGAAGCACCCTGTGGGGGCTCCGGGGAGTTCCCAGGTCGACCAGGTAGGTGACCTCTCCCTTTTTCTCCAGGATGGTGTAGGGCCCGGACCATTTGTCCTTGAGTGCTGCTGGGGCCACTGGCTCCAACACCCACACTTTCTGTCCGGGCTGGTAAACAGTCAAGACAGCCTTTTGGTCATGCCAAGCTTTTTGGAGTTCTTGGCTGGCCTTAAGGTTTTCAGATGCCTTCTCCATGTATTCAGCCATCCGCGAGCGACGCCGAAGCTTTTCAGGTAGTCCATGAATCATCCCTTTTAGGGTCCTGTTGAATCTCTCAACAAGCCCATTGCATTGTGGATGATAGGGTGTAGTGAACTTGTAGTTGACACCACATTCCTTCCACATAGCAGTTAAGTAGCTCGACATAAAGTTTGCACCTCTGTCGGAGACGACCTCCTTAGGGAAGCCCACTCTGGAGAATACTCCAACTAGGGCTCTTGCCACAACAGGTGCTGTAGTGGTCCTAAGGGGAATAGCTTCAGGATACCTGGTGGCATGATCCACTACCACCAGTATAAACTTGTGCCCTGATGCTGTTGGTGGTTCCATGGGACCGACGATGTCGATCCCCACCCGTTCAAAGGGCACCCCCACCACAGGCATTGGTATAAGGGGGGCCTTTGTCGTGCCACCTGACTTACCACTGGCTTGGCAAGTGACACAGGAGCGGCAAAACTCCTTGGTATCTTCGTTCATATGAGGCCAGTGAAAGTGTGAGACAAGCCTGTCCCACGTTTTCGTCTGGCCTAAGTGACCTGCTAAGGGAATCTCGTGGGCCAAGGTAAGTAGGAAACCACGCTGAGACAAGGGTACAACCAGCCTCCTGGTCATGCCAGGCTTGGGGTCTCTTGACTCAGTGTACAGGAGTCCATCTTCCCAGTATACCTTGTGGGTACCTGTGGCGTTCCCAGCAGCCTCAGCAGCAGCCTGCTGTCTGAGGGGTTCAAGAGAAGGGCAGTCTAACTGGTCCTTCCCCAGGTCTTCCCTTGAGGGTCCCCCTGAACCCAAGAATTCAACTTGATCAAGTTCGAACTCCCTAGGCTCAGTTTCCCTCAATTCCTGTAGGTCAGCCTCCTCTGAGACTTGATCCACGACCTGGGGCAAGGGGGAAGGCGCAGCCTTAACCCTACTGCTCTTTTTCTTGGGAGGTGTCTGGTCCGTTGTTCCAGGATCCAGCACCTGTTCAGTGGGGCATTTCCTGACCTGTGACCTGGTCACAGCGAACACATGTGCTGGCAAACCTAACATTTCCATGTGAG
The DNA here is from genome assembly GCF_964263255.1 of Lissotriton vulgaris. Classification (NCBI taxonomy): domain Eukaryota; kingdom Metazoa; phylum Chordata; class Amphibia; order Caudata; family Salamandridae; genus Lissotriton; species Lissotriton vulgaris. Next base: position 335,339,453 of record NC_141693.1, on the reverse strand, counting down.
TCCGGTGCTCCACTTCTGACCATTGTGAAATCATTGCCCAACAAACAATCCACTGGGAGGTCTGGACTAACTACAACCTTCTTTTGGCCAGTTACCCCTCCCCAGGAGAAAGCTACAATTGCCATACTGTGATTGGTAGTGACATTGCTTGCATTGGTCATCAGGAATTCTGTACCTGGCATGATCTGTCCAGGGTCCACAAAGTTAGGCGTCACCATGGTGACGCTGGCACACGTGTCCCTATAGGCCTGAGCCATCTTTCCATTTATGAAAGGCGTCTGTCTGTATTTGCCCAAGGTATTGGGACTTATGTCAGGGGACACGTCCGCGTCCCCTGTACTGACAAGGACAGCCTGAGTGAGTGTGCCAACTAAGTTGTCACGCCCCTCAGAACCCAGGGTTAACCCTACTAAACCCTTGGGAGGCGCACTACCACTGCTGACTGTACTAGGGGGCACAGGTGCCTTAGGGGCTGCAGTGGCAGGAGTCTGCCCTCCTCCTTTCTTGGTGCACTCACTAAACCAGTGAGATTTACTTTTACAGTACTGGCACCATCTTTTGGATTGGCCTTCTTTCTTCTTTTGGGGAGCCTGACCCCCACCCTCTTTGGGTTGTTGGGGACCTGTCGAAGACTTCTGGTCATTTTGTTCCCCCTTAGAATCTTTACCCTTCTGGTCTGCTTTCTTCTGACCACCTTGATTCTGGCCCCGGTTCTGTTTAACTCTCGTACGAACCCATTTGTCTGCCTTCTTTCCCAATTCTTGGGGAGAGGTCAGATCCGAGTCGACGAGATGCTGATGCAACAACTGGTTCTGACAATTGTTTAAAATTTGTTCTCTCATCATCAAATTATACAATCCTTTGTAATCAGTAACCTTACTGCCCAGCAACCAGCCCTCAAAAGCCTTAGTGGCACAATCGACAAAGTCAGACCAATCTTGAGACTGCGTTTTCTGGGTATCCCTGAACAGCACCCTGTACTGCTCAGTGGTTAGGCCGAACCCTTCAACGAGTGTGTTTTTCAAGACTTGGTAATCGTTCGCATCCTCCACCCTTGTGGTGAGGAGCTTGTCTCTTCCTTTACCTTCAAAGGAGAGCCACAAGATAGCTGCCCACTGACTCTGGGGAACACCTTGCACAGTGCAGGCCCTCTCCAAAGCAGTAATCCATTTGTGGATGTCGTCCCCTTGTTTAAAGGGGGGCACTATCTTACCAAGGTGTTTCGTATCGAAACTCTTTTCCCTATTGCTAGGTACATTGCTGCCACCAGTGGGGACTACCCCACTTAACTGTTGCTCTCTCGCAAAGGCAAGCCTTTCTTTGGCCAGGGCAAGTTCTTCCCTTTCGATCCTCAGATTAGCTGCCCTTTCCTTAGCTTCGTACACTCTCCGCTGAGGGGACGTCATCCCTCTTTGCGAAGAGTTGTGAGAGCCATTGGTTTGAAGGGATCTGCCAGAGTCTCTCGACAGAGATCGGGCTCGTCCATTCCCAATGTTAAGCGGACCTGACAGTAGCGCTGGGGGTCCCCCAGTACCACTATCATGTTTGCTTAAGTTGGACCTGCTTAGTCTGACGACTTCTACCTGTCCCTTATCTGCCTCATCCCCAGAGGGATCCTCATCATCCTCCACATCTTCGTTCTCAGTTGCGAGGTGGATGAGGTCAGGATCGTCTCTGGTTCCCTCAAGGGGAGGCATGTCTCCTTCTGGATTAGAAGAGCTAAGACGGGTCTCAGCTTTTCTGGCATCATAAGTCTCCAAGAGACCAATCAGAAAGGACGTGGTGGGGTTAGACCCCTGCTTGATCTTCCGGGAGTGACACACCTGTCTTAACTCCTTGAAGCTCAGCACAGTATATCTTGAAGGGATGACCTGTGGAGGGTCAACTGACACAAGGGGAGACTCAGAGTTTCCTCCTTTGTCCGACATACTGTTTCTAGTGTGGTGTAAGTGATGCACCTACCTACACTACGTGTTTACCTACTGTTCCCTTGCTAAGAGTTGCAGCCAAGGTGTGCTAAGCCTTGAGGAGCTACAACAGCTGGTTCAGTAGAACTCAGAGTATTCTAAGCTTTAGTTATATGTACTAACAGTACTTGTGTGATCTTTCAACAAGATATTCTTAGGATACGTGTGGTAAAACAACAGCAAGCTCAAATCCCAACCGCTGCTCACCAATGTGAGAAGTTGGCCCGATATGCAACGTTCGCTATTCTAGCGACCGCTATGTATCGTTCCAACGACCCTTATGGTGTTTGGTTGTAAGTCAACCTATAGACCAGCTATCCTAGTAGCGTGGATACGAGCAGTCTAAGGCTAAAGACTCGAGAGGGCGTGTTAAGCCAGCTGTTATACCACATATACCCCTTGAACACCAAGTGAAAGGACACCACACAAGTGTTATGAAAATAAACAGTATATTTATTAAGAATCACAACAGCCCTGTACTCTTTATGAGGACAGGGTACTAAGCACAAACCAAATCTCTTAGGAAAATACTTCAAGTGCACAATTAAAACAAGTGTCCGAGGACACGGAAAGTTTAAGGTCTCGGGCGGACCCGATAAGGCAAGTCGGAAGCGAGGGACTCGGGACCCTAGAGTAAAGAGGCTATGCAGGCACCGAAATGCCGAGTTACCAAGCCACGAGGGCTGCGGCTGCACAAGTCTTACAGGCGTCAGGGTCTTCGCTGACGAGCCAGGAGCCGGAAGTGAAGGAGTTGCTGGCCGGCGACCAGTGATGAATAGTTCGTAGAGATCCAAGCCTGGATCAGAGATTGTTGATACCTGAAAGCAGAGGGGACCAAGTTCGTACTACTAGCCAGTAGTCAGAGGGTACCAGGAAGGCACCGGTTGGCCGTCACTTCGACCAGGTGAGTGGGCGACGCTAGGCTCTGCAGTCTCACGGACCAGGAGGCGTTGTCGGCGACCACGGTGGAGGTGCGAGCTGTCCCACGAAGGATGATGCTGTCGGCGTCGCTGGGCCCAGGATGGGGCAACAAGCCTTGGCAGATCTCAGGGCCACGTGGTGGGCCTAAGATGGCGTCTTGAGTGGACCAGGAGGGTCCGGGGTGCTTCTCGCAAAGATGGAAGCAAGGGCCAGTCTGGAGCAACCAGACCAGCAGTGTTGATTGTCGGATGTCGTCACAGAAGGGCACAAGCCAGCGGCTAGTGACCAGACAACGTGCTGAGCAGCGAGCAGAAGGGCCCCACGCAGATCGTGGAGATGCTGGGAGACTGCACTTCGGTGCTGGAGCGGCTCAGGGTCGGGGCTTCTCGGACCCCAGAGCACTCACCAGGGAATTGCTTCGAAGGTCGTGCTGATTAAGAGCGTGCAGGTTCTGATGATGGCCGGTCCCTCGAGGTCTCGTCGCACCCACAGATCACAGCTGAGCTGATGACGTGGGTAGAGGTCAGAGGTGCCAGGGAAGCCGGTTCTCGTCGAGCTGGGCCGTCGGATTCCTTGAGGAAGGACTTACAGCAAACCGCAGAGTTCTTAGATGGTGCCCGCTGATGCAGGGTGACTACTCCTTAGTCACAAGGGAGAAATCTTGAGAAGAGTCTTGAGTGTCCTTTCGTAGAAAGTAGTTCTTGATTCAAAGATGATCTAATTTGGAAGGGTCCCCGCTCCGGCCTTTATCCTAAAGAAAGGGGTGGGTACATGACTAGGTCCTGCCCTAAGGGTGGGACCAGGAAGGGGGGTAGTTACACCCCTCTCCCCTGCCGGACTTTCCCCAGGCCAGGGCTGGCGCCTCTGGAACTGGTTCTGACCGGCAGATGCGTAGTGAGCACCGGGGTGCCACTCCGCAGTCACCTTCTCGCAAAAGCCCTACCTACCCAGAATACACAAACCCTGTCTGGGACGGTGCGAACACCGCCCTCGACAGGAAACCCTTTGTCCAAGCTCTCCCTGCTGGAAGGACTCCCAGCAGCAGGAGGTCAGACTCGTGTCTGTGGTGGCAGCATCCATTTTGTGGAGCTGAGGCTTTAGTTAACTTTAACCGGGGTTCACAGTTACGTACATGTCGTGTCCCTCTAGAAGGGCGGAATGCTAACCTCGTCGCCAGAGTTGGTGAGAGGGCAGCATCCCGATTCGTATGACACCTTACTCGACATGTCTTGATAACGCGACACCGAAGTTACCGATGTGGTACGCGTTATCATGGAACAGCCATTGGGTCTTGATTCCGCAAGCTGCAACCGGGCTCGGCTCGGGCCAGAACCTAGTTCACACGAGCCCATGCACTCTGCCTTCAGGATTGTCAAGGCCTGCCATAGGAGTGACTGATAGGAACTCGAGTGTCCATTGTATGGTTAGATATAGGGCTACTATATCTAAAGCAAAGTGTGATTACACGACTTCGCCCCAGCTGTCATGCAGCCAGTTGTGTCAAATTTAGGAGGCCAGCCAGGGGTGGCATAATGCATGCTGCAGCCCCTGGCGGCCCTGGGTACACCTATGCCCCGCGTTACGGGGTCTGATAAGGTGGCCCAGTACCAATTGGTAGATGCACCTAGGGTACATATCGTAATTTAGAAAGAGAACAGCCAGGCTGTGGGTCTGATTAGCAGGCCCACAGCCAGAGAAAGTCGTAAACCAGTGAAACAAAAGCAAAAAATCTGGGTGATCATAGGATTGCAGACCCTACTCTCCTACATGACCCCCCCCCCCAAACGTCGGAACAATAAGCTAACCTTGACCAGGTGAGTCTTCTTGTTCTAAGTGGAAATATCTGGAGAGCCCATCGGCATTGCCATGATCAGTACCAGGTCTATGTTCCACTGTAAAGTCCATCCCCTGTAGGGAAATGGACCACCTTAGCAGTTTGGGGTTTTCACCCTTCATCTGATTTAGCCACAAGAGGGGCTTATGGTCGGTCTGAATCTTGAAGTGAGTGCCAAACAAGTATGGCCTCAGCTTCTTCAGGGCCCAAACCACAGCAAAGGCCTCCCTCTCAATAGCTGACCAATTCTTCTCTCTAGGGGTCAGCCTTCTGCTTATAAAAGCAATGGGCTGGTCTTGACCATCAAAATTCAGTTGAGAAAGAACAGCTCCCACACCCAACTCAGAAGCATCTGTTTGGACAATGAATGGTTTGGAGTAGTCCGGACTCTTGAGGATAGGCGCCGTGCACATGGCCTGCTTTAGGTCATCGAATGCTTTTTGACAGCTCGCTGTCCACTGAACCTTTTTTGGCATTTTCTTACTTGTCAGTTCATTTAATGGTGTCACGATGGAACCATAGTTCCTGACAAACTTCCGGTAGTATCCAGTCAGGCCCAAGAAAGCTCGAACCTGAGTCTGGGTGGTTGGAGGAGCCCAGTCCCTGATTGACTGTATCTTGCTCTCCGGTGGCTGAACCTGGCCTCCACCTACAAGGTGGCCCAGGTATACAACCTGTGTCTGCCCTATCTGGCACTTGGTGGCCTTGATAGTGAGGCCTGCCGCTTGCAGAGCCTCTAACGCTTTCCGCAGGTGGACCAGGTGATCCTCCCAGGTGGAGCTAAAGACAGCAATATCGTCAAGATACGCCGCACAGAAGTCATCCAGCCCAGTAAGGACTTGATTCACCAACCTTTGGAAGGTGGCAGGTGCATTTTTCAGACCAAAGGGCATCACAACGAACTGATAATGCCCACCAGGGGTTGAAAATGCGGTTTTAGGCTTGGCGTCCTCAGCTAACCTGATTTGCCAATACCCAGCTGTCAGGTCAAACGTACTTAAGTAGTTGGCCGAAGCCAATCTATCGATAAGCTCGTCTGCCCTTGGTATTGGGTGGGCGTCAGTCTTAGTGACTGCATTGAGACCCCTGTAGTCTACGCAAAACCTCATCTCTCTCTTACCACCCTGGGTGTGAGGTTTCGGCACTAGAACTACGGGACTAGCCCAAGGGCTATCCGAGGGTTCAATGACTCCCAGCTCCAACATTTTCTGCACTTCACTCTTGATGCAGTCTCTAACGTGATCAGGCTGCCGGTAGATTTTACTCTTAACGGGCAAGCTGTCACCAGTGTCAACCTCATGGGTGCACCAATCGGTTTGGCTGGGTGTTAGAGAAAACATATGTCTGAACGACTGAAGAACCTGTTTACAGTCGCTCTGTTGATGTTCGGAGAGGCTGCCACAAAAGACAACACCATCTACCGATCCATCGTCAGGATTCTGAGTGAGCAGGTCGGGGTGAGGGTCACTCTCCTCTTCCTGTCCCTCATCTAGGGCCATGAGCAAACTCATGTCCTTCCTGTCGACATATGCCTTGAGCCTGTTGACATGAAGCACCCTGTGGGGGCTCCGGGGAGTTCCCAGGTCGACCAGGTAGGTGACCTCTCCCTTTTTCTCCAGGATGGTGTAGGGCCCGGACCATTTGTCCTTGAGTGCTGCTGGGCCACTGGCTCCAACACCCACACTTTCTGTCCGGGCTGGTAAACAGTCAAGACAGCCTTTTGGTCATGCCAAGCTTTTTGGAGTTCTTGGCTGGCCTTAAGGTTTTCAGATGCCTTCTCCATGTATTCAGCCATCCGCGAGCGACGCCGAAGCTTTTCAGGTAGTCCATGAATCATCCCTTTTAGGGTCCTGTTGAATCTCTCAACAAGCCCATTGCATTGTGGATGATAGGGTGTAGTGAACTTGTAGTTGACACCACATTCCTTCCACATAGCAGTTAAGTAGCTCGACATAAAGTTTGCACCTCTGTCGGAGACGACCTCCTTAGGGAAGCCCACTCTGGAGAATACTCCAACTAGGGCTCTTGCCACAACAGGTGCTGTAGTGGTCCTATGGGGAATAGCTTCAGGATACCTGGTGGCATGATCCACTACCACCAGTATAAACTTGTGCCCTGATGCTGTTGGTGGTTCCATGGGACCGACGATGTCGATCCCCACCCGTTCAAAGGGCACCCCCACCACAGGCATTGGTATAAGGGGGGCCTTTGTCGTGCCACCTGACTTACCACTGGCTTGGCAAGTGACACAGGAGCGGCAAAACTCCTTGGTATCTTCGTTCATATGAGGCCAGTGAAAGTGTGAGACAAGCCTGTCCCACGTTTTCGTCTGGCCTAAGTGACCTGCTAAGGGAATCTCGTGGGCCAAGGTAAGTAGGAAACCACGCTGAGACAAGGGTACAACCAGCCTCCTGGTCATGCCAGGCTTGGGGTCTCTTGACTCAGTGTACAGGAGTCCATCTTCCCAGTATACCTTGTGGGTACCTGTGGCGTTCCCAGCAGCCTCAGCAGCAGCCTGCTGTCTGAGGGGTTCAAGAGAAGGGCAGTCTAACTGGTCCTTCCCCAGGTCTTCCCTTGAGGGTCCCCCTGAACCCAAGAATTCAACTTGATCAAGTTCGAACTCCCTAGGCTCAGTTTCCCTCAATTCCTGTAGGTCAGCCTCCTCTGAGACTTGATCCACGACCTGGGGCAAGGGGGAAGGCGCAGCCTTAACCCTACTGCTCTTTTTCTTGGGAGGTGTCTGGTCCGTTGTTCCAGGATCCAGCACCTGTTCAGTGGGGCATTTCCTGACCTGTGACCTGGTCACAGCGAACACATGTGCTGGCAAACCTAACATTTCCATGTGAGTCCGGTGCTCCACTTCTGACCATTGTGAAATCATTGCCCAACAAACAATCCACTGGGAGGTCTGGACTAACTACAACCTTCTTTTGGCCAGTTACCCCTCCCCAGGAGAAAGCTACAATTGCCATACTGTGATTGGTAGTGACATTGCTTGCATTGGTCATCAGGAATTCTGTACCTGGCATGATCTGTCCAGGGTCCACAAAGTTAGGCGTCACCATGGTGACGCTGGCACACGTGTCCCTATAGGCCTGAGCCATCTTTCCATTTATGAAAGGCGTCTGTCTGTATTTGCCCAAGGTATTGGGACTTATGTCAGGGGACACGTCCGCGTCCCCTGTACTGACAAGGACAGCCTGAGTGAGTGTGCCAACTAAGTTGTCACGCCCCTCAGAACCCAGGGTTAACCCTACTAAACCCTTGGGAGGCGCACTACCACTGCTGACTGTACTAGGGGGCACAGGTGCCTTAGGGGCTGCAGTGGCAGGAGTCTGCCCTCCTCCTTTCTTGGTGCACTCACTAAACCAGTGAGATTTACTTTTACAGTACTGGCACCATCTTTTGGATTGGCCTTCTTTCTTCTTTTGGGGAGCCTGACCCCCACCCTCTTTGGGTTGTTGGGGACCTGTCGAAGACTTCTGGTCATTTTGTTCCCCCTTAGAATCTTTACCCTTCTGGTCTGCTTTCTTCTGACCACCTTGATTCTGGCCCCGGTTCTGTTTAACTCTCGTACGAACCCATTTGTCTGCCTTCTTTCCCAATTCTTGGGGAGAGGTCAGATCCGAGTCGACGAGATGCTGATGCAACAACTGGTTCTGACAATTGTTTAAAATTTGTTCTCTCATCATCAAATTATACAATCCTTTGTAATCAGTAACCTTACTGCCCAGCAACCAGCCCTCAAAAGCCTTAGTGGCACAATCGACAAAGTCAGACCAATCTTGAGACTGCGTTTTCTGGGTATCCCTGAACAGCACCCTGTACTGCTCAGTGGTTAGGCCGAACCCTTCAACGAGTGTGTTTTTCAAGACTTGGTAATCGTTCGCATCCTCCACCCTTGTGGTGAGGAGCTTGTCTCTTCCTTTACCTTCAAAGGAGAGCCACAAGATAGCTGCCCACTGACTCTGGGGAACACCTTGCACAGTGCAGGCCCTCTCCAAAGCAGTAATCCATTTGTGGATGTCGTCCCCTTGTTTAAAGGGGGGCACTATCTTACCAAGGTGTTTCGTATCGAAACTCTTTTCCCTATTGCTAGGTACATTGCTGCCACCAGTGGGGACTACCCCACTTAACTGTTGCTCTCTCGCAAAGGCAAGCCTTTCTTTGGCCAGGGCAAGTTCTTCCCTTTCGATCCTCAGATTAGCTGCCCTTTCCTTAGCTTCGTACACTCTCCGCTGAGGGGACGTCATCCCTCTTTGCGAAGAGTTGTGAGAGCCATTGGTTTGAAGGGATCTGCCAGAGTCTCTCGACAGAGATCGGGCTCGTCCATTCCCAATGTTAAGCGGACCTGACAGTAGCGCTGGGGGTCCCCCAGTACCACTATCATGTTTGCTTAAGTTGGACCTGCTTAGTCTGACGACTTCTACCTGTCCCTTATCTGCCTCATCCCCAGAGGGATCCTCATCCTCATCATCCTCCACATCTTCGTTCTCAGTTGCGAGGTGGATGAGGTCAGGATCGTCTCTGGTTCCCTCAAGGGGAGGCATGTCTCCTTCTGGATTAGAAGAGCTAAGACGGGTCTCAGCTTTTCTGGCATCATAAGTCTCCAAGAGACCAATCAGAAAGGACGTGGTGGGGTTAGACCCCTGCTTGATCTTCCGGGAGTGACACACCTGTCTTAACTCCTTGAAGCTCAGCACAGTATATCTTGAAGGGATGACCTGTGGAGGGTCAACTGACACAAGGGGAGACTCAGAGTTTCCTCCTTTGTCCGACATACTGTTTCTAGTGTGGTGTAAGTGATGCACCTACCTACACTACGTGTTTACCTACTGTTCCCTTGCTAAGAGTTGCAGCCAAGGTGTGCTAAGCCTTGAGGAGCTACAACAGCTGGTTCAGTAGAACTCAGAGTATTCTAAGCTTTAGTTATATGTACTAACAGTACTTGTGTGATCTTTCAACAAGATATTCTTGGGATACGTGTGGTAAAACAACAGCAAGCTCAAATCCCAACCGCTGCTCACCAATGTGAGAAGTTGGCCCGATATGCAACGTTCGCTATTCTAGCGACCGCTATGTATCGTTCCAACGACCCTTATGGTGTTTCGTTGTAAGTCAACCTATAGACCAGCTATCCTAGTAGCGTGGATACGAGCAGTCTAAGGCTAAAGACTCGAGAGGGCGTGTTAAGCCAGCTGTTATACCACATATACCCCTTGAACACCAAGTGAAAGGACACCACACAAGTGTTATGAAAATAAACAGTATATTTATTAAGAATCACAACAGCCCTGTACTCTTTATGAGGACAGGGTACTAAGCACAAACCAAATCTCTTAGGAAAATACTTCAAGTGCACAATTAAAACAAGTGTCCGAGGACACGGAAAGTTTAAGGTCTCGGGCGGACCCGATAAGGCAAGTCGGAAGCGAGGGACTCGGGACCCTAGAGTAAAGAGGCTATGCAGGCACCGAAATGCCGAGTTACCTAGCCACGAGGGCTGCGGCTGCACAAGTCTTACAGGCGTCAGGGTCTTCGCTGACGAGCCAGGAGCCGGAAGTGAAGGAGTTGCTGGCCGGCGACCAGTGATGAATAGTTCGTAGAGATCCAAGTCTGGATCACAGATTGTTGATACCTGAAAGCAGAGGGGACCAAGTTCGTACTACTAGCCAGTAGTCAGAGGGTACCAGGAAGGCACCGGTTGGCCGTCACTTCGACCAGGTGAGTGGGCGACGCTAGGCTCTGCAGTCTCACGGACCAGGAGGCGTTGTCGGCGACCACGGTGGAGGTGCGAGCTGTCCCACGAAGGATGATGCTGTCGGCGTCGCTGGGCCCAGGATGGGGCAACAAGCCTTGGCAGATCTCAGGGCCACGTGGTGGGACTAAGATGGCGTCTTGAGTGGACCAGGAGGGTCCGGGGTGCTTCTCGCAAAGATGGAAGCAAGGGCCAGTCTGGAGCAACCAGACCAGCAGTGTTGATTGTCGGATGTCGTCACAGAAGGGCATCAAGCCAGCGGCTAGTGACCAGACAACGTGCTGAGCAGCGAGCAGAAGGGCCCCACGCAGATCGTGGAGATGCTGGGAGACTGCACTTCGGTGCTGGAGCGGCTCAGGGTCGGGGCTTCTCGGACCCCAGAGCACTCACCAGGGAATTGCTTCGAAGGTCATGCTGATTAAGAGCGTGCAGGTTCTGATGATGGCCGGTCCCTCGAGGTCTCGTCGCACCCACAGATCACAGCTGAGCTGATGACGTGGGTAGAGGTCAGAGGTGCCAGGGAAGCCGGTTCTCGTCGAGCTGGGCCGTCGGATTCCTTGAGGAAGGACTTACAGCAAACCGCAGAGTTCTTAGATGGTGCCCGCTGATGCAGGGTGACTACTCCTTAGTCACAAGGGAGAAATCTTGAGAAGAGTCTTGAGTGTCCTTTCGTAGAAAGTAGTTCTTGATTCAAAGATGATCTAATTTGGAAGGGTCCCCGCTCCGGCCTTTATCCTAAAGAAAGGGGTGGGTACATGACTAGGTCCTGCCCTAAGGGTGGGACCAGGAAGGGGGGTAGTTACACCCCTCTCCCCTGCCGGACTTTCCCCAGGCCAGGGCTGGCGCCCCTGGAACTGGTTCTGACCGGCAGATGCGTAGTGAGCACCGGGGTGCCACTCCGCAGTCACCTTCTCGCAAAAGCCCTACCTACCCAGAATACACAAACCCTGTCTGGGACGGTGCGAACACCGCCCTCGACAGGAAACCCTTTGTCCAAGCTCTCCCTGCTGGAAGGACTCCCAGCAGCAGGAGGTCAGACTCGTGTCTGTGGTGGCAGCATCCATTTTGTGGAGCTGAGGCTTTAGTTAACTTTAACCAGGGTTCACAGTTACGTACATGTCGTGTCCCTCTAGAAGGGCGGAATGCTAACCTCGTCGCCAGAGTTGGTGAGAGGGCAGCATCCCGATTCGTATGACACCTTACTCGACATGTCTTGATAACGCGACACCGAAGTTACCGATGTGGTACGCGTTATCATGGAACAGCCATTGGGTCTTGATTCCGCAAGCTGCAACCGGGCTCGGCTCGGGCCAGAACCTAGTTCACATGAGCCCATGCACTCTGCCTTCAGGATTGTCAAGGCCTGCCATAGGAGTGACTGATAGGAACTCGAGTGTCCATTGTATGGTTAGATATAGGGCTACTATATCTAAAGCAAAGTGTGATTACACGACTTCGCCCCAGCTGTCATGCAGCCAGTTGTGTCAAATTTAGGAGGCCAGCCAGGGGTGGCATAATGCATGCTGCAGCCCCTGGCGGCCCTGGGTACACCTATGCCCTGCGTTACGGGGTCTGATAAGGTGGCCCAGTACCAATTGGTAGATGCACCTAGGGTACATATCGTAATTTAGAAAGAGAACAGCCAGGCTGTGGGTCTGATTAGCAGGCCCACAGCCAGAGAAAGTCGTAAACCAGTGAAACAAAAGCAAAAAATCTGGGTGATCATAGGATTGCAGACCCTACTCTCCTACACTTGGAATAGAGAGAAGACAGACAGTCAGTGAGCTGGAACTGAAGGAAGCAGTCAGAAGCAGTTACTTATCAGGAGGAGTTGTGACTAGCTGGAGTCTGAAGTAATGCCTTTTGGAAGAGACTGAAGTTATATTGTGGATTAATCTGTGGGAGCAGCTGGAGTGAATTGGACATTAGCACAGAGACAATCAAATAGAGTGAAGAAGCTAGTGGAGCGAACGGTTATCAGAGCGACAGAAACCATTAGACTGAAGTTGGAAGGTGGAGAGAGTTCGTGGGGGAGAGGAATCCAGTGCAGAGTGATCAGCGCAGATGTGTGTCCAAGAGTGCAGGAGAGGATCTAAGACGAGCTAGGGCACAGACGAGAGAGGAGCCCAGATGACAGCTAGAGCAAGACCTCACACCCCTCAGGTGATATCCTTCTGAATTTCCAAACATTAACCTTGTCCTTATACCATATGTCTAATCCTTTTTCTTTCAGTGGTGTGTTACAGTTCCTGTTAGTTACAGAGACCCCGCAGATCTGTGTATGTGTCTATTCCCATTCTATTGTTATTGTAATAAAGATACCCCAGTTCTTAGTGAAACAGTGTGCATGTGTTGTTCTTATGATAGAGCTAACCTTTCTTCTAACCAGTTGTTATATATATAGCAACTGATGGATCAAAAGGGAGTAAGAGCGCTTAAATCAGGGAATAACTTTTGCATACAGTGTGTGTCTCTTGTTCTTAAAGCGCATGTAACCTTTCCTTCTAGTCAGGTGTTACAGCCAGAACAGATGCTGCCCCTGATCAGTTAAGTAGCCACAGAATAATTAGGGAGAGAGAGGAGCCCTTGAGCTAAGAGAATAGATATACACTAAGTAATTCGGCCATTCCAAAATATTATTGTAGTAGTGAACCTCTAGTGAATAGTGAGAGAAACTTCCCAACATAGAGAGAGAGAGAGAGCTGAAGGTATTCATAGGAAAGTGATCATCGTTGGTAAACGGCGTTAATGAGAACACCAGGTGGGAGACTGGTACTTAGGTTCGCCGGATTGTGGACCGGGCTGTGAGTTAGAGAACACTGGGGGGGACACCAGTGCTTAGGTCCGCCGGATTGCGGATCGGGCTGTGAGTTAGAGAACACTGGGGGGGACACCAGTGCTTAGGTCCACAAGATTGTGGACCGGGCTGTGAGGAAGAGAGCACTAGGGCTGCAGACCAGTGTGTAGGCACGCAGGATTGCGGAGGTGCCGAGCGAGCACTGACTGTGGTCAGTGTGTAATGGTAAATAATCAGAACTGCCCCAGGTTAGATTAGTCTGGACCCATGTGATCCCGAGACTATGAGGTATGAGTGTGGTGTAGGGCATGGACGTCCTTAGTAATCAGTGAGTATTCCTAGTAATCCCTATAGATTTAGTGGTGTTTCTGATGATATGAGCTTGTATATTGCGAGTTCCCCATCCTCAGGTAGGTACCCAGGTGCCTGGATAGATGGGTCCTGAGGAGGGAGGTGGTTACGTTTTGGCCGGGTTGGTGGTGCTCTGATGAGCTGGTCCTATCTGGTCTGAGAATCCGGTCATAACAGCGAGCTAGTTGGGTGGGGTGGAGTAGCCAGGAGTAAGTTGAGGGAGAGGTGGGAGGGGGTAGCTTTCAACTGCACAGTGTTCATTCAGGTACTATTGAAGCAGGATGTGTGTATGTGGTCTCTGACGCCCGGACCATTGCTCTTTCTACCTATAGATGGCGGTTGATGCACATGAGGCAGGCTTTCAGAGGGCTTTGATGCGTGTTGTGAGTTGGAACGTACGGGGGCTACTGGATAAAATAAAGAGGGGTGCAGTCCTGCGACTAGGGAAGAAAGAAAAGGCAGATGTCCTACTTTTGCAGGAGACTCACCTCCTAGACACCAAGGCCCTTAGCTTGCAGAGATACGGTTATCAGCAGGTATTTCATGCTGGCTTTGTGAGGGGATCCCGGGGAGTGGCTGTCTTGGTACACCGCAGGCTGTCCTATGTTCACGAGACTCAATGGGTTGATGCTCATGGCAGATATGTCTTTGTCCAGGGCAGGATAGGTGCAGAGCCGGTAGTTTTTGGGAGTCTATATGCCCCACCTCCCCTGGAAGGAGCCCTTATAGAAAAATTGTTCGGTGTGTGGGCTGAAATACCAGATGTTATGGCAATAGTAGGTGGCGAATGGAATGATGTGATGAATGGACGGATGGATCGCCACAGGCTGAGGGGAGATCTGCCAACAGACACACACACTAAATTGAGCGACATAGTGAGAGGGATGGGATGGGTTGATGCATGGCGATACCAACATGCCCAGAGCCATGAATACACTTATGTTTCGGCTGTTCATAAAGTCCTTTTCCAGAATAGATTATCTGTTCATTCCCCACACCTGGGTGGGGAGGGTGGACTCCACTTCCATATTGCCACGCGGCCTGTCGGATCACTCCCCGACGACGCTAGACTTACGTCTCGATAGAAAGTGGCAGCCATTCAGGTGGCACCTCTCAACATGGCATTTACAGCAAGATAGCTATCAGACTCATATGAGGGAAGCGATTGCTCATTACTGGAGCGACAATGACAGATTAGATACAGATGATATGACCCTCTGGGAAGCTCTGAAGACATTGACTGGTGTGCTGCAGCCCGTAAGACATGGAGGGACAATATAGAGAGAGAGGCTAATCAGGTCCAGGACTTAGAAGAAAGATGTCGCACAGAGGGGGTTGAGGAGGATGTCGGGCAGTTGTTATTGGCGCAGCAGTCGTACGCCTCCCTGCTACTGGATGAGGCTAGACAGCTGTTACTAGCGAAGCAGAGTAGGATATACCAGTGGGGCGATAAGTCCAGCACTATGCTATATAGGCTTTGCCAGAGTACTTTTCATGCACAGTCACTACCGGGTCTTCGGGACGACACAGGGGCGTCCATGACGGCCCCGGCGGAACCAGCAGCCAGCTTTGCACAGTATTATGCGGCCCAATATGCTCCTCGGGAGACCCTTCCGGCAGCAGACATCAAAAAATTCCTGGCCGACCTCCCGCCGCGAGCGTTATCGGATATGGGGCGCGATCGCCTTGAGCTCCCTCTGTCGGCTGAGGAGCTGGGTACAGCCCTCGGTGAACTTAATGTTGGTAAAGCCCCCGGACCTAATGGGTTCCTGAGTGAATTTTTTAAGAAGTTTCACCTCTAATTAGGGACGCACTATGGAAGGGCCCTGGAGGCAGCCAGAGAGTGTGGCCGACTTCCGATGGACTGGCGGCAAGCCGAAATTGTGGTCTTTTGTAAGCCGGGGAGGCCCCCTGACCAGCATGAGTCTTATGGACCTATATCGCTATTGAATATCGAAGCGAAAATACTGGCGAAGGCGTTGGCTAATCGCCTTCTCCCATACTTTACAGACCTTGTCCACCCAGACCAGGACGGCTTTTTGCCTCATAGAGCAACAAGACACAATATTAGGCGTGCACAGGTGGCAGTGGAGGCGGCCCGGGCGGCAGGGATTCCAGCGGCGCTACTATTGCCTGATATAGATAGAGCCTTTGACTCATTGAGTTGGGTCTACCTCCATGCACTCCTGTCCAGCCTGAACCTCGGGCCTCACTTCCTGTCATATCTGCAGCTGCTCTACACAGATCTGACGGCGTCGGTGAGAGTGGTTGGAGAGGTGTCCGATCCCATCTGTATAGGTCAAGGCACCAGACAGAGATGTCCCCTATCGCCATATTTATTTGCCCTGGCGATGGAGCCACTAGCGGCGTGGGTACGGGTGGATGCACAGATGCGAGGAATTGAGTGGGAGACGGGACCTGCTGATAGAATCGCACTATATGCAGATGACGTCCTCTTTTTTCTCACAGACTTGAACAGATCTGGTCCGCGGGTTCTGGATATCATGCGAATATTCGGGGAGGTGTCGGGCCTGCATCTGAACCTGAGAAAATCGGTGTTGTGGGTGTTGGGGGAGCGCGGATGCCTAGGTTCCTGGGCGACAGCACTGCAGGAAGCGACTGAAGGCCTTAAATACCTGGGAGTGTTTTTGACTGATTTACGCAGGGTCTCCTGGGCACGCAATGTGGTGCCTGTATGGTACCGAGTCCGATCAGACATGGCAACATGGTCCCGCATGCCCCTCCCTGAACGTATACGGCCGCTCGGCCATATATAAGATGGTAGCTCTCCCGCGTCTATTATATCAACTACAGAATCACCCATATCCTATTCCACCGCAGTGGTTTAAACAGGTGGATTCAGCGTTAAGCCAGTTTCTTTGGGCTGGGGGAGCGGTGAGAGTAGCACTTCGCACATGCTTCCTCTCCACGTACTGTGGGGGCCTAGTAACATCGGTCTTTCTAGTGTAAGAAACACGTCTGAGACATTTACTTGCATGAATTGTTTCTACCGAATATAAGCCTGGTCGAGTGCCACCTGTCTGTCGCACGCCATAGGGAGTAGTCTCCTGGCATGGTTGGATGTGCCTTGTTTGGGACATACTCCAGATCAAACTACAGTAAAAATGTTTTACAGGAGGCGAATAATGTTGTATATTTATTAACGTTTTGAGCAATGTAGTCTGCAGTATCATTGATGCAATTTTCTTTCCAAACAAACCATTTTTCGTTTTTTAACTGTACGCGCATGCGCGATAGAGTAGTGTCTCTTTCCGCTTTTACACCCACGGATGTGTGAGACTTAAAACTTTAGAGAATTACATTCTCATATGACGCTTGTAACGCTGCATTGAAACAGCGACTGATTAAAGAATTCTGTTTACGTATGATGGAATGGGTTTGTAACAACAAACCTCATCTGCGTGTCCAGCACCATGTGCGCATGCGCGATGGAGAAGTATTCTGCTTAGTTGTTTGCTCCGTTAGTTTGTCCAGTAGGGTGCCCCGTATTCCCCGTCCGCCTCATTAATCACCGTTTGGCGTCTACTTAAGAGCAGAGGGCGACCTTGTGAGTGCCTCCACTTCCGCTTGGCCCATGGACAGAGGTACCGACGGACAGGTGAGTGTCCTTTTTGGACTCTCCTCATTGTAGCTGGGCTGTGCAGCTGAGAGCAGTTTAGTTAGTCTCTGTTCGGGCAAGGAGACCACAAGCAGTCTGTTAAGTCCTTATTTCTTTCAATATGACTGAGATATAGAAGGGGTCTTTGATGAACCTAACTTCTTGAAAGGGCTCCTTATCGAGGGTAGCCCAGGTGGTTCTCTTTGGACCAATTTCCAGTCCCCCTCACTAGTACCACTAGATTGCTTTTTATAAAGTTTCCAAAATACATAATTGAATGAGAGGTTTCAATTCCATCATAAGATTTTTCAGAGGCATTCTAGAATGTCTGGATTATTCTATCTTCAATGCGACAAATGGGTAGCGGGGTAATATGTAAACTTAGTTTGACAGTTGGGTACACATCACACGTTAGTTGGGTTGGAGTGTAGAGCAATTGGCTTGGGCACTGTAGAACTGTGGGTTTACTGTGTCCTTTTTCTACACCACAGAGCGGGGCCTCATAATCCCGAGCGGTTGCCGGGTGAGGTGAGGTCTTCACCCACACAAAGCTGGGTGAGTATCACATTGAGGAAATGCCTCGAAGTGATAAAGCTATAATGCTTGTTTAAATATGCAGAATGTAAATTATTCATGCAGGTGTGATTTGTCTATGCAGTCTCTCTGTATGCAGGTGGTTGTGTGTATGTAATCTAGTGTTGTTGTACAATACATTTTTGTTTATTGACAGGAAGAAGAAATGCTTCTCTCCCACCAGTGGACGTTCTACCGTTAAAGTTCCTGGTAGATATGTATCTTTCTACTAGTAATCTTATCGCTACTTTTCACTTTGCACTACAATTGTGATTATGGCTGCAGTAGCTGATTTTTATTAAGGTTCTGAAGAATGCCGGGGAAAAGCCCCTTAGGCTGAAACATGTCGACCGTACTGCACAAGCGCCATAGGCTAGTCATTCTACCAGGCGCAATTTTTATCTCTTGACACACGGACTTTAGTTTACATGCTCTTTTAGAGTCTGTGTAGTCAATTTTATTTATCACTTTCATTTGAGCACTGCACTTTACTTAGTCCTCCACATGGTAAACATTTTTGGCTAGTTTTCTGACATCCAGTTCTACACCGGCACTACATGGCTGGCTGTGATATGGATTGATCTGCAATTCCCACATGACGCAAACTCCACCGCCAGGGTGGTCTGATGGGATTTTGTACTAGCTTTGTGTTTCCAATAACCTCCAGCAACGTTGGTTCACACATGCAGCCTACTGTCCCTTAGTCACTGCTATGGTCACACACCACTTCCAGACCTGTTCTGCTCTCTTGTGTGTTTTTTCTGACTATTGGGGAGCGAGCAGACAGGTCGTTAAATATTCCCCCCGACCCTCCACACATGTTTGTTTGTTAGTATTTAGAGCAACTTTTTAGTTGTGGGTCTAGTAATTTTGGATGCGAACACAGTTTTTCGCATACTAATAGCTCACCTAACTTAATTGTGTATGTCTCCCTCCTGTCTACCCAGTCACCACCATATTCCCCATCTAAAAACAATTGTTGACAACATTTTCTGTGCTTTGCACGTGATGGAAACATAATATTATAACAATTTTTTGCTCCATGGTGGTCTTTCTAGTGTAAGAAACACGTCTGAGACATTTACTTGCATGAATTGTTTCTACCGAATATAAGCCTGGTCGAGTGCCACCTGTCTGTCGCACCCCATAGGGAGTAGTCTCCTGGCATGGTTTGATGTGCCTTGTTTGGGACATACTCCAGATCAAACTACAGTAAAAATGTTTTACGGGAGGCGAATAATGTTGTATATATATTAACGTTTTGAGCAATGTAGTCCGCAGTATCATTGATGCAATTTTCTTTCCAAACAAACCATTTTTCGTTTTTTAACTGTACGCGCATGCGCGATAGAGTAGTGTCTCTTTCCGCTTTTACACCCACGGATGTGTGAGACTTAAAACTTTAGAGAATTACATTCTCATATGACGCGTGTAACGCTGCATTGAAACAGTGACTGATTAAAGAATTCTGTTTACGTATGATGGAATGGGTTTGTAACAACAAACCTCATCTGCGTGTCCAGCACCATGTGCGCATGCGCGATGGAGAAGTATTCTTCTTAGTTGTTTGCTCCGTTAGTTTGTCCAGTAGGGTGCCCCGTATTCCCCGTCCGCCTCATTAATCACCGTTTGGCGTCTACTTAAGAGCAGAGGGCGACCTTGTGAGTGCCTCCACTTCCGCTTGGCCCATGGACAGAGGTACCGACGGACAGGTGAGTGTCCTTTTTGGACTCTCCTCATTGTAGCTGGGCTGTGCAGCTGAGAGCAGTTTAGTTAGTCTCTGTTCGGGCAAGGAGACCACAAGCAGTCTGTTAAGTCCTTATTTCTTTCAATATGACTGAGATATAGAAGGGGTCTTTGATGAACCTAACTTCTTGAAAGGGCTCCTTATCGAGGGTAGCCCAGGTGGTTCTCTTTGGACCTATTTCCAGTCCCCCTCACTAGTACCACTAGATTGGTTTTTATAAAGTTTCCAAAATACATAATTGAATGAGAGGTTTCAATACCATCATAAGATTTTTCAGTGGCATTCTAGAATGTCTGGATTATGCTATCTTCAATGCGACAAATGGGTAGCGGGGTAATATGTAAACTTAGTTTGACAGTTGGGTACACATCACACGTTCGTTGGGTTGGAGTGAAGAGCAATTGGCTTGGGCTCTGTAGAACTGTGGGTTTACTGTGTCCTTTTTCTACACCACAGAGCGGGGCCTCATACTCCCGAGCGGTTGCCGGGTGAGGTGAGGTCTTCACCCACACAAAGCTGGGTGAGTATCACATTGAGGAAATGCCTCGAAGTGATAAAGCTATAATGCTTGTTTAAATATGCAGAATGTAAATTATTCATGCAGGTGTGATTTGTCTATGCAGTCTCTCTGTATGCAGGTGGTTGTGTGTATGTAATCTAGTGTTGTTGTACAATACATTTTTGTTTATTGACAGGAAGAAGAAATGCTTCTCTCCCACCAGTGGACGTTCTACCGTTAAAGTTCCTGGTAGATATGTATCTTTCTACTAGTAATCTTATCGCTACTTTTCACTTTGCACTACAATTGTGATTATGGCTGCAGTAGCTGATTTTTATTAAGGTTCTGAAGAATGCCGGGGAAAAGCCCCTTAGGCTGAAACATGTCGACCGTACTGCACAAGCGCCATAGGGTAGTCATTCTACCAGGCGCGGTTTTTATCTCTTGACACACGGACTTTAGTTTACATGCTCTTTTAGAGTCTGTGTAGTCAATTTTATTTATCACTTTCATTTGAGCACTGCACTTTACTTAGTCCACCACATGGTAAACATTTTTGGCTAGTTTTCTGACATCCAGTTCTACACCGGCACTACATGGCTGGCTGTGATATGGATTGATCTGCAATTCCCACATGACGCAAACTCCACCGCCAGAGTGGTCTGATGGGATTTTGTACTAGCTTTGTGTTTCCAATAACCTCCAGCAACGTTGGTTCACACATGCAGCCTACTGTCCCTTAGTCACTGCTATGGTCACACACCACTTCCAGACCTGTTCTGCTCTCTTTTGTGTTTTTTCTGACTATTGGGGAGCGAGCAGACAGGTCGTTAAATATTCCCCCCGACCCTCCACACATGTTTGTTTGTTAGTATTTAGAGCAACTTTTTAGTTGCGGGTCTAGTAATTTTGGATGCGAACACAGTTTTTCGCATCCTAATAGCTCACCTAACTTAATTGTGTAGGTCTCCCTCCTGTCTACCCAGTCACCACCATATTCGCCATCTAAAAACATTTGTTGACAACATTTTCTGTGCTTTGCACGTGATGGAAACATAATAATTATAACAATTTTTTGCTCCATGGTGGTCTTTCTAGTGTAAGAAACACGTCTGAGACATTTACTTGCATGAATTGTTTCTACCGAATATAAGCCTGGTCGAGTGCCACCTGTCTGTCGCACGCCATAGGGAGTAGTCTCCTGGCATGGTTGGATGTGCCTTGTTTGGGACATACTCCAGATCAAACTACAGTAAAAATGTTTTACAGGAGGCGAATAATGTTGTATATTTATTAACGTTTTGAGCAATGTAGTCCGCAGTATCATTGATGCAATTTTCTTTCCAAACAAACCATTTTTCGTTTTTGAACTGTACGCGCATGCACGATAGAGTAGTGTCTCTTTCCGCTTTTACACCCACGGATGTGTGAGACTTAAAACTTTAGAGAATTACATTCTCATATGACGCGTGTAACGCTGCATTGAAACAGCGACTGATTAAAGAATTCTGTTTACGTATGATGGAATGGGTTTGTAACAACAAACCTCATCTGCGTGTCCAGCACCATGTGCGCATGCGCGATGGAGAAGTATTCTGCTTAGTTGTTTGCTCCGTTAGTTTGTCCAGTAGGGTGCCCCGTATTCCCCGTCCGCCTCATTAATCACCGTTTGGCGTCTACTTAAGAGCAGAGGGCGACCTTGTGAGTGCCTCCACTTCCGCTTGGCCCATGGACAGAGGTACCGACGGACAGGTGAGTGTCCTTTTTGGACTCTCCTCATTGTAGCTGGGCTGTGCAGCTGAGAGCAGTTTAGTTAGTCTCTGTTCGGGCAAGGAGACCACAAGCAGTCTGTTAAGTCCTTATTTCTTTCAATATGACTGAGATATAGAAGGGGTCTTTGATGAACCTAACTTCTTGAAAGGGCTCCTTATCGAGGGTAGCCCAGGTGGTTCTCTTTGGACCTATTTCCAGTCCCCCTCACTAGTACCACTAGATTGCTTTTTATAAAGTTTCCAAAATACATAATTGAATGAGAGGTTTCAATACCATCATAAGATTTTTCAGAGGCATTCTAGAATGTCTGGATTATTCTATCTTCAATGCGACAAATGGGTAGCGGGGTAATATGTAAACTTAGCTTGACAGTTGGGTACACATCACACGTTCGTTGGGTTGGAGTGTAGAGCAATTGGCTTGGGCACTGTAGAACTGTGGGTTTACTGTGTCCTTTTTCTACACCACAGAGCGGGGCCTCATACTCCCGAGCGGTTGCCGGATGAGGTGAGGTCTTCACCCACACAAAGCTGGGTGAGTATCACATTGAGGAAATGCCTCGAAGTGATAAAGCTATAATGCTTGTTTAAATATGCAGAATGTAAATTATTCATGCAGGTGTGATTTGTCTATGCAGTCTCTCTGTATGCAGGTGGTTGTGTGTATGTAATCTAGTGTTGTTGTATAATACATTTTTGTTTATTGACAGGAAGAAGAAATGCTTCTCTCCCACCAGTGGACGTTCTACCGTTAAAGTTCCTGGTAGATATGTATCTTTCTACTAGTAATCTTATCACTACTTTTCACTTTGCACTACAATTGTGATTATGGCTGCAGTAGCTGATTTTTATTAAGGTCCTGAAGAATGCGGGGGAAAAGCCCCTTAGGCTGAAACATGTCGACCGTACTACACAAGCGCCATAGGGTAGTCATTCTACCAGGCGTGGTTTTTATCTCTTGACACACGGACTTTAGTTTACATGCTCTTTTAGAGTCTGTGTAGTCAATTTTATTTATCACTTTCATTTGAGCACTGCACTTTACTTAGTCCACCACATGGTAAATATTTTTGGCTAGTTTTCTGACATCCAGTTCTACGCCGGCACTACATGGCTGGCTGTGATATGGATTGATCTGCAATTCCCACATGACGCAAACTCCACCGCCAGGGTGGTCTGATGGGATTTTGTACTAGCTTTGTGTTTCCAATAACCTCCAGCAACGTTGGTTCACACATGCAGCCTACTGTCCCTTAGTCACTGCTATAGTCACACACCACTTCCAGACCTGTTCTGCTCTCTTGTGTGTTTTTTTTTTTTTTTTGTCATCAAGAAGTATCCTGTGTCTCTGTTTGCCAAGACAGGGGAACTCAAAGGTTTCAGGCGTTCTCCCTGACGCCGCTGGGTTCTAAAAACCCGGTCCTTCAGTTGGCGCCCAACGTGGGGCGACTTCAGCGGTACCGGTCCTAGCCAGAGGTTCGTGAGAAGCTTCGTGTGAAAATTCTGGAGGAAGGCCAGCCACTTCATCGACCCCTGTATGTCGTTGTGGTCCGAAAGTCTTTGCTGCGAGGTTTCCCGCTTTCCGACGGCTACGAAGGACTGCTGCCCTGACTGTCGCCCTGTTTTGGAGCCTTAGACATTTGTAGAGCGAGACGATTGACGGGTCTTCTGGTGATGCCATTGACATTTCAGTTAAGTATAAGCGGAGCGTCTCCCAGTCCTTAGTTTGTTTTGTATCCTTGAGTGGATAGCTTTGATTTGGTACCTGCCGGACCCAAAGCCAAGGGATTCGTGTATTCACGAGATTATCGTTTCAAGATTCCCCTTGTTGTTTGAAGCTAGACTAGTGAGCAAGATGCCTGGTTTTAGCAGTTTTAGAAACTTGTTTAGTTGTGGTGCATTGAAGGATTTCCGGTTAGAGGATTCGTGTCCGGTTCCTCCGATCGGAACTCCTACATACGAGTTGTATGTGAAGCATGGTGTAGGTCATATTAGTTATAATGAGATCTGGGTAAAATATACGAAGAGTGACGGTGTCCTACAGTGGCCCCGTTACGGTAGTTTTGAAACTGAAATTTTAGATAACCTCTAAATGAAGTTGTTTAAGAAGAAAGCCCGGCCGGCGATGTTTGACTCTTTCCGCATATGGCGCAAAGAAGCCAAACAGAAAGAAATAAAATTAGCGAAAAAGAATAAGAGAGGTATGTCAATGGTGCAAGCTGCCATTGCGTACAGAGATAATGAAGAAGAGCAAGAAAGTGAACAGATGCTTAGAGTGAGGAAGTTAGCGGTAGATAGGTGCTATCCAGTCTTGCCGTCTAAAGAACAGAAGGACGAGAAAGATCTTACGAAAGATCCTATAATGTTGCATCTGTTAAATTCACCACCACCTTATGTGCAGAATGCTACGGCCCCACCGCCACCAGCTGTGGCTGTGCAACTGCCGGTTATTTTGCCTCCTGTGATTCCTCTACAGCCAGCTCCTTTGTCGGCTACTGTACCTTTGGCTCAGCCTCCTTAGGGGCCGCCAACTTTGCCCTTTTCTACGACTGCTGCTTCTATGCCTGTCCCTACTGCTTCTGTGTCTGTTCCGACTTTGGATTCTCCTACTACTGTTTCGTCTCCCCTTGTTCTTCCGACTACTCCTTCTCCTAGACAGCTGATGACCGCTGCTTTTTCTGGTTTCCTGAATCCTTGGTTGGGACAATTAGGTATGTCTCCTGTGAGTGAGTGTAGACAGCTGCGTAGTTAATTGCCTGATACAGATGAACGAGTGGTTCTAGATCACATGGCGCATAGATGGGTTATGTATGCGTCCCAGTACGATCTTGAGGGTGTTATAGATGTTTTCCGGCAATGGGAAGCACCAAAGCAACGTTATGTTTTCGAGATCATGTGTGCGTTCCTCCATGAACAATGGACGAACGAAGTGGGTAAAGCTCCTGAAGAGCTGTTCCGGTTGCGTTCCGAATTAGCAAAAGGAACGATCGTGAGTCTCCTCGACATCGAGAGAGCGGTGTCAACGTTACTGTCATTCCGAAGGAATGTTCCTTCTGAACGATTGCTAGAGCCTGATTCGTCAGTTGGGAGACAAGCGCGTCAGTATCCGATGCGAGAGGTTCCTCCAGTTTGGAGACATGCTGATGCGACAGCTCAACCACCTGTTGTTGCGCACTTTCAGCGAGTGTGGGTACATGTTCCATGGAAGCGTGCTGAAATTTTAGCGCTTAAACAGACCTTGCCTGATCCGCGGAAAAATTCCAGCGGGATATTATAAAGAGCTTACACAAACAGTGAGTTTGTGCATCATGAATTTGGCGGACATAGATAGGTTGTTTGGGAATGTTGTTCCACAGCCCATCTGGAATGTCATTCGACATACAGATCATGATAATGATGATTCGTGGGTGAACCTTGTCGCTGCGAACGATAGACAAGTTGGAGGTGCTAAGCCTGAAAATATCATTAGGATTATTACTTTTATGAAGACTTTGATGCCTGAAGTACGTGTGAATTGGGATAAGTTGTCTGCATGTAAGCAGAAGAAAGATGAGACTGTGTCGGACTTCTTTTCGCGTTTCGAGGAAACGTTCGTCGATCATAGTGGTCAGGATATGGCTACCGAGGGTGGCCAGAGGTTGTTTGTCGACAAGTTCGTACACAATCTTCTTCCTGAGTTATGCACTAAGTTGAAGGATTCTGAGAGTGCTTGGCCTGTTTCTACATCGGCGCAGATTTTAGCTACGGCTCAGTACTATGAGAATAGACATAAGGATGAGTTAGAGAAAGCAGACAAGAAGACTAAGGAATTGAGAACTAAAGTTCTTCTACAACAAGCTTATCCGCCCGTGTTAATAATCAGCGTGATTACCAGCAGCCACAACAGTATTCGAGGAACTCGCAAAGAGACGAGACTCCTCAACAGCGTATTCCGTATGGCCCTAATCAGTGTGCGTATTGTAGAGAAGAAGGTCATTACAAGAATAGTTGTCCGGTTTTGCTGCAACGAGGGAATAGTGCTCGTGGTGTGAGAGGCAGAGGTGCTCAGCAAGCACCTAGAGGTAGAGGTCGTGGGCAGAACGCGCGCCCTTTTCCTCCACAAAATTCGATGAATAATTTTGACCAATTGCAGAATTCGTCTGGTAGGACAGCACAGTACTATGTGGACAATTACTATGTTGAGGGTGATGAAGCACATGGTTGTTAGGACAGCCATGGACAAAGAGAGGGAGTTGTTTCAGTTCCAGTAGATCAGAACGGACCTTACGTTGAGGTGATTGCATCAGGTGTGTCAGAGCCTTTTTTGCTAGACACTGGTGCTACGAAGAGTTCGATTATGCATTCTAAGCTCCCTGGCGCACCTTTGTCTGGCTTTAATAATGTTTCTGTAGGTTTTTCTGGCGCCCCCGTTACGAATCCGATTTCTGCCCTATTGCCCCTTTCTGTTGGTCCTCGTAGGTTTGAAGCACCCCTTCTTTTGACTACAGGTTGTAATGAGAATTTGCTGGGTTTAGACCTGTTAAAGAGATTGTATGCGACTTTGTATTGTTCTCCGGCGGGAGTACTTCTTACTTTGGGTGAGAATGTGATCTCTCCAATATATATATCGAAAGATTGTCTTCCATCGGAATTGTCTTCATTACCAGATTCACTGTGGGCTACGGGTCCGAATGATGTAGGCCTGTTAGATATTCCCCCATATGTTGTCACACTGAAGGTGAATGCTAAGTTACCGCGCATTCCACAGTATCGCATTTCGAGTGATGGTGAGCGTGCACTCTTAGCGATCATTTATGGTCTGATTGATAAAGGTGTTATTGAAGAGATGCGAGGTAACGTGTGCAATAGTCCTGTTTTGCCGGTTCTGAAAAGAACTGATCCTTCACAGCCTCCTGTATATAGATTTGTTATTGATCTTCGTGAAGTGAACAAGATTGTTGTTCCACAATTTCCTGTTGTGCCTGACATTACTGCATTATTGACTTTGATTCCGGCTTCTGCCACCTGGTTCTCGGTGATTGACTTGAAGAAAGCATCCCGATTGCCATGGAGAGCAGGGATATTGCCTATTCTCTTTAGGAGGACGAAGTTTCCGCTTTAAGCGTGCTCCTCAAGGCTTTTGTGAGAGTCCATCGATTTACAGTCAAGCTTTGAAGACACAACTTGATTTGTTGGTTTTACCTGAGGGTGCAGCCCTTATCCAGTATGTTGACGATTTGCTAGTTGCCGCAGATACTGAGGAGATTTGTAAGGATGCCACTTTGTCTTTATTGCGACACTTATCTGATTGTCACCATAAAGTTTCCCTCTCAAAATTACAATTCTGTCGACAAGAAGTTACCTACCTAGGTCACCTCTTATCGAAGGAGGGAAGGAAATTGACCCCAAAAAGAATTCAAGCCATTGCGAAAATGAGTGTTCCTATGACACAGAGAGAAGTACGTGCGTTTTTGGGTATTACGTCGTACTGTAGACAGTGGATTCCCAATTTTTCTCTGTTAGCGAAGCCTTTGATAGCTCTTACTGTTAAGGATACTCCAAATCCTATTCCTTGGACTGACGAATGTCAAAAGAGCTTTTCTGAACTACGTAATGCGCTGTGTTCGGCTCCTGTGTTGGGTACTCCCGACTACAGTAAGCCTTTTACATTGTATGTCCACGAGAGAGAGGGATGTGCATTGTCGGTTTTGACTCAGCAGTTTGGCGATAAGCAACGCCCATGTGCGTACTTTTCGTCAACTTTGGATCCTGTAGCTAGAGCGTTGCCGAGTTGCTTGAGAGCCACAGCGGCAGTGGCTGTTTCAATTCGACAATCTGCTGGTTTGGTTATGGATAATACGTTAGTGGTCATGGTTCCACATGCAGTGGATACCTTGTTGAATCGTACGAAGACACAGCACTTAACTAGTGCTCGGTTGTCAGGGTATGAGCTGACATTGTTAGCGAGTCATGTGCATATAAGAAGGTGTAATACCTTAAACCCAGCTACATTGTTGCCGATTTCGCTTGAGACAGATGACGATAGTGAAGAACAGCATGATTGTTTTCTAAGAAACGAAGAAGAGACGAAAGGGAGAGTGGACCTTAGGGACACTCCTCTTCTTGATTGTGATGATGCTTTGTGGGTTGATGGTTCGTGCTTTAAGTTACCGAATGGTGATACGACTGCAGCCTATGCTGTGACGACTTTGCATACGGTTGTTGAAACTGCACATATCCCACATAACTCCGCACAAGCGGCTAAATTGATTGCACTTACGAGAGCATGTGTGTTGGCGAAAGGAAAACGAGTGAATGTGTATACGGATAGTCAGTATGCATTTGGCGTGGCTCATAGCTCTGGACGTTTGTGGCGTGAACGTGGATTTTTGACATTGCATGGTACGAAGATACAACATGGACAATTGGTGAATGAACTCCTCAAATCTCTTACGCTACCACTGCAAGTCGTGATTGTGAAATGCAGTGCCCATAAAAAGGTTACGGATGATGTTGGTCGTGGTAATGCGTTTGCGGATGAAGTTGCGAAAGAAACGGCTAGAAACATGATGAGTCGAATGTATGTTGCGGGTCCAGCGAGATGGGTTCCAGAGAAGAGTATGTGTGAAGATACTATTGAGAGCGTGAAATCTATTCAGAGTGAGGCCACAGAGAAAGAGTTGGATGAATGGAGAGAGAGTAAGAGTTTGAGTTTGAGTTTAAAAATTCTTATATAGCGCTCTTACACCAGCGGTTTCATGGCGCTGTATCTGGCAGATCTCCACAATAGGCAAGGAAGGGAGGTCGGGTAACAGAGGATTAAGTGAAAATTTTGCTGAAGAAGTAGGCTTTAAGTTTCTTTCGAAACTGGGAATATGGGGTTAGGGATCTGAGATCAAGGGGTAATGAGTTCCAAAGGGTTGGGGCAAGGGTCGCAAATTTTGAGCCCCCCCACTTTTTCCGGCAAAACTGGGGAACTATCAGGAGGGATTGGGAAGAAGATCGGAGCTCCCTAGTTGGCAAGTAAGGGATAATCTCCGAAGAAATGAATGCAGGGGCCGTACCCAATCGAGCCTGGTAAGTGATAGATGCAAGCTTGAATTGGATACATTCCCGAACCGGAAGCCAATGTAAAAGTTTCAGAAGGGGGGTGACATGTGAGGATTTAGGCAGGTTGAAGACCAGCCGAGCCGCCTGGTTTTGGATCATCTGCAACCGCCTGAGACTATATGCAGGTATACCTGCATATAGGGCGTTGCCATAATCCAGGCGGGAGATGACCATCGCAAGGACGATCAACTTCAAGGCCTCAAAGGTGAAAAATCGAGAGACCTTGCGGATGGTGCGAAGAGACAGAAAAGAGGAAGAAACCACAGAACTAACCTGGGAGTGAAGGGTAAGGTGAGAGTTGAGTTTAATACCAAGGGTTTTGACCGAAGTAGAGGGGACCGGAGAGGGACCAAGGGAAGGGGGCCAAAAAAGTGAAGACCAGGGACTGGAACAACCACCCGTCAACACCAACTCGGTCTTATCAGGGTTGAGTTTCAGGTGGTTGAAATCCATCCAGTCCCTGATGAAAATCATAGTGGACTGGAAATTAGAGATAGAGGCAGAAGAAGAGGACAGATTGAAGACAAGTTGGAGGTCATCCGCATAGTTGTATACGGTGACCTCCATTTGTTGTAAAGAAAAAATGAGGGGAGAAATGTAAAGATTAAACAGAAGAGGTGAAAGGGAGGAGCCTTGGGGGACCCCGCACAGAACCTTCCGAAAGTCCGCAGTGAAGTCACCCAGGCGAACTGCCTGGGTGCGGTCCCTCAGGAAGGAGGACAACCAAACCAGGGCCGTACCCCCGATCCCCGCCGCCGCGACACGGGAAAGTAAGATGGTATGATCCACCGTGTCGAAGGCGGCAGAGAGATCGAGGAGGACCAGTGCCTGGAATTGATTGGTGTCCCTCCCCTCCCTGAGGTTGTCAAGGACCGAAAGGACTACGGACTCCGTAGAGTGTGCGGGGCGAAAACCAGCCTGGCGGGAAGTCAGCTCCCCCCTTTTCTTCCACAAAGGTGCTCAGAGACCTGGTGACATGGCGCTCGAGCACCTTAGCCAAAAATGGTAGGAGAGAAATGGGGCGAAAGTTGGCTGGGATCGAGGGGTCTGCGCCAGGTTTTTTTAAAATGGGTAAAATGATAGCTGATTTCAAGGGGTTGGGGACAACCCCCTGAGAGAGTGAACTGTTTAATAAGTGAAGGGGAGGATCAGGGCAGGAGATGTAAATGTGACGAAGTATTTGAGCGGGACAGGTGTCAAGGGGAGAGCCAGATTTTACAAGGGGGATTAAGGATGTGAAGGATTCCTTGGTCAGAAGGGGGAGAGAGTTTAATTGTCCTTGGGAAGGAGGGCACTGAGGATCAACAAAAGACGGGGAAGGTGCAGGGATATTAGCTTTAATGGCAGCAATTTTATCAATGAAAAAGCTATTGAGAGAGTGACAAAGGGCAAGGTAAGGAGAGGGCTTAAGAGAGGTACAATCTGAGAAGGCTAGGTTCTGAACAATCGAGAAAATTTCCCTTGATTGGTCCTCGGCTGTGAGGATCTTGGAGGAGAAATAGGCAGTTTTAGCGGCCAAGATGGCATTCTTATATTGAGCTAATAGAGTGGTAAAATCAGCTCTTAAGATGGGACAATAGTTTCTCCTCCAGGCCCTCTCAGCACGGCGTACCGATAATTTGATGGTTTTCAGGTCATCGGTAAACCACAGGTTGGCATCTTTCTCCCGCTTGGAGGTCAGACGTTTCAAGGGGGCAATGGACTCACTGGCTGAGGAGAGCCATTGTTCAATGCTGTTAACCTGAGCCGAGGTGGAAAGCCCGTGTAAAACGGGATAGGAAGCACTTAAAAGAGCTGATAAGTTCGCCGGGTCAACTCTACTCCACGAGCGGACCCAGACATTTTTGGGAAGGGGGGCCCTAACTGGAGAACTGATAGAAAGAACAAAAGAAATCAGGTGATGATCAGACCAAGTGCAAGGAGAAATAAGAAGGGAGTCGACAGGGCAGTTCAAGGACCAAATCTGGTCCAAGATATGCCCCTTGATGTGAGTTGGGGAAGATACGTGAGAAACAAAATTAAGAGATAAAAGTGTGTCTGAAAACTCTCTAGAAGATGAGCACTCTGCTGGGTCGGAGGGCCAAAAATTAAAATCACCCAGTAATAACACCGAAGAGTTATTGACCGAGAGGGTGGCTAACACCTCCTGGAAATCAGGAAGAAATCGTAGAGGCGACTGGGGAGGTCGATAAATGAGAAGACAGGTGAGAGGGGGGGATGTGGACGTGGTTCGAATAGCAAGATATTCTGTGGTGGCAATATCGGGGAGAGAGAGCAGTTGGAATGGAAGATCAGAACGGGCAATGACCGCGACGCCACCCCCCGTTCTGCCGGATGAACGATCGGCCCGAAGTGCATAGTAGGGGGCGGGCAATGTAGCTAGCAAGGTGGGTAGGGAGTCATCACAGAACCATGTCTCGGTTAAAAGGAGAAGATCTGGTGCATGATGATCTAACAACACTGATAGTTCATGTGAATGAGCCACCGCCAATCTGGTATTCAGATAATACGCCTTAAGGGTCTTAACTGGGGCCGTATTGACGGCTTCTGTGGAAGGGGGGACCGGAATAGAAGAAGTGAATGAACAGGAACAGTGAGAAGGAGGGGATAAATCTAGCTGGGATATCCGTGAGTGTGTAGAGGCAGATAGAACCCACGGACCCTGTAGCCTGTGAAGCTGGGAAGAAGTGTAAGAAATGATTTGGGCAGGGTATTGTGCCCCTAGCCCCGGTCGGCCGCGGACGGGCGCAGACGGGCTTAACTTAGGCGCAACTTCGGCGCGCCTTCGTCGCGCCCGCTGCGCCCGCCCGCTGCGCCGTCGGTGAGGGGAA
Source organism: Lissotriton vulgaris (assembly GCF_964263255.1). Classification (NCBI taxonomy): domain Eukaryota; kingdom Metazoa; phylum Chordata; class Amphibia; order Caudata; family Salamandridae; genus Lissotriton; species Lissotriton vulgaris. The sequence continues at coordinate 335,307,695 of NC_141693.1, read as the reverse complement.
GTGATTATATAGGGACACATTAGATTGGATTCGAATGGTATTTGGACTGAATTGTCAGAACATCAGAGATGGTTGTTGCCTAATGCGTATGTGCTTCCGGTTGTTACAATGGCTCATGGAATGGCACATATTAGTGTGAAAGGGATTTGCAAGTTGTTGGCCCCGGTTTGGCAGAATGTGGGGATTCCCAAATGTGCAGAGAATTTGGTCAGAAACTGTATGGTATGTTTGATGCATAATCCTGGTAAGGGAACTCCAACACCAGCTGGTCATTTTGCTCCTCCTACGTATCCGTTTGAGGCCTTGCAGCTAGATTTTATCCATATGGAGAGATGCAACAACTTGAAATATGTGTTAGTGGTTGTTTGCTCCTTTTCTAGATGGGTAGAAGCTTACCCCCTTAAAGACAACACTGCCTTGTCCACAGCAAAAGCCTTGATAAAATAATTTTCTCGAGATTTGGACTTCCGAGAATCATCTGGAGTGATAATGGGAGTGAATTTGGGGGTCAAGTTATGAAGAGAGTGTGCGAGGGTCTTGGGATTAGGCAGAAATTCCACGCTGCAAACCACCCCCAATCAGCAGGTTTAGTCGAGTGCTATAATGGCACTCAAGTTGAAATTGGCCAATATTCAAGAGAGCACTGGTTTACAATGGCCAGATGCCTTGCCATTAGCACTTCTGTCTACAAGGATGACTGTGCATTCACGAATGGGTTTGAGTCCGTACGAGGTTGTGTTTGGTCGCCCAGCGAACATTTGGGTCGTACCAAGACCAACAAGATTTAGAGATCTCGAGTATCCTGTGCTGCTTGATTATTTGCATGAACTGACAACTAAAATGTGTGTTTTACGCCAACAGGTGCATGACAGTCTTCCACAAGCTTCAGAGGATCCAGGGCACTCCATCGAACCTGGCTCCTTGGTCTTTGTGCGTAACTTTCAGCGGACCAAAAATGAACAGCCCCGCTGGACTGGGCCCTATCAAGTGCTCCTGTCAACAAGATATGCGTTACGAGTGCAGGGTAAACGAAACTGGATCCACGGATCGCATACCAAAAGGGCACCTTTGCCCTTGCCTTACAATAAGTGGGTCCAGGAGGGACTTGCAGACTCTGAAACAGAAGTGGTCCCATGGTTTATACCGTTCAGCGATGCTAGATTGATTGGAACGAACTCACAGAAAGAAAGCGACTGAATTTTTCAAGCATCAGTATCTCCTGCAGATCGATTGGACACTACCGAGCCTCATCTTTTGTTCGCTGACCAAGAATTAGCTGGAAGAAATCGTTATAATCTGAGATCGAGAGTTTTGGACAAATAAAAAACTAATAAAGATTGATTTTTTTTCCGTTTGCAGGTTAACTCTCCACCAAGGATCTACTCATTTTTGTTTTTCTTGAACCGCCATCCGGTTCTTGCTGCTAGGGTCGCGGTTGCTCCAGTCTTGGGAGTGCAAGCCTGAGACACTAGGTCGAGGGTTCTGTTGGCCCGAGGCAGCCTTCCTGGGTTTAGCAGAGGCACTCCTGAGCAGAATCAACCAACCACCGTGGGCAGCACATTTAGTTTAGGATGGATTTCTTTGAGTTGGAGAGACCTGTACAGACACTGACTTTTAGAAAACGAATATGCAAAATAATATCGAAGAGATGTTTTTTGATATCATGTTTATTTCTATTATTGAGCCTTATAATATTTATAGCTGGTTATGTAACATTTGTTCTTAAAATGACGGTTAATCCCACTGTGCAACCTACACCTTCACCCACTATTTCTTCTCATTCTTTTCATCCTTTGCCTGAACATGAGGTAGTCAAACGATTGGAATTTGCTAACAATTCCTTCATACAACTTCTGCACCAACACCAGTTAGTGATGAATACGACAAACTGTTGGATTTGTGGTTTGATGCCTCATACAATCGATAAGGGTATTCCTTATTTAGTCCTGCCCTTTAGTTTAAATGGTTCGATTCGGGCTTACAGAACCATGTTTATTTATGCCCATAGCGTCTACCCCCTACGTTCACCGAAAGACAATCCGAAGAATAGTGCTTTAGCTAGAGGCATAGTCGACATGGTTAAAGGGACTAATGCAGTTGAGACTATTCCGAAAGATGAGAGACAACCATATAGTGGTTGGAACGTTACTGGATATGGAGTTAGTCTGAGTGTTAACCAGCGAGCGAAAAGTTCTCCACCGATTTGGATAGTGCCCCATCGGGGCCACTATTGTCTGCAGGGCAATGGTAAAAATCCGAAGGCCCAGTTAGGGAAGAGTGTTTGCACTGAGACTTATGTATTCGCGTCTCAGTCTTCCCCAGCGTTCCTAGCTGCTAAGGGTACCTACTTTTTTTGCTACGACAAAGCATATACATGGTTGCCCCCCGACTTCTCGGGCACATGTTTTGTTTCCTTTCTGTTACCTCCCACCTTTACAGCTGCGGCAGATTACCATAAGATGAGAGTTGCTAGAGGTGTCTTTAGTCAAGAAGACACTGCAGGGCAAGAGTTGGGAGATTTCTTTAAGGGTTTTCTGCCGTTCGGGGGACCTATGGCTAACAGTAGGAATATTCGTCAGTTGACGAGAGTGGTTGAGTCCACCATAGTAGAAACTGCTGGTGCCCTTGGTAACCTGACTGCTGAGCTCCAGTCAGATAGACTTATGACACTTCAGAATAGAGTTGCCCTAGACGTTATTCTAGCAGATCGAGGTGAAGTTTGTAAACTGATTAAATCGAGCTGCTGCGTTTTCATTCCAGACAACGCTCCATCAGTCTTCCAGGCCATTTCCAAATTGCATAAAATCTCCGATTCTGTCCATTTGGACAAAGGGGATTGGTCTTTGATGGGATGGTTATGGGGATTGATATCTACTTGGGGTTGGAAGATTTTGATGGTTATTGGGATGATCTTAGCAATCCTCTTCATGTTCTGTCTCTGCGTGCAGTGTGCTCCTGCTATTTGTGGCCTTTGTGCCACTTTGTGTGCATGGAAACCTGTCCAGAGAGAGATACTCAGTAATAGGATGATGCTACAGCAGCATATGGATGACTTGATGAATATAGATCCAGATTCAGATTAACATGGGTTTGGGTTTGTTGCCTATGATAGGGCAAAAAGAGGGTCTGTGGTTCCGTGGTTTACGAACTGGGTTCGTTGGTTCCGAACCCGTTCAATAAAGATCGTCGGAAATGGACGATTTTGGTGTCAGCAGACCGCAAATGGCGAGTGTAGCGTGTCTGAGTGTTTTCGTATGAATCGATATAGGAGAACACTCTCTATTCAAGGATTTAGTTTGAACTTTCGGGTTCCATTTTGTATACGGCAGCCATTTTGTGTGGTTGCCCTAACATAGGCCCGATGACTGTGGCCGAGCGAGTCCTTGAGACACGTACGCCTTAGCTGACTTCTGGGTGACCTGGCCGAACTGACTCCTAGCCCGAGGCTGACCTCGCTGAGCCAGTTACTTGTTCAGCAGCTGGTCTGATAAAGATCAAAGAGCAGGACATGCCCGAGTTTATGGTACACTGCTCCGACCTTTGTATCTCCTTTCCAATCTGTTTCTGCCTTTCCTTTACGACATAATCATTAATTTGGGTCGAAGGGTTTATGATGGGTTTGTCCGGCCTGATCGAACAGGAAACAGGGAATGTGCATGGTCATTTCTGGTGGGCTGGACAACGGAAAATGGGATTGTCTTTGACTGTCGTCATTCGCTACTTTTGAAATGTTACATTGTCATTGGTCAGTTTTTGATGCACCGAATGTGAATTGGAATGTTGCCTGAGGCTTGATTTTTGGCATAAAAGACCATGCTCCGCTTATCGAATTTGTGCAGTCTCTGACGAACTACCCGTGTGTACTTCGTAGATCTCTGTTCCTGGTTGCAGCCAATAAACTTTGGTCTTTGACGTCATCAAGAAGTATCCCGTGTCTCTGTTTGCCAAGACAGGGGAACTCGAAGGTTTCAGGCGCTCTCCCTGACGCCGCTGGGTTCTAAAAACCCGGTCCTTCAAATTGCGTCCCCTGATTGCTTGAGGTGTGGTCGAGAGGTGGGCACATTTGTACATACGGTGTGGTCGTGCGATGGGCTGCGGAGGTTTTGGTCAGGAGTGTGGGACTGCCTGTCTGAGGTGTTGGGCTGGGAGCTCCCCCGTACGCCGCAGCTGGGTCTTCTCCATGTTCTGGAACAGGTGTGGGGGAACATCTATAAACATCATTTGCTGCTTCTGGGCCTTACAGTAGCCAAGAGGGACATGGCTCGAGCCTGGAATGCTCCCAGGGCCCCTCTGGTGGGAGTGTGGAAAAGGGGTTCAGATTACTATATGGGTCTGGAGCGCCCGATCTTTGAAGCCAGGGGCTGCCCCAGAAAGCATTATAAGATCTGGAAGAGATGGGCAGATTACAGAGGACTATTGCTGGAGCCGGTGGTGCAAGCGGAACCCAAAGACGGACAATTGGGCCTTAATCCCCGGGAATGAGACTTACACACTGAATTTACTTGCCATGCTTGTTAGTTGTGGATCGATTAGACACTGTGCAGGGGGCTGGGGGGGGGGGGCTCCGGGTAGGGGGAGTTAGAGGGCGATGGGAGGGGGGATAGAAGGAAGTAACTTTAGTTTAAACTGTTGCTGGAATTGCATATGTATGATTATTATTTTAATGCTCACAGCACCTCCGGTGCCCGGAGTGCTGTGCCTTTATCGCAGCCTTTCAACAACACAATAAAATTTGGTTCTGAAAAAAAAAGTTCGGGATGTCGTAGTAGAGGTTCCCGATGTCCGATTCAATTTTTGAAAACAACTATTCCATCAGCTGGACTTCATCTCCAATAACCCGTCTTCGTAATCAGGATATCGTTCAGGATTTATGCGGAGGGCGGCGAGGGTCTCGGGAGCCCTGTGCTCACGCGGCCATCTCGGATGCGCGCAAAGCTCCTCCTCTCCCAGATTGCTCTTTAATTGATGCATGAGGGGAGGGAAATTAGCCCTATGCAGGTCCTGCACACGCGAGGTAACTTTGAATCCCAGATAGGTAATATCCTGCGATGTGCAACGAAAAGGTGACATCCCTTCGATCTACCGCCATTCGTCTTTGGGTATTGTCAGATTTAGTAGGAAGGATTTTGTTAAGTTAAACTTAAAGCCTGCCACCACTTCAAACACTTTCAACTCAGCTTTGATAGCCGGGAGAGAAATCTGGGGTTCTGTCACCGGAAGGAGCACGTCGTCGGCGAATAGCGATATCTTATGGTATTCCGTGCCAAAATTTAACCCCTGAATCTCCTCATTACCCCTGATCCTATGCACAAGAGGTTCAATGCTCAAGGCAAAAAGAAGGGGAGATAGGGGACGCCCCTGCCTCGTCCCATGCGTCAGGGGAAAGGGGGAGGACGCTACTCCGTTGAACAGGACCCAAGAACTAGGAGAGTGATAACTAACACGAATCATCCCAATGAAGGTTCCGCTGAAGCCAAAGTGCTGGAGCACTTTAAATAAGAAGGACCATTCCACGCGATCGAAAGCTTTCTCAGCGTCTAGCGAGAGAAGCGCTTCGGGAATATTCTCCTTGTTGGCCTTTTCAATGATATGAATGATGCGCCTCAAGTTGTCATGTGTTTGCCTCCCCTTAATAAACCCAGATTGGCCCAGATACGAGAGTGCAGGTAGGATAGTTTTGAGACGTGTAGCCAGGATTTTGGAATACATTTTGGCATCAAGGTTCAGCAGAGCGATCGGGCGATAGGAGGAGCAGATTGCTAAATCCTTGCCAGGTTTAGGAAGTACAACCATTATTGCCTCTCCAATGGAAGGAGTAACCTTGTGTGTAGAAGCGATGTAATTAAACAATGTAGTTAAAAAGGCAACACACTCCCGTGCTGAAGTATGATTGAAGTCGGCTGAAAAACCATCCGGACCGCGAGCTTTCTGGAGTTTAAGGGAATCGATCGTCTTTTGTACTTCTTCGCCAGAGATAGGCTGCGAGAGCTCTTCATTAGTACGCATCCTACCTGAGGGAGGTCCAGTGCGTCCAAGTAGCCCGATGGGTCGTTCGACCCAGAGGACTTCGAGGTATACAGGGCTCCGTTAAAATCTTCAAAAGCTCCAGTCTTACCCTCCTCTGATCTGTGAGATATGCCATTGCCATCTATTATGTGTTTGATGTACTCATGTTCCTGTTTGGCCCGTAATTGGCGCGCCAATAAGGTTCCCACTTTCATAGCTCCTGGCCTGCAACTGCAAGATAGATTTTTCGGCTCTATTCGTGTAGATGCCCTATAGTTTCCCCTTTAGGGACGTAATCTTCTGAAGGGTCAGATTTGAAGGTTGGGTCTTCTGTGCTTGTTCAGTGGACTGAAGTTCGCTTTCGAGCTTGAGACGCCTCGCACATTGTTGGGAGTGCAAGGTAGTGGCCATTTCAATGCACTTGCCCTGAATTACTGCCTTAAGGGCATCCCAAATATTAGAGTGAGAAGTGTCCTCAGGGTCGTTCATCTCAAAATACCCCTTTATAGTCTTCCTAAGTTCGTCTCTGAGGAGTCTGTCTCTGCGTAGGAAGTTGGGGAAGTACCATCGGACGTGTCTAGGGCACGGGTTTGGCCACGTGATCGTCATCTCTAAGGGGGCAAGGCCCGAAATGCAGATTGGTTGAAACTGTGATTGTAAAACAGATGGTAGCAGGGACAGGCTCAGGAAAATGTAATCAATACGCGAGTATGTTCTATGGGAACGTGAAAAGAACGAGAAGTCTCTCGTCGTGGGATTGGCATCCCTCTAAACATCCACCAACCCCAAGTGCTGAAGTTGTGAGCGCAGCACCAATCCAAATACCCCCCTGGAGCCCTGTGGGAGTGTGATGTGTCTCTGTCCAAATCCCAGACGAAATTGAAGTCCCCCAAGAGCAGTATATCCCCCCGGGCAAAAATTTCTAAAGTCATTAGGAAGGAAAGAATGAAGTCTTGTTGACCTGTGTTAGGTGCATAGAGAGCTGCAAATGTACATGGGCGACCTCGAAGATCCCCCCCCTAACCATGATGTATCTCCCGCTTTTGTACGTTTAGTGTCCTGATCCTGAAAAGGAACCCCAGCATAGAACACCAGTGCCACCCCATTTTGTTTTGAAGAATGCGAGGACCGAAATATGTAGGGGTAAGCCTTATGGCGCAATCTCTGATCATCAGATTTTTTGAGGTGTGTTTTCTGAAGAGCGATGATCTGAACATTGTGATCAAGCATGTATTTCCAAAGTCGCTGGCGCTCATTTGGGGAATTCAGACCCCTAGCCTTCCATCAAACTACTCTAACCGCCATGATGACAGAAGGAAGATAGACTCCCTAGAAACGGTAGCCCCCTCCACTTTGACCTCTTGGGGTTCCCCCACCCACCCCGTCTAAATCCAATAAAAAGAATGACACCATGACATTTAGACAAATTTAAAGAACGCAAAAAACATATAAAATGAGTGTGTGGTGTCCCCCTCCTAGAGGGGAATCGCAAAACTAAACAACACTCTAGGGACATTACCATTTCTTGTCCCCCAGCCCTTGTCAAATCAAAAATCAAGGCATACCTTCCATAGTTAAACTGTACTCCACGGCGGAGTCTGATGACCCCTCCTGAGGAGTGAGAAACGCTTTGAAAAGCGATACGTTCCTTGTGACAGTCTCCAATCCTCGCTTCGCCGTAATCCTCTTGCCTTTCCGGTGAGTGTTGACCCAGGGTGCTCTTTCATACAGGAATCTGAACTTGCCACCCGAGAATTACCCTGTCGCCTGCCTTAAGGTCAGACGGACAGGCTTCCCTCCGTCGACTGACTTGATTTCGAGATTGTTGTGAGAAGTTGGCCTGATATGCAGTGCTCACTATTCTAGTGATCACTATGTATCAGTCCAAACAACCCAGCGCTTAGAGGCCCCGGTGGTTATAACGCGCTATATAAATTAAATAAATAAATAAAATAAATTGGTTGTAAGTCAACCGTATAGACCAGCTATCCTAGTAGCATGGACAAGAGCAGTCTTTAGGCTAAACTCTAGAGGTCGTGTTAAGCCAGCTGTTATACCATCACATATACCCCTTGAACACCAAGTGAAAGGACACCACACAAGTTGTTATGAAAATAAAAGGATATTTATTTAGAACACAACAGCCCTGGACTCTTTATAAGGACAGGGCGCTAAGCACAATACAAAGCTCTTAAAGAATTTCTGAAAGTCGCACAATTTACACAAATGCCCGAGGGGCACGAAAAACCATAAACTCTACAAGTGGAATTCGAAATTACTAGCAGGTAAGTACTACTCTCATAGACTTTAGAAACGCTGGAACTACAATGCTGAACCCTTGGATTAGAAGCAGGAGGCCTAGGGACATCATGTGCAGAGTGGAAACTCTCACACGTAATGCGGGACAAAGTCTATGGTTGCTAGGAATTACAAAGTTAGTGTTCTCGGGCGAACCCGACTAGGTAGGTCAAAAACGAAAGTGGATCTAGACACTTAGAGAGTTGGTCTACGCTGGAGCACCATGGTACTCGGTTTACCTAGCCCAGGGGCTGCGGCTGCATAGGGTTCAAGTGTCGTCGGGTTTCTTCGTTGACGAACCAGGAGCCTGAAGTGGAAGTTGCTGGCTGGCGACCAGTGAAGATGTTCCGGGTCGATCCAAGGACTGGATCAGCTGAAGAGAGTACCTGTAAGCAGAGGGGACCAAGTTCTGAATCACTAGCCAGTGATTAGATGGGCACCAGGATGGCACCGGATGAAGTCACCTCGACCAGGTGAGTGGGCGATGCTGGGCTCTGCAGTCTCTCGGACCAGGAGGCGTTGTCGGCGACCATGATGGAGGTGAGAGCTGCCCTACGAAGGTATCTGCTGTCAGCGATGCTGCCTCTTCCCTCGGCGTCCCCGCCCCCCTACCTGGTCACTACAAATACTTTTCGCGGCCCCCGCTCCGCGGGAGCCGCTCATGGTGTCTTGCCACTGGGGAGAACGACGTGGGATTCTAGCGCTTTGCAAGCGCCTTCTGAACTCTGCAGGCTGACCTGGGGTGATAGGATTTGAACTGCTCCACACGCCGAGGGACTGCGAGGTCGAGCAGGCTCGGTGTTTCACAGCTGCTGCCTCTTCCCTCGGCGTCCTCGCCCCCCTACCTTTAGTGAATAAATTTAGTACCTATTCCCGCGGGACATAGCCCGGGGCAAAGCCCGGGCCCTCTACGGCCCTCAAAGGCCGGATAAGGACGGGACGGGCCACCTCCCTTTTGGCTGACATAATAAAGGTATATTTGCCATAAGATAAAGACCCCCTCAAATCCTTCCCTTTCTACGCTTGTGGATTTCTCCACACTCCACGGCCCTTTAGCCCATTCCCACCATGACCTCCAAGGGGGACCACACAACCGGTGTAGCTGGCACTGGGCAAACGTATTCTTTACTAGATGAATTAAACCTTCTATGCAAAACTAAATATGTCACACTGGAAACTACACCCATGACCGAAAGTGCTAGTACACCTTCAGACACGGCTATATCTTTAGATCCCTCCATACTATCTAACACATCCCGCAGCCCGATTAGGCAAAGTACTGAATTCCCTCAGTTTCATCCGCGAAAAGGAAACATAACGCTGTTAACCAAGGTGAAAACAACCCCCTAATCCTAAAACGGTGCCATACTCTATCTTTTGCTAACTCCCCAACGGTCCCACCGATTGCTGAGATTCCTGAAGCCAAAACACCCCCTCCCCTTTTGCACTTACTACCCCTCATTGAACAGATGGTTAGCGCTATGATAGCCCCACTGTTAGAAAAAATTATTACCTTAGGGGATAGGCTCTCTGGGATAGAGAACGCCATTAAGTCAAACATGCTGGTTGATAAACGCAGTGATGCATCTAATCGCCCTAAGACACATCCTACCCACTTAGGTCTAAAATCACCACCTGTGCAGAAAAAAATCCGCCAAATACAACTTGTTGGCCCTGGTGCTCCAGGGCAAAAAACAGTTAAATACACTGCAAAAGTCTTTCTTTCCGATCCGACTGCACCTAGAGCAGGCGAAAATAAAGTTAACTCTATCCACTTACCCCCGGAAGCGGCCCCATACGTGTGCATCATTGCGGGTGTACCCGCCCTTCCATTTGGCAAAATCGAAAGACATCATGACCTACTCAATAAAACCAAATTCTGGCTGTCAAAAAATAGGCCACTGCCCCGTAATTTATACGGAGCAATTAGGAGCGTTAGAAGGGTGGGATGGTTGGGCTCTCTTCCCAAAGATGTTGCAGGGGACCTGGTACTTGTGCGATTTAGAGATCAAAATATTGTCCCTTACTTGAAAACCTGGCCGCCCCAAGTAAGAGACGGCCCAATATCACTATGGGATCCACATGATTTCTACCCCATAAACCCGTGTTTCCCTCCCTGAATATCTGGATACGTAACTTAGAATTTCAAAAGATTAATTATGAATTCTCTTGATACTGCCTTAACCCGGGACTGGGAAAGAATTTTTTATGTCTGGGACTCTATTTTGTATTTTGGTTTCTTAAAATGTATTTTAATATTTGGATTGTAATTTGTATTTATTGCAAACTTTTATGGTTTTTTATCTTCAAAAACCGAATAAAGTATTTGATCTGAGTACCTGTAAGCAGAGGGGACCAAGTTCTGAATCACTAGCCAGTGATTAGATGGGCACCAGGATGGCACCGGATGAAGTCACCTCGACCAGGTGAGTGGGCGACGCTGGGCTCTGCAGTCTCTCGGACCAGGAGGCGTTGTCGGCGACCATGATGGAGGTGAGAGCTGTCCCACGAAGGTATCTGCTGTCGGAGATGCTGGACCCAGGATTGGGGCAACAACTCTTGGCAAATGCACGCCCTCGCGGTGGACTCAAAATGGCGTCTGGAGTGGACCAGGAGGGTCCGGGGTTCTCCTCTGTTGGAGGGGAGCAAGGGCCAGTCTGGAGCAACCAGACCAGCGATGGAAGTGTCGTAGTTCGTCGTCAGGAGGGCTACAAGCCAGCAGGCAAGTGGCCGGACAACGCGGTGAGCAGCAGAGAGCAGAAGGGCCCCACGCAGATCTCGTGGATGCTGGGGGGCTGGACTTCGGTGCTGGAGCTGCTCAGGGTTAGGGCTTATCAAACCCCAAAGCACTTACTCGAGGATCCCTCGGCGGTCGTGCTGGATAAGCGTAGTGCAGTTCTGAAGATGGCCGGTCCCTCGAGGTCTCATCACACCCACAAATCTCAGCTGGGCTGATGATGCAGGTAGAGGTCAGAGGTGCCAGGGAAGCCGGGTCTCGTCGTGCTGGTCGGTCTGGTTCCGGAGGAAGGACGTGCAGCAAACCGCAGGTTACTTAGTTGGTGCCCGCAGATGCAGGGTGACTACTCCTTAGTCACAAGGGAGAAATCTTAGGAAGAAGTCTTGAGTTCCTTTCGTAGAAAGTAGTTTCAGGATTCAAAGATGATCTCATTTGGAAGGGTCCCCGCTCCCACCTTTATTCTAAAGAAAGGGGCTGGTACGGGACTAGGTCCTGCCCATGGGTGGGACCAGGTAGGGGGGTGGTTACACCCCTCTCCCATGCCGGACTTTCCCCAGCTCAGGGGCTGGTGTGCCCCTGGAACTGGTTCAAACTGGCAGATGCACAGTGAGCACTGGGGTGCCACTTGCAGTCACCTTCCTATTCAGCCCTGCCTACCTAGGATACACAAAACCCTGTCTGGGATGGTGCTAGCACCGCCCCTGACAGGAAACCCTTTGTCCAAGCTCCCCTCGCTGGAGGGACTCCCAGCTGCAGGGGGTCAGACTTGTGTCTGTAGTGGCAGCATCCATTTTGTGATGCTGAGGCTCGAGTTAACTTTAACCGGGGTTCACAGTTACATACATGTCGTGTCCCTCTAGAAGGGTGGAATGCTAACCCCGTCGCCAGAATTGGCGAGGGGTTAGTATTCCAATTCGTATGACACCTTACTCGATATGTTTTGATAAAGCGATACCAAAGATAGCAAATAACCGCGAGGATTATAATGCACTTAAGAGTATATGGTACGCGTTATCATAGAACAGCTATTAGAACTTGGTTCCGCAAGCTGCAGACGGGCTCAGCTCATGCCAGAGCACCATCTTACATAATTCCACGCACTCTGCCTTCAGGATTGTTAAGGCCTGTCATAGGAGGGGTTAGATATAGGTATACTATTTCTAAAGCAAGGGGTGATTACACCACCTTGCCCCAGCTGTCGTGCAGCCAGTTGTGTCAGAGTTAGCTGGCCAGCCAGGGGTGACATAATACATTCTGCAGCCCCTGGTAGGCCCTGGGTACACCTATGCCCTGAGTTACAGGGTCTGATAAGGTGGCCCAGTCCAATTAGATATGTACCTAAGGTACATGAAATCCATTTTAGAGAGAGAGCAGTAGGCCTGGGGCCCTGAATAGCAGGGTCCCAGGTCAACTAAGTCGAAAAACCAGCAAAACACCAGGCAAAAAAAGTTGGGGGTAACCATAGTCAGGTATCCACCCTCCTACAATTGTCGGCAAGAATAAATTCTGTCCTCGTGCAGGGGCTCTGGTGATGCGGGATGAAATCCCCCACCACCCGTCCCATGGACAGATGTCCTGGAGCTCTCTGCGTCGTGGAGTGGGGCGTTTGTGGTAAACTCGAAAAAACGAGAAGATGGCTAGCTCCAACGATTGGAGGCGTTCATGGGCAATGCAGATGACTTTGTTCAGTGTATGCATGAACCTCACCATTCGCTTGTGGCCACCTTGTGGTGATTTGCTGGTGGGTAATACCACGAGAGAAATAATGAAACATTATTCATTACCTTGTATTTCCGTGCTCCTCTTACTTCACCATTACTTAGTAGTCCTATTTCCTTTCATTTCACAGACCCCCTGAGGAAGCGCACTATGGTGCGAAATGCATTGGGGAATCAAAAACCATGTGGATCTTATACATGCTGTATATGTATGATTGACTCTTGAAAAATACGTCGTGACTGTTCAATCATATGAAGTTAATATGATGTTAAACGAATAAATGGTTGAAACTTCTACAAATATCCTGAAGTAAAAACCCACCTTTCATTTGGAATACATTTGGAATACATTTGTGAACTAACATTTAGCATATTCTATGCCCAAGAGTACTACAAGTTAAGATCACTATAAGATCACTCGCAAAGACCGTACCAGCCACACAGGAGGAGGAATCGCTATCGTCCATAAGAAATCAATCCGCATCTCAACCAGCTCTGACGACAACCTCGCCAACTCCGAACACCTTCACTTCCAGATCCACATCGACCCCAAAACCACACTCAGAGGCACCCTCCTCTACAGACCACCAGGACCCCGCACAAAATTCAGTGAAGACATCACGGACTTCATCACCCCACACGCGCTCCCCTCCAAAGACTACATCCTTCTGGGAGACCTCAACTTTCACCTCGAAAAGATCAACGACCACAACACCGCCACCCTCGTGGACAACCTCGCCAACCTCGGACTTAAACAACTAGTCACTTCCCCCACCCACATCGCAGGTCACACACTCGACCCCATCTTCACATCCAGCAACCATGTCTCCTTCAGCCACACCACGGACCTCCTCTGGACTGACCACAGCTGCGTTCACTTCACCTACAACAAACCAAAACCCAGCATCCACCTCCAACCTACCCTACAAAGAAACTGGAACAAAATCACCACGGACCAAATCTCCGCATCGCTCCTTCAAAACACCCCAGCCCTCTCTTCTAACGCTAACGAAGCCGCCGCCAACCTCACCCTATGGTTATCCAACTCCGCTGACACCTTAGCACCACTGAAAAAACGTCAAAACAAACCTGGCAGCAAGAAGGCCTCATGGTTCAACGATGATCTCAAGAAGTCCAAGAAACTCTGCCGCTCCCTTGAAAAGGCCTGGAAAAAAGACCCAACCACCAGCACCAAGGACGCCTTCAAAAACGCCACCCGCACTCACCACCAACTAATCCGAAAAGCCAAGAAAACAGCATTCAAGGATCGACTTGACAACAACGCCCACAACAGCAAGGAACTTTTCAACATCGTCAAGGAATTTTCCAATCCCTCGGCCAACTCCAACGACATCACCCCCTCTCAAACCCTCTGCGACTCCCTAGCCTCATTTTTCCACAACAAGATTGCAGACATCCACAACAGCTTTGACAACCAACCCGGAAACCAACCCACCCTACCATTTGCTGATCATCTTCCCCCCGTGAACACCCTTAACGACTGGAACCCAATCTCCACTGAGGACACCATCCGCCTAATGAATTCCATCCACTCAGGATCCCCCACAGACCCATGTCCTCACCACATCTTCAACAAAGCAGACTCCGTCATAGCACCGCACCTCCGAGACGTCATCAACTGCTCCTTCAACTCCGCCACCTTCCCGGAAGACTGGAAACACGCTGAACTCACCGCCCTTCTGAAAAAACCCACAGCGGACCCCACCGAACTCAAAAATTACCGCCCCATCTCGCTTCTTCCATTCCCGGCCAAAGTCATCGAGAAAGCTGTTAACAACCAGCTCGCCGCCTTCCTCGAAGCCAACAAATCCCTCGACCCCTCACAATCTGGATTCCGAGCAAAACACAGCACTGAGACCGCCCTCATCGCAGCAACAGACGACATTCGAACTCTACTGGACAATGGAGACACAGTCGCCCTCATACTCCTTGACCTCTCTGCAGCATTCGACACAGTCTGACACAGCACCCTTTTACAACGCCTCAGTAACATCGGAATCCAAGGAAAAGCACTTGAATGGATCACCTCGTTCCTCACCGGAAGAACCCAGAGAGTCCGCCTTCCACCATTCAAGTCCGAGGCCTCTGAAGTCATCTGCGGCGTACCACAAGGATCCTCACTCAGTCCCACCCTATTCAACGTATACATGAGCCCCCTCGCGGCCATCGCACGCCAACACAACCTCAACATCATCTCATACGCGGATGACACTCAACTGATCCTTTCTCTCACCAATGACCCCAGCTCCGCCAAAACTAACCTACACGAAGGAATGAAAGAAGTCGCCGAATGGATGAAACAAAGCCGTCTGAAACTGAACTCACACAAAACAGAAGTCCTCATCCTAGGTACATCCCCCTCTGCATGGGACGACTCCTGGTGGCCGGAAGCCCTCGGAAAAGCACCCATCCCGACAGACCACGCACGGAACCTAGGCGTCATCCTGGATTCTTCACTCTCAATGAACAGACAAGTCAGCGCCGTATCCTCTTCCTGCTTCAACATTCTTCGCATGCTCAGAAAAACATTTCGCTGGATCCCCTCCGAAACAAGGAAAACAGTCACCCACGCTCTGGTCACGAGCCGACTGGACTACGGAAACACCCTCTACGCAGGTACTACCGCAAAACTCCAGAAGAAACTCCAACGAATCCAAAACGCCTCAGCCAGACTCATATTAGACATCCCACGCAACGAACACATCTCTGGTCACCTTAAAGACCTCCACTGGCTACCCGTCAATAAGAGGATCACTTTCCGACTGCTAACCCACGCACACAAATCTCTCTACGACATCGGACCAGAATGCCTCAACTCACGACTGTCCTTCTACACCCCCTCCCGCCAACTACGCTCTTCCAGCCAAGCCCTCGCCACTGTACCTCGCATCAACAAGACCACCATGGGAGGCAGATCCTTTTCATACCTGGCTGCTAAAACATGGAACTCACTCCCCCCCTACCTTCGCCTTACCCAGAACCACCTAGCATTCAGAAAGCAACTTAAAGTAATCCTCCTCCCCTTCCTAAGCGCCTTGAAACCCTCTGGGTATGTAGTGCGCTATATAAATTTTATGACTTGACTTGACTTGACTACAAGTTATTCTTACTCGCAGTAAGATTTTCTTTATAATACCACGAGAGGACAGATAGTTCGCCATCTCTTGCCCTTGGAACAGAGGGCCATTGTCAGTCTTCAGCTCTCGAATCAGCCAATGACTTTCTCTAGCTTGGGAAGAACTTCACTGGCATTCAATGACGGTATGACTTCCACCTCGGCGTACTTTGAGTGATCATCGATCAACACAAAGGTGTGCCTTCCATCCGGGAGACTCCTGAAATCCAAACTGACAATAGACCAAGGATGGCCTGGTCGAGGCTCTGTGATTATCGGGGCTGGTTGACTGGCTTTCCCGATGGCTTGGCACCATTGACAGGATCTCACCGCCTCCTCTACCTTTTCGTCTATCATGGAGAACCACACTTAGGTTCTCAGCCGGCTCTTAGGTTTCACCATCCCATGTTGTCCAGCATGGGCCAGTTGTATTACTCGCTTTGTCAAAGCCTTGGGGATGACCAACTGATGACCCAGGAGAAGTCATCCCGTGGGATCTTCCTTCAGCTCTTGGCACACGTGGTATAGACTCTCCATAGTCCATCTGGCCTCACCTGTGACTGCCTTCCACTCCTGTTTGGCAGCCTGCCACCGACGATGCTTCAGAATTTGTATTGCCCATGGAAGACACTCACCCAGACGGGTTTCCTCTCCCAGTACCTCCATCGATAAAGAAATAGGGAATGACCTGGCTATAAGGAACTGGACATATTCCTCTGTGTTTTCGGCGTTAGCTTCCTCCTCTGGGGTAGCCGCTCGCGGGTGACGTGATAGTTAATCAGTTGGATTCAGTGCCTCAGGATGGTACCCCACCTGACAGTTATATTCCTGCAACTGAAGCATCCATTTTTCGACACGAGGAGGTGGTTTGGAGGTAGTGTTGGTGACCAAAAGAAGAAGAGGCTTATGATCAGTTGCCACGACAAATGGATGTCCATATACATACAAATGGAAGTGGCGACACCCCCAGTGGATGGCTTTTGCCTCTTTTTCAATTTGTGAGCTTCTCTGCTCAGTGTCTGTCAGAGAACAGCTGGCAAATGCTACAGGGCTCCAATCTTCTTCCTTCTGGCTTTTCTGTGACAGAACAGAGCCCTTTGGGACCAGCATCGACCGCAATCATGGTCAACTTGCACGGGTCGAAGTACACCAATGTGGTATTGGAAAACAGGATGTCTTTGATGGCAAGAAACACTGATTCTTTTTCTGGACCCCAGACCCAAGGGACTG
This sequence comes from Lissotriton vulgaris, assembly GCF_964263255.1. Classification (NCBI taxonomy): domain Eukaryota; kingdom Metazoa; phylum Chordata; class Amphibia; order Caudata; family Salamandridae; genus Lissotriton; species Lissotriton vulgaris. The sequence goes on along the minus strand of NC_141693.1, from coordinate 335,290,570 downwards.
ACCCCTTTGTGAGCTCCATGAGAAGGTGCATGAGGGTACTTAGATCTCTAATAAAGTGGCCACAGTAGTTGACCATGCCAAGAAAACTCCTCACCTCGGTGACGGTAGTGGGAGCGGGTGCCATCTTGATGTCTCGTACCTTGACGGGGTCTGGAGTAACACACAAGGCTGAGAAACAATATCCAAAGAATTGTAGTTGCAGTTTAAGGTACTCACATTTGTTGCGGTGCAAGGTGAGGCCGGATTCCTGAATCCTCTGTAGTACCTGGGTCAACCTGGTTTTATGCTCTTGGGTGGTCTTGGCGTAGATGAGAATGTCATCGCTGACATTTACTAGGTCCATCAGCAGTTCTTGGATCACATTCTGAAATACCTCAGCCGTGCTCGACACATCAAAGCTGAGGCGGGTGTATCTCCTCAGGCCGACATGGGTTGAGAATGTCGTGATGTATCGCGACTCCTCATCAAGCACTAGCTGATGGTATACGGATCTGAGATCGAGCTTCCAGAACCAGCACGCTCCGCTGAGCTTCCCAATGAGTGCTATGCAAACAAATGATGGTCAGAATGCTGAATAAAACATACATTCACCACCAGTCAAGAGATGTGGGTTAAATCCATCGTTATTTTGCTCACCGTGCCATCAGTCTTGACCCTGTGCCTCATGGGAACAGTCCAGATCGAACTGACAAGCCTGGTCCTCCCTGGACCAAAACAGGCATCCTGGGACCGGTTTCTGGGTATTACCCTTCATCAGTCAAGTTAGCTTGAATCCAGTGGCACAGTGAGCAAGTGATCCACATCTGGGCATACCCATCCCACTTAGTGTGAAAAGTGCTATGCAAACAAATCCCTGATGAGGTCATCGATCGTTGGAGTGAGGTGTTGTTCCCTCTTTATGGCTGTATTGGGCAGCCTCATTGCGACGCAAATCCCCACTTCTCCTGGCTGCTTTGGCTTGCGTGTGACAACGATGGGGGACACCCACGTGTAGGTCCCGTTACCTTCTCAATTATGCAGGTAGCCTAGAGTTACACTAGTTCCTTTTTGAACGGAGATGGAATGCGATGCGTCTATGGCATAGAGCTACAGGTTTGACCGTGTGATCAATGTGCAGATGTACCTCCTTGCCTTTCAGCCGCCCGATCCCCTTGAATACTCCCAGGAACTCAGCTAGAATGTGCTGGACTGTTTTGTGGTGAATTCCGAAAGAGAATCTGGCGATCTCCAAATCTTCCCCTGCTCGGCACCCCAACAGCATGCAATGCCCATCCTCGGCAACGTATATTTGCGAACTGATGGAGTTGGAACCGTATGAAATGGTCATTTTAAATTTCCCTCATGGTCAGCGGCAGATCTTGTCCATACGCAAAAACTTTAATGGTTGATGCATTCAGTGATGGGGCCCTTCCAGTGTCTCGTACACTTCAGGGGACATGATATTGATGGTTGCCCCAGTGTCAACAACAGTCATGATGGTATTGCCTCCGACGAGCACCTGGCATTGTGGAAGTCTGCGTGAGGCTTCCCCTAACATGTATGCTGAATGAACCGCTTGCTCTTCCTCTTCATCTTCGTCCATTTTGCTGTTCCCACTATGCACTTCGGGGATCAAGTTACAGTGGGCCTGGACTGTCGACTCTTGCGGGACCGACACACCCATACAAAGTGATTCATTTTGCCGCACCTCATATACCTTTTTCCATGTGCAGGACATTTGGCAAATCCATGAGGGTCTTCGCCACAATCCCCACATCTCCAGGGGTTCCCGTTGACCTTCCTGCCTGGTCTGGCCGCTGGTTAGGGAGTTATCACGTTGACCGGCTCCACCTTCACTGGGCTTTGTTGTGCTGCCTCCATGTGGGCTGCTCTGGCACGCAAGAATTCCTTTGTCTGGCCCAAGGTTAGGATGTCAGCCAAGGGTTTCCCTGACTCTTCTAGTATTCTTTCTCAAAACCTGGTAGAAGCACATCCTTGTATTATTTGGCCCCTTATCTCCTCACCTTCATCGTGAAATCCACACGTGCTTGCTAAGTCTTGCAGGCGAGCGTGGAACGGGTCAATGGACTCATCCACTTGTTGGCGCCCTTGGCGTTAAACAAAACATTCGTAATCCTGGTTTGCCATGGGCTCAAAGTGCGCTGACAGGGCGGCAATCAGTGTGAGATGTGTTTTGGGGGCCAGTTCATTTACCGACTTGACGAACAAGTTACTTACCTTCGGTAACGATATATCTGTAAGAAACAGTAGTTAGTATTACATTCCATACCTTAGAATATCCCCAGGCGTCAGACTGGATCCGGAAATTTTTGCGTAGCAATACCCCTGCACGTCGTTAGGTGTCGTTTCTGGCTCCGCATCCGTCGTCGGCGTCGTCTGCGCCGGAATGACGTCGAAGTACTTAGACGCTGCTCATGCGCACTGACGTCAGTTCTTAGACACAGCTTTTCCACGCCAGATACTCAAAGCCATGCTAGAACCAACACTGGTGCCATGAAACTAGGGCTCTGAAAGGGGATGACCTTAACCCTAGGTATCAGTTCGCAGAACGGGGAGGATGGGTGGGGTGGAAAGGAATCTAATACTAACTACTGTTTCTTACAGATATATCGTTACAGAAGGTAAGTAACTTGTTCATCTGAAAGAAACAGGTTAGTATTAGATTCCTTACCTTAGAATAGATACCCCAGCAATACCAACCCCAGTGGTGGGTCTGCGAACCAATACTCACACCAGAAAGTCCTGGAGGACGGAACGGCCAAAGAAGCCATCCCTCCGGACTTGACTGTCCAGGCAGTAGTGCCTCGCAAAGGTGTGCAGCGAGGCCCACGTAGCCGCCTGGCAAATGTCCTGCAGGGGGACTCCCCGACCCAGGGCAGTAGTAGCCACCGTGGCCCGAGTGGAATGGGCTCTCAGCCCAACTGGAGGCTCCTTTCTAGCCAAGGAGTAGCACGCCTTGATGCATAAGACGACCCACCGAGAGATGGTCCGCTTATGCACCGCCCATCCCTTCTTCGCACCCACGTAACCAACAAAGAGTTGGTCATCCACCCGGAACTGGCGTGTGCGATCCACATAAAATGAAAGCGCACGTTTTGGGTCCAGACGATGGAGCCGCTCTTCATCCTTTGAAGGGTGCGGAGGCGGAAAGAAGGAGGGCAAGGTGATGGACTGCTCGATGTGGAAAGCAGAGACTACCTTGGGCAGGAAAGATGGTTTCGTACGCAGCACCACTTTGTCCGGATGCACAGACAGGAAAGGGGGTTTGCAAGATAGAGCCTGGAGCTCACTCACTCTCCTGGCAGAGGTGATGGCAACCAGGAAAGCTGTCTTCAAGGTGAGAAGACGGAGAGGACAAGAATGAAGCAGCTCCAAGGGAGCGCACATCAGGAAAGTAAGAACCAGGTTCAAGTTCCACTGAGGCATCACAAAGGGAACAGGTGGAAACATGTGTGTGATGCCCTTCAGAAAACAAGTTACTATAGGGGACTTGAACAAAGAAGGTTGATCAGGCAGCCTTAGGAAGGCCGAAAGAGCAGAAAGGTAGCCCTTGATAGTGCCCAGAGCAGAGCCCTGCTGGGCAAGAGAAAGAAGGAAGAGAAGAACTTCAGAAAGAGGGGCAGAAAGGGGATCCACAGCCTTTGCTGTGCACCATGCCACAAATCTGTTCCACCGGCAGGCGTATATCGACTTAGTGGAGAGACGCCTGGCTGTCAGAATAACATTACAAACTTCAGGAGGCAAGTCAAATGGCCTCAACTGCCGCCGCTCAATCTCCAAGCATGGAGGTGGAGACTGGACAGGTTCGGGTGGAGGATCATCCTGCTGCTGCGACAGAAGGTCCTCCTGAAGAGGCAGACGGATCGGGGGACCGACTGACATATTGAGTAGCTCGGGATACCAGAACCTTCGAGCCCAGTCTGGAGCCACAAGCATGACTTGGGCCCGGTCGCGCCTGATCTTCTTCAGCACTCTGGGCAGAAGTGGTATAGGCGGAAAGGCGTATAACAGACCGCAACTCCACTCGCGACGAAATGCGTCGCCGAGCGAGTGCCGCCTTGGAAATTCCAACGCGCAGAACTGATGACATTGCGCGTTCTCTTCGGTGGCGAATAGATCTAACCAAGGCTCTCCCCACTGCAGAAAGATGCCTTGCGCCACGTTCGAGTTCAGACGCCATTCGTTATCCATCGAGCACCGTCGGCTGAGTTCGGCCGCCCTGGTGTTCAGAGAACCTGCCAGGTGGTGAACCACCAGGGTCACGCCCTGATGTTCCAGCCACTGCCAGAGCCGCAGAGCCTCTTGACAGAGGGTCCAGGACCCCACACCGCCCTGTTTGTTGCAGTACCACATGGCAATGGTGTTGTCCGTGAACACCTGCACTGCACTCCCTCGGACAGAGGGGAGGAATGCCTTCAGTGCCAGACGAATTGCCCGCAGCTCCAGAAGGTTGATATGGAGCTGGGACTCCGCCTGAGACCAGAGGCCTCTGATCTCCGCCTCTCCCATGTGGCCTCCCCAACCCTGGAGGGACGCATCCGTCACAACCACGTGCTCCGGTTGGAGAAGGGAGAGGGATCTGCCGTTGACACAATCGCGGTCCGTGGGCCACCACTGCAGCTGTCTTGCAGCGCCCTCCGAGATCAGGACATGGTCGGACAGGTTGCCCTGATGCTGGGCCCACTGAAACTTCAGGTCCCACTGCAGAGCCCGCATCCGCCACCGGGCGTGATGCACCCGAAGGATGCAGGAAGCCATCAGCCCCAGGAGCCGCAGCGTCAACCTTACCGAAACCCGGGATAAAGGCTGAAAGATCTGAATCAGAGCCTGAATATCCCGGACTCGCTGCTCGGGAGGATAAACCCGAAACTGCGCCGAGTCCAGAACAGCTCCGATGAAGAGGAGCTTTGGGAGGGGCACAGGTGTGATTTCGGCACGTTGATGGAAAACCCCAGCAGGTGCAGGAGATCCGCCGTAATCTGGAGGTGATTGACGACTGTTTGGGGCGAGCCCGCCTTCAACAACCAGTCGTCGAGGTAGGGGAAGACTGAAACCCCTAACCTGCGCAGATAAACTGCGACCACCGCCATCACTTTCGTGAACATCCGTGGGGCGCTGGTAAGGCCAAAGGGGAGCACGGTGAACTGAAAGTGCTCGAGGCCTACCGTGAACCGCAGGTAACGCCGGTGGGCCGGCAGGACGGGGATGTGAAAGTAGGCGTCCTGCAAGTCCAACGCCACCATCCAGTCTTGCGGGTCTAGGGCAGCCAAGACCTGAGCCAAAGTCAACATCTTGAACTTCTCCTTCCGGAGGAAGCCGTTGACATTCCGGAGGTCCAAGATAGGGCGTAGGCCCCCTTTGCCCCTCTTGGGTACCAGAAAGTATTGGGAGTAGCAACCACACCCTTCTTCTGGCCCAGGAACGCGCTCGATGGCCCCCTTGGCAAAGAGGGCCGTAACTTCCTACTGCAGAAGTCGCAAGTGGTCCCCCTACTCGCGGTGGTACTGCGGTGGCATGGCTGGAGGGGTCACCTCGAAGGGGAGGGAGTAGCCCCTTCGGACGATTTGCAGCACCCACCTGTCCGATGTGACTGTGCGCCAGTGGAAGAGGGGATGGCGGACCCTGCCCCCCACTGGCGTCACATGGGCCTGAAAACTCGGACTAGGAAGGTTTTGAGGCGGATGCTGCGGGAGCGGGTGCGGACTGGCCCCGCCTTTGAGCCAGATCGCCTCCCCGGCGGTTTCCACGGCCGCCACTGCGCTGAATATTCTGTTGCAGCGTGTGGCTGGTGGTCCGTGTGGGGACGCCCCTTCCTTGGCCACGAAAGGAGCGAAAGGCACCCATTTGCTGGCGCGGGGCCGAGAGGCCCAAGGACTTGGCCGTAGCCCCGGACTCCTTAAAGCGCTCAAGCGCGTGGTCTGCCTGGTCGCCAAACAGGCGGCGGCCATCAAACGGCATGTCCAGAAGTATATTGGTGCACCGGTCCGTAACCAGGCGTGGCATCGAACCGCCACTGTAGTGGCCATCGCTCTGCCTAGTGTATCGGTGGTATCCAGTCCGCACCGGATAGAGTACCGTGCCGCATCTCGACCCTCCACTAGGGCTTGGGCGAGTTTAGCCCTGACCTCCTCAGGGCATTGTGGCAGCACGTCCGCAACCGTGTCCCACAGGGTGTGGGTGTAGCGGCCCAAGAGGCTTGCGGTGTTGACTGACCGCAGTCCCAGACTAAGGGACGAGAACACTTTCTTGCCAAATTGTTCAAACCTCTTGGATTCCCTGTCGGGAGGGGCCAACGGGAACGCGGTCTGGGAGTTAGAGGCCTGGATAACCAGGCTCTCGGGGTTGGATGGGTCGACAGGAAGCATGGGTCACCTGGAGCCGGGCGGTAGCGTCTGGCCACGTTCCTGTCCACAGGCTGTCCTGAGGCGGGCTTGGACCAGGTGCCCAACAGAACGTCAGATAAGGCCTCATGGAACGGCAGCAGAGGCTCGACCGAGCTTGACTGCGGTTTGAGGACCTCGGTGAGGAGATTAGTCCTCACGGCCGCTGAGCGGAGCGTAAGGTTTAAGACCTTAGCCGCCCGCATTAGTACTACGCTAAAGGCTGCCCCCTCCTCCGTAGCCACGGTAGGAGGGGAGACAAAACCAGTGTCTGGAGAGAGATCCAGGCCGCTGGCCACCCAAAGCTCCTCTGTCCAGTCCGCTTGGTCCTGACACTTCCGCGTGAGAGGGTCCTCAGACCCCTCCCAGTCCTCTTCGCCACCCAATGGCTGGTAGCCAGGATCAACAATCGGGCCCGTTCGTTAAAGTAGAATATACCCATAGCAGTCTCGTACGGCGCCCAACGGGGCCGTGTCGACGGCTGAACGGGATCGATAGAAGGACTGGGGCCGGCGTCGACACCCTTGGGGACGGCGCCGGCGAGGTCGTAAGGTCGACCGGAGTCGACCCGGATCCGGGTCCGGTCGGGGCCCGAAGGCGCCCTGGGGCCCGGTGGAGAAGAGAGCGACCTCATGACCATGAGGTACTGCTCGATCTCCTCCCGCGTCGCATCTTGCTCAGGGACCCGAAGGTGTGGGGCAGGAAGCGGCGCTAGCGACTTCGGCGGAGCCGCGTGGGTGGTGCCACCCAAAACCCCGGTCGCGTCGGGTGAGCGTTGGGGGCGGTCGGAGGAGCGATGACGCCGCTCCGACCTCTCATGCCTCTTACCTGACGAGGAACCAGAAGACCGATGCCGACTTCCGGAGCTGCGAGGGCTCTGTCCCCGCGACCAATCCCTCGACCTCCCATGGGACCGGGACCTCGAATGGCGATGGGCCGACTGCCGAAGCTCGAGCCGCTTGCTGGACTGCTCCCGCCTAGCCTTCGACGTCAGGGCTCGACAGTCGGAACAGGAACCGTCATCGTGGTCGAGGCCTAGGCATTGCAGACACCGGCGATGGGGGTCGGTATTCGACATCAGTCGACTTCACTTCGAGCAGGGTTTGAACCCGGGCATCCCTACCGGCACTTGAAGAGTCGAGAACGACATGAAGAAGATCAAAAATGATCAAAAAAGTTTTAGTCAAAAAGTGACTGAGGGGTAGAGCTTCTCCGGATCTGCACTAGCTGGCGCGGAAAAAAGAAGAACTGACGTCAGCGCGCATGGGCGGTGTCTAAGTACTCCAACGACGTCATTCCGGTGCAGACGATGCCGACGACGGACGCCGAGCCAGAAACGACGCCTAACGACGCGCAGGGGTATTGCTATGCAAAAATTTCCGGATCCAGTCTGACGCCTGGGGATATTCTACGGTAAGGAATCTAATACTAACCTGTTTCTTTCAGATACTCCTGTAGATGTCTTTCCCTCCTAAATGCAGCAACATAGCTCCTTTCTGTTCGTAACTCACTTTGATAGCTTCGAAAAATAGGAGTAGTCGCTCTACCCACTCCTTCCATTTAGGAGCCTGAGCAGAAGGCGGCCCTTCCACCAGGATCGGCTCAATGGGGGGTATTATGGCCATCCTGCACTTTCAGTGCACCTTGTGTTCCTCTTGGCAGTTAAAAGCTGGGCGTGTGGTATTGTGCCGTGGGCAGTCAGACGTCAGTACTGTCACTTGCCGTGCAAGACACCTCCTGTGATGTCACTGACACTCCCTGCCCGGGTGGCACAGCTGCCGAGGTTGAGGCATATAGTAGCGCCCTGGCACGGGTGACCCCTCATGTGCTGGTGGGGCTTAATGTTGCTGGTCATCGCCCACCATGGATCTGCTGTTGGTGTAGGTGTACTTACACGATATTGACTTCGTGATGGCAGATATACAAGGAGAATGCTAGGCCTATGTCTCTTCTCGCACTCCTGAGGCTTGCTGGGGGAGGGTAGCCAGGCTGAGCACGAGGTGCAGATTGACTCTTTGCCAGCCGATGCACTCCATGGCACGAGCACCAGGTGCGTTGTCGGTGCACTTGCAGCCCCCACAGAGTGTAGAGGATGATTTAAAGCCCCCCCCCTGTCGTCAAAGTTGTGACTCTAGTGCTGGACATCTGCTACGCTACAGCAAAAGACAGACTCCGGTTGTACTTTCGGAGATTTGGCCTCTGTGCGTCTCTTTGATGTCACATCCGCTGGGCTCCCTCTTATTAGGGACATCACATGGTCACAGGACCACGGCATTGCAGTCCAAAACCCAGGGGTCTGAGATAAACCCCCCTAGTCATAGGGTGGTTTTGTGTAGCACCTGTTGCGTTACAGGGCCGACACTACAAGGGGTTACTGATGGCCGACACAGTAACACAGCTGGGAGGCCTGTGTGAATATAGGCATCATGTCTTGCTTAGACAGAAGAGGATACCTTGACTTCCCAGCTGAAACACTGACCAGATCGCCAAGGTTCCAGCATGCAGATGCTCCAGTTAGCAGTGGTCTAACATCCCTCACGGGGTATCCAACTCAGGACCAGGACGGGATCCCATATTCTCTAACTCTCAGGTAATGGGGGTTGACTAGATCCTAGAGGTATTCTTGGCATAACATCTACACCAATACTAGGTACATTTAGGTATATCTAGTTAGGGAGGCATCATAGGAGTATGCACTTTCTTATCATGTGTTTTATGGGCTTGTATATATTCATGATTACTGCAAAATGGTAGAACTGTACCATCTCTTTACTTTTGTAGTACTGCTAACCATATATCTCTTCTACTGTCTGAGGATTGTTACAGCACATTTATTTTACACTAGAATAACAAATGTTTAATAAATCCTTATTAAAACACCCAAACTTTTTAGTCTGTGTATCTCTGAGACAAACTAAGTGAGCACGAACGACTGAGCGAAAAGTAGTATATTGTTTCCACGATCCTGGGGGATATGGGTGGTCATGTTCTGAGGTTGCCAGAAACTCTTCTCTGCCCGATAAGAGGGGATTTGAGTGGCAATGTGAGATATCTAACAGTCTGCCACCAAACCCACACGTTTAGGTTATCCGAAGGCGCAGATCCTGTATAAGGTATATAGGAACTACACAACATGGCACCCAACGTTGGTTGGGTACTTATTCAACAGTAGAAACTGAGTAGTTCAGTCGTGCTATTCTCATAGACCCCTACTCACAAAACACCAGAGACATCTGGAGTGGGTGGGCACAAACTCCGCCAAGCCGAGTTGGCGAAAAATCCTATTTATTGGCTGTTGCTTAATCAAGCTTGAAGGACACAGTGTTCCTAAAATTGTGCATTAAAACCTTTATCTTAGTTCCTTTGAACAAACAACTTCTTTACAAAAAAATGCGAGACAGGAGAGGACGTAACAGTAAATCTACACCTCTCAACAGGAGAATAGTATATAGACGCAATTCAGATTGCAGAAAAATTCAAACATAGTCACCCTGAAACGGGTAGTGAATGGTTTATCAGTCAGGTGTGGGTTAGTAGTTTTCGTGATTGATGCACACAAATCTAACAAAACAGAGTTATTTTATTCGTGGGTTACATTTTCAGCAGCAGATGCGAGAAAACAGACATTTCACCCTTACACAGAAGGAGATGCACCAGTGGAATATGGTCCATTTGAGGACATAGAGGTTCCGCTCACGTACCAGGAACACTTACACTGGTTTAAAGGTCCCCTATCCAATATATGAAGAAAAGTAAGACTTGGCCCGCTCAGAGGAGAAGGGGCAACATGGATGATATAAGCGGCCTACACACCACATCCTGACATTGAAACAATGCCACAAGGAGACTTACTTGCACAACACAAAGATTGAATTAAAATCTATAGAAACATGACGCAATTCGTCATGAGGACATTCACTGTCCAACAGGCAATAGTTGCAACAAATGGAACTCAGTCTCAGGGTACAGCAACTAAAATCACACCACAAACATTGCACGTAGTGATGGGCAAAATGCCCACGAGCGTGAACAAATGCCATTCTTGGTAGCTCCGAAAATCACGCAGCTAGAAGCAGTATTCCCGAATACTACCCAGTGTGAAAAACACACAATGCTAACAATCTGCTTGCCCATGGGGTCACCACCACAAGTAGACGATTGTACCAGTTGAGGTACAGTCTTTGCTGCCATATATATAACAGGACTCATGGTATTCCTTCGTTAACAGCGATACCAGATGTATTAAGACAAATACAAAATGACTGGGCAGCAGGGCCTGCTTTGAACTTAGGAATGAAGGTACTAGGTAACTATGCCCAGGTATCAGCCATAATACTAGCTAATATTAAAGGGGAAGCAGCTTCAGTGGCAATCCGCCAACACCTAAGGTAGTCCAGTCCTTTGGAACAAGAACACAAACTACCCAAAATAATTGAAACTGCATATGCAGAATTAGGTAGAGACAGTTTGAGGGGGAAAGCTTTAAAACCACAACTAATGGGCAGTCCTGAAAAGGAGAATTCAAAGCAGAAACCTGCTTCTTCTAAAAAGAAGTGGGATAATAAAAAACAACAAACATTTAAAGGAAACAGATCTCAATCGAGAGGTAGATTTCCTCCACAGGAGCACTCTGAAAAAAGGTATAATCTCGGGAATAGGATAATATTAGGAAGCCTAATAGGCATCAGGATACAGATACACGTTCCTCTCGTTCCTTTCAGGGTTCATCGAAAAACTAAGAGAGGGAAACACTGTCAGAAAGACAAGAAGAGCGTACAAAGTCCAGAGACAAGCAGCACGCTAAAGATTGCACCTCTAAAAAAGAAGAAAAGCAAAAGCCACAGTTCAAAAAGAGGAAAGTTGCAGGTCTAAAGATCAGACATGCCCAGTATTCTGAGGACTCGACTACTGAACGGGGAATGGGCTCTGACGATGCTAGACTGTGCGGCAGAAGTAATAATAGCTCACCAAAACCTGATAGAATTTCTGGTGACAGCAGACTTGAATGATTATATCACGGTGGAAACACCTGATACTAGAGTAAGTGTACCACATATAGTATATGAAATAACACTCCAGATGGAGGGGGACAAGAAAAATCTGTGTTGCTCTAACCTCCAAAAATCATTAAAAAGTCTACAATCAACACTGGGATTCCTAAATTTTGGTCAAACATACATTTTGGATTACGCAGAAAGAGTAAAACCTTTCTTCGTCTTAATGAAACCTGATTTTTCTTTCTTTTTTTGATAATGTTATTGATTTTAGTCATGTAAGCAAAAACCAGCAGTTCAGCACTTATATTAGGAAGGACAATTCCCGAACAGGTAAATGATTAATCTTGCGTCACACAAACCCACAAAATCTTACAAGATACAGACAGTCAGCGGGCAACCCAAATTTAAGCCATAATACCCACCCATTTACCCCCAAACCCTAATGTATTTCTTCGGGCACCCCGTGCTTTATACATGGGCTTTTCCTGTGTAGCACACCAGTTTACCCCCTCCCGCCATTTCCTGAGGCTAGCTGGATCAGGGCGTTTCGAATTTACGGCTATGTCTCGCTACAACCATAGCCGTGTTAAGAAATAGCTTTTCGTTTCTGGACCCATCCAGGCCATCCGAAGGAGCGTGTGTCGTGGATCATAGGGAACTTCCCACCCGAAGACTTCTGCGAGTTCCTCCTCAATGCCCCCCCAGAAACCTGCCAGTTGGGAAATGCCCAGACCATGTGGAAGAAATCCACCTGGTCTTGGCCACCGCGTGTGCAGGAGGCAGTTGGGTACAAGCCAGCCTTGTGAAGACATTCTGGAGTTAAGTAGGTGGCATACAAGTAGTACAGTTGAATCAGGTGACCATCTTAGGCACCATGAGCGCGTCTCTCCAGTCCTCCTCCTCCAGTGGATCCACCCATTCCTCCCATTGGTTTGGGAGGCAGTCTAGCGTGGTTGTGGTAAATCAATCAATCAGGGAATTGTAAGCGCGCTACTCACCTGTGAGTGTCCCAAGTCACTGAGGGTCTGCAGATCTGTTTAGCCGAAGAGCGAGGTCTTGAGGGACTTCCTGAAGGTGTTCAGCGAGGGGATGCGTCTGATTTCTGCTGGTAGCTCGTTCCAGGTCTTGGCTGTAATGTGAGAGAAGGATCTTCGGCCTGCTCTGTGGGTGCACGGGGTTTCGGCCAGCATGAGGTTGGAAGATCGTAGGTTTCTTTTGGGTACCTGGAAGTTGACTCTGTCATTGAGGTATTTGGGTCTGTTGTTATGTATTATTATTACTACGATTTGTAGGGTGCAATCGAATCATCCCAAAGGGGATCTCTCTGTGCCTTGGTAGCAGACAAAGCAGATCGAAGATTGCTGGTTAATGACAGAACAGGCATTTTTAGGCATTTGTAGGCATGAGTGAAGATTTTAAAGTGACTACCCCACCGGGAACCAGTGGAGGCGTCGTAGGTGTTGGCTGATGTGTTTGTGTCGGGGGATGCCGAGGACAAGTCCGGCGGCGGTGTTCTGTATTGTCTGGAGTAGGGACTTCTTGATGCCGCCATAGAGTGCGTTTCGATAGTCGAGTCTGTTGGTGATGAGTGCTTGGATGACGGTCTTCCTTGACTCAGGGGGATCCACTTGAAGGTCTTGCGGAGGATGCGGAGGTTCATAGTGAGTGATGAGTTGAGTATGACGCGGAGATTCTTGGCGTGGTCCTAGGGGAGGTAGGCTTCCGAGGGCGGTCGGCCACCAGATGCCATCCCATGCAGAAGGGGTGGTACCGAGGACGAGAACGTCTGTCTTTTTGGCTTTGAGCTACATGCAGCTGTTGGTCATCCAGACTGCGACGTCTTGCATTCCTTTCTGGAAGCGGAGTTTGGCAGTGGTGGGGTCTTTGGTGAGGGATAGGATGAGCTGGGTGTCGTGGGCGTTGGATACAATGTTGAGGCCGTGTTGTCGGACGATGGCTGTAAAGGGTAAGCATGGGCGAATTTTGCGAATCTGGCGTTCGCGAATATTGCGAATTTGCGAACTCGCAATCCGCAAAATCAGCGAATTCTCGCGAATTTGCAGGTTTGTTTTTTTTTGCAAGGATTTTTGCCAGTTCGCGAGGATTTTGTACCAGTTCGCAATTGCGAACTTACATGTCGGCTCGCAACGGTCGCGATTATGTTGTTTCTATGTCTGGTTCATCATCACAGGTTCCCAGCACCCTCTCACCCCTGCCACCCTCTGTTTCACCCATGCCAGCCTCTGGTTCATCAATGCCACCCTCTGGTTCATCATCACTGTAGATTATGGGGGGAAAAGCAAGCACACCTGCCCTGCTTCAACTGACATGAATTAATGTGGGGTTGATTTATTAATGTGTCACTGTTTTAAAATTCAAGTCTGGCACCTGCTTCCTTATCTGTAATTTGCTTTCTGTTGCAGTGCAATTTTTTTTTCCAGGACCTTTGTGGCCTACTTGTAGCTATTCTATGAGCCTGCTGTGAAGGTCAGAGCAGGGTCATACAATTGTTGCCACTAGCAACTGAACTCTGGAGGGGCCCCAGTCAGGAAGCACTACAGGGAATGGTTACTAATGATGAGTTTGAACTTTTGCACCTGCTGAATTCTTTCACTTTTGCAAAACTCGTTTTTCTGCAGAACAGCATTACAGCAACTGTAATGCCCCAAACAAGCTTACTTGTGAAAGTTGATTTCTAATCCAAAAGTGATCCAAAGAAAGTCAAAAGGCCTCAAATCCAAAAATGTGCAGGCAAATGTTAACCTGAGGAGTTATTCTGATAAAAATCATCATTTTCAGAAGGTCTATGCTGCTTGCTAGTGGATTTCTTGTGCAGAATTGCAATTTTTGTAATTTCGCGAGTGCGAGATTGTTGCTGCCCGCTGCACCTACATGTTCGCAATTGCGAACTTACACCGCACGCCGCAAAATTGTATCACCAAGAAAAAAAAATCCGCTGCGTGCGAATTTTCGGATTTTCGATAAATTCGTGAGCGTTTGCGGATTGCGAATTTACCGAAAATCCGCAAAATCCGCGAGCGTAACGGATTTTCCGCCCATGCTTAGTAAAGGGGGCCATGTAGATGTTGAAGAGGGTGGGGCTCAGTGATGAGAACTGTGGGACTCCGCAGGTGATTTTCGTGGGGTCAGAGAGGAAGGGTGGGAGTCTGATCCTGAGGCTTCTTCCAGTGAGGAATGATCGGATCCAGTTCAGGCCTGTTCCTTGTATGCCTGCGTCGTGTAGTCTGGCGATTAGTGTGCAGTGGTAGACTGTGTCGAAGGCTGCTGATAGGTCGAGTAGGTTGAGGGCGCGGAGTGGCCTTGGTCCAGGAGGGTGCGGATGTCATCTGTGGCAGCGAGTAGGGCGGTCTCTGTGCTGTGGTTGCTTTGGAATCCAGATTGGGACAGGTCGAGGATGGCATTCTCTTCAATGAATCGTGTCAGTTTCCGGTTGACTGTTTTCTCTGCAACTTTGGCTGCCAAGGGGTGGAGCGAGATGGGCTGATAGTACTTGAGTTTGGTGTTGATTAGTGTACGGTAGATGCAGGCGATGCCCCCCTTCCCCAAATTACCCATCATAATCTGCCCCTCGGGGTTGTTGTCTGGAACTGCTGTGCCGTCTGTTATGTGCAAATGGAGAGCGTGGCGCAACTGCAGGTACTTCTAAAATTGCGACGGATGTAGGGAAAATCTGGACTGCAAGTCTTGGAAGGAGCGCAAATGGCCGCTATCCCACACATCTCCGAGTTGGGAGATCCCTATGAGGTCTCAAGAGCGAAACCCCCTCAGCCCACTAACCTCCCAGAGCAAAGTACCATGCCGAGGAGGCGTGTATTGGGTTAATTTATATGTCCATTGGGTGTGGCGCATTGATGCCCGCCAGGCCAGCAGCACAGTATGTGTCGCTTCTGGAAAGGTTTAAGGTATGGACCCCCTTATATCAAGGATTGAATACGAGGCAAACCCAGCTCACTCAGCTAGAGTCTGTAGGCCGGATCGGACCATCACCCGTTGAACCAGTCATGTATTGTGAGGAGGCGGATCGCCGGATAGTATAGGTGTAAGTTGGTCATACCCATGCCCAGTCGAAGGGCAGGATCCAGCAGCGGGCCAGAGCTATACGTGGCCGCCGACCCCCCCTAAGGAATTTGGTAGCTAAGCGGTCTAGCTCCTGGAACCAAGCCCACGGGATGCAAGAGGGGGTATTTTGGAGGACGTAGAGGAATCAGGGGAGAATCATCATTTTAAAACAGGGCGACCCTCCACAGAGGGTTAAGGAGGAGCTTCTGCCACTTGTGGAGGTCTTCCTTTGCCTTTTTCACCAGCGGGGTGATGTTGAGGGACCAGGCGAGGTCAGGGAGAAGGGCGACTCAGATACCAAAATATTTGAAAGATTGCCGCCTGAGGGGTATTGTGGGTTGCCAATCAAAGCAGTCCCGCTCCACGTGTAGGGGAACCAGGACTGACTTACTGGGGTTAAGTCGTAGTCCAGAACCCTGACCGAAGGAGTGTAGTATCCATAGATAGTGAGAGACCGATAGAGCAGGTTTAAACTTCATCGGCGTAGAGGGCAATTTTGTCCACCTCCGAGATGGGTCATTCCCATCCCTGGTACGGTCCTCAATCCGAATCAGGCTTGCCAGGGGCTCCATTACCAAGGCGAAGAGGAGGGGCGAGAGGGGGCACCCCAGCCTCGTCCCTCGTCGGATGGGGAAGGCCTCCGACAATTCCTCATTGACCAGCACCCGAGCTTTGGGCCAGGCGTAAAGTACCTTCACCAGGTTGCGAAAGAGTGAACCGAAACCCATCTCCTCCAGCACGTCGGCCAAGTATTGCCAATCCACCGAATCAAAGGCCTTCTCAAAATCGATGAGAAGTGCCAAATTGGGGGTGAGTAGGAGGCGGTGTGTCAAGGCCAGATGGAGACGACAAACGCAGTGTCTGGTTCCTCGCATTGTCATAAACCTACACTGGTCTGGGTGAACCAGCTTGGTGAGGTAGGACCTCAACCGTTGGGCAAGAATTGTAGCAAATATTTTGACCTCCGTGTTTATGAAAGAAATCGGGCGGTAGTCCGCACAGTGAGGAGACGGGGATGAGTTTTAGGGAGCACAATAATTGTGAGCATGTCTGTCTCAGGCGGAAAGGAGCCCTTCTCTAGGACATCGTCTAAGAGATCTGCGAGGTGTGGGATAAGAGTCTCCCAATATGCTGCATAGTATTCTTGCGGGAGCCCGTCTGGGCCTGGGGTTTTGCCCCACGAGGTATGGGTTATTGCGTCATTAATTTCGTTGCAGGTGATGGGGTGATCTAAGTCGGAGGACTGGGCAGAGCTCAGGCGAGGGAGGCTGGTGCTGCCAGTGCCCAGCTAATCAGAGGGACATTTTAGGGCTCAGCGCCGAGTAAAGCTAGTGGTAGTAGGAGGCAAAGGCACGAGCCATTGCCAAAGGGGATCGATGCGTTAGACCATCCAGGTCCATGATATCCGGGATAATGCAGTTGACCCATGGGTATGTAGCCAACCTATGGAGGATCTTCCCATTCTTGTCCCGCCAACCGAACACCCTAGCAATAGAAGATCTCAAGGGGAGCTTGGCGGCATCCAGGGAGAGCTGCTTGATCTCAGCCCGAAGGCATGCGAGTTGTCTCTTGGGTGTCGTCGCAGTTATCGGAAGGGGATTTCTCAAGGAGCAGAGCTTGCGCCTCTCGCGGAGTGATCTGGTGTGTCTGGGCCTGTCGTTGACGTTTGAGTTGACCCTTGGAAAAGCCTCGGATGGTGGCTTTGCTTGCTTCCCAAAGGGTACCTAGGGAAGGAACAGAGCCGGTGTTGGTGAGAAAGTACTGTTGTAGTTCTGTCCCCACCGCCTTTCTAAAGTCTTTCTCCTGGATGAACCAGGCATTCCTCCGCCAGGTTGGGCGCGTCAAAGGTGGGGTAGTCAGCCAGTTCGTTAGTTGTTTAGCGTCAGCAATTCTGGAGGCGGATGGTGGACCGGTCGTGTCAATGTGTGGGTTAAGAACCAAAACCTGATTTTTCAGTGAGAAATTGGACACAGGAACATAGAGATACACTTCATTCCCTACAAGCTTACATGATAGCTCCAAACACTTAGATACGCATAAACGTATGCAACCAGGTGAGCCGTATAATTGCGGGTCAATCAGGGTACACCTATCTGACATAGAATGAAGGTGAAACAGTACCAATTGCATACAAGTCACATTAGTACACAAATGTTGAGATGCACTTTGCATCTACAGAAAAGATTCTAACAGTGGTACAGACTGCTGTAGAGAGCAAAAGAGCACTGGCTCAGGGGAAACAGTAGTAGGTACTCCTGTCCAAGCCTTAGAGGCTGCGACAAAGGCAAGCATCCCTACCGCTAAAGCCTTACATTTGAGATGGATATGATGAGCTAATTCTCTCACTGCTATTTACAACAAGGGGTGGTGAGGGACAGAGTCTCTGAATTAAACAGAATACTCTCACCCAGTCAAGAGATCAGGGCTAGATCCAACACCGTTTTTTAGCTCACTGCACCATCCCAGTTTCAGAACCTGGCTGTATGCAAATTAGTCTGTTCCTGTCCCAGTGCATGATGGGAACAGGGCAAACCAAACTACAAAAGCCAAATCTTACACTGGGAAGGAAACAAGCTACCGGGGACCGGTTTCTGGCATTTCAGCCTCTTCGGCCCGGCTTGCTTGAATCCTGATGGTGCAATGAGCAAGGGACTCACATCTGAGTATACCCTTCCACGCTTAGGGTGGACAAAAATATTTACAACAAGGGGTGGTGAGGGACAGAGTCTCTGAATTAAACAGAATACTCTCACCCAGTCAAGAGATCAGGGCTAGATCCAACACCGTTTTTTAGCTCACTGCACCATCCCAGTTTCAGAACCTGGCTGTATGCAAATTAGTCTGTTCCTGTCCCAGTGCATGATGGGAACAGGGCAAACCAAACTACAAAAGCCAATTCTTACACTGGGAAGGAAACAAGCTACCGGGGACCAGTTTCTGGCATTTCAGCCTCTTCGTAAATCGATTTTGGCCACTATAGGTGTGGCAGGGTATACTCAGACATGAGTCCCTTTCTCACTGCTCCATCAGGATTCAAGCAAGCCGGGCCGAAGAGGCTGAAATGCCAGAAACCGGTCCCCGGTAGCTTGTCTCCTTTCTGGTAAAGAATTGGCTTGGTAGTTTAGTCTGCCCTGTTCCCATGATGCACTGGGCCAGGGACAGACTGATTTGCATATAGCCAGGTTCTGAGCTGGGTTGGGGCAGTGAGATAAATAACGGTGATGGATCAAGCCCTGATCTTTGGACTGGGTAAGAGTGGTCTGCTAAATTCAGACACTCTGTTCATCACCACCCCCTTTTGTAAATCGATTTTGGCCACTATAGGTGTGGCAGGGTATACTCAGACATGAGTCCCTTTCTCACTGCTCCATCAGGATTCAAGCAAGCCGGGCCGAAGAGGCTGAAATGCCAGAAACCGGTCCCCGGTAGCTTGTCTCCTTTCTGGTAAAGAATTGGCTTGGTAGTTTAGTCTGCCCTGTTCCCATGATGGCCAGGGACAGACTGATTTGCATATAGCCAGGTTCTGAGCTGGGTTGGGGCAGTGAGATAAATAACGGTGATGGATCAAGCCCTGATCTTTGGACTGGGTAAGAGTGGTCTGCTCAATTCAGACACTCTGTTCATCACCACCCCCTTTTGTAAATCGATTTTGGCCACTATAGGTGTGGCAGGGTATACTCAGACATGAGTCCCTTTCTCACTGCTCCATCAGGATTCAAGCAAGCCGGGCCGAAGAGGCTGAAATGCCAGACACCGGTCCCCGGTAGCTTGTCTCCTTTCTGGTAAAGAATTGGCTTGGTAGTTTAGTCTGCCCTGTTCCCATGATGCACTGGGCCAGGGACAGACTGATTTGCATATAGCCAGGTTCTGAGCTGGGTTGGGGCAGTGAGATAAATAATGGTGATGGATCAAGCCCTGATCTTTGGACTGGGTAAGAGTGGTCTGCTCAATTCAGACACTCTGTTCATCACCACCCCCTTTTGTAAATCAATTTTGGCCACTATAGGTGTGGCAGGGTATACTCAGACATGAGTCCCTTTCTCACTGCTCCATCAGGATTCAAGCAAGCCGGGCCGAAGAGGCTGAAATGCCAGAAACCGGTCCCCGGTAGCTTGTCTCCTTTCTGGTAAAGAATTGGCTTGGTAGTTTAGTCTGCCCTGTTCCCATGATGCACTGGGCCAGGGACAGACTGATTTGCATATAGCCAGGTTCTGAGCTGGGTTGGGGCAGTGAGATAAATAACGGTGATGGATCAAGCCCTGATCTTTGGACTGGGTAAGAGTGGTCTGCTCAATTCAGACACTCTGTTCATCACCACCCCCTTTTGTAAATCGATTTTGGCCACTATAGGTGTGGCAGGGTATACTCAGACATGAGTCCCTTTCTCACTGCTCCATCAGGATTCAAGCAAGCCGGGCCGAAGAGGCTGAAATGCCAGAAACCGGTCCCCGGTAGCTTGTCTCCTTTCTGGTAAAGAATTGGCTTGGTAGTTTAGTCTGCCCTGTTCCCATGATGCACTGGGCCAGGGACAGACTGATTTGCATATAGCCAGGTTCTGAGCTGGGTTGGGGCAGTGAGATAAATAACGGTGATGGATCAAGCCCTGATCTTTGGACTGGGTAAGAGTGGTCTGCTCAATTCAGACACTCTGTTCATCACCACCCCCTTTTGTAAATCGATTTTGGCCACTATAGGTGTGGCAGGGTATACTCAGACATGAGTCCCTTTCTCACTGCTCCATCAGGATTCAAGCAAGCCGGGCCGAAGAGGCTGAAATGCCAGAAACCGGTCCCCGGTAGCTTGTCTCCTTTCTGGTAAAGAATTGGCTTGGTAGTTTAGTCTGCCCTGTTCCCATGATGCACTGGGCCAGGGACAGACTGATTTGCATATAGCCAGGTTCTGAGCTGGGTTGGGGCAGTGAGATAAATAACGGTGATGGATCAAGCCCTGATCTTTGGACTGGGTAAGAGTGGTCTGCTCAATTCAGACACTCTGTTCATCACCACCCCCTTTTGTAAATCGATTTTGGCCACTATAGGTGTGGCAGGGTATACTCAGACATGAGTCCCTTTCTCACTGCTCCATCAGGATTCAAGCAAGCCGGGCCGAAGAGGCTGAAATGCCAGAAACCGGTCCCCGGTAGCTTGTCTCCTTTCTGGTAAAGAATTGGCTTGGTAGTTTAGTCTGCCCTGTTCCCATGATGCACTGGGCCAGGGACAGACTGATTTGCATATAGCCAGGTTCTGAGCTGGGTTGGGGCAGTGAGATAAATAACGGTGATGGATCAAGCCCTGATCTTTGGACTGGGTAAGAGTGGTCTGCTCAATTCAGACACTCTGTTCATCACCACCCCCTTTTGTAAATCGATTTTGGCCACTATAGGTGTGGCAGGGTATACTCAGACATGAGTCCCTTTCTCACTGCTCCATCAGGATTCAAGCAAGCCGGGCCGAAGAGGCTGAAATGCCAGAAACCGGTCCCCGGTAGCTTGTCTCCTTTCTGGTAAAGAATTGGCTTGGTAGTTTAGTCTGCCCTGTTCCCATGATGCACTGGGCCAGGGACAGACTGATTTGCATATAGCCAGGTTCTGAGCTGGGTTGGGGCAGTGAGATAAATAACGGTGATGGATCAAGCCCTGATCTTTGGACTGGGTAAGAGTGGTCTGCTCAATTCAGACACTCTGTTCATCACCACCCCCTTTTGTAAATCGATTTTGGCCACTATAGGTGTGGCAGGGTATACTCAGACATGAGTCCCTTTCTCACTGCTCCATCAGGATTCAAGCAAGCCGGGCCGAAGAGGCTGAAATGCCAGAAACCGGTCCCCGGTAGCTTGTCTCCTTTCTGGTAAAGAATTGGCTTGGTAGTTTAGTCTGCCCTGTTCCCATGATGCACTGGGCCAGGGACAGACTGATTTGCATATAGCCAGGTTCTGAGCTGGGTTGGGGCAGTGAGATAAATAACGGTGATGGATCAAGCCCTGATCTTTGGACTGGGTAAGAGTGGTCTGCTCAATTCAGACACTCTGTTCATCACCACCCCCTTTTGTAAATCGATTTTGGCCACTATAGGTGTGGCAGGGTATACTCAGACATGAGTCCCTTTCTCACTGCTCCATCAGGATTCAAGCAAGCCGGGCCGAAGAGGCTGAAATGCCAGAAACCGGTCCCCGGTAGCTTGTCTCCTTTCTGGTAAAGAATTGGCTTGGTAGTTTAGTCTGCCCTGTTCCCATGATGCACTGGGCCAGGGACAGACTGATTTGCATATAGCCAGGTTCTGAGCTGGGTTGGGGCAGTGAGATAAATAACGGTGATGGATCAAGCCCTGATCTTTGGACTGGGTAAGAGTGGTCTGCTCAATTCAGACACTCTGTTCATCACCACCCCCTTTTGTAAATCGATTTTGGCCACTATAGGTGTGGCAGGGTATACTCAGACATGAGTCCCTTTCTCACTGCTCCATCAGGATTCAAGCAAGCCGGGCCGAAGAGGCTGAAATGCCAGAAACCGGTCCCCGGTAGCTTGTCTCCTTTCTGGTAAAGAATTGGCTTGGTAGTTTAGTCTGCCCTGTTCCCATGATGCACTGGGCCAGGGACAGACTGATTTGCATATAGCCAGGTTCTGAGCTGGGTTGGGGCAGTGAGATAAATAACGGTGATGGATCAAGCCCTGATCTTTGGACTGGGTAAGAGTGGTCTGCTCAATTCAGACACTCTGTTCATCACCACCCCCTTTTGTAAATCGATTTTGGCCACTATAGGTGTGGCAGGGTATACTCAGACATGAGTCCCTTTCTCACTGCTCCATCAGGATTCAAGCAAGCCGGGCCGAAGAGGCTGAAATGCCAGAAACCGGTCCCCGGTAGCTTGTCTCCTTTCTGGTAAAGAATTGGCTTGGTAGTTTAGTCTGCCCTGTTCCCATGATGCACTGGGCCAGGGACAGACTGATTTGCATATAGCCAGGTTCTGAGCTGGGTTGGGGCAGTGAGATAAATAACGGTGATGGATCAAGCCCTGATCTTTGGACTGGGTAAGAGTGGTCTGCTCAATTCAGACACTCTGTTCATCACCACCCCCTTTTGTAAATCGATTTTGGCCACTATAGGTGTGGCAGGGTATACTCAGACATGAGTCCCTTTCTCACTGCTCCATCAGGATTCAAGCAAGCCGGGCCGAAGAGGCTGAAATGCCAGAAACCGGTCCCCGGTAGCTTGTCTCCTTTCTGGTAAAGAATTGGCTTGGTAGTTTAGTCTGCCCTGTTCCCATGATGCACTGGGCCAGGGACAGACTGATTTGCATATAGCCAGGTTCTGAGCTGGGTTGGGGCAGTGAGATAAATAACGGTGATGGATCAAGCCCTGATCTTTGGACTGGGTAAGAGTGGTCTGCTCAATTCAGACACTCTGTTCATCACCACCCCCTTTTGTAAATCGATTTTGGCCACTATAGGTGTGGCAGGGTATACTCAGACATGAGTCCCTTTCTCACTGCTCCATCAGGATTCAAGCAAGCCGGGCCGAAGAGGCTGAAATGCCAGAAACCGGTCCCCGGTAGCTTGTCTCCTTTCTGGTAAAGAATTGGCTTGGTAGTTTAGTCTGCCCTGTTCCCATGATGCACTGGGCCAGGGACAGACTGATTTGCATATAGCCAGGTTCTGAGCTGGGTTGGGGCAGTGAGATAAATAACGGTGATGGATCAAGCCCTGATCTTTGGACTGGGTAAGAGTGGTCTGCTCAATTCAGACACTCTGTTCATCACCACCCCCTTTTGTAAATCGATTTTGGCCACTATAGGTGTGGCAGGGTATACTCAGACATGAGTCCCTTTCTCACTGCTCCATCAGGATTCAAGCAAGCCGGGCCGAAGAGGCTGAAATGCCAGAAACCGGTCCCCGGTAGCTTGTCTCCTTTCTGGTAAAGAATTGGCTTGGTAGTTTAGGCTGCCCTGTTCCCATAATGCACTGGGCCAGGGACAGACTGATTTGCATATAGCCAGGTTCTGAGCTGGGTTGGGGCAGTGAGATAAATAACGGTGATGGATCAAGCCCTGATCTTTGGACTGGGTAAGAGTGGTCTGCTCAATTCAGACACTCTGTTCATCACCACCCCCTTTTGTAAATCAATTCTCTCACTGCAACAGATGTAGAATACAGGTACAACCCAAATTTGAAGACACCAGCATTCGTGCAATACGAACAAGAATATCTTCTACCAAATGAAATAATGCCTCTGAATCAGTATGAATATATTATTTACACTAACGGATCTGCTCAAAAGACCATAGGGAGTAAGCAACAATATAGAGCAGAATGTGTAATCGTTAAAGGTCGCATGCGGGACTAAACGTTCCATCCAAGTTGCACTAAAACACAATCTCTAGGAGACTGCACAGCACAGTTGGCAGAGTTAAAAGCACTGATACTGGCACTCGTAAATTCGGATCGAGAATTCCCCACACTAATTGTATGCGGTTCTTTTTACTGTGTGCAGTCATATAATGAATTCTTGCAATACTGGGTTCTAAACGGGTTCAAAGACGCAAAAGGTGGCACCATTAAGCATAATATGCTATGGGAACAGGTAGTGGAATTGAAATCTGAACTATCAAGGGCTCACGTGATACACTGAGTCATCAGCGGGATGGCGTTCACCTTGAAGGGAATTGATTGGCTGATGAAGCTGCGAAGGGAGCTGTACGTACGGCTTCCGTAGCTGCAATCACTCATTTTAAACCGAGAATAGACGGTGAGATTATGGTATCTGTCATTGCTTCATGTAAGAACAGCAAAGCACTACCAAAAATGTTCCACTCAAGTACTCCTACAAGTTAGATGCAAATAACATTCCATTTGCTCAGATTCCTAGAGTGGGGGATAGAGTAATACAAAATATGGATCATAGGCTAGGTTTAATTCTAGCAGCACATGAAGGGATAGGTTCTGCACATGCAGGAGTTACGACGACTGTTTCATTGTTGAAACAACGCTATTGGTGGCCTTGATTAACAAAGCAGACTAAAGACTATGGGCCCGCTTTGCAGAATGAACTTAAGACTCAATCCTAAACTTACTACTGTTTTGGTATTCACAGATTGCACTTACTACTTTTGGTATTCACAGAATGAACTTACTACTTTTGGCATTCACAGAATGCACTTACTACTTTTGGTATTCACAGAATGAACGTACTCATTTCGGTATTCACAGAAGTTATTGGGCCCGATTCACAGAATGAACTTAAGACTCAATCCTAAACTTACTACTATTTTGGTATGCACAGAATGCACTTACTACTATTGGCATTCACAGAATGAACTTACTACTTTTGGTATTCACAGAAGTTAGGATTTTGTCTTAAGTTAGTCTTAAGACAGACTTAAGATAGACCTAAGACAGACCTAAGACAGACCTAAGACAGACCTAAGACAGACCTAAGACAGACTTAAGACAGACTTAAGACAAACCTAAGACAAAATCCTAACTTCTGTGAATACCAAAAGTAGTAAGTTCATTCTGTGAATAACAAAAGTTATTTAAGTCCTAACCGCCAGTTCGGGCCTCAGTGCATTTGAACCATGAGTATAATGAACCCATACAATTTAGAATGCATAAAGCGCTCTATCACATGTAAAAGTTTGGAAATAATCAAGAGGACGGAAAGTGATCATGATCCCCAGAAAATGATATTTGATCTCCAATTTGAGAATTTCAAATCACAAAAAACTTTAAACAATAACCATATAACTATAATAAACACAAAGAAGCTCATATGGAATAAAGAGCTCAAGATAAAAGCTGTTAAACTCGAATCTGAGCTCCTCTCATTCTTGCCAATCTCACCGTCAGACCACTTTAGGAACACAAGAGTGACAGGACTCAAATCTGGGAACAAGTAACTGAGAGTATCCTGAATCACCTAATGAGGAAATTATCGGTGTTGAGAGTAAAACAATATGTTATTGATGCTTCTGCCCAGGAAATAACGAAAATCAAAAGGTTACTGTTAAAAAGTCAAAGCAAGGAACACAGAAGAATGTCCAAGCCTACTTTATAAGCCATCTAACTCTCCAGAACAACATGGGAGCTGTCAACATTCTAAGTGAGGCTTCAGCAGAACGTACTAAGGTGAGGAAAAGGGGAGGTGGGGTAGGAATGTACCAATGGGGAAAAGCGAGATTACATCACATCTCCCTTATTTACCAACAGAAAACACATTACATTTTGCAATTTTGTCACAACTCCAATATTGTCCATTTTCAAAGAGAGACTACATTCTTGAATGTTTTGGCTATGCAACAGGGAGGGTAAAACTTTCTTGGGCTGAGTGGCCCTTTTACATTTTTCTTCACCTGTACCATATCATCTTCCCTCCACCCTGGGGCTTTGACTCAGTTCTTTTTGTCATATCAACCCTTGTATTTTGCTTGATGAAGTTTGACCTTTTCACTAGCTTCAGGATTGGGATTTGCCAGCTTCCCACTGTCCAACCAACTGCGGTTGAGCTTAGTACATGGTTCTAACTGACTGTGTTCTTTAATGAGCCTGTTTCTTCTCTCTACCAGGCCATTGACCTTGGGGCAGTACAGGGCAGTCTTCTCATGTTTGATGTTAAGTTTGGCTAGGACGTCAATCATGAGTTGCGACGTGAACTATACCCCATTGTCAGTGATTAAAGTGGACGGTATGCCTTCTTTAGCAAAAACATCTTTGAGAAATTCAAGAACAGCACAAGTGTTGGTGCGATGAATAAATTTGTATGAAACCCAGTGAGACGTGTAGTCGACTAAGACCAACACATTTTTCTGGATACCCAAATTATCCATGGGTCCGATGATGTCCATGGCCAGCTTGCTCCATGGTTTAATGGGTACCTCAACTGGGGATAGGGGTGCCTTCCTTAAGGATTTGCTTTTGTCGCTCCTGGCACAGCTAACACAATCATTCACTAATTATTTCACCATAGCGTCCATTCAGGGGAACCAGAATTTCTCTCTCACCCTTTGTTTGGGAAGGCTGCGTCCTAAGTGACCTTTGTGTGCAAGTTCCACTATTCTCTTCCTGAGGTTGGCGGGTGGTACAATCCTGTTGTGGAGGAAAACTCTGTTCCCCATGGTGTTTAATTCATAACCACTTCCCAAAAGTCTTTAAGATTATCCTCTAGTTCACTGCACTTGCTGGGCCATCCTTGTACCATTAACTCTTTAAGTTTGTGCAAGTCTGTATCTTCCCCTGACCCTTTTTCCCATTCTTCCTCTTTTAACTCTGGCTTGTCCACCACCATGATGGGGCTGTCCAACATTTTTTCTGTTTCTTCATTTTCCAATGGGCTCTCAACAGATAGTCAGCAATTTTGTTTTCTTCCCCAGGAACATATTCTAACCTGAAGTTGAAGTGTTCTAGTCCTAAAATCCATTTCCCTATCCTGGGAGTGCAGTTCTCCGTACCTTTAACTGTGAAGATAAAGGTAAGGGGCTTGTGGTCTGTATGAATGGTAAAGTTTACCCCCCACAGGAAAGACTTAAAATGTTTTACCACCCAGTAACATGCCAGTGCCTCCTCTTCAATTACGGGGTAATTGCTCTCCGCTTTGGAAATACATCTGGCGGCAAACACAATTATTTTTTCTCCATTTTCATCTCTGTGACAAGGTGGCCCCCAACACTTTTTTGACGCATCAGTAGTAAGGATTTGTTTTTTGTGGGGTCAAAGGTGCCTAAGGCAGGTGACTTAAATATTTTCTCCTTCAACATATCTACAGGGTGCCTGTGCTGGTCGAGGCATTCAAAATCCTTGTTTTTTCTCAGTAGTTCGTGTTGTGCATCGCATTTAGAGGCATGTATTCCATGAGATCGAGGAAGGACTTTAGTTCCAGCAAGTTGTTTTTTGGTCTGAACCCTTGTTCGGAGATGGAATGCCCAAGATAGTCGACAGAAGTCACTCTGATTTGACACTTCGACTTCTGCACCGTCAACCCTGCATTCATCAACTTCTTGAATACAATTCTAAGGGTGGGGTCATGATCTTCCACTGAACGTCAGTGTACTAGGATATCTTCCTGGAAGCACATTGTATGGTCAACATCTTTCAAGATCTGGTGCATGATCTTCTGGAATACCGCCGCTGCGGATACAAGACCAAAAGGCATCCTCTTGAACATGAAAGCACCTTGGGGGGTAATGAAAGCAGTGAGGGGCCTGGAGTCAAGGTGTAGGTCTACCTGACGGTAAGCCAAAGACAGATCGATGACACTAAAGAATTTAGCCTGACCCATGGTGCTGAGCATCTCATTTATGGTGGGGAGCGGGCGTTAAGGTTACCAAGTCACTCTTACCTAAAAGATGCTTGTAATCTTACCTGTAAGGTGCTTGGCAGGTTTTGCAGAGACGCTATGGGCCAAACTCCCAGAACCCCTCAATATAACCAGAGAATGTATACTAAAACACTAGGGCTACAGATTAGAAATCTAGGCAGGACGGCCGGATTCGGACCCTGACGAATTCCTGTTGTTGACCTGCGAGGCAACAAGAATAATTTTGAGCTCTTTGGTATTTTAGGGTTTTTTATCTAACATTATACAGTTCCTATACAAAAATCATTAGCGAATCTACAGGAATGGTCCTAGCGTCCTTGTAGTCGTCGTGTGATGAACTTCTTGTGAAGTCATGAAGAGAGTGTTGTAGAAGTCGTGAAGGTTTTAGCTGCGCTAGTCGTTGGTTGTGTTTCTGTATTAATAAACAAAATCAGATATTAGTTTTATCTTTTACGATGTTCAAAAGATACCAACTCTCCTAGCACCTTTACACTCTCTACCTCTTGATTGCCTATTCATTTACAGTGATTAATTTCTGAGATTGACTCTTCTTCACCACACGATTTTGTTCCTTTAAGAAAATAGTAAGATACACCAAAAGAAATAAACAAACATTCTTCTAAATGTCTTTTAAAAGTCCTAAACATACAGTTTTCAATAAAATGTTGTGTCCTGTGAAATCCTATATTTCAAAAGTGGTTCCAAAAATTGTTTTTTAGCCTTGATTAATTATCCTTCATCTGTCTTGCGTAGGGCGCCTTTTGAACAGAAGAAAATAAAAGTGTAACTTGGCTTTCTCTTTCTTTTCCAGATGGTGTTAATCTTGCTGACAATGGAGTTCCTGTTCCTGCAACCGGATATCCCAAGGCGAGTCACTAGTTGCTGCAGCGTACTTGTTCTGAAGGCTAAGCGCCTTCTAGAAGCTCGGATGTGGCTTTTATACTTGTGCCACACCCGAGACCGCACCCAAGCAATTACTGACGTCGCACGTTATGGCCGGGATGCCTGTCACCCCCTCCCAACACAATCCCCAAGGATGGGAAGACGGACGCAGTTCTGAACTTTTGGAAGGCGGGAGGGAGTTACCCTCCCGGCCGTATTTATTAAAATATGAAACAAAATTAAAACATTAAAATAACAGTTTCATATCATGTACAATTTTCATTTATTACATTACGATGAAGACACGTTGATTGGCTAACCTTAACAAATCTCTAGTACAAAGGTTTTCCTAGCCGAGTCTAACATCCTGCCAATGCATACTTTTCTAAATTAAAATTGTACATCCTAGCATTACGGGCCAACGGCAAGGTCGCAACCGGTGTCAGATCCCAACTACCAGAACACCCCCCTCACGGTGTGAGGGCGGGCGCACAGAGGACTGTACCTCTGTGCCAACTCCAATTTCCCTTGTCTTCGCGGGGGCCCCCTATTTAACTCGACGCCATCTTAATGGTCGTCCGAGGACTCGTGTGAGGTGTCTAGAAGGTAGCGTGGACCCCCCTCCCACCCCACACTGTTTATCATATCCGCCGTCGCGGATATCCTGGCCCCGGGAAATTCGTAGGAGGGGCATCCAGCCACCTCCTCCCCTGGAAGGGGCCTATGACCACCTTCCCTTAGGCGACCCCATACTTAGTGGGTGCCGCCTCCCCGTGTGAGGGGCCAATGGCTGCCTCCCCCCGGGCGCTCCCATCCATAATGGGTGGCGCCCCCCCTCTAGGGACCTTGAAATTACTGCTCACCGATCATGACCTTACCGCCACAGGCCGGATAGTTGACCGGCTATCCGGCCCCCCCACTAACTCCTACTAAAGGTCATGCTTTTACAAACCCCTTAACCACGCTATGAAATCTCCTGTGAGTAAGACATTCCCCTCCCGGGATAAATGGACCCCATCCTCGAGATACATGTGATCCCCCCGAATACATCCATGCGGAATACAGTGCAACTGCGCCGAGCGAAACAACCTACTAAGTTTGTTATTGACCTTCTTTACTGCATTGTTCAGCGCTGACACAGAGAGGCCCCCCTGCCACACCTTCCTGGGAATCATGTGTGACCATGCTATCGTGCACGCCGGGATCCTTCTCGCCAGCCAGCTAACAGTAGATAGAACCCCCTCGAGTAGTACTCGCCGCCCGGGTGTCACTAAGTCATTGCCTCCCAGGTGTACTATGATTTCGGACGGCGGTGACCTTGTCCGCCCTAACAGTCCCTCAACAAAACATTGAAACTGGTCAGTACAGAGCCCGCCCCTTCCGTGGAAGGTCACCCTGTACCCGTATTCCCCAGCCGCGTGAATCACGTCACCTGCTTTGAATACGTCCCCGGCCCGCCTCACGTATGAGTGGCCCACGACCCACACCACTTTTTCCTCAGCCGGTGATCTCTGACCGCTGGTCCCCAGGTGCCGGGTCGACGGCACAGTCCGCCCCGCATAGCATGCTCGCGAAACTGTAAACCAAACAAAAGACAAGAAGCGTGAGTGCATGACAGTGGCTTCATAACATGTACAACCGCACATACCTTTTATAACAGTTCGAGGACCATCGCCCCAGTTGTTTCACCTTTTCAACACTCTGACCCCTGGCTGTAGCCTCTGTAGCAGCCCCTATTCTAAAGGAATGGGTCCCGAAATCGCCCGGGTCCAAGCCCGCCGCTGCGATTGCCATCGTTAGCACCCGCTGAAACTGAAACCTTGTCAGTGGGGTGGCGTCGATGTGTCTCAGCAAGCTTCCCCCCCATGCATCCACCCTTTGCGCCAAATATTCCTCAACGCACTTCACCGGGCACATCGGGGACCCTCGCATGCGCTGGACAAAAATACTGTCTCCTATAGCACCCTGGTCGGTCTTGGACCTGGCTATCGTGATCACCATTGAATCACCCTTGATCAGAATGTGATCCCGATACAGCCCTCCCTCTACATCTTTCTTGTTTCTTGCTACCAGCTCGCTCACCCGCATGGCCCCATGGAACGCTAATGCGAAAGCGGCCCGGAACAGCACTGCTTCAAACTGGGAGGAACATGTCGTGGGGAGTATCGACATCAGCAGGGACAACCTTTCTAACCCAATCGGGCGCCTTTCGTCTACTTTACGACCCTCAAGGCGTTGCCAGCCACGAAGGGCCTTCTTTACCAAAAAGGACGATGTGGAGTCCTTGATGCCATGTGCCTGCGCCATAAATGAAATGGCGGCCCGGTGCCTATTGGCTGTTGCCGCTGATCGGCCTGCCCTGTGCAGTGCTACAAGAAAATTCAAGACACACTCCTCCTGCCCCCACTTGACCCCCCCTGCCGGACCCAAAAATGCACAATAGGAACGAAACGCTCCTTCGTATGCCTTCCTTGTCCTGGGGGCTAAGCTTGCTGCCACGAGGTCTTGTAATCCGGGGCACCGAGTAGCCAGAGT
This sequence comes from Lissotriton vulgaris, assembly GCF_964263255.1. Taxonomy (NCBI): domain Eukaryota; kingdom Metazoa; phylum Chordata; class Amphibia; order Caudata; family Salamandridae; genus Lissotriton; species Lissotriton vulgaris. Next base: position 335,259,391 of record NC_141693.1, on the reverse strand, counting down.
GCTTCGGGAAATGGTGCCGCCGCTAGGTCCGCGGAAGGTAGATAACCCCTGAAAGCCTGCATGTGTGAACGAGAGAGTGCATCAGTCGCCTGGTTCAGTACACCCGGCACATGCTTCGCCCTGAATTGTACGTTCAATCTCATGCAAAGGAGTACAATTTCCTTCAGTAATCTCAATATCCACTTGCAGCGTGCTGCCTGACTATTTATACATTCAACAACAGTCATATTGTCGGACCAGAACACAACAGAGCGATCTCTGAACTCATCCGGCCATGCCATCAGAGCCACAAAAATGGGGAACGTCTCGAGATACCCAATGTTACCTGTGAGACCGCTGGTGTGCCACCACGTCGGCCATGTTTGCGCCGACCATCGATTACCAAAGATGGCGCCAAATCCCACGCTCCCCGCCGAGTCGGTCCACAAACCCAGCTCGTCCGAGGACGCTGGCGGTTTGTTCCACACCACTCGACCGTTGAAATCCGCCAGAAATGCCAACCATATGCGCATGTCCTGGCGAACTTCTGCTGACAGTCTTGTGCGATGGCGTCCTTCCTTGAGACCAACCATGGCTTGTGCAATAGAGCGGGAAAAGGGGTGGGCCATTGGTATCACTCGGAGGGCAAAGTTAAGCTGGCCCACTGCTTGTTGTAGCTGATGGAGCGTGACTTTCTCTTTGCCGATGCACAATTCCAAGGAGGCCCTGAACTTTGCTACCTTCCCCAGTGGCAAACGGAAACATCCCTCCACAGAATCGAGCTCAATGCCAAGAAACTCGAGTGAAGTCGATGGTCCAACCGTCTTACCTGGTGCCAATGGCACCCCGAATCGCTCCATGAGAGTGCAAAAATCTTGTAACGCCTGCGCACATCGTGTGTCGTCGGCTGCCCCCAAGAACAAAAAATCGTCTAGGTAATGCATAAACTGGGTATGGCCAGTGACCTTGGTGAATGCCCATTGCAGAAAAGAACTGAATTTCTCAAAATAAGCACAAGAGATGGAGCAACCCATTGGCATACATCTATCCATGTAGAAACGTCCTTGGAACACAAAGCCTAACAGACGCTGATCCCGTGGGTGTACCGGGAGCAACCGGAACGCTGACTCGATATCTGACTTCGCCATCAGCGCTCCAGGCCCCAGGCGATTCAACATGGCGACGGCATCGTCGAAGGATGCGTACCGCACCGAACAAACTCCCGGGTCAATTGCATCGTTCACTGACAGACCCCTCGGAGCTGACAAGTTATGGATTAGCCTAAACTCCCCCGGGTCTTTCTTGGGGACTACTCCCAATGGGGAACAGATGAAATTAGGTACTGGCGGGTGCCTGAATGGACCAGCAACCCGGCCAAGGGCAAACTCCTTTGCAATCTTCTTTTCTACCACCGCAGGATTATGCAGAGCCGACAGTTGGTTCCTACACAGTGACTCCCCACGAAAATCCCCCGCCGGGATGTGGAAACCATACAAGAAGCCGTTCCTCAACACCCCAGCGGAGACGTGATCAGGGTATTCGTTTAGCCAGGGGATCATTGCCATGATATCAATGGGGGTAGGTGGCGGTACACCATGGTCCCCATCAGACCTGTTTGGCCCCCCCTCTACCCCCTGTATCACCATTCTTGACTCTACACAAACTCTCGGGGTGTGAAGAATTTCCGCAACCTGCACACTCATGCCTGAACTTACATGTCTCCTGAGGTCTCGTGCACTTGCCCCTGTTAAATTTCCAACAGACCCCTTTCTTACCCCCAGTCCCTCCATTCCTTGGTTGGTGGTCACCAGTGGGGCCCGCTCGAAATGGCGCCGCAGGCAGACGGCGGGAAGGCCCGGACCCATTCCCGCCAAGCGACGACGACTTCGTCGCGCCCGGCAGGAGCTGTTTCTGCCAAGATATCGAGTCGAGACAATCCCACGTCAGAGATGAATCGAACTCCTTGGCCTTACGAAACTTCATATCAAAACCTATCCATTCATCACCTTCATGTGTCTCATAAAAATCCATTATTCGTGCCTGGTAGCAGGACAATTCGGTCAAAACCTCGGGCTTACGCTCCCCAATAATTGCAGTAAACATCGCAAAGGCCCTGGCCCAATTAGAGATTGTCTCATCAACCCTGAATCCCGCCATCTTTGCTCGCCATACATTCGGGTGCCACAAATCTTTTTGTGTCTTAACATACTCCATCTCGCGATGGTCGGTCAACAGGGAAAACATATTAACGTACTTATCGGCCCAGATCAACTCTTTCGTGGCCAGCGGTATATGCTGGACCACCTTCTCCCGTCATGAGGGCAAAGACCCCTCCCTTGCCATTTGCAATGCATGCTTACCCGGCTCGATTGCTGTTCCCGCCGATTTCTCCACACCAACTGCCGGTCCTCCAGGGGTCACCTGTGGGGGGACACAAGGGAGATTCGCCTTCGCGGCATCTCGCGACTGCCGCAACTGCTGTATTAGTAACTTGGAAACGCTCGCTGGGAACATGAAGTTAGACCTGGGATACCGCCCCCTCTGTCCTGGGGCAGGGGTAATGTAATTTTTTATCCAAAAAAGTAAGGATCCTACAGTTGTGAGCTACTACAGGCCAATCGCATTACTATATAGTGATGTTTAGTTTTACTTTAAAATTTTTGCCAGCCGGCTTGCCGGTGTAATTTATCACACCGAGCCATTTCGAGAACTACAGAGCATGATAAGTCACAGCTGAAGATCGCCACGGCACAGAGCGCAGAGCAGCCCAGAACAAAGTGAGCGAGCAGTAGGATGCAAGCAGGAGAACGCCACAGACCATTGCGATTCCGATCAGTGGCGCCGATCAGCGGCTCCAAGCAGCGGCTTTGGTTAGGCCTCGGAGCCGACTCTCCCGCTGACTCCCGCCATTGCACCAGCCTCATTTTACCGACTCCGGCCTCGGTACACACTAGCAAGAGGCAGTGTTCGGGACTCTACCCGACCACGGTTTCTACCCGCCCCTGCATCCCCACCCGCACATGTAAGTGCCCGGTGAGAGAGCACGAGCTCAAGACATCGCCCGACCACTCCAACCACGGCAAATGGGGTGAGTGCGGCGAGTGTGGTGTGTGTAGCAGCAAGGCGGGTGAGAGGAGATGGGAGTTGGGAGAAAAAAAAATACAGTGAGAAGTGTCCTGCATCCCCAGGCACGGGAGCAGAAGCGGCAGTAGCACCGGCCTTCCTACCACCAGGGGGGCCATTTCAACCCCAGGGGGACGCACTGTCTCAAGCTCCTGTGCGGGGCAAGCGATGCAGCAGGCACAGCAAAAAGCAGGCTGCGGTGTCTAGCTTGGAAAGCCTTCGCGCAGAGGACACAAGGATTAAGATTCAAGGCAAAACCCACCCGACTCAGCAGTAAAAGCAAGAGGGGCAGCACAACAGCACCTGGAGCTGCGGTTAGCGCCCTGAATTTAGAGGTTAGTGCTCAGCTGGTCAGCGCTCCGGACTTAAAGCACAGCTCCACGCCCCCCGCCTTCGCGGCCAGGCAGCCGTCTGTTCAGCATGAGGTCAGGCCAGGTTCGGGTGATCGGCCGCCCCAAGCCCTCAGGGCAGAGAGAAAAGGGCAAGGTAGGTCCCCCCTCTGATCAAAGCAGTAAGGAATCGGCTCTAATTTTGACAGATAGCGGCCCAAGTGAAGGGGATTCACAAAGAAAGAAACCCAAAGCACTTTTGGATCAACCAAAAATATTCACAAAATGTAACTTCATAAAAGACATCGGGCCGCCCTGTACTCTAGCAATGACACTGTGAAAGGCCTTCAGATGCCCCTATCACCAGACCAAGCACCAGAACCAGCGCCACCTCAAGGGCAGTCAAGCCAGTCAACTCTCCAAACCCAATAGAAGCAGCAAATCATTGCACAAGTTCATAACCAAGCTATACCAAAAAAGATGGAGACTCCAACAATTCACTCAACAACAGCTTTGTCTGCTCACATAACTACACCAACAACAATGGATTGCATGAATGAAGGCTCACCGTTCAAATCAATACTGAGAAACCCTCAAAACACCACAAAAGCGGAACCCCCTTCAACCACCCCTTTAGCCAGCCCTTCGGTGCAACTAACAGCGCAGTACACGCAACCTACAGGAGATGCAAAACCTAATGGTCTAACTTAAATCAACCATGATGCATCAATAGGTGCACTAGGATCTCAGAAATCTCAGTTATCGCCACAAGCAGTAGCACAGTACTCATCATCAGTAGCTAGCTCCATACTGGCAATAACTTCAACCATAACAGCAGGAACCTTGAGATCACCTAGGCTCTAAATCCCGCATCAGGAGAAGGCCAGTCACCGGCAAAGGAAAAAAAACAACAGGCTAACCTGAGAAAGCAGCCGGGCTCTGCTGCTTTCAGCCTAGAAAATAAGCTGATTAGGCAGCACTCTCCTTGGGTCTCTGAAGGGGCCGCCACCGGATCCCAGGTCTCAAACAATTATAATGGCGAAATGAATGTTACACCCAGTTGTGACCTTCGTTCCATCAGCCAAGTCACCCCTAAGACTACACCTCTGTCAGTCAACTCAAAATATCTAATGCAGGAGGAAGGCAGGACTGCTTTATCCTACTTAGGAACTCAGGAATGGGAGGATATGCAGGCAGCATACTCCCCAGACCAACACCTGGCTCTTTTCTCGCCAAAGCTGAATCACCCGCACTTGCGTTCACCAGACACTCAGCCCTCGTGGGGAACGAGGGAAGCGGGCTTAAAGGAGCGGGGGAACCCAATCCCGCATGATGGAAGCGCCCTGGCCTCCCTCCTAAAAACTATGCAACTGTCAGTAGATGCGCTACAATATTAATCAGACAAGACGGATGTACAGCTCTCACTATTAAACACACTGGCTGTGTTCACATCAGGGATCGACGAAAAACTAGGGGAACTCAACTCACTAATAAGAAGGGCACAAACAGCATCATACCTCCAATGCGGGTGCAGCCAGTTTGTGGACAAGAAGTCAACCATCTCGGCAATGCTCTCCACCATGCTCAACGAGCTGAAGGAAAAATCATCCGGCACTGCCATTGCAAGTTGCCCAACAGACGACCTCACCGCACCTCCGACAGCAGAAAATAATTCCAAGCAGCCCTGCAAAATTAATGCAACTAACACACTTCAAAGTGCGAGCATCACGATACAGCAGCGGTGACTCTCCAAAGATAGAAACAGCTACTACGGTAGTGATAAAAACTAACGCAAAACAACGCCGGCAGCTGAAAAGGTCGTAATCAGAAACTACTGCCACTAAGCCAAGCACTGACTTATCCAATTTTCAGCAAACAGAGTCAGAATCTAATTACTGCCTCAAAAGAGGGTGGCATGCAAGAAAAAACGGCCCATACAAGTAATCACCATCACACAGCAGCATCCCTCAACCTTGGTGGTCAACTAACAGGAACAGAGGAACGGCCTTCTAAGCAAGCTGAGATAGTCTCAGGGTCAGTAAGCGAAAAAACATCCAACACAATTGGTTCTGACCCCCTTCTACACAACACTAGCTTTGTGCTAAATAGTCATGTAGGACTAGCTAGGCAACTTGAAATCGCGGCTCAAGAAAAGGATTCTCCCTATGAGAACACCCGGCAGGCAACCAGGCAAAAAGACACTGGCTACCCAGCCGGAAATGATGAAATGGTAAAGAGAAAGACTTGCACATCCCAGTTAGCAGCATTCTTACCGGAGGGGAACCAAGCATGGATAGTCCGCGATCAACCATCTCAGCACTCTCTCCTTTGGCAAGATCAGAATCAACTGGGAATACCAACTTCAACAGCCGGAAACAGTGAAATGGTAAAGAGAAATACCTGCATATCCCAGTTAGTGGCATTCTTACCGGAGGGGAACCAAGCGAGGATAGTCCTCGACCAACCATTTCAGCCCTCTCTCCTTTGGCAAGATCAGAATCAACTGGGAACACCAACTTCAACAATAATTACGGAAAAGGTCTCAACGACTTATGTGCAGCTGTGCAACAAGACCAGAAAGTGCCGCCCTACCGGTCATCCCAACAAAATATCGCTGCTAATCGACCGAAGCCACGCGAAATCACAGCCTATCCGCCAAATGATCGGACTTTTTCCCCAGAGTTACACATTGCTCAAACCAGAGTATACTACGATAGGTCGCCACGATGTGCTGAACCGTGGGAATGTTCTAAAACTGCTTCGGGCCATTCCCACCCTGGCAGACCTGAATACTACAGATTTATTCGCAATTGAGTTCCTGACCGCAGACAATCCAGCAAAACCAGAAACAACAAGGGTATTATGGAAATCAGAGGCTATAGTGCAAAGAGTATTAAATCATCAGACCATCTTCAAAGACTGGGGCATCCAAATCGGCCCCTATCATCCTGCAGCTTATCCAGCACCGCTATTAAACATGAGCCCAAGGCCAGGATAACCAAAATGCTCAAGGCCCTCTACCTCTGTATTAAGAGGGGCTCTTAGCCATTCAGAGCCTAGAAGGGCTTTTAACCAAGCCATACAATACGAACCCTTAAGGGCGGAATCGTCAAGTGGACGCAACCCAGACCAGGGCAAAGACACGCAGAAAGAATCAGCGATAAGTCTTTGCTCGTGGAATGTAAATGGCTTAGCATAAAAAATCCATGACTCAGGCTTCTTCCAATAGCTCAACAACTTTGACATTATCATGCTACAGGAAACATGGCTCACAGAACCATTACACATACACGGATTCCGCTGCTTTGCTCGCCCAGCCACCAAGGGAAGCGAAATGGGCCATGCTTCAAGGGGGCTGGCGACCTACATTTCAATAACATCCATACCAACAGCGGGGGCAACTGGGCCAGAAACGGACGTAGCACTAGCAGTTAAACTCAATCTCCCTCGGGCAGACGCAAATAATGAAGTAACTTTGTTCAATGTATACATCCATCCAAAATGGACAGCAATTGATTCAGTAAAACTAACAGAACTAATAACTTCTTAAGTAGGCTGCACGAAGCCTCAAATCTCATTCTATCAGGGGACATGAATTTATATCTAAAGGGAACATCTGGATCAAAGGAAGTCTGTCTTCAATCGTCATATTATAATTTACCAGCGCAAGGATCCTTTATGCATGGGAGGCCCAACAGGGTAAACAGACTCTTGCTGGAAGATCTAGAACACCTAAACCTGAGGGCCCTTAATGGAAGAACAGTCAATGACACTCCCCCAACGGCAAGCTATCACACTGATCCAACAAGCTCGCTTTTAGATTATGTCAGCCTTCCGCTGTTTCAATATGTAATAGGCTTCAAAATGGGCGACATAGGGGATGGCGACCATCGTCCACAAGAGGCTACTTGAGCGGCAACGGTTGCGTATAGCATTCACCCTGCTCTACAACTAGGCTCAAGTTACACATCCAATTACAAGAGGATCAAGTTTTCGACAGAAACCATAACATCCCTGACAGATACAGCAATCAACCTTCTATCCACTCAACCGCTTGGCAAGAACCAGATACAGACCTGGGAACGCATTTTAAAGGCAACAGACATAAAAACGAGGAGCTCTCTGGTACAGACACAACAGAATAAGACAACCAGGATTCAAAGAGCACAATTAAAAGCACTTAAAAGATCAAAATAAATGGCTTGATAAGATCTTTACTCCATGAACCAGGGAACACATCGCTCATCTCTAACCTACGGCAACAGAGAACCGAACTAAAGAGGCTGAAAATATCAATAACAACAACGAGTAGCTTCTGGAAAACAGTAAACCTGATCATACACTCACACCATGGCGGTCTCACTTCCTTCATATTAGAGGAAACATGGGCAAGCTATCTAAAGTCTCACTTCAACAGCCAAAGTAACAACCTACAAACGCCGGTGCAGAACAAAGCAGCCAAGGATGCAGATGACACTATCAACTGGAGCAGGGCAAGTGGCAGCATCCTTGCTGAAAGTCCTGCTGCTGCTTCACGTCCAAGTGCAATTATCACACCTAAGCCTGCCAGAGGAAAGCAACTCAGGGACGAATGTTTACCTGCCACTGAACAGCTTTCAATCAAAAAACAGATCGGGAAGGGAAGCAAGGAGGAAGCGCCGGGTCTGAATGGAATCCCACCAGCAGTGTTTAAAGAAAAGCTGGATGACTGGGCAGAAATACTCCATCCACCATTTCTGGAAGTAAGACATCTGGGCATAATTCCAGAATTATGGAAAGGTTCGACAATCATTCCAATCCACAAAAGCGGCAGCAAGAACTTACCAGCCAATTATCGGTTAGTAGCCCTGATCGACAATGAAGCCAAATATTTTGCGGGAACACTGCTGGAGAAACTGACAATCTGGGCAGAAAACAACTAAATAATCCCGCTAAACCAGACAGGATTCCGAAAAAACTCTGGCACAATATCTAACATCATGGCAATGTTTTTGATAATGGACATGGCAAAAATTAGGAAACCTCAGTTGCTTGTCTGTTTCATTGACTACAGCGTCGCGTTTGATAACGTGGAGAGGTCCGAACTGTCGTCTAAGTTAGCCAGATGGGGTATCAACAACCTTCTATCAATGATTATGCTCCTAAATACAGACACCTGGGTCCAAGTCAAATTGGGTTCAGAAACGCATCTCTCAAGAAAAGTCAAAACATCCAAAGGTCTTAAACAGGGCTGTGTGCTGGCCCCCATGTTATTCAACCTATTTATGGCGGACTTAACTCTGGCACTTAATAACTGCAATTCACATGCACCCAGACTAGGGGGCTCGTCACTATTCAACCTACTTTATGCGGATGACATAGTCCTACTCATTCACACGGCAGTTGGCTTGCAACATCTCCTCAACTACCTGGAGGTCTATGTAGAAGAAAACAGTCTCTCAATAAACTTAAACAAAACTAGGACCATGACAATCAATAGGAAACGAAAAAAGAGCTACCTATGGTACCTGGGCGACAAACACATTGAAACAGCTGAGGCCTATAAGTATCTAGGAGTCTATATAGACAAAGAAGGATCATTCAGCCGTCAACAAAAGGAGATCAAAAGGAAAGGGATGATTCTTGCAGTGTCCATGAAAGGTTTATCAGCTAAACTACTTGGCCCTACCCTGAGCCCTCTCTTAATGGTAGCACGGGCTAAAATCCTACCTTCTATTACCTACGGTACTGAAGCACTTCGACGGAGAGTTAGCAATCTTCTGGACAAAACGCTTGTAAAAGCATATAGAATGATGTTCAGCCTCCTGTCCTATACCTCACCGGCGCAAATTCGACTGGAGTTTGGTCTGATAAAGCAAACCTGGGCCAGCTACGGAGCATTTATCAACTGCTGGCACAAGATCAGGACATCAAACCCCAACACATTAAATCATCTCCTGTGGCAAGATATTCAGTAGAGGGAGAATTTTCCCGCAAGTCTGTATCTTCAGGAGGCACTGACAAACACAGGCCTTTCGCACTTATGGGACACACACTGCCACCATACAGCTTTCAAAAAATGGTGTGGAAGGTGCTGAAAATACACTCATTGCTGGAGGACAAAGCGACTTTTTCTGTCAGAGCACGTGCTTGAATGACTCTGAATTCATAGAAGATCCTAGCCCCACAACAATATTTTAACTTGGGATATTCAAAAGTACTGAAATTAAAATTCCTAAAGCTCCGTCTTGGAGTGTAACCAACTATGCAGAACCTCCCTCCCTGGAAAAGGGTGCAGACCTTCACACTATGCAGCTTGTGCAAAAATGGCCAGGGTGACATCATACATACTATCTGCACTTGTACGGAGATGCTTCAAGAAAGGAGGCAGCTGCTAAAAATTCCTTTTAACCAAAGAGGGATTCAGACAAGGAGACAAGCAGTTTTGGCGTATTTTGACCCCGCATTGCCACAATTGAACATTAACCTCATGCGCGCTAGCGGTTTTCCCGCTGTGCGCTGAGTTTTTAAAAAACCTGCGTTACATGACGAGCTCAGCTCGTCATGAGCGTATGACAGGCGTAACTCAGGCGTAACTCATGACGAGCTGAGCTCGTCATGAGCATCGAAGGGGCTAGACTAGTCAGATTCCTGGAATCAGTTCGGGTAAAAATGCCAATTTGACTCTTAAGTTGCAGGGTGTTGGAACATTAGGGTAATAATGTTTTACTAAGGGGATGACTAATTGTCACAGCTGACCGCATCTTTCTCACAGGTTGCTACGGCATGGCCAAATCTGTATTTTAAAACTGTAATGATACGGAAGCGTTTTAGATCTTCAACATCATGACACTTATGATGGAGCACGAATATTTTAAATATCGTTTTACTTTGTATGTATTGCAATGGTTTTAAGTAACTCTGCAAATAAAGAATTTGTAATTTGTGTAATTAAGAGGCTAGTTTCAGCCTGGCAGCATGAGTTTATCTCATGGAGAGGGATCTTAGACAATGTGCAGCGGGTAATCTCGGGATTTGATGCAACCAAGGCCCTTGTAAAGCCCATGGGGGTCGCCCTGCTCGACACCGAAAAGGCCTTTAACAGGGTGTTGTGGGATTACCTGTGGCAGGCTATGGTAGCCAATGGTCAGTATCAACAGGAGAGGAAGGGCATGAGTAGGCACTCCTGTACCCCAATCCAATATATATTAACAACAAAGGAGTGACTGTGAAAAAGAGTGCTATCAAAATAAACTAGTGAGAATTTGAATTTGAATTTTAACATATTTGTAGAGCGCTCTTATACCGGGACGGTTTCATGGCGCTAGGTAGCGATTTAAATTAATTAAATTAAAGAGAATTAAATGTTGTTCCGCTGCGTGCTGCAAATGTGATCAATACTCACACACGTGCATGCACACAGCAAAATCTCTCTGTCTCCCTATGTACGCCCGTTGGGTATTCCTCTGAGGAAGGGAACCGGTGGGCTTACTGGTCACCCAGTGTAAAAAGGAGGGAAAAGAACCTTACTTATTAGAAGGACCCTCACTCACCACTAGTTGGCGACATGCTTCATCATTGGGTCCCCGCTGGGGTGACCGAATGTCTCCCCAGCGTGCTACGACGCCTGGTAGCGGGTAACTTATATTTAATTCTCATATGGTAGCCAATGGCCTGGGGTGGTGGGACTTTTATCAATGCAATACGGGCAATGTATCTTAAACCTACAGCTCGCTTACAAATTATGGGAGTTGAGTCGGAACCCTTCCCGATAGAGAGGGGAACGCGGCAGCGATGCCCCATCTCCAGTGGCATAACGAAACTTGAGGGGCCCCCCTGAAAAGTACATGGAGGGGGCCCTTCTCCCCGGCCCACCACTGACCACATTTGCTGAGGGTGCCCCTGGAGCTCGGGCCCCCCAAACCGCTGGGACTGCGGGGGCTTATGTTACACCGCTACCTTACATTACACCTCCTCCATCATCCAAACACACAACACAAACATCATGCCACCCAAGACTGCATGCTTCGGTAAACCTCTTCACCCAAACACAAAAATATCAGTCATAGCACCCATCCATCATTTCCACAAATACAATACCCCAACACAACAAAGTACACCCTCACTATATTGCATGTGTTACATCTCACTATAACAATATCCCATCCACTACATTGACTTAGCACTACATCACAAGCTAAATCTAGGTAAGCAGATGTAGAGGTAAAGGGTTTTGTGAGTTCACAGTCTTCAAGTCTACTTTAAGGAAATTGTGCCAAAAAAAGTGTCATTTTCAAACCAGAAGCCCCACATAAAATGTCTACAAATCCTTAGCTTATACAGATATTACAAAACATGCAATTTCTCATGGACCGCAACTTTTATTTTACATGTTTCTTTACTTTCTACGTTTCATTTCGTTCTTCACTCCTTCCTCTATCAAGTAGATTTTTAGGTGCATGTAATGACTCACAATCATCATGGAAGAGTCAACGTCAAAAGTACATATAGAAATCTCACAATTTCAAGCAATAGATTGAAGACATAGAAAGATTTTACAGAATAGTATAGCAGTGCGACTGCTCAAGACCTGAAGACTGTGCAGGTTCGGAAAGCATACAAGTTAAATCCGTCTTACAGGCTCCTGTCACAGACAGCAGCAGTGATTATCACTTTAAAATATACATTTGAAACTGCAATCATTTTTTCCCCAAACTTCAGCTTGTCCGGAATATTATCGTGTTGCATTGCCACAATGATTTACATTTGTCTTAATGTAATAGATTTAATGTTTACCATGTGCTGATACAAATAGTGAATTTTGATTTCTAACCATCCAGCCTTGGTACCTCTCTACCAGAGACCTACGACTGGATACCAACAACGCACTGTTATTTTACCCGGTGAGGTGCTAGAGCTTAGTGAAGAATGCTAAATCCAAAAGGCTCCATCTTTATTTCCTCTTTCTTGTTCCCTCCTTTCTTCTCTCCTGGTTTACTCTTTCGCTTTTCCTGTCCTCCCTCAGTGTTTGGGACAACTCGACTCCTGTAACAGGGTCCACAGATGACCAACATAATAGAACGGAGGCACAATACGCGATGATATAATGGACTTCATGGATCTTGAGAAATCCTTCCATGAAAAATTCTTGTTTTGCCCTTATCAGGTTTTGCACGTTTGCACATGGTTGAGTTGCGTCCATTTCATCTCCAGCCCATCCCATCGATCTTAGACAGGCTCATGGATGTTCAGTTTTTATTTTAAAAAGCAAGCCTTTGAACGTCCACTGCTGACAGTGCCATCTATTAATGGCCCCTTCAGATATGGAAGTGAAAACGTGCCCCACTTGGGACAAAATAACTTGAGCTGTCTAGACCATGGACCAGACACAGGCTGGTAACTTTAAAATACTTGGTCAGCGGCCGCAGATTGGAGTCAGTTCAGACTGCGGCGGTGGTGCTGCTCCATTGGAGGCAGCAATACAGGCTCTGTCAAGGCTGGCCAGGAGGCTGCCGGCACTAGCAGGCTCAGCCGCAAGCCACTGCGGGCAGCGGCAATTCGGGTTTACCGGCCAGCATCCACACTCAAACAAACTGGAGCAGGAGGCGGAGCAATCGTCTCCTGCAGAACTAGGCCTATATTACGTTTTTTTTTTACTATCGGCTGGCTGGGAATGCGCAGAGGCCGCCTTTTCTATCAATATTTTTTATTTGCGCATTAAGAGGGTGCAGAAAATAAAACAGAAATGAATGAAAATCTATTTTTGAAAGAAAGGACCTTTCTCACACACCTCACCCTTCATGGAAAAACTCGCTTGTAATTTGAAGATGATCCCCCATCTGCATATCTGTTCGCCCTTCAAAGCATTGAGTATGGGAAAGTGCTGTGTATAACTACATAAAGACATCTGCAGTGGCAGGGACCCATGATGCCCGGATTCCATTTCCAATGATCTCATTCCTGGGACCTGCTGCATGAGCCTGTCACGGAGACCTACCCCCATGTTACTTTCCCACCTGACCAACCAGGTATGGGCAGGGCTAAGTAGGTGTTTGCCGACACAGTGACCCTTCTTATAACTTATTCGCGGTTAAACAGTAAGCCTAAGGAGCGAGCCTCACTACATTTTGGCCCTCCGTAGCGCCATGTGCATGGCCAATGGCGCTGCGCAATAAGGCCAAGAAGTGCGTCACAGAGGGGACAGTTTTGGAACTCCCGACTGAAAAATACAACAAAGCATAATCAGGCGGACTGAAGATTACTCTAAACTTGTATTCACCTAGTCCCACGTGTCGGATGTATGTCGTTACAACGCATACTTTTACACCGCACACCTTTACAACACATTTTTTACATCGCAACTTCCATTACAACGCATTCCATTAGAACGCATGCCATTACAATGAATTCTTTGAAACTACCTTTACAACACATTCCACTACAACGCATACTACATTTACAACGCATACCATTACAACGCATACCATTACATTGCATGTATGGTAAGTATTGGATAGTGTAGGGGTAAAAATTACTATTCTAACTCCAGGGGGGTGCAACAGTAGGGTAAGTGTTGGATAGCGTAGGGGGTAAAAATAACTATTCTAACTCCAGGGGGTGCAACAGTAGGGTAAGTATTGGATAGTGTAGGGGTAAAAATTACTATTCTAACTCCAGGGGGTGCAACAGTAGGGTAAGTGTTGGATAGTGTAGGTACGCGTTGTAATGGTATGCGTTGTAATGACATGCGTTGTAATGGATGTTTCGTTGTAAAAGTTTTGTTGTAAAGGTAGTGCGTTGTAAAAGTTGCATGGTAAGTGTTGTTTCCCCCACATGTCTCTTTGTCTGTTTATTATGCACCGGCGGGAACCTTCCGGCGCCCCTTTCCCTCTTGCTCTCATCACAGTCAGTCATGCGCCCTCGCGTAGAGGCCAGGACGCTCATCTCCTCTCTGCCACTCTCTCCCCCCCACCCCCTGTCAGGCGACCTCTTTAGTGCCAATAATGCGGCATGCGCGCACCATTTAATTTATGGGGACTTGGGGAGGCCGTGCGCAGTTGCGCACCATTTGATTTAATTGGTGAAGACTTCAAGAGGCTTGCTTGCAGCCAGCTCCGCTGAGTGAGGGGGCCCCTGGGGCGTGGACTCCTCCCGCACCGCGGGGGCTGTGGGGGCCTTTGTTACGCCCCTGACCATCTCCCCCGTGTTATTTGGATCATACACCGATCACTTCCTCAGGTGGCTGAAAGCCTCTCTGGACATCTTGCCCGTCAGTCTGCAGGGTTGGGATATTAAAATTCTGGCCTAAGCCGATGACGTGGCAATAATCATCAGTGACCCAGACAGGGCTGCCTGCTCTGTGGAAAGGGTAGCAGAGGAATTTGGGAGACAGTCAGGATTTCCGTTAAATAGAGCTAAAACTCAGGTTTTGATTAATAGACACACGCCTGCCTCCGATTGCAGGATTGTAGAGGAAGCTACATACCTGGGAATCTATATCAAGTCAAATGTGGTACATGTTATCGATTTAAATGTAACCCCTATTGTTGATAAAACTAAGAAGGATTTTAGCCGCTGGGACAATCTGAAACTTTCTATAATGGGGAGATGCAATCTGGTAAAAATGATGTTTCTGCCAATGTTATTATATGTTTTTCGCACTATTCCTTTGGAGATTAATAATGAATGGTTCAAAGTAGTTGATAGTCTGATGGCTAGATTCTTCTGGGCCTATGTGAGGACCTGGAGGGCTAATGCATTTATGTGCCAACCCAGAGACTGCGGGCTCCCCAACTTTATATTATATTATATTATATAGCTGCAACACTGCAATACTATGGCCCATTATTTAATAATAAGATAACTGAAGGAGGTTCAGTGGGCTATGTGCCCTCAATTTACGAGCTTCTGATCTCGATAGCCTCTAACGGGTGTCTGCTGAAGTTTTTTGATTCAAACTACTTTGAAAGAACTCTATTCAAGACGCTTATCGCTGCATTTAGAAAGTGGGCGGGGTCCATAAAAAAATATAGGTGGGCAGATATACTCTCCCGCTTAGGAATGATGAACTTCACAGAATAGTTCAAGTTAATTGCTTAACCTGATGGGAATAGGGGGTTTTGACAAGATTGGAGATCTACTAGCGGGAAACCATATTGCGTCTTTTGAGGTGATCAGGGGTAGATTATGGGGTCGATTCAGATTCGGGAAAAACCACTCCAAATAGCTGTTCAGTTTTTCTCGTACGAATCGTACCCTGCAATGTCCCACTTACATAAGACGAAGTACGATTCGTACCAGGAGCTGGACTCCGTACGAATCGTACAGAGACCGTACGAATGAAATCCCCATACGATTCTCCCTCGGAACCCGCTGTATGCGACATATGTATGGTTCGCGGCTAGTTTTTCTGACCCAGCAAGTACGATTTGTGTTGGGTACGCACGTACGACCCTTTTCCTACGAGAGCCGAAAACAGCTGTAAAAGCAGAGTTCGCCTCGAAACAGGTACGGGACGGCCCCCCCCGGGTATAGTGCGTACCCCCCATGATCTCAGGGGTACGGTGCGTACATCCTGCAGTCGCAGGGGTACGATGCGTACCCCCCATGATTGCAGGGGTACGCACCATACCCCGCGATTATGGGGGGTACGGACCATACGGTGTGTATGTGATTGTGTGTTTTTCCGTACGAATCGCCCTTACCTGATGTGGGCCGTACGAATCGCGTCCTCATACCCAGTTCCGGATCTTACGCGTCGGGTCGTACGGCATGTGTACGAGTCATACGGTTCAAGGTTTCAGCCTTGCAATACTTACGGATCGTGACGATTCGGGCGGATTCACGAAATACAGATCGTACTACGCGACTCGTACGGACGGGTACGATTCATAAGGAGAGGGCTCTGGATACGATTCGTACGGACTGTTTTTTACCAGGATCAGAATCGACCCCTTAATGTTGGGCCTCTGGATTTTTAAAAATATTTACAGTTGAGGGATTTCCTTTTGAGAAAGGCAGGGCTTCCGCTGCATTTGTGCGGATTCCTCTCATGGAAATTTTAACAAAAAGTACAGGCCCCTCAGTTCCGCAGCTATAGGGCTGTTTGCTGGAGGGGGTTCCAGACGATCTGGATAAGCATAATGAAAAATGGCGGGTGAGGCTTGATTTGGTGGACTCTGGCTTCTTGAAATCACTTGAGCTGGGCGGGTCAATTTTGTGTGTCTTGAACCTGCAATCACAGTACTACAAATCGATGTTTGATTTGTATATAACACCAGCGAAAATCGTTAAATGCGGCGGGGATACGGAGACTCACTACCCTAGCTGCTATGCATCTAATGCGGATCTGGTTCATATGTTCTGCACGCACATGCCCCTGTTTAAAATCACTTGGTTTGGAAATTGCAGGTTTCTTAGGTGAAGTCCTGAAAACTAATATCTCCCTGTCCTCTCAGCTTATGTTGTTAGGGGTGGACAAATCAATTGGCGGGCTCGGGCCAGGGCCGATTTAATTTTTTTTTAAACAATAACTGTTTTTATCCTTTGTTTGGCCTCTGCTTGGTTTGACCCTTTACCCCTGACTTTTCAGCAATGGAAAGGATGCTTCCTACATGTTTATAATTTAGAAAACGCACTCCACAAATGAAAAGGCAGGAGGGCCAAAAATAAAAGGGAGGAGGATTTGGGGGGTGCTTTCAACCTGGACGTACTGGCTTTACGTAGTATAGTAGCTGGGCTTGAGGCATAGGGGACGCTGGCTTATGGTTTGGAAGATATTATTAATTTATGGCAACTTTCTGTCGCTTCCTAAAAAAACACAGTTTTTTGTTGTCATATTAATGAATTTGTATGTCATGTATTTATGTATACTTGCTGCTGTTAATAAAATTAAAAACAATGATAATAAATATTATAATTTTAAATAAACAGAAACATAATATACATTTTAACAATATAAACTGGAAAATGTTACAATGAATACATATACTATAACCACTAGAATTTATACAAGAGTAGGCAAAGTGTTGGATAACGTAGGAGTAAACTTTAATATTTCCACTCCAGTCAGTGCAACAGTAGGTAAAGTGTTGGATAGGCTAGGGGTAACATTTACTATCCCCACTCATGTCAGTGCAATAGTAGGGAAAGCTTTGGATTGCTGATGGGTAAAATTTACTCTTCTCATTCTAGCCAGTGCAAAATTAGGGAAAGTGTTGGAGTGCGGTTAGGTGGGGGCATTTACTATTCCCACTCCAGTCATGGTAACAGTAGGGGTAGTGTTGGACTCAGGGGGAGGGATGGGGGTAAAATGTAATATTCCCACTCCAGTCAGTGCAACAGTAGGGAAGGTGTTGAATAGCGGAGGGATATCATTTACTATTCCCTTTCAGTCAGTGCTACAATAGGGAAAGTGTAGGACAGCGAAGGGGTAAAATGTACTTTTCCCACTGCAGGCAGTGGGGCAGTGCGGAAAGTGTTGGATAGCGGAGGGGTAACATTTACTAGTCCTACTGCAGTCCATGCAACTGTAGGGCAAGAGGTGAATTGCAGAGGGGCAAAATTTACAGTTCCCACTCCAGTCAGTGCAACCATAGGAAAAGCGTTAAATTGCAGAGTGGAAATATGCTCTATACCTACTCCAGTCAGTGCAACCACAAGGGAAAGTGCTGGATAGCAGAGTGGTAAAATTTACTATTCCCACTCCAGTCAGTACAACAGTAGGAAAATTGTTGGATAGTGGAGGGGTAACATTTACTGTTTCCACTCCAGTCAGTACATTAGAAACATACTAATTAACTTGACTAATGCATATCATAAATTACTATGACTATTATTATGATTACAATACAAAACGGAATTCTCCAAAATAATATTTTTTTTAAAGTATTTTTGTTGAACAACAAACAGTTCCAGTCAGATACACATCGTACAATGGGTCATCACATGATATATACATTACACTATCATCACACTGTAGTGTGCGCGTCAGCATGGTTTCCATATCTTGAGCAGTTCAACATAGTACCCCAACGATCGTTTTTTGCACTCACAACTTCCTCCCTCTGATCACATCCTTTCTTAAACTCTGTATTTCTCCCAGGGACACCATATCTTTTCCCACTTCTTAGGGCAGCCTCTGCTCTCGAACAGCACCCTCTTCATAAGGCGAGACCAGTCCATGTCTGCCTTCCAGTGCGACAGCCTGGGAGACATAAGCGCACACCACAGCCGCTCAATATTGCGTTTAGCGACCTCAGCTACCAGCATTAGCCAGATTTTTGTATGTGCTGGCCCATCTATTCTCCCCGGTGACACCCAATAACAGCCAGCGTACTTCAGGTTGTATGTGTACACCCACCACCCCGACATCACTCCTGCCGCCCATGACCAGTATTGTTGTATCACTGGACATTCCCATAGAATGTGGAAGAATGTGCCGGGTAGACTACAACCCCTAGTGCATTGGTCAGAGTCCGCCCACCCAATCTTCTGCATAAGTGTGTGAGAGTAGTGTGTTCTATGCAAAATTTGTAACTGAATTATTTGGAATTTGACCGTTATCGCTATTTCTCTGGGGATCTGCATCGCCTCCTGCCAGTCATCGTCCTCCAAAATACCAATGTCCAGTTCCCAAGTAACCCAGAGTGTCCCGAGGGGGGTCAAGTAAATTGTTAATTATTTTCTTGTATGTGAGGGAGATTGCTTTGTCAGGGATTGGGTCTAATAATAGTCGGTTTTCTAAAGGGGCGTATTCTGGTACAGTTTCACCATCCTTAAAGTGGCACCGAAGCGCATGTTTCAGTTGGATGGATCGATATTGCTCTGTCTCTGCTAACTGATAATCTTTTTGTAGTTTGTCAAATGTAAGCATCCAATCCCACCTCTATATGTCCCCCAGGTTATCTAGGCCTATGCGACTCCAGCTGCGGAATCCCTTGAGTCTCTCTACCTCATGAAGCCCATCACTCTGCCACAGTGGGGTCTGTTCGGTTAATCTTTTCTTCCATCCTAGCGCCTTGGTAGCAGCATGCCTTGCTCGTACCACAGCCTGAGTATGTGCAGGAAGGTAAGCTTTCTTCCACTTCTATTCTGATATAATGCTGCTAGCATATCCCTTTGTTCCCATCACACGGCAATCCACTCTGTACGCGGGCTCAGACTGCGGCGCAAAAACCCAACTGTTGATATTTATAAGTTGGGACGGTAGGTAGTAGTTTCTCACATCTGATATAACAAGCCCCCCCTCATATACTCCCCTCTGAAGCTTGGAGAGCGCTATACGTGGCACCCCCCTGCCCCAGATTAGGGTTCGCAGTTCCCTTTCAATGGTGCGGAAGAAGGTGTCAGGAAGCTTGTGTGGCGTGTTTTGTACCACATAAAGTAGGCGTGGTAGGGCCATCATTTTGAACAATACAGCTCTCCCCATAAGGGTGATGGGGAGCTAACCCCATTAGGCTATGTCCCCGCGGAGTCTCGGAAAAGGGCGCCTGAGTGTTCATACACAAAACTCCTCCGAGGAGTGGGAAATCCAAATTCCTATGTATTTAAACTTATCCTGCTGCGTCAGCACCACACAGTCAGAGATGAGTGGGGGAAGCCTTCCGGCGAGATAACAAATGAGACTTATCCCAATTTATTTGATAGCCTGAATATGTACCAAAGAGCCAGATGACAATTATGATCCAAGAAAACGTCCGTCTGGGTTTGCCTGCATAGAGTAAGATATTGGCTGCATACAACGATATGCGTTCTTCCCGGCCCCCCCATATCTATACCTCAGATGGGGGACAGAGGACAGCCTCTATGGAGCAAGAAGGATCTAGATATTGCCCCATTCACCAGAACCCTCTCAAAATAATATTAACCAATAAATACAATGTAATATACATTCAAAAAACACAACACAATTAACACATATAATTTTTCTTTTACAGAGTTTTATATAGCGCAAACTTTACCCGAATCGGGTATCAGAGCGCATTACATCACACTAGTTGCATTACATGTGGGCACAAGTTTTATTGTTAGGCACGGGGAGATTAAGGGATTTACCCAGAATCACAGGATGTTCAGCATCATTGCCAAGACTCGAACCCAGTTCCCCAGATTCGAGGTCGACCGCCGTAGCCGTTAGGCCAACTCCTCTCCCCAAATTACCTACATTTAAAAATAGTTAATTAATGTTTTCAAAATATTATTACTTAAATAACTTTCCAGCCTATATTTCTATAAAGTACACAACACATATCTAAAATTAATTATTTAAATGATATTTACACAAGTTACATAACCAAATATTTATTAAAATATTAATAATAATTAACTATTACAAAAAATTATATTTAATCACCTCCCCAACGTTTATCCACACACAACAAACAACCCACACCTAATAACTAAATGACAAAATATATTATTTGCATCATTTTCATAATTATCTGACAATTAAACAATTTATTAATAATTAACTATCATTTTTTTATTGTATTTAACGTCCCACCCTTTACTTCTACAATTGCCACAACACACACTTTATAACAAAAAGAATCTTAGTTACATATTTTACATAATTATTCATCATTTCAATAATCATTATAAAATAACATAATTAGTTAATTAGAATTAATTTCCTACACACTCTTTACCCATAAAAAACACACCCCAAAAATAAAAATTGTATTATGTAATTTACATATCAATTAAATAATGAATTGATTATTCATTAATCATCATTAAGTTACTTCCCACCCTATACCCATACAAAACACACAACCCGCACCTGAAACTTAATTAAATCAAATTACACAATTAACATGTTATCATCAATTATATCATTAATATTAATTACAAATTATGTATTAATTATAATTAATGTACTTCCCACCCTATAAAGCACACAACCTGCTACAGTACTAAAAATGAAAAAAATATATAAAATTGCATTTCAAAACTACTAACAATTAAACTATGTAAAAAAAACTAATGAGGCAAACATTTTATACCATTTACAATTAAAATATATATTCAAATACTTTAAAATAATTAAAAAACGATATTCTTAACAACAAAACTTTAGTAAACTATATTAATGTTGAAGATATTTTTGAAAACCATATTAATGATTTCAATAGTGTTAAAATCTATATTACTTACCTTAAAATCGATATTCTTGACGATATATTCATGCACACAATATTTCTGTGTGACAATATTTCAGACTCGATATTTCTGTCAGACATATTTTATTTTCGATATTTTGACTGACCACCGTTTTGTGGACTATTCCACTGCCTTTGAAAAGTCGATCACTATTGACTTTGGACTAAGCTTGGGGAATGGGAAACTGAACTGACACTTTTGTACTTTCTAATTGAGCTACACACCAACACAAATAAGTCCTTACTACCGATAATACTTTGTCTACAAAAATGCATAGCAAGATTAGTAGTAAACAAGTCTGCATTCTGGCGCTACGTCTGTTCACTTTATATATAGTCGACTTACCTGAGGCAAAATTGAGAATGCATGGGATCAAGAATATGCCGATTTAATGATACTTTCACAAATGCTGAAAGGATTGCAACACCTTTTGTGCCAACTAAATGATTTCAACCTTGCTGATGGACTAACAGCCAATCATTCTAAACTAAAAATCAAGGTATTCCAAAAGAAAAAAATAATAATATCTTGGGAACTAGGTGATGTTATAATTGAAAATGTTAAGCAATATTATTTTTGAGTGTCGCTTGACACTAGGTTACTCTGGTCTAATAACCTTTCAATTAGGAAGCTTATATCTACTAATTACTACCAAACGAATAATGAGATTTGATAAACTATTTGGAGGTAGAGCATAAAGTAGTAATAATGAAGTGAATTTCATTCGGGCGTGACCAGCCAGCCAACATGGCCGACACGAGTTCCTTACGCTCTTTACACAAACCCTTGATTATCCTGAAAACCAATAGAATCCCACTCCATCAGACAACAAAACAAGTTGTGTTAAGCTCCGGAGTGTGAGATGATATGGGCTGGTGAACCGGATGGTTGTGTGGCGAAGGATTTCTGCGAGGAAGTACCTAAGGCCCGCCATCAAAATACTCAACTGTCACTGTGGAAGCAGACTGCGGCGATACCACACCAGAGCCATTGAGCATGGACGAAGAGGGAAAGACCCAAACGCAGACAATGGTCTTCGAGAGCAGTGACGGGGGAATCGAGGGTCAGCGGCTGTGGCTCTGTGGCGCAGTGGAGGCTGAGAGGTGGTGAGTAGAAGCTGCAGTTGCACAGTCCGGGAGTTCACAGGCACACAGGCTCTGCTGCACATTACCCCAGGTGTCAGCAGAAAGGGTCGTGCTTGCCGGAAACCTGCACACATGACAGCGCTGACTAGGAGTGCTGGTTGAGTAGTCCCAGGGAAGAGGAGCAGGGGAAAGACCAAAGCAGTCACAAGCCATCGGTCACACGAGTGCTGACCGGACGGCCAGGTGGGGAGTGGCAATTGTCGGCCCTCGAGCAGCGGGCCTGAGCCCTTGAGCCGCCACAAGTTGGGGGCACTACAAGAACAGAGAAAGTGCATTGAAGGAGGCCTTAGGCCGAGA
The DNA here is from genome assembly GCF_964263255.1 of Lissotriton vulgaris. Taxonomy (NCBI): domain Eukaryota; kingdom Metazoa; phylum Chordata; class Amphibia; order Caudata; family Salamandridae; genus Lissotriton; species Lissotriton vulgaris. Next base: position 335,236,377 of record NC_141693.1, on the reverse strand, counting down.
CGGAATGAAGATTGGATCCTCCCTACTGGAATTTACACGGCCAACGCAGCCCTGCCCAGTTTCTCTGAAGCAGAGCACGCAAGAAAGGTAGGAAGGTGATCCAGCACACAGAACAAGGAGCTTGCACTGCAGGAAGATACGGGGGCACGCCCCACAAGGAATGTCAGAACTGCTCCAGACACTCTGAGGGGAAACACACTGAGGCCTAGTTAGGCCTGTAGCGATCCGGGTGCTGGATCGGGCCTAGTTCGCAAAGCAAACTAGAAAGACCCAACACGGAGGACTGGTGACATGCCTGGGGTGCCCCACATGCCTCACTCCTCACCCCTCTACTTGCATTGTGGCCTAATCAGGCTTATAAAGATTCTGGGGGCCGGCTCAGGCCCCTGTCGCATGCAAGAGAGACGATAGTGGTCGGGCACCAGGACTAAGGAAGTATACGGGGCACACCATGCAGTTGCAATCAGCACAATAAGGGAAGGCACATCAAGGCCTAGCCTGGCCTACAGGGATCCCAGGTCTGGCTCGGAACCAGACTAAGTAACTAACGAGACAGGCCTAGCACGGGTAGGAGGAGAGGTTTGTGGAGCCCCTCATCTCACCCTCCCACCCAAACAGAGACCAAGCCAGACTTCCACAGATACGGGGGCCGGCTCGAGCCCAAATCACACAGCAGACAAGACAAGCAAGGAGCGAGGGAGCAGCATCACACCTGGGACACCCCACATACTTCTCATCTCACCCTCCGGCACTAGGCGACAATAGCCGCACCACAGAAGCTATGTAGAGATGAGGCCCGACTTGACCTTAACTGCCTCCAAAACAGCTAACGCATCGCCACTCAAGCTCAGATACCGCTGATCCAACATAGAGACCAGGTTCCAGGCAAGTGCCAACACTGTCTATTGAATGTCCTCAGCACAAAATCTGGCCATCGGTCGGCTTAGCGCCAAAACCCAGGAAGCCCCACATGCAGAGGGGGATGGAGCCAGCAAAGTGCTGCACTCAGACCGAGTCCAGTTTAGTGGAAAGCGCTTAGTGGCAGCAGAGAAGATAGGGGTTGCACTGGACCAAACGCATACCTCCCTGGAGTCAAAGATAGACAAGGTCACATCAGACTTCACATTACTACGAGCCGATCTTCGCAAATTGGCAGAAAAGGTTCAAGCCAACAAACAGACACTCGTGGAGCTGAAACCAATTACACACAGTCACGTGGCAGCCCTGCAGGATCAAGTGCACATGCTAGAAGATAAACTGGAAGATGCAGAAGGGCGCTGACGCCGCAATAACATATGTGTAGTGGGTCTTCCTGAAGGAGGAGGACATAATCCACTTGAATATGGAGAGCGGTGGCTAAGAGAGTTGCTCCCAGAAGACATGCTGTCTCAGCAGTTCGTGGTTGAGCGAGCGTACCGCATGCCAGCCCATAATCCGCCTCCTGGCGCTAGGCCAAGACCGTTTCTCTTTAATTTACTCAACTACAGAGATAGAGACACAATACTTAGAGAGACACTTACACTCACAGTCAGTAAGGGCCATATGTATCAACATCCTGATTTGCAATTCTCAAATACCGATTTCTAAAAAATCGGTATTTGAGAATTGCAAATAGGGATGTATGTAAAAAAAAAAAACGCAATTTGTTAGCGATTTCTTAATATTCCTTAATTGCGATTAGCAAATTACGAATTAAGGAAGTAATCGCAATTAAGGAATACTTTCCCAATCATTTCTATGGGCCAGGAGGCCCATAGGAATGAATGGGAAGTTATTCTCAATTTGCGATTCTCAATTTGAGAATCGCAAATTGAGAATAATTTCAGGGGTGTCAAAAGGACACCCTGGTGCACCCCTGAAATAAGCATGGGTGCACATGTGGCGCACATACATGCCATAAGGACATGTATGTGCTTCACATTGCACTTTGAAAAATGCAAAAAAGTGCGTTTTTCCCAAAAAATCGCAAATCACCACCAACTTGAAGTTGGTGGTAATTTTCGATTCCTTACGGCCAAATTGCACTTTTTTGGTGCTTCTTACATTGCATTTAAGGAATCGCTAATTTTGCGATTCCTTATTTTGCCTTAATACATACCACTTGGCAAAATTGCATTCAGAAACGCCGAAATTCTGCGAATTTTGCTTGATACATATGGCCCTAAGATCCAAATCAACTAGGTCAAACTATTCACGGACTATACAGCGCAGGTGCAGAAGCAAAGAGGAACTTATAATGCAGTGAAACGTCAGCTTAGAGAATTGAATATTCATTACTCATAGCTATTCCCAGCTCGACTATGAGTGGCCACAAAAGACACCACCCACTTTTTCGATGCACCCTCTGATGTTTTTGACTGGCTGGAGGAGTCAGGCCTACTGACAGGGCATAGGCCATGCACAAACACCATGTCGCCACAGCCCGCCAGGAGAAATAGTCACCGCCTCAGAGGAAGAGGCCATGGCCGCACGACGACGCCAACTGCAGCCCCAGATCTTGAGCCGAGACTGCAGAATAGACAAGAAGCAATACACGTGGCTGCAATAATTCGAACTATATCTCAGAATTCTGATCAAGATATGAGTCCTGCCTGCTCACCCAGCGCGGGTGGATCGACACCTGCCAGATCCAACAACCTGGACTGCCTGCACCGACCAGACAGATGACATAATATGAATGTTCAATAGTAATCTGAGAGGGGATTGTTACTATATATAGCATATAAACATTACACTGACATGCTCCAACCAGTTGTGCTAACAAATGCACAAGTAGTATGCGGAGGGGCCAGACTGCGCACGCCAAGCCCTCAACTCTCACAGAGCCCGACCTATGCACTGCATACGTCATATGAACTCCCATATTACCAGACAATAAGGGATCACTAATTATCTTGACAGAACTCCGAGGGAAAGCCAAAACACACAGGTTTATACCGCGCACATTCATACCTAGTTGAAAACAAGCATAGTTGTTGGACAGGTTGGGCACCCTAGTTTGGACAAATGTCAACCACGAGTAAACCACTGTACAGTTATGCACAATTCAGTTAAACCCCCCTTTCAGTATTAGTTTGGACACCTCGGAGAGCTTTTGATGACCTCCCGACCCTCCGCCAGGCACCTGTCTTTGCACACAACAGAGAAAACACCAGAGAAAACACTGCCAATACATGGCACAAGCTAACATAATCACGTGGAACGTGAGGGACATGCACACACCAACACACTGATACGCCATATTTTCCTATCTGCAGCGCAGATCCACAAGCATATCCCAAACAGAAATGGAGAAACTACGCAGACAGTTGAGGGGGCAAGTATATGGCACTAACTGTTCTTCCCAAGCATGTGAGGCCTTAATATGGATAAAAGCCGGGCTCCCATGAGTGAAAGAGGAGGCGTTATCAGATCCAGAGGGCAGATATGTGTTTGTGAAAGGTAGATTAAATGGCCAGACGCTGCTCATAGGCTCTATGGCCCTAACGTAGACCAATTCTCCTTCCTAGGAAAGCTGACTGGGATGCATGCTAGATGGAGTGGAATACCGTGGCTAATGGAGGGGGGGGTGGATTTTAACTCAGTACTAAACGTAGGCCTAGACAGATCATTCCCGCTACAGATGAGAACCACAGCAATATCCAATGCGCAGGCATTGGCAAAGTGGTTAACTCCCTGGTCGCTGATAGACATTTGGCGCACCCTCAATCTCAACACATGTATCTATTTGTTCCACTCCCATACACAGGTTACATGTAAGTCTGGATCGCATAGTAGGATCACACGTCCTCTCCCCACTTATCAAGAAGATCGAATACCTATGACGCACACACTCTGATCACAATCTTCAACAACTACAACTAGCTAGGGAAGTAACCCCCCCTCCCCCCAGTTCCCACGTGGCGGCTTCAACCAGCGGTGCTGGAGGTGCAAGCATCCCAATTCTCTTTGGGGACGGCAATCTTGGAATACTTTGAGGCTAACAAGGGCACTATTAGACGACAAGCTCCTGGAATAGGACGCTTTCAAAGTAACCATGAGAGGTCACAGCCTGGGCGCTACCTGGAACATATGGAAGCAACTGACTGACTCGCCTAATAATATAGAGAGACAGTTACTGTGACATGAAACAAGCACGGTGACAGACATGGTAGACGCACAGCACCTTGAAGAACTGCACGCAGAACATGCTGATTATTTAGAAAGGCTCAGCTGTCACAACTATGCGGTGCATTCTGCGCGCACACACTCTACAGCAGACTGAATGAGCCAGATGCTGGCATGGCTTATACACCAAGAGCACACCCGTCAGCCAATAGGTGCATTGCAAACTGAAGCAGGACACATGCTATACATGCAGCATGAAAAACACGCAGCCATGACACAGCATTATGCTACATTCTACCAGTCCCTGGGTTGGTGTAATGGATGGGATCTTACCACCTTTGTAGAAGCTATACACCCTCCAGAGGCGAGACCAGAATACAGGGAGATACTAAATGAACCATTCTCGCCTGAGGTGATCCGTGGCGCAATAGCAGAACTAGCCACTGGGAAAACACCAGAGCCATACAGATCCCTGACGGAATATTACAAAGCATATTCTGTAACACTAACCCCACGCCTGTACCCACTCTACATCACAGCTTTGAGTGAGCGAAGCTCCCCATTGTATGCGAGAGGCAAACCCGGTGTCATTGTTCAAACCTGATAAAGATCCCACCAAAATGGGCTCCTACAGACCACTAGCCCTGCTTAATATAGACTATAAAATATTGGCAAAGGTCCTAGCAGACAAGCTTGCGCAGGTGGTCCCATCACTGCATGCGGAGTTGCAATAGCACTACTGGGCAAGGTGCCAGTCCTCATCACACTAGAAGTCTGTAAGGCTGCGGACCCCCCTGGGAAACAGCGTTGCCGCAACAGGCACCACACGCCTTCACTCGTTCCACCCAGCTCTCTCAATACAGCTATTTTCACAGCTTCCCCTACCTGGCATATCTGGATCACCCACTGGAATCTGCACATAGGCAGCAACCTGATCGGTGCAGCAGTAGCCTCCTCACACCTCGGTTGGGCTCACCACAGGAACTCGCCCACTCCAAAGCTCTCCTCTTCCTCACATGGCGCACTGGTTTCTGTCAAGCAGACAGGCGCTGAAGCCTCCACATCAGGTGGTCTTGTTTTCCCATAGGTGAAGTCCCCTTGTCAAATTTTTGCTGAAGGCGGAGGAAATGTTGCAGCACAGCACACCCCCCAGGTTTGCTGAGATAAATGCTAACCAGGGACTGTGAATAAACTACCCCTCCTAAACCCCAAGCAAAAACAATCTAATTATAACTCTGGCCGCACTTTCTGCATTTGCCCTTTACTACATTTCACTCAATTAGAAAGTAGCGGTGCCCATCCCCAGGGGACAATGAGATTGATGTGGACCATGAAATGTAAAAGTTTTACTCACCTACAACATGGCATATTAAATGTTTTAATAGTAGTTTCAAACCATGGATTTTAAAATGTTTTTATTTTTTGTAATATGCTATTTTAAATATGTCTTGATCACTGAGTGGCCTATTATGACGGAGATCGGAAAGCCTCCGACCTTTGCGACTTCCCAAATTGAAACCCAGGGTCCTCCATGTAATGTACCGTTATAGGCACACATGCACTCACTCACTGTACGGACAAAGCACATACAGTATTCAGTACTGTTTTCTGCATGCGTTGTGCCATCACAGACACACATAGATTCATCCCACACATTAATTTTGTGTGCCCTCCTCAGTACTGTAGTCTTTCTATGTTGTGCCACGGTGACTTGAAAATACACTCACTGCTACTATACACATTTCTCATGCGCACCCTGCATATCCCATCAACCTTCATATATTGCACTTCTTGCAAGCACAGTGCTTTTATTGTGCAAACACTGCACAGCACTACTTCTTTCATATAATGCATTACTCTGTATTATACATACACACAGTACAGGTAATCTTTATGCATGCACTGCTCTATTGTAGTACTGTACCCTTCCCAGGCACATATACTTCCAACGCTGAGAAACCATTCCTGTGCTGCGCAGCACTCTACATCTAACTGATGTAGGCCAAGGGTGAGTTATACACACAGCAATGGATCTTTAAAAATGTGAATGGCCCAGTAGGCCTCACTCCAGTGACACAGGTTAAAAAAGGACGTATACACTACTACTGATCACAACACAGTATGCTGCCATCACCGTGCTCCTGCTGTTTAACTCTTGGTGAAGGCAGTAACCTTCCACCACAATGAGGATAGTGCTTTGGGTTGCCCTCCCAGTCCAACAAGCCCGCAATCAATGAGACAGGTCTATGTCATGGCGCACATGCATGATCCATGTTTTCATATGACAACAAAAATCAGCTTGAGGGATCCAGACAACAGGGCAGTTGGGAACGCAGGGCAGGGGTACACACCCATAACTAAGCAGAGAACTTTTTCATCTCAACAATACCCAGATCAACTGCAGAATTACGTCCAGATTTATATTCATGCATTGTTTATCCTGTACGACAGGCTTCTACTTTAAAAAATGAATCTCCCTTATTACTCATCTCAGTGATTCTTAAACAGTTAAGCTCAGCTTCGGTCATTGTAAAGTTGGATTTAAGATGGGCATATAATCTTGTGCACATTAAGGAAGGAGATGAATAGAAACTCTGATTTATTAGCAGGTTTGGCCACTACAAGTACTTAGCATTAGTGGTTTGCATTTGTAATGCTCATGTGATTTTCTAGCATGTATGAAATGAAACCTTGAGGGATAATTTGCATAACAATGTTATTCTATACTAGGGGTCTCACACCTTTTCTGTAATTAGAGCTACTTCTGATCAGTGTAAATCGTTGTGAGCTACTGAAGGCCAAGTAACTTGTGTATTGTTACCAGACACCCCCTTGCCCATCTTCATAGACTATAAACCTAATGTCCATGGAGCACGATACTATGGTTTGAACAAAGTACTGTGACTAGGGGTACCTGTGATAGGGATGCGGTGTGCGTCAGTGAGTACATGGTCTGAGGGGATGTATGAACATATGTGTGAATTGATGGGATATATGTGTATGGGTGACTGTGTTGTATTTGTGGCACATATGGGGCGCCGTTACATGCGTAACAAACATACAACCATTTTATTTTAAATGGTAGAAATTTAAAGTGCAGAAAAATGTTCATAATAAGGAATATTTTTCTGCGCTTTAAATTTCCCCAATTTAAAAATAAATGGCTATATTGTTTAGTTATAAATATGGCAGTTCGTCTACCAGCCACTGGGAGCAAGATGCCAGTTGTGTGTAAATGTGACACTTTGAAACAGGAGAAAATTCAACTGAAGAGTTAGCTTCATATTTATATGCATTACATAAAATTCATCTTTTTAGTTTTCTCCCATGTCAAATTGTCTTTACCAACAGCAAGCATATTACTCCCAGTGGCCTGTAGACATGATGCCATATTTATAACAAGAAAATACTGTCACTTCAAAACATGCTTCATACACTATTTAGACTTAAATGGCTTAATTTAAATTATAGGAAAACTACAAGGATAATGTTTGATAGAAACCTTTCCTTCATTTGAAATCTCTCCCATTTAAAACTAAACTTGACTGTATTTTTCAATTATAAAAGTGGCACTGTGTCTACCAGCCACTGGGAGCAATATGGCTGTGTTTGTAAATGTGACATTTGAAAAGGGAGGAAATTCAAATGAAGAGTTAACTTAATCATTAAGTTAACTCTTCATTTTAATATTTTCTCATTTAAAAGCATTCAAAAATATTTTGCTTTCATGCTTCATGTCGGAGGGATGGGCGGAAATGAAAACTAGGAGGCCGATGTGTGGGTTGAATGGTGAGGTTTATTGAAAAGTTTTACAAAGTGGTGGTGTAGGAATTATTGAGAACAACAACATAGATAGTTTATTGATAATGATGGTATTTCGATAGTCAGGACAGTCAGGTGGTTGCAATCTGAATTGCCTTGTCCAGTCGTTGCTCCCTTCTCACTTCTCATTCTTCATTACCCTGGAAGGCTCAAAGAAAAGGAAAGAGCGGTCAGTGGACTGTATGAGGTTATGATTTTTTTATTCACCGTCACCACAACCGAAGTGTCTCAAGATAAAAAAATAAAGAAAGAAAGCATGAACACACTCTGGTGCTCGAATCCTCCTTTTCCCAGGAGAATATGTTTGGTTTCTGGTTTCCTTCTGAGGTGCAAGGGTGGCTGAGTTCGGGGGAAAACCTCCCCCTTTTCACTGCAACCGTAATATTCCCTCTTGTGTACCTCCCAAACTAAGCACAACCAACCAAATGCCGGGGAGGGTAGGAAATTGGGAAGGTAGTGGCAGAGGGGTTTTCATGGGTGTGTGGAGTACAAAAAATAAGAAAGAAAATGTACCTCCATCAAGTCTTTTACCCGTAGGTCCCTCCCCCTCCTCCTGTCCCTGCAGACCCACTCACCGCATCTGCCGCAACTCTGCAGAGTTGCGGCGACCTCTCAGCATCATCCAGGGGTGTCCACCAGTCCTCGGACCAGCAGTCCAAATCCTCTCAGGCAGTCTCTTCTTCGTTCCTCAGTGTCTCCTGGAGCTCCCTCGCCGCCCGCTGCTCCGTCGTTTCAAACTCCTTGGCGTCTTCCGGGTTCCTCCTATCGTGCTCCACGTCCTCCTGCGTCCACTCCCTTAAAGTCCGTTGTTCCGCCTCATCCAGTGGGCGCTTTCCTTCCCATTGGTTGACCTTCCTTTCCTTCTCCTTTGCTTCCTGTGGAGAGGGTTTTTCAGTTAACTCCCAGAGTCCCGCATCGGTGTTCGGACAGAATACGGCAGAAATGGGTGAGTCCTCGTCATCCTCATGTACCTTTTTCTCACACTTCACTATTGAGTTGAGATGATTTTTATTTAAGAGTTAAAAACCTGAGTGCTTCAGCTCTGAACCTCTGTGACCCACACGGATCATCTGAGTGGAGCACTGCTCATTATCAGGCTCAACTGTCCCAGCCTGATAATAATGTAAAATAAATATAGCCTATCCTTAACTTTAAAACTCAACACTTTTTAATTATAGTTCTTAGATAAAAAAATAACTCAAGGCTGGGAGCTACTCTAAAGGTTATTGTGAGATACTGGTAGCTGGTGATCCACTGGTTGGAGAAATCTGTTCTATACTTTCTGGCTATTCTGGTATTTTCTACCACTCCTACCAAACATCAAATATATGTAACTGAAGCCCCTTTTTGATAACTACTTTATCATCTTAATGCCAAGTTAGATAGATTTTTTTTTATTTAACATGTTTTTATTGGCCTTTGTAGTTTACACAACCATGGTGCGTTAGGATACATTTTGTTTGCTTGCATTCTTTGTATTTTATAGCATTATACACTGTTAATCATACAATAAACGGACATGTATCCTGCCATTATTAAGGTCTAGCATTAAATGGTTTCTATATAGAACTGGGATGCGAAACTGGGGGAACGTTCATGGCATCCTGGGAACTGATGTTAAGTGGGGTATCAGGGCGATATGTGTCGCGCTAGTTGGTATGTCTGTGTGTCACTGGGGGTGGGGGGGAAATGAGGTTGGTCCTGCTCCAATGTCTGGCCTTCGAGTTTTGTGTGATGTGTGGGGAGAATAGCAAGCGACGTTACGTGCGTGCTGCAGGAGGAGATCTAGTGCGTGTGTTTGTGATCTGGGCTTGTGAATGTGGGTCCGTTGAGATGTGCGGGTAGCCATCTGGGTCATCGTGAGTAGGTGGCTGTTTGAATTGATCCAGTAGTAGGGCTCACTCCATAGAAATGGGGTGTTTTCGTGTCCCCTTCACCTCCTCCTCTCTTAATGTTTCCTCCTCTGCTGTTGCCCACTTGTATACTCCTCCCGCCCAAGCCGCGATCGGTGGGCCTGTGGGGGATCGCCAGTGCATGGCTATACTCCTTTTAGCCAACAAAATTGCCAGGGAGACAAATCGGGTTGTCACTTTGTGTTACTTCAGTTTCCGGAAAATACCTAGCGCACAGGCTTCCCACGTGTTCAGAAGTGTAAGCCCAGTGAGATCTCCAAGTGATTTGTGAACATTGTGCCAATATGGTTGTAGTGTGGGGCAGCTCCAAAACATGTGATGAAAATCTGCTGCCTGTGAGTGGCATCTAGGACAAAGGAACTGGGTGTCGGGGTAAAATCTTTGGAGGCGTGCTGGTGTTAGGTATGTATATTTTTAGAACGTGCGCTTTTAGACTCCTTCTTGGTGTATTCAAGGGCCATCTCCCATTCTTTCTCATGCAGTGGGCGCCCTAATTCTTTCTACCAGGTGGCTCGTAGGGCCTCTAGGAGTCTGTTTGTAAGTTCTCGAATGGCTTTATAGAGCCATGTGGTCAAGTGTCGCCCCACTCCCATATGTAAGATTATGTGGATGATCAGATGAGTAGTAGGCTCTCCCATCGATAGGTTGTGGTGCAATCAATAGCTGTCGAGGAGTAGGCGGTGAAGTAGGAACTGGCCAGGGGGAGATTGTAGTCGTCCATAAGCTGTCTCGTCCCGAATCACATGTTGTTTTTAAATTCATCCATTTTCCAAACAACATGCTTTGGATTGGCTACTTCTAAAAAATTAAATACACCGACCATCCCAGATTTAGAGGAATATTCAGGTTGGGGTAATTTTACTGATTTGTCCATTCATGATTTGCAAGCTCTTTTGGACAATTCGTCCTTTAACATTTCCAGTTTGGATTCCAAGGGTTGGCTGATATGGCAGAAGAGTGCTGATTCTTGCCAACGCCGTTTTCTGGGTTTGGCTGAAGGGTTCACAGAAGTCAGACCCGATCCCCGTTTTGAAGAAGACTATACAGTCACATCTTATTCTGTGGGGAAGCTGTGTCAAAATTGGTTACAACATTCCACATTAGCTGCAGTTAAACTACATCTATCTCAATTAAATGATAATGTGGATTTGAATGATTTTATAAAAGGCCCAGCTAAAGGTAGATCTAAACGATGGCTGTATGCGATTTACAATGAAATTTGGAAAGTTTCCCAAATTGAGGCTGCTAAACGCCTGAGAGCTATTGATCAAGCAAATTTAGAAAAGGTGCTTGCAGTTGTCGATAACAGTATTAACACGCTTTCTTCCTGAATTTACACGTTGAACAATATTGTGTCTTCTGTTGTTGACATTGTACATGATGAAGTGTCCGTGTTATATCATGGTCAAAATCAATTGCGTTCTGTGATGCAGTTTGCTTGGACACTACAGACTTTGAAGTCTGGTCGAGTGCCTTGGAATTTTATGAAAGTCTCATCACTATTTGCCCCATTTAATTTGACTGAAAAACAGTGTATGCTATCAATGAGAGATGCATCATTTTCTATGTTACACATTGAAAAATTAGAATCCTTGCCCTTTTCTGTGGCTGAGGTGACTACTGCTACATGGCTTATCCATGGTGCTATTACCTTACCTTTTGCTCTGTATAAATTTACAAATTGTATGAAATATATAGCTATAGGGCGATATGAACCATTAGGCAGTGCTTTCTTACATGAGACATGGTCTTTACCATACACTTACAGATGCCTAAAAGAGGGAAATGAAGTGAATCTGAATGGTGAAGAATGTACACAGTCGCCTGACCGCTCACTAATATGCAGACACATCCAGTTGCATGGTTCTTGTAATCAGGACAAACCTAATTTGGCCTGTGTTTTGAAAGGGACCCCAGATCCTGCAATAGTTCCCACGTTCACTTTATTGTCCAACGGTAGTTATTTACTTTTGAATAACGATCTGTGTTGTGGGTTACAGGCCGGTATCGCCTATGTGGTAACCGTATCAGAGAGGGTGGTTTGCTGCAAGAATGTGTTATATCCACCCACGCATGGGAATTCAGATGTTTCAATTTGGCCAGGAATACCAACCTTGAAAGCTGAGTTCAATGGTTTAAGCCGTATAAGAGCCCTATTGTCTCAAAAGCAGGTGGCCCTGAGCTCTGCCCGCGAAACTTATGTCCTTCACATAGCAAACACACGCACAGAGGTGCAAGCACTTTTAAGTACTGATTTGCCGTTTCATTTCTCCGAGCTGGTTCATCAAATCTTCAATGCCTCCTCCACAACAGGCCTGGCACATTTTTTTTAAATGGTTAGCAGTGGTCTCGTGACTACATTTGAAAAAGTATTTGGTATTATCCCTGCGTTCTTTCATTCTATATTCGCTAGCCTGTTTGGCGGATTTCCTGTTTTGCTGGCTTTGGCTGCAGGCGTTCGGGTGATATTTTACTTTATAAAACATGGATGCCCATCCTGCGCAAGGAAACGCTCAGCCCCTACTGATGCAGTTTCGCAACCGGATGCTTGATTACTATGGCTCCTTGCCGCTTGCGACTTTAAGCATGGCTTTTGGATTATCGTTCAGATTTTCCTATTTCACATGTGTCCAGCCCGTGTTTCATTGCCTGAGCTGTGATTTCGACTGGGCCATTGATTTGTGTCTCTGTTTACCGACTTCTCCTGACGTCGATTTTGATCAGCTGATGAACCCCGTAGTGGCTCACGAGTTGGTCTGTTCTGGCGAAAGGGTTATGGCTGTGGCAGCGATGCATGGACTAATAGGTCAGTGGGACATATTCGCAGCGGCGCATGACTTTCTGGCACATAGTGTTCTCGAGAACCCACTGAGTTGTCCTCTGATGTTGCTAGAGGAATCGGTATTGGAGGAGCACGTATGTTCTTTCCCAATGCTTAATTGGATGGCTGAACTGTTTTCGGATGGTGACAGTGATTTCATGTTGGAGGCTGTAGCTACCTATTTTGCATATTCATTCAACCCATGAGTGACTTTGAAGACTTTCATTATTATGGCACATGACTTTTTAGTAATTCTGAATGGTGCCTTTTTCAATACGAACATTCGATTTTCATATGTTCTGGGCCTATGAACTGAGAGTAGGCCTTAAGTTCGACTTTTATATTTTGTGTGGCCACTATAGGCATTCGTACATATTTCTGTTTTTAAATTTTACATACATTTGCATACATTTAGCTTGGCTCAATATCATTGAACTCTGCTTTCATGTTTTACCTTTCATGGGGTATTAGCTTGTGTTTTCTCCTTTTTAAACCGTCCTCGGATCATTGGGGGGGTGTCATATGGTTACTACGTTTCTATATATTGTGTTAAGTTAGCATGAGCTTTTTAAATGTTTAAACGCAATATTTTCTTCCAGCTTGAGTTTGCACACGACACCTAATTGTTATTGTAGCTTTCAACCTAGACGAAAGATGTGATTTATTTGAGAATAATATGTTATTGCTCTAGTATCAGTCGTGCTTGGTACACTTGGTACAACTGTCTGTACACCGAGAACTGCACACTCTAAGAATAACCTAACACAAGGTTGCTGAAGGCCTGATCCTCGCACCACGTTAGACATAACACAAATAATGTTGCTGCCAACATTGGGCTCTACGCGGGTTTAAGATACAGTTACAGGGAATGAATCAACGGACTTGAGGCTTTGCATGCAGAGAGCTGGTAGCTGTTGATGTGATCTCCTCCTACTGAGAATTAGAGGTATGGGTCTGCTCTGCTAGAACCCAGATGAGACCTTCTTAGATATAATATAATATGCTAATTAGGGTGCGCGAAATATAGGTGATGCAGAATTCTATAGACTTTTGCATCATAACATGCTATCACCTTTTGCTTATTATGGATTAGTGACTATGCTGCTAACTCTGATTTTTATAATATGTATGTTGATATTATACAAGATACTGCGTTTGAGAATGTTGCATTGAAAAATAAACATTTCAAACTTGCACGTGTGTTCTTTGCCTCCCAGTTTCGGTTTGGAATGATTATATAACGAAAGAGTGTTCATGTGTTCCACGATACCTGAGGTATTCTAAGTTCATGTTCTGGATTGTCTAAGTCATTGGTAAGTTATTACTACCGATGAGACACTGTAGCTAGCTTGGTAAGGGGATTTCTGAAATAAAGGTGAGTTTTGGGTCATCCTAATTCACCCAGGTTCTAGATCTCTGTGCACAGTTCTGTGGGAGAACGGAAACCCTGCTACAAGAGAAGGAATGCTTTAAGTGCAAGATGAATCGCTTGAAGTTCCATAAGGTTGACGTGGAGCCCGGACTCCACCGGAGACCAGAGGCCTCTGATCTCCACCTCCCCATGTGGCCACCTCATCCCAGAAGTGATGTATTGATCACCACTGTGGTTGGGGAAGGTAGAGGGATCTGCTGTCGACTCAATCGTGGTTCGTTAGCCGCCATGGCAATTGGTATGCAGTGCCCTCCAAGATCTGGGCGCAATTGGACAGGTTCACTTGATGTTGTGCCCACTGGAACTTCAAGTCCCACTGCAGAGCCTGCATATGCCATCTGGCATGGTCCACCTGCAGGATGCAGGAGGCCATCAGGCCCAGTAGCTGGAGGGTCATCGTGACTGATACCCAGAATAGAGGCTGAAAGATCGGAATCATAGCCCGAATATCCTGGACTCGCTGTTCTGGAGGATAGACCCGAAACTGCATTGTGTCCAGAACCGCTCCGATAATAGGAGCTTCTGAGAGGGAGTCAGGTGCGACTTCGGCATGTTGATGGAGAACCCCAAGACGTAAGCCGCAAGCCGTGAAAGCGGGCGTACCTGACGTGCACCAGGAGTCGAAGATTCAAAATCAACGTCTGCAAAGTCGGCAAAAAGTCAGTCAAAAAGTGACTGGAGGTACTGCTCTCTCCCGATCTGCGCTGGCTGGTGCGAAAAAAGAAAGAACTGACGTCAGCGCGCGAGGTCGGAGTCTAAGTAGCTACTGCGATGTCATCCCGGCAACCACGACACCAATGACAAACGCAGAGCCGACCTTCGCCACCTTTCGACGTGCAGGGGTACCCCTGATGAAAAACTTTCCGGATTCAGTCTAATGCCTGGGGGTAATTCTAAGGTAAGGAATCTGTAACTAGCTGTTTCTTTCAGATCTGTATATTTTGTTCCCATTCTGGAAATACATAGGTGTCATTGATACCTATTTTTCACTCTTTATAGTTTACTAAATGATTTGCTATATACGTAGTACACAATGAAAAGCCATTGCTAGACACAGCTCAGTTATTGGCTCTGGTTTCCTCGAGTTCTTGGTGAACCTACAAGTCCTATATATCCTCACAACCAGAAGAGTCCAGCAGATGTAACGGTATATTGCTTTCAAGAATCTGTAATACTTAGAAGAAGTTACAGGTGAAAACATTGGCACAAATGGCTGCTTTTCTCAACTCATTTTCTATTTCTTATTTTCAACTGTTAGTTTTTATAAAATAAACTTGAAGGATCTACACAATGACCCCTTGCTGCATTCAGAATGTTGTCTACTTCTCAGAAATGTATGGCTTTCATGGATCCATTATTGCTTTCACACCCATTTCTACAACTAACTGGAAGGAGGTTTAAAGCATAAAAAAGTAGCAAAAATAGGTCCTGTCCCAGTAAAATGCCAAAACTGTGAGAAAATGTTGATTATCCGACAAAGACTGCCTGTCCCTCAAAGCTGGGAATATGGTGATTTCAGCACCACAAACCCCTTGTTGATACCATTTGCAAAGGGAAAAACAGATGTTTTCTTCTGCATCACTTTTTCCCCATCCACCCCCAAAAAAACTTTAGCTGTATTTTGGCAAATTATTGGGTCTGCTCCAGGGGAATCCACAAACCCTGGGTATCTTTAAAATCCCCATGATGCTGTAAGAAAAGGACGTAAATTTGGCGTGGATATCTTATGTTGACAAAAGGTTACAGGCGCCTAAGTGTGAACTACCTCAAATAGCCAAAAAAAAGGCTTAGTGCATGGGACGGGTGTGGGGGGATGGAGACCTAGCAGCGAAAGGCTTAATGGCATCTTTCTCACCTTCAAACTGA
This sequence comes from Lissotriton vulgaris, assembly GCF_964263255.1. Taxonomy (NCBI): domain Eukaryota; kingdom Metazoa; phylum Chordata; class Amphibia; order Caudata; family Salamandridae; genus Lissotriton; species Lissotriton vulgaris. Next base: position 335,220,416 of record NC_141693.1, on the reverse strand, counting down.
GAGCCAAGATTAAGGTAAACAACAAGGTGATCCAGCCCCAACCAAACTTAAAGGTAGCCCACCTGACCTAAGCCAGACCTAAAGATTAGACATGACTGCAGTCGATTTTGAACTCAACCAATTGTGCAGTAACATTAGGCCCTCAAGTTAATCTGAATGGGAAAGAATGCCAGTTGGTCAACCCACAATCTGTAGAAGTGCTATTCAGTAATTCACTAAAGGGCCCCCAGCCTCTAGAGGCAGAGTTCATTTAACCCCTTCGCTGCAGCGCGAATTTCGCCGCGGTGCTGGGGGTCTAGGGGGCGGGCTCGGCGCTTCGGCATTCATGACGGAACCACGCCGTCATGAGCCACGAGCAGCATGTGCTCATGATGGCGTGGTTCCATCACGGCCCTGCCTCCTCATTCATTCGGGGCATTAATGCAGCATGGGCGTAGCGGCCACAGCATGACGAACCACGCCATCATGAGCACACGCCGCCTGTGGCTCATGACGGTGTGGTTCCCTCATAAGCAGGCAAGGGGTTAAATTAGCTGGTAAGTGCAAAAGGAAAGAAGGGGCATATTTCAAAACACTTATTCAGTATCATTAAGTGTATGCAAGATCATTTCCACAGGCCATGAAATGCCATGATTTGTTTTGCTAATCCCTTGAGATGAGTATTTTATCTATGCCCCCGGGGCTTACTAAAGCTGCTTCCTGCAAAGAGCCCCTGGCAAATAGTCTTCCTAGTACGCAATGGATAAGCATCCTCTTACTGTAATTGTAATGAAGAATATTTATGGTCTCCGGCAATAAAACATTCACAGAAGATTCTACAGTTTGAATCCACTACATGAAGCCTTATGGGATGTAATGACATCTCTATAATGTTTAGGAGATTTACTTCCTATCTCAAGTGCACCTGGATGATTGTTTATTTTGGCACTGTGCCATACTATCAAGGAGCAAATGTGTATATTAGTCTCATTCCATTAGGTTATTTTATAGAAAACATTATTGTAACAACATTCTTGCCTCAGTGACGATATGCCTGTCGTAGTGAAATGCTGAGAGAGTTCAGTGACTGTTAGGTACTGCTATGGAGACTTGTGGGAAGATCACTGGTGTAGGAGGTATTTGTGCTTTGCCCAAAAACTTTTGCACCTATGCCCGGCTCCATGTCATTGTTCAATAGAGACCCACCCACACAGGGAACAGGTCCTAAAAAAAGAAGTGGGGGTACTAACCTAGTTAGGCAGTATGCAAGTGACATCAGGGTGTGTGACATCACGGCGCGCTACATCAGGGCGCGGGGCATCATGGCGCACGACATCACACATGGCATCACAGGAATTGACATCATAGAAAGTGGCATCACAAGCCACAACTTTACAGGAAGTGGCATCACAAGTAGTGTCATCAGATCTAAAGCCTTCATATATATGTTTAGCAGGTCTATCATAAGTACGTTTGAGCACATTGTGAGGATAATAGCACAGTGAGCTATGGAAAATTATATGTGAATTCTTCACCTTGCACCTTGCAATCCCCCAGTTCTGGGCCTATGAACTGAGAGTAGGCCTTAAGTTCGACTTTTATATTTTGTGTGGCCACTATAGGCATTCGTACATATTTTTGTTTTTAAATTTTACATACATTTGCATACATTTAGCTTGGCTCAATATCATTGAACTCTGCTTTCATGTTTTACCTTTCATGGGGTATTAGCTTGTGTTTTCTCCTTTTTAAACCGTCCTCGGATCATTGGGGGGGTGTCATATGGTTACTACGTTTCTATATATTGTGTTAAGTTAGCATGAGCTTTTTAAATGTTTAAACGCAATATTTTCTTCCAGCTTGAGTTTGCACACGACACCTAATTGTTATTGTAGCTTTCAACCTAGACGAAAGATGTGATTTATTTGAGAATAATATGTTATTGCTCTAGTATCAGTCGTGCTTGGTACACTTGGTACAACTGTCTGTACACCGAGAACTGCACACTCTAAGAATAACCTAACACAAGGTTGCTGAAGGCCTGATCCTCGCACCACGTTAGACATAACACAAATAATGTTGCTGCCAACATTGGGCTCTACGCGGGTTTAAGATACAGTTACAGGGAATGAATCAACGGACTTGAGGCTTTGCATGCAGAGAGCTGGTAGCTGTTGATGTGATCTCCTCCTACTGAGAATTAGAGGTATGGGTCTGCTCTGCTAGAACCCAGATGAGACCTTCTTAGATATAATATAATATGCTAATTAGGGTGCGCGAAATATAGGTGATGCAGAATTCTATAGACTTTTGCATCATAACATGCTATCAACTTTTGCTTATTATGGATTAGTGACTATGCTGCTAACTCTGATTTTTATAATATGTATGTTGATATTATACAAGATACTGCGTTTGAGAATGTTGCATTGAAAAATAAACATTTCAAACTTGCACGTGTGTTCTTTGCCTCCCAGTTTCGGTTTGGAATGATTATATAACGAAAGAGTGTTCATGTGTTCCACGATACCTGAGGTATTCTAAGTTCATGTTCTGGATTGTCTAAGTCATTGGTAAGTTATTACTACCGATGAGACACTGTAGCTAGCTTGGTAAGGGGATTTCTGAAATAAAGGTGAGTTTTGGGTCATCCTAATTCACCCAGGTTCTAGATCTCTGTGCACAGTTCTGTGGGAGAACGGAAACCCTGCTACAAGAGAAGGAATGCTTTAAGTGCAAGATGAATCGCTTGAAGTTCCATAAGGTTGACGTGGAGCCCGGACTCCACCGGAGACCAGAGGCCTCTGATCTCCACCTCCCCATGTGGCCACCTCATCCCAGAAGTGATGTATTGATCACCACTGTGGTTGGGGAAGGTAGAGGGATCTGCTGTCGACTCAATCGTGGTTCGTTAGCCGCCATGGCAATTGGTATGCAGTGCCCTCCAAGATCTGGGCGCAATTGGACAGGTTCACTTGATGTTGTGCCCACTGGAACTTCAAGTCCCACTGCAGAGCCTGCATATGCCATCTGGCATGGTCCACCTGCAGGATGCAGGAGGCCATCAGACCCAGTAGCTGGAGGGTCATCGTGACTGATACCCAGAATAGAGGCTGAAAGATCGGAATCATAGCCCGAATATCCTGGACTCGCTGTTCTGGAGGATAGACCCGAAACTGCATTGTGTCCAGAACCGCTCCGATAATAGGAGCTTCTGAGAGGGAGTCAGGTGCGACTTCGGCATGTTGATGGAGAACCCCAAGACGTAAGCCGCAAGCCGTGAAAGCGGGCGTACCTGACGTGCACCAGGAGTCGAAGATTCAAAATCAACGTCTGCAAAGTCGGCAAAAAGTCAGTCAAAAAGTGACTGGAGGTACTGCTCTCTCCCGATCTGCGCTGGCTGGTGCGAAAAAAGAAAGAACTGACGTCAGCGCGCGAGGTCGGAGTCTAAGTAGCTACTGCGATGTCATCCCGGCAACCACGACACCAATGACAAACGCAGAGCCGACCTTCGCCACCTTTCGACGTGCAGGGGTACCCCTGATGAAAAACTTTCCGGATTCAGTCTAATGCCTGGGGGTAATTCTAAGGTAAGGAATCTGTAACTAGCTGTTTCTTTCAGATCTGTATATTTTGTTCCCATTCTGGAAATACATAGGTGTCATTGATACCTATTTTTCACTCTTTATAGTTTACTAAATGATTTGCTATATACGTAGTACACAATGAAAAGCCATTGCTAGACACAGCTCAGTTATTGGCTCTGGTTTCCTCGAGTTCTTGGTGAACCTACAAGTCCTATATATCCTCACAACCAGAAGAGTCCAGCAGATGTAACGGTATATTGCTTTCAAGAATCTGTAATACTTAGAAGAAGTTACAGGTGAAAACATTGGCACAAATGGCTGCTTTTCTCAACTCATTTTCTATTTCTTATTTTCAACTGTTAGTTTTTATAAAATAAACTTGAAGGATCTACACAATGACCCCTTGCTGCATTCAGAATGTTGTCTACTTCTCAGAAATGTATGGCTTTCATGGATCCATTATTGCTTTCACACCCATTTCTACAACTAACTGGAAGGAGGTTTAAAGCATAAAAAAGTAGCAAAAATAGGTCATGTCCCAGTAAAATGCCAAAACTGTGAGAAAATGTTGATTATCCGACAAAGACTGCCTGTCCCTCAAAGCTGGGAATATGGTGATTTCAGCACCACAAACCCCTTGTTGATACCATTTGCAAAGGGAAAAACAGATGTTTTCTTCTGCATCACTTTTTCCCCATCCACCCCCAAAAAAACTTTAGCTGTATTTTGGCAAATTATTGGGTCTGCTCCAGGGGAATCCACAAACCCTGGGTATCTTTAAAATCCCCATGATGCTGTAAGAAAAGGACGTAAATTTGGCGTGGATATCTTATGTTGACAAAAGGTTACAGGCGCCTAAGTGTGAACTACCTCAAATAGCCAAAAAAAAGGCTTAGTGCATGGGACGGGTGTGGGGGGATGGAGACCTAGCAGCGAAAGGCTTAATGGCATCTTTCTCACCTTCAAACTGAGAGCCAAGATTAAGGTAAACAACAAGGTGATCCAGCCCCAACCAAACTTAAAGGTAGCCCACCTGACCTAAGCCAGACCTAAAGATTAGACATGACTGCAGTCGATTTTGAACTCAACCAATTGTGCAGTAACATTAGGCCCTCAAGTTAATCTGAATGGGAAAGAATGCCAGTTGGTCAACCCACAATCTGTAGAAGTGCTATTCAGTAATTCACTAAAGGGCCCCCAGCCTCTAGAGGCAGAGTTCATTTAACCCCTTCGCTGCAGCGCGAATTTCGCCGCGGTGCTGGGGGTCTAGGGGGCGGGCTCGGCGCTTCGGCATTCATGACGGAACCGCGCCGTCATGAGCCACGAGCAGCATGTGCTCATGATGGCGTGGTTCCATCACGGCCCTGCCTCCTCATTCATTCGGGGCATTAATGCAGCATGGGCGTAGCGGCCACAGCATGACGAACCACGCCATCATGAGCACACGCCGCCTGTGGCTCATGACGGTGTGGTTCCCTCATAAGCAGGCAAGGGGTTAAATTAGCTGGTAAGTGCAAAAGGAAAGAAGGGGCATATTTCAAAACACTTATTCAGTATCATTAAGTGTATGCAAGATCATTTCCACAGGCCATGAAATGCCATGATTTGTTTTGCTAATCCCTTGAGATGAGTATTTTATCTATGCCCCCGGGGCTTACTAAAGCTGCTTCCTGCAAAGAGCCCCTGGCAAATAGTCTTCCTAGTACGCAATGGATAAGCATCCTCTTACTGTAATTGTAATGAAGAATATTTATGGTCTCCGGCAATAAAACATTCACAGAAGATTCTACAGTTTGAATCCACTACATGAAGCCTTATGGGATGTAATGACATCTCTATAATGTTTAGGAGATTTACTTCCTATCTCAAGTGCACCTGGATGATTGTTTATTTTGGCACTGTGCCATACTATCAAGGAGCAAATGTGTATATTAGTCTCATTCCATTAGGTTATTTTATAGAAAACATTATTGTAACAACATTCTTGCCTCAGTGACGATATGCCTGTCGTAGTGAAATGCTGAGAGAGTTCAGTGACTGTTAGGTACTGCTATGGAGACTTGTGGGAAGATCACTGGTGTAGGAGGTATTTGTGCTTTGCCCAAAAACTTTTGCACCTATGCCCGGCTCCATGTCATTGTTCAATAGAGACCCACCCACACAGGGAACAGGTCCTAAAAAAAGAAGTGGGGGTACTAACCTAGTTAGGCAGTATGCAAGTGACATCAGGGTGTGTGACATCACGGCGCGCTACATCAGGGCGCGGGGCATCATGGCGCACGACATCACACATGGCATCACAGGAATTGACATCATAGAAAGTGGCATCACAAGCCACAACTTTACAGGAAGTGGCATCACAAGTAGTGTCATCAGATCTAAAGCCTTCATATATATGTTTAGCAGGTCTATCATAAGTACGTTTGAGCACATTGTGAGGATAATAGCACAGTGAGCTATGGAAAATTATATGTGAATTCTTCACCTTGCAATCCCCCAGTTTTATTTAACACCTCCTGTACATACATTTACAAACTTATATAATTTATTGTACATGTAATATGCACATGTTGATGTAAAGTGCTTTGACACCCAGCATTGGAATGAGTAGGGCTATACAAGAAAAACCAGTGGTATCCACATTATTTCAACGTCCCCTCAGGGGAAGTAAGCTCTATATAAATGCAATTTGCTTTGTGTAAATACTGGGAAAGACCAACACATCTGATATTCTTACAGTGCATGCATGGCTCCTAAACAGGGACTGCCCGAAGTGAAAAGCTGCCTCTCTTAAGTAAGTGTGAACAGCTAACAAGTTTTGAGCCTGTGCTTCATTTGCATCAGGTGTGAGGCTCCTGACTGCTCTCAGCCAAGAGACTCGAACAAAAGGAGGCCTGATGACCACTCAAATTTGGCCTTTGTTATGGGTCCAGTAGGAGCCTTAAATAAGAAAGCTCCTCCCCGCCTGCATGTTGTTGCTTGTTGCAGATGGAAAGCAGACGACTTGCATGCGCTGCTGAAAGTGTCACGGCGTTCACCCTGTCAAAAAAGTGGGTAGACGCCGTCCACCCACATGTACCCCCGACTCGTGCCCTCCACCCACCTTCAATCACCTGCCAATCTTCAATCGCTTGAAGAGCTCCCTTGGTAGGAGGGAGAAGAACCCTTCCAAGGGTCAGGTAGTAACCCATTTTCCCATGTAGCAGCATGCCACCTCCTCTTTTTATCAAAGTAGTCTTCAATCTCATATAGCATGTTCTTCCTTGCATGAGGCTTTCTTCCTATACCAACACGTGAAAGTGGAAGGATAGCTCTTCCTTTTTTTCAATATCACTGTTTTAGGTTTCTCTTTCTGTAGGAACAGTAGATAGAAGAGTGTTCTTGCCAGTACTTATTTTTTGCCCTCTGAAAAAAGTTGACTCTCTTATGTCTCGCTCTGTAAAGTGACCAATGAAACAACTGGATATCTTTTCTATCTTCCTCCTATGGCACGCCCTATATAAGTACTATCCAATGTGGAACAATTATTTAGATCTTGCATTGCACACGTTATAATGTTTATGGATTTACATGCATCTTCCAATCCCATATGTTTAAGCCAGTGACTCAGTCTCCAACATTGCCTATCTTCCGTCATACGTGAGCAAAGTCATTCTTCAGATGATACTGACATTGTTCTTAATTTTTCTTAGCAAGACATCCATATTTGTTTAATTATGACCTGAATGGTGAGGTCATCTCAGCAGGGTTTCTGGTTGAGTTTCTTAAAGGAATGTGACACTGGACTGTGTCCGGGATCTTCCTGTGTGAGGGCTTACATGGAGAGGTGAATAGCTATTGAGAATTTAGGATCTCACCGTTCCCCTTCCACCTGAGATATCTTTGTGTGACTAGATGCCTAGCCACGAAGGATAAAGGCTGCTGCTTCCCCAACATCATGGACCCTTTCTTCACCAGGCCTCAGTTTCTGAAGAACAAGTTACTTACCTTCAGTAACACATTATCTAGTAGAGACCTTACCTTTGAGTTTCCCAGGCTTCAGGCTGGATTCGGAAACTTTTGCTGAGAAATACCTCTTGCGTGCGACATCGTGTGGCTCCATTCGGCTCTGTGTGACGTTGTTGGAGTTGGTTATGACACCGCAGTGCCTACATAGGCGCCACCCAGGCACGCGGACGTCAGTACTTTTCGTTTTTCCATGCTAGAATCACAGAGCCACAAAGTTACTGACGTAAACGTGTGCAAAACTAGAGCTCTGAAAGGGTAGTAACCCTAGACCTACAACATCAGTCCGCAAATCGAGGAGGCATGGGTGGGGCCGTAAGGAATCTGCAGCTAGAGAGTCTCTACCAGATAATGCATTACCAAAAGGTAAGTAACTTGTTCATCCGATAGACTTCTAGCTGCAGGTTCCTTACCTGTGAATCAGATTCCCGAACCATACCATCCGGCGGTGGTTGCGGACACTTGAGCTAGACTAAAAAGTCTTGCAGGACTGAGCGGGAAAAGTGCCCGTCCCTGCATACTTGACCATCAAGGCAAAAATGTTTTACGAACGTATGCAGTGATGGCCACGTCGCTGCCTGACAGATGTCTTGGACTGGGACACCCGGTGCCAAGGCTGTAGTTGCAGTATTTCCCCTGGTGGAATGCACCCTTAATCCCTCAGGGGGCTGCTTCTTTGCCACGGCATAAAAGATTTTAATGCAGAGAACAACCCAGCGAGAGATGGTTCTTTTCTGCACTGTTTTTCCCTTCTTTGTTCCTACATACCCCACAAAGAGTTGGTCATCCACCCGGAACTCTTTTGTGCAGTCAAGGTAGAACGACAAAGCTCTTTTTGGGTCCAGTCGGTGGAGACGCTCCTCTTCCTTAGAGCGTTGTAGGGGAGCAAAGAAGGTGGGCAAAGTAATGGACTGACCGAGATGGAATGAGGTCACAACGTTTGGTTAGAATGATGACCTGGTGCGAAGCACCACCATGTCTGGAAAGGACATAAGATAAGGAGGCAAGCTGGATAGTGCCTGCAATTCACTCACCCTCCGGGCCAATGTAATCACCACTAAGAAGGCTGTTTGGATGTTCAACGGCCAGAGGGGACAATCATGCAAATGCTCGAAAGGAGCACACATCAGACAAGTGAGGACTTAATTAAGGTCTCAGTGTGGTATAACAAAGGGTGTAGGTGGAAATATATGAACCAGCCCTTTCAAAAACCTATTTACAATAGGAGATTTAAAGAATGAAGGTTGGTCTGGCAGCAGCAAAAAAGCAGACAGAGCAGAAAGGTAACCCTTGAGAGTTCCCGAAGCAGAGCCCTGCTGGGCAAGGGTAAGAATGAACAAAAGGACAGGAGAAAGAGCAGAAAGAGGGTCAATATACCTTTTTTGTAGAGTAAAACACAAATTTCTGCCACCGGCAGGTGTATGCTGACCTAGCGGAGGGCCGCTTGGCCGCCAGAATAACATTACAGACTTCGGGAGGAAAGTCAAAAGCCATCAACTGCCGCGGCTCAGTCTACACGCATGGAAGCGCAGAGTTGACAGGTTTGGGTGGAGAATCTTCCCTGCTGCTGCGACAGAAGATCTTTCAGAAGGGGCAGCCTGACCTAAGGATCGACACTCACACTCAAAAGCTCTGGATACCAGACTCTTCTTTACCAGTCCGGCACCACAAGGATGACTTGGGCCCGGTCGCTCCTGATCTTCTTCAGAACCTTGCGCAGGAGTGGTATGGGTGGAAAGGCGTACAATATTGCCGAGCTCCATTCGTGACAAAACGCGTCACTGAGCGATAGCCACCTTGGAAATTCCAGCGCGCAGTACTGCTGACATTGGACGTTCTCTTTGGAGGTGAACAAATCTAACCAAGGTTCTGCCCCACTGTTAAAAGAGACCTTGCCCCACCTCCGAATGGAGACGCGCTTCATGATCCTGAAAGCATCGACGGCTGAGATCATCCGCCCTGGCGTTATTATTATTATTATTATTATGTTTCTTATATAGCGCCAGAATCGACCCCCGAAGGGGTATCTCCGCGCTTGCCTTGGGAACCCGTCCTGGCTTTTCCCTGTGAGATAGCCCCTACAGGGCATCCCCAAGGTGAAAGCCAGGCATCCCGCCGCGGGGGCCGTTGTGGAGATTAAGCAAGCTTAATGCCCAGAGTTGCAGAGTGTGAACCCATGATTAGGTCAGGCACCGAAGCGAGAATTATCGAGTCCATGGACATTTGAGCTCAAGACCCTGCCGCGTCGGGAATTGAACCCTGGTCCCGGGTCTGACCTCTGCTTCAGGGTCTGCCTGCTCTAACCAGTGAGCCACACTTCTCCAGTGTTTGCCAGGTGTTGTACCACTAGGGTTGTGCCCTGCTGTTCCAGCCATGCCCAGAGATGCAGGGCCTCTTGACAAAGGGATCACGACCCCACCCTGCCTTGCTTGTTGCAGTACCACATTGCGGTGGTGTTGTCCAAGAACACCTGCACCAACTTCCCCTTGACACAGGGAAGAAATGCTTTCAATGCCAACCGAATCGCTTGGAGCTCCAACAAGTTTATAAGCAGCCCCATCTCCATCGGAGACCAGTGAGCCCTGATCTCCGCCTCTCCCATGTGACCGCCCCATCCCAGGAAAGAGACAGATCCGTTACAACTGTGAAATCTGGTTGGGAGAAGGGAGAAAGGTCTGCTGTTGAACCAATCACGGTTCGTTAACCACAACTGCAGATCCGGTGAGATTTCCCAGATGCTGTGCCCATTGGAACTTTGGAACTTCAAGTCTCACTCAGAGCCTGCTTGCGCCACCTGGAGTGTCTTACCAACAGGATGCAGGAGGCCATGAGACCCAACAGCCTTAGAGTCAACCACACTGAAATCCAGGATAGAGGCTGAAACATGACCTGAATATCCTGGACTTGCTGCTCGGGAGGATAAGCCCGAAACAGCACTGTGTCCAGAACAGCTCCAAATGAAAGGGAGCGTCCGAAAAGGCACGTTTATAAAGAACCCCAGCGAACGCAAGAGGTACGCCGTAGTCTGAAGGTGGGAGATGACTGCCTGGGGCGAGGACGCCTTCAACAGCCAGTCATCTAGGTAGGGGAAGACTGAACCCCCTAACCTGCGCAGATGAGCTGCAACCACCGCCATCACCTTGGTGAACACCCGAGGGGCACTAGTAAGACGAAGGGGAGCATAGTAAACTGAAAGTGCTAATGGCCTACCTTGAACCGTATGTAATGCCTGTGGCCCGGCAGGATGCGAATGTGATAATATGCATCCTGTAGGTCCAACACACCCACCCAGTCTCTTTGGTGGTCTAAGGCAGACAAGACCTGAGCCAATGTGAGCATTTTGAATTTCTCCTTTTTGAGTAAGAGATTGTCGGTCCGAAGATCTAAAATGGGCCGATGCCCCTTGCCCTCTGAGGAATCAGAAAGTAACAGGAATAACAGCCACTGCCTACTTCGGAATCTGGAACCTTTTCTAAGCTCCTTTGGCCAAAAGAGCCGTAACTTCCTCTTGAAGAAGCTTCAAATGATCCTCCACCAGCTGGTCCTGAGTTGGCGGAATAGGAGGAGGAAATTAAAGGAAGAGAATTGTCCTCCTGGACGATCTGCAAAACCCACCTGTCTGTTGTTATAGATCTCCAGCGGGGGAGATGATGACGAATTCTCCCACCCACTGGAGTACTGTGGTCCTGCAGAATCAGCCTAGGAGTGCTTGGAGGCTGCAGCTGCTGGGGGCAGTGTGGTAGACGACTTCTGGCCTCCATTCTGAGGATGGAATGAACCGCCTCCACGTACGGCTTGGGCAGTCTGTGTGGGACGGTGTCTGGGATATGGCTGGCGCAGCTGGAAACCCCTTACATTGCCACAAAAGGAAGACTGGCCACGAGGAGTGGAGGAGAAGTCCAAGGATCTGGCCGTATCCCGAGAGTCCTTGAACCGGACCACGGCCGAATCTGCCTTTTCCCAAAAAGGCGGGTTCCATCAAAGGGCATGTCCATCCAAGTGGCATGGATATCCCCGGAGAAGCCAGTTGTACGTAGCCAGGTGTGGTGCATCCAGGCCACCATCGTTAAAAATGATCTGCCCAGCGAATCCATTGTATCCAAACCACACCATATGATGAATTGTGCTGCATCTCTCCCGTCCTTGAAAGCTTGGGAGAGCACAGCCCGGGCCTCCTCCAGGACTTGTGGCAGCACCTGCGCAACCATCTCCCAAAGAGAGTGGTAGAAACGGCCCAATAAGCATGCAGTAGTCACCGACCGCAATGCCAGACTGGAGGAAGAAAGCATTTTCTTCCCAAATGAGTCTTGTCTCTTGGATTCCATATCTGAAGGGGCAGAAGGGAATGTGCCCTGGGACGTAAAGGCCGGCACCACAAAACCTTCTGGGGTATGGCATTGGCTGAGGAACTTTGGGTCGCCCGGAGCTGGGCGTTGGCGGTGTGCAGTCGCCCTATTCACAGGAGCCTTGTGTTAGGCTTGGACCATGTTCTTAGAAGGACGTTCGTAAGTGCCTCATTAAAGGGCAATAGGGGTTCAGAGGTGGAAGCCCCAGGTTGAAGCACTTCCATCTGGAGATTATTCCTAACCTGCACTGAGGGCAGCTCCAGTCCAAGGACCTCAGCTGCCCCCTTAACCACCATTGCATAGGACGTTCCCTCCTCTGTAGCCACTGTAAGAGGAGAGAGCATGTCAGTGTGTGGGGAAGTATCCAGACAACTGGCTTCCCCAAAGTTCCCTATACCAGTCCATCGTCTCCTCAGAGACATCCTGGTTCTCTAATGGGTCTCCATACTCCTCCCATTCCTCTCCTGAGCCCAGCACGACCACAAAGTGCTGAGGCGACAACATAGAACCCCTGGGTTCTGTCAACGTTGTAATCAGCGTTGCTTGACGCTGTTCCGGCTCTGTGTCGTCAGGGATGAGGATGGGGTTTGCGCCACCGACGGGCATCGGTGACGTCTCAGGCGCTAACTCTGGGTTTGACGCTGGGGAAGGTCCCTATGGTACGACCGGCGACAACCTAGATTCGGAATCGGATCCTTGAGGTCCCACTAGCGCACTGACCAAAGCCAACGCTGTTGAACACAACGGGGCCCCATCCAACCCCGCGGGTCCAGAGGGCTTTCCAACGGGGTTGTTACGCTCAAATAGGCAGCACATGGCCTTGTGAAAATCTTTAATATGAGCGGGAGTCGCTCTGGCTCCCGGGAATGGATGGAGGAACAAAGTCGACTCAGTCTCCGGCTCCACTGAACCGTACCTGGAGCGTCAGTGCTCTTTACCTCTCTCGGCGACGGACGCCAGTTGAGGTGAAGTCGAAGTCCGCTTGGACTTCTTCTTCTTGTGCCTCTTCCCCGAGTGTCCAGACGACCTCGAATGGAAGGAAGACATCCTCGTCTTTGAACGGGACCATGACCTTTTTGGAGTCTCGCTCAATGGTGTTGACTGCCGGGCCACGAGCAACTTCATCGCCTGCTCCCTCAAGGTCTTCAGAAGCCTGGACCCACAGTCTGAACACATCTTTCAAACGTGGTCGTGTTCAAGACACCACAGACATACGCAGTGGGGATCTGTAACCGACATCATGCGGGATCAAGTCCTGCATGGTTTAAAACCAGTCTTCCTACCAGGCATCCCTCACAGATGAAGTTACTACTCAAAACATTGACACAAGTCAAGAAAAAATCCTGCCAAAAAGTGGCAGAGGGGTAGCTCTTCCCGGATCAGCGCTTAACTGGCGCAGAAAGAAATGAACTGACATATGCGCACCTGGGTGCTGCTTATGTAGGTACCATGACGTCATAACCACCGCTACCGACGCCAACGACATCACATGGAGCCACCCAATGTCACGCGCAAGGGTTATTGCTCAGCAAACGTTTCTGGATCCAGCCTGACACCTGGGAAATTCATAGGTAAGGAATCTGCAGCTATATCAGATTTACATTGCAATGACTGATGAACCATAGCCTCCCTTATTTCCACTACTGTTTGTGGAGCAAAAAGGGAGCCAACAAACCTGCATTCATGACTAGGGTAGAGGACAGCAGCACTAACGAGAGCTGGGTTGGCAGGAAAGACAAGGCCATATGTATTGGCCCCATCGCTACAGCTCTCACCTGGCTTTATAGATTCCATTTGCCTTGGATATGAGGTTACTGAAAGGGTTGTAATAGGCTAGTTACCCACACTGCCTTTCAGTTTTTCCATTGCAAAAGGCTCTCCAATGCTTCCAAGTCCGTCTCACCCCTTGCCAGGGCATACGCAATGTATCATTGTAGAGACCCCTTGTAATAGTTGGACCACCAGAGGCCCATGAACCAGCAAGCCACAAAACTGCTACTCCCATTCAGTGCCAAACTGCAAGCCATTTTTTAGATAGCTGCTGGTCTCATCTGGTCTCTCATGCTCTACCCATGCCTGAGCTCTAAAATGATGTGTTTACCCTCCGTCATCTGGCACATGGAACAGTGCCTTTGCCTTACTGTTTGGCACGCTGTTGCTTTCCACCAACATGCAAGAGGAATGCTCTACTAACATTTTGCTTTGTTGGTCTACCTCCTCACTACCATCATGACTCCAGGTGGATTACTGCCAACCACACAGTATTCATTCCAGCCAAAACTACCTAGAAACTGTTAGGCATCACCAGGTTATTTACCTCCTTGTTAGGCAACTTCTTTGCCTCCAATATAAAGATCAGCCTTGCCAAAACCGTGCAGTGAAGCACTCCTTCTCAGGGACTACTTCATCGCCCAATCTCAAGGGATTTCACTGTAGACTTTATGGTGAGGCGGTACCTTCCTTTTTCCATAACGCTTCCTTTAACACACTCTTTTGTTTTATGTCTGTCTGACCCACAAGACTATCTCGCTTCACTCATGGAAACACCCCATCAGCTTTTTCTTTAATCGGGACCCCACTTTTCAGTGTTCTAGATAGTGCTCTTTTTTTCATTCAGCCGAAGGATGTCTCCTGCAGTGGGTGGGGAAGGACCTTTGGATTAGGTGTAACACATACCCCACTGATGCCCGTCTCGTCTTTTGCCAGGCACGACAAGTATAAATGACAGCACCCAATAACTACTTTCAGAGGAAGAGGTATGCCCAGTGAGGCTGTATACCTCAGTAAACTAAACAGTGGACAAGAAACATGACCATTTGTAAATACACCTTGTGTTTTATGTACCATGGCCACTAGTTGTCTTTACATTATGCTGGGTGCTAATGTATCATTAGCTGAAATAAAAGAGTAGAGTTGGGCAAGACCTATGGCTCAGTGAATGTAGTCAATATCCAAAGATATTATTTCACTTCTACTTTTCTTTGTCTCATCACAATTCAGACTCAAACAGTTTGCTGCTAACATGAATGTTTAATGGTTTTTTAATGATTTTCTTCTGTGGAGTTGTTGTTCTCTATTCAACTGACTATTGCCTCGTAGTCTCAGCAAGGCAGATTCATTGTAAGTCGTTAGATCTTGCCACATGCGCTGGAAGAAACAAAACCCCAATATTTAAAGTCAACATTTAGTATGTTAGATCTAGATAGAGTATACATGAACACATGCCTTCTTACAAAATAATAAATCTAACACTTTTTGTTCTTTTTACACAATATACAGATACTTTGAGCAAAAAGCACACACTGGAAGTTAGGCCAAAGGAGGTTAGGAAAAGAATTACCCAAACTGTGACTGGTAAAATGGGTCTTAGTTTCCAATCATTACCTACCAACAGGGTATTCTTTCACCAGTAGGATGCTTTCCCCCAAAAGAACACAGCCACTTTAAAGTTTTCATCAGGGGAGAGCTTGAATTCTCTACTGCTCCTCTCCTTACCCTTATGTCACTAGTAGCTTCCGGGGAGTGCAGGGGGTGGGCATCTTACTGAAGGCACAATTTACTTGTAATTAAAAGTTAACGGATAAACTCTGATACCTGTGCAAACAAGAATTTGCACGAGGATCGGAAAGATGAGTTGTATGTTATTTTTCACACGCTCCTGATAGATTCCGGCCATCAAATCTGCTGAAATGCATCTGGTAGGGGGAAAGGCCTTGAAAAAAAGGCAAAACTTGAGGAATGCTGTGTATTCAAACCGTTTCTTCATGTTATGCCTCTTGAAACACAAAATAGTAGGTATTTGCCACAAATGCTACATACTTCTCTCCGGGTTAATGGTGTTTACCATGGTTAGCAAACACTCCACTGTAATCCACCCAACTTGTAATGATGGCCTTTTATTGAGCTGTAATAGAATCCAATTTAAGACGCTGGAACAGAGGCCTTTCAAAAACTTTGTCAAATTATCCCTCAGCTCAGACCAAGCTCTGTTGGTTTAAAATTTAAGAAGTGCTCGGGATGTATAAATTAAGCATAAATGCAGAGAAATTAAAAGATAAAGAATGAAAAGGTACTTGTAATCCTAGATCCCCATTTTGGGAATCCTCATTGAGGGCTAAAAGATTTAAATAGTCCCACCCATTTGACGGTGCTCTTTACAATATAGAGGGGCTTAATCCCCTTGCGCCACCCCTACGTCACTTTTCCCTTTTTAAAAATTACGCAAAAGTGGGGCAGGCGGCTTGTAAATAAGCCCCATATTATATTATGGCTTGATTTAGAGTTTGGCTGACAGGCTACTCCATTTTAACCACCATACCCTATTTAGTGTAAAGTTTGACGTCATCTTTCGATTTCCTTTGCCCTGATTGGCTCAGTCTGTGAAAATCGTACCTTACTCTGTAAACCTCACAGCGAGATGGCTGTCACAGTAAGAGCATCCCACTACCAGCCATGTTTAGTTCTGATGGTCTGATGTTCTTTTTTGCTGTCCGTCGCAGCCAGGGAAAACCTAGCGGTGATGAACAGAAAAAAATACTGACCCGACTCCATTGGAAAAACTCTCTGGCTGTGGAGGTCCTTGGTTATCTGTTTTTCAAATGCAGTTTTTGACAATCAAAAAGTTTAATGGACAGCTGTCAAAACCGTCAGAAGCCATCCACCAAACGTTAGGTACTTTCTCTGGCCAGCAGTGGATCTCTAAATATGGTGATCCTTTGTCAGGGAAAGTGATGGAGGTAAATTATTTGCCCTGACAGTAAATATCTCCATACAGTAAATAAGGCCCTTTATCAAGTCTCACAATTGTGCATGCACCCTGAATATTTATATTGTTAAACTGATTATGCTTGTGCTAATACTGGGGGAGTAGCAGCAGGGATGGGAGAACTGCATGAAGTGTGCAGGAGCTCTAGAAGAGCTAGAGGCTAAGGGGTTAAATGGACACCCTAGCTTTCAGCTTCCCACTGTGTCCCGCATCTGCATCAGGGAGAACAGTGTCAATCCTTGTTCTTCCAAAATCTGGATCATCAAGGAGAACTACAGGGTCCCTTATTTATTGGACTGGTGTGTCTCCAGTGTTGAGGCTCTCTACCAAAAGAGTGCTGTTGTTGGGTGTTGTCACTGATTAGCACGGCGAAGCCTGTGCCTTTTGGTGCCTCTGCTTTTTTGCGTGCTTTGTGTGTTTAGGGGCAAAGTGAAGATGAACCACTGTGGGGTCTAGGGTGTTCACTTAAGAGAGTGACTCCATTTGAGACCAAATTCCTTGACTCTGAAGAACAAGTAAGTGGGTTCTTCATGCTGGTAGGAAACTATCTGTTACCATGGACTGAACTGGCCAAGCTTTCTGGAAAGGATCAATTTCTCATATTCTCTTCATTCATCGCCCACAAGAGAGATAACAAAGCTGCCACTCATGTCAGTTCATGTCCTTCTGATTAATTCTCTGCCCCAGGGAAGGCACTGACAGCCTGAAAATGATTTGTAGACCCAGACATTTGCATGGTTGTTACCACTGACTGGAAGTTTTGCAGGACCTTGCTGCATTGATGGCCTTTTCAATTTTCCAATTAGAAAATACAATTGGATTGTTGGAAATACAGTAAGGTGTCGAACAACGCTAGGGCAGTGGTGTAAGTGGAGGGGCAAGGAAGTGGTCATCAGGGTAGATATCTGCAAATGAGTGGATGCCTAGCTTACTTGCGTGACCAATTGCACCTTTATCCTGTGGAGGTGGCAATAAGGGGAGATTGGTTATGGGGACAGGGGGAGCGTATAGCTGTGGGTTACCTGCGCGCTTCCCGAGTCCAGCCCACGCCCAGCGAACACATTGCCTTAGTGTCGATCTCGTTTCAGAGTGGCTTGTAGGGGAGGAACAGAGGCATGATGAATGGCCAGGTGGAAGCTCTGTACAGTTTGATTGCAACGTGAGGTTGGAATGGAGTAGGGTGGATTCAGTAATGCAGGAAGTGGGCCTGAGCGCACAATGCATATAGATGCAAGTCCGGGGCACCCATCCCACTCTGTGATTGTGACAGTTTAAGCAGTTCATATGTGGAATGGGGTTGTCAGCCAGCCCACACCAGCGATATCAATTTGGATCATAGGTGCTTGAGGAAGCTAACAGTAGGAAGGAATGGAACATTCACGAATAAATAAAGTTGGGTAACACAACTATTTTCCCTATGGCGATATGGCCTTCCATCGACAGAGTTAGTTAGGAACACATCGGAATGTGGTCCCCCAGCCAGTCCATGGCGCGACTGTTGTTGGTTTGCCACAGTTCTTCAGAATCTCTGCTATTCCAGATGCGTAAAAATGTGATTGGGCTCAAAGCTCATTACAGTGAATATTCAGAGGGGAAGGGGGAGGTCGCTTCCGTCAAAGGGAAGAACACCGACTTGGCCCATTTACCTGTATGCTTGAGTGGTCACCAAATCTCACAACCTTGCGAATCAGAAGTGCCAAGTTGACCTGGGGGTCTTTCACATAAAGAGTGATGTCATCTGGATATAACAAGACTCGGGGACGTGAAACCCAAGCCCCTGTCTGCATGGTGTTACGGGGTTGTGCAGCAAGGGTCTCCATTGCAATGGTAAATGAGGGGGACAGCGGACACACCTTTCTCGTGCCCCTAGTAACGGGAAAAGGATTAGAAATTAGCTAGTTGAGATGCATGCAAGTGTTTGGTAGGGTGTATGGGAGCCGGATCTGTGTGATAAACCTGGGGCCAAGGTCCACCCTCTGTAACAGTAGAAAAACTAGTCAAACACTTTTGGTGAAATAACCAATGTGTAATGCAGAATTATTACTGATTCCTGACTTCTCAGAGGGTGCTTGTTGGAACTTGGTTTCTTCCTAATTATTGACACGGGCATTAAGTTGCTTAGTATCACACCCCCGATGGTGGGTGTTATACCAGGTTCTCAGTGCACCTCTATCCTTGATATTTCACACGTAACTTGATCAGTGAAAATAGTCGCTAACAGAGGGTGCGGACGTTTTCTCGCCTCGAGAAACGCTACCACCAACATTGTTGTATTACTTTTGTGGCGTACGACAGAGCAGCTGAGATCTGTGGATGCAAATGGTGCATTACTGCAAAAAGAGTATGTAGGTTATGGGACGTCGACCGACCGGGTATACAGCTGGATTGGTAGGGCCGTACCATCATAGGCAGCAGCAAATGCAGTTGGTTTGCTAAAACTTTGGCAGATATTTTCTTGTCAGTGTTTATTAGGGACAGAAGGGGGTAAAAACCACAATGAT
Source organism: Lissotriton vulgaris (assembly GCF_964263255.1). Taxonomy (NCBI): domain Eukaryota; kingdom Metazoa; phylum Chordata; class Amphibia; order Caudata; family Salamandridae; genus Lissotriton; species Lissotriton vulgaris. The sequence continues at coordinate 335,201,233 of NC_141693.1, read as the reverse complement.
TGGCCAGCTTGTTGGATTTAAGAAGACTGACTATGATGGGCCCCTGCAAGGATGGAGGGAGAGACCCTGCCTCCAAGGCATCCTGGTACATATCCAAGAGTTTGGGGGCTAGGAGCTGGAAAAACTCTTTGTAGAAGGCCAAGGTCATCCCGGCAAGGCCATGAGCTTTGTCAGCAGGGAGGCTGGAGATTACCTGGTGTATTTCTTCCATGGTGATGGGAGAGTTCAGAAACTCCTGATGGGCATCAGAAAGCCAGACCAACTGTTCAGTGTCCAAGTATGCCTGGAGGTCTGCAGAATCCGTGGAATGGCAGAGTAGAGGCGTGTAAAGAAAGCCACCATAATCTGCAGAAGGTCAGAAGGGGAAGAGCAGGTATAACCGTACGTATCTAGAAGCTGGAGTCTATGGCCGAGACGTGAGGTTTATGGAGCAGAAGAGCTAGAGTTTTGCTGGGGCGGTCCCCCTCCCCATATCTACGAACTTGAGACTCCCTGCTCAGGCAATGTGTTTTGCGTAGTGCCTCTTCCTGGTATTCAGACATTTTGTCTCCGATGCCAGCCTTCGTGATGGATCATTGGAGCGGAAGAGGTCTGACTCCACGTCTGCGATATCAGCCTCCAGTCTCATGAGCGTTCGGCAAATATCTCTAATGATACCATTCTGTGTGGCAATGCATATACCCTGTAGGACTAATTTGAAAACTTCCCATAAAAAAGGAAGGTGAACTGACCAAACCAGTATTCACCTCAAAATGCGCCAGGATAGCCGCATGGATTTCCTTGCTAAAAGGCTCATCTCGCAAAGCACCCTGCGGCAGTCGCCAAGAAAATGCACAGGGGAGAGTGAGAGTGCACTGGGGTGTGGTTGGAGAGGGTGTTAGAGACCCTAGTCCCTAGTAGTTAGCCAATAATTAATTCTGGACCATGACTTGTGCTGTGGTGATAAGCAGGTGCCTTCACGGAACTCACGGTGTGCAGCTCACCAAACGTCTGCAAGGTGTTTGTCTGCGATTAATGTATGTAGGGTTTTGGCCGCATGATGGCGGGGGAACTGGGAACTGCAATCCCCGTTGAGTGAGTCATCATCTAAAGGGATGGTAAAGTCGCCACTCCAGAGCACTGTCAGGGGACCGATATCAGTGATTACATGCCATATCTTTACGAAGAACTCGGGGTCATAAGTGGTAGGCCCGTAAGTGGAAGCCAGTGTTATAATGTAACTGCCAATTTAACATATCGGCTGCCTTTGTCGCTGAAAATGTGAGATGTTCGCTGAAAAAGTGAGATGTTTTCCATGCAACTTCATTCTGTATGAGGATGCTAACCCCCCAGCATAGGTATAATAGCTCGAGGAATAGGTCGCCCCCATCCCCGATTGAGTAGACCAGGAAGAAGGGCTTTAGCTAAATGTGTCTCCTGAAGGAGACAAATGTCTCTTTTGTACCTGACCAGGTAAGCGTGTATCAATCTGACTTTTTGGCCATTATTTACCCCACGCACATTCCACGTAATATAGGTGACCGTGAACATCTTATTTGGGATTAAAAGGAGGGGAAATGGGCATGATCCGAGTGGCATGTGTTGTGCTAAGAAAGTGTGCTGTATCGTGCCAAATGCATAAAAGTGTTGTATAGTGTTTTGTCTATGTACAATTTGTAGCCAACCACGTTTCCAACTCTCCAAACCCCCTGCCCCAAACCCCAACATCAATTGTACATACTGGTCCCGCCCTCCACCCACACCATTTCCCCAATTAGGTTGTGATGGCCCTCCCCCTGACATTGGTTACTGGGAATTATCTCGCGGAGCAGTGAAAACACCGAGCTGACTACCCGCCTATGAGGCTGGGTGGCCCGACAATCAAGGCAAATATAGAAGAGAAACATGCACATAGACAGTGTTATTTCTGTAGAATATCACCATTAGGTAGGATATACTTTGCATGTCTGGAGACTAGTTAGCATTCCCCAGAGTACAACGACAAGATGCAACAGCTATAGAGGACAACAGATCATTAGTCATTGTCACTTAGCTGGGCCCCTGCTGAGGAGCGTGGCGAGACTGCTGGAGACTGGGTAGGTTTGGACTTTTGTTTGGCCAATTTTAGAAATTCTTTTACATCATTGAAATAATGCTTCTTATCCTCCTAGCGGGTAGGAAGTCGCAGCGGTCAGCCTGCATCGCCAGGGTGAAATCGGGATAGGATACAGTATTACCCTGGTGTTGGATTTGTCCCTTTTCATGAGTCAGCCTGAGGATCATGTCACGGTCCCTTTAGTTTAACAGGCAAGCTATGACTGGGCACAGGTGGCCACCTCTGAAGGCCTGGGGCCAAGCAACCTGTGGGCCCTTTCGCCGAATACCTGAGACACTTCCACGATGCAAATGTTGTTGGCCTTTATACATGTGCATGTGCTGTTCCTTTGCGACAGCTTGGTTGTCATCAACGTCTGACAAGCAAGTTTCCAACTGATCAAGAGTAGTGTCGTGAGTGTCTACTCGCTTCTTAACATGATCCAGGAGTGAGGTAGGTAGATCTATTTTGGAACATATTGTTTTCAAGCATGTCTTGACCTACAGGAGTATTTCCCTCAGGTCTATCTCCTGTTCATTAGAATCTTCCGCTCGTGGAGGGCCAGCCTCACCATCCTTGGTGTGGTCAGCCTGCCGAGCACTTGTCAGGGACTGTCCGGGACTATGTGGGAAAAACAGTCAGGGACTTGGGCAAGGACTGGGAATTGGGTAGAAAACGTACACAGAAAGAGGAGTACAGCGCTGCCCAGGATTCATACAGGGAGTCAGAGGAGAAAAAGGATCCAAAGGGGAAGCCTGTACAAGTGAACAAGATGGGTAAGACTCAGAAAGGAAGGGCATTAACGAGGCAATTTAGCATTCAGAATAACTACACCCAGGACGAATGTGCAAGACATATATATATGAAACAACATTAACAATAAAGAGGAGTGTGGGGTAAAGCACTCAGGAGCTCCACTGGTAAGTCTGAAGCTCAGTAAGTTTCTTACCCACAATTGCTGTTACAGATACTGACTGCAAATACCCACATATAGGATATGCATGTAAAGGCAGGGTTTGTGGAGCTTATACCTATGGTGATGTAATAAATGCAACTCAAAGACAATACTTACAGTGAACATGAACCACCACCTAGGTAGTCAGCTGTGCCCATGGATCCTGATGATCAAACAGGAACACCCAAGGCAGTAACAGCAAGGGGGTAGAACTAAACACAAGCACAAAATACAAGTAGCTAGCAAGGAAGAGTGCTTAACAGAAAAGGAAGGAAATCACAGTGCACACTTGGCAGAAAGCAGGTAACAAACATACAAGGCAACAGAAGCAAGGCAACAGAATAGAAAGACAGCAAACTAGGAACTGGAACCAAGGAAATGGGAAGAAAGGCGGGGACTGGAGAAGGATATACAGAAGGAGAAGCTACAAGGAGATACAGGTTAAGGAATCAAGAAAACAAAGTAGCATAGAAGGCAGTGCTGGGGCAGGAACAAGAATTGAGCTAAGGCTCAGGAGTCAAGGTAGCACTGCAGGCCGTGCTAGTTCAGGAACAGGGAAATTACTATAGCTCAGGAGTCATGGTAGCATTGCAGGCAGTGCAAGTTCAAGAAATAGGACAAAGCTAAAGCTCAGGAGTCAAGGAAGCACTGCAGGCAGTACTAGTTCAGGAAACAGGGAAATGAATATAGTTTAGGAGTCAACGTAGCTCTGCGAGCAGTGCTAGTTCAAGAAACAGGACATAGCTACAGCTCAGGAGTCAATGAGTCAAGAGAGCACTGCAAGCAGTGCAAATCAGGAACAAGAAATAGCTGAAGCCCAGAAACAGGAACAAAGAATAACTATAGCTCAGGAACTCAGGAAACAAGGTTGCACTGCAGGCAGTGCTAATTCAGGCACAAGGAATAGCTATAGCTCAGTAATCAAGGAACAAGGATTAACTAAATCTCAGGAATCCCTGGAAACAAGGATATCAAAGGCTCAGGAAATACTGGAAACAAGGACCCGTCTCACCGGTATACAGCTACAATGACCAAGACTGGACTGAAGGGAGCTGGGGCTTAAAAGAGCTCACAGTAATCCCATGCATCAGGTGTGAGCAGGCTAGCAGCAGCCAGCCACAGGTGAGCTGAATTCCTCCACCCATCCTTGGCTTGCAGAGGTGGAGACAAAGCAGTGAGCAGGGGATTATAGGTAATGGAGTCTCCAGCATGAGCATACTGACTTCCACAAAACCTGGCATGGATTGGGAATGGATGTCAATCCCTAAATGATGTCCAAATGCCTGGAAGTCAGGATATGCATACAGGGGAGTGTCTGGAGGCATATTAGAACACTGGAAAGCCCCACAATTCGGCTCCCTGGTGGTGGGCACGAGAGCACAGGGATTGAATAGTGACAGTCCATCACCTCTCAAATAAAAGCTTGGTCTGCCTTCCTTCGTGCTTCCCCATAGTGTGGTGAGGGTGGGGGCCAGCGGCGTATAATCCCGGTGGAGAGTGGGGCTGGAGATCACCGATCAATGGAGCTGCCGTTGGAGTTCCGTGCTGGCACCAACTATGGGAGGTGGCGCAACCCCTTTTTCAGCAGCAGACCGGGCCCCCACCATGACACCTCCCTCAAGGTCAGAAGTCTGTGGGAGGTGCAGGAGGCCCCAAAGTTCAAGTTGACTACACAGGGGGCAGGGGCAAACCCAGATCTAACCTCCATATAGCCAAGGGGTGAAAGGACGCGCCCTATTGCCACGGCAGGGGGTACAGTGGCAAGCAGCCCCCCAGGATACCTCAGAATGCATGTGAGTGAGAACAGCAGTAAGCAGGCTGGTCCTCACGTGGGGATCATACACCCCTAGTAAGGCCAGAAGGGCGACAGTGACGAAGAAACAGACCAAGGAGATCTGCAGCATGCCAGGACACCCGCAGATCAACCCTGCCTCCACGCCCCCTCCACAGAATCCGCAGGCCCAAACTGGGCGCTACAATAGGCAGAGGCAGCAGGCTGCGTGCCCAGCCACACCACTGTAGGCCGTCCACCGCCAAAGCGAGGTCCATGAGGTCCAGCCTCCAGGTCTGCAGCACGACCCCCGCATAACGTAGGTCGAGCAGCGGGCGGGTGCTTCACGGTCGATGGTCTGGCAGGGCGGAGAGGCCGGACCACTCCTCCATACTGCGCACAACCGTTTCAGTCGCGCATGGCACACCAGCTCGTCCGTCCCTCGCAACTATGGTTCCCAGCTACTTACCAGTTCAGTAAGAGTCCACTCTGTGATTCAGGAGAGCCGGGGTACAGAGCCATTCCCTCCGGTGGTGGCAAAATCCACTAGTCATAATTGTTGGCGATCGGGGCAGCCTGGCCCCAGGGCAGTCACGATTCCGGCATCAACCGCACCGCATGTTGGCCAGCAGCCAAGGTTCGCTGCCATTCACCCACACAGCCGGGCACTGAGGCTCATCCAGCCCCACTGTAACACAGGTGCGGGGTAACTGGTTTTCGTGTGCTGCCCATGTGTGATGGTGGCACTGGGAGACCTCAGGATGTGTGGATAATGTAGGACTAGTAGCTCGGCCGGCAGAGCTCGCCTACAGAGCGGCTATTTGCTGCTCATGAGACCACACCCCAAGGCTTGATGCTTTAATTGCAAGGCATTTGGGAAGTGAACTGGAGACTCTATCAGTCTCAAAAAAGCTTCCTCTCATGCTCCCTAGTCATGATGCTTGGTGGGCCCTTATCAGGTCAGAGAACACCCTGAAGCCACTTTAGTTTCAGAGGGTGGGGTGGATGTAGCTGCCCCTGGTTGTTTGGCCCACTAACATGCAAAATACAAACAGCAGCCTTTGATTAATGGGGTTATAGTGGCAGCACTGAGAGATACAGGTGCAAGTATCACCATGGTGACTGAAAAACGGTTATCTACCAAACAGTATCTGACTGGAATCCAGTCACCTATGCTGATAATGTGACCAAGGCTCATTCCATGGCTATGGTGTCCTTGGAGTGAGTAGGGGTTACTGGCCAGAAGAAGGTGGCAGTTTCCTCTGCAATTCCTGTTGAATGTCTTCTAGGAAATGATCTAGAGTCCTCAGAATGAGCTGAGAAAGAATTAGGATCCCAGTCAGCCTTGTTGGGAATCCCTGAATGGGTGTGCGAAAAAAACAAGCACAGAGCACAGCCCAGGGTGAAAAAGTGGAGTTGGAGACTGAAAGAGTGTCTCAACCCTTCAAGATAAAAGGTAGGAAGTCTTGTAAGCCAGCTTCTGAACAGCCTCGAGCTCAGGCAGAAGACCCTTCAGCCCCAGAGGGCACTGAGCCCCGGAAACTTGGGCCTTACCAGGTGGAGCTGCTAGAAGGGGGACGAGCTAGGGAAGAGCTGTGCCGAAGGCGGAAGACCTGTCCTACTCTTGAAAGCCTAGTCAGCAAGCTGCTGCACAGGAAAAGGGAGATGTCAATGGCTCCACATGATCTATTGGGAAGAGGGACTCTGTACACTGAGGCAGAGACCCCAAACCTGGTGCCACTAGGAGAGTGTTAGTGCCTCAGCAGTACAGAGAGTCATTACTCTAATTGGTTCATGACATCCCACTAGGTGAGCATCTTGATCACACAAAGACTTGGAGTAGGCTAGTCAGCCATTTCTACTGGTCAAATATGTCCCAGAAGGTGAATGTGTTTTATACCTGCCAAGCTAGTGACACTGCAGGTAACCACCCAAAGGGCCCCTTAATTCCACTTCCAGTAATTGTGCTGCCCTTTGAAAGCGTAGGGGTTTACGTTGTTGGCCCCCTGGACCCTCCAACAGCATCAGGGAACAGATGTATACCTGTGCTAGTGGATCATGCCACCAGGTACCCTGAAACCACTGCAGTTGCCAGAGCCCTCTTAAGTATTTTCACAAGAGTGGGATTCCCTAAGGAGGTACTGTCAGACCGATAGTAAGTTCATGCCTGGCTACTTAAAGGCAGTGTGGAATTAATGTGGCGTGACTTACAAGTTCACTACTGCATATTGTCCATAAACCAGTGGTTTAATTGAGAGATTCAACAAAACCATGAAAAGTATGATAATAGGTGCTCCCTGAAAAACATAGGAGGTGGGATGTCCTTTTGCCATGCCTCATTTTCGCATACAACGAAGTGCCTCAGAAGGAAGTAGGGTTCAGTCCCTTTGAACTTCTCTTTGGGAATCCTGTAAGGGGACCACGGTGTCTAGCTAAAGAAGGCTGGGGAGACCTCTCAAAGAGCCTAAATAAGACATTGGGGATTATGTTCTAGCCCTGCGTTCTAGGCAGGCAAAGTACATGGGTAAAGCATCCAAAAACCTTGAGGGCAGCTATCAAGAGCCCCAGAAGCATCACTATGACCAAACGAGAGCCCCAGAAGCATCACTATGACCAAACGGCTGCACTGGTGGATTTCCAAACGGGGTAGAAGGTAAGGGTACTAGAGCCTCTGTAAATTGTAAATTGATACTTGTATAGCGCACTACTCACCCGCAAGGGTCTCAAGGTGCTTGTACCGCTGTGGAACCCATCCTGGCTTTCCCTGTGAGGCATCCACTCCTGGGCACCCCCAAGGTGGAGGCCAGGCATCCTTAGCGTTGTGGGGCCGTTGTGGAGATTAAGCAAGCTATTGCCCAGAGTTGCAGAGTGGGACTACATGATTGGAATAGGCACCGAGGCAAGAATTATCAGGTCAGTGGAATTTTGAGCCTAATACCCGCTGAGGCGGGGAATTGAACCCTGGTCCCGGGCTAGACCTCTGCATCAGGGTCTGCCGCTCTAATCATTGAGCCTCTGGCTCCATGGGCACCAGGATAAATGGTGTGGACCCTATCCTTGAAAGAAAAGGAGTGGTTAACTATCTGGTGGACCTTGGCACCCCTAGGAGCCTCAAACGGTTAATCTATGTGAATCACCTTCAACCCTACCATGACAATGCTGATGTGGCCATGCTGATGATCACTGACGAGGATCAGTAACAAGAAAGTGAACCTCTCCATGACCTCCACTTCTACAACCAAAAACATAGGCCGGCAGATAGAGTTGTCTTCTCAGACACCCTCTCTGCCCAACAGAAAGTTAACTGCAGGCATGTCCTGGAGCAGTATGCTTAGCTCTTCTCCCTAACCCCTGGTCAGACCACCTAAAAAAAGTCCTAAAAATGCTGGAATTGTGAGTCATTGAACCCTCTGAGAACCCCTCCGCCAGCCCAGTTGTGTTAGTCCCAAAACCTCATTCCAATAGTGAAAACCATAGTGGAGGTTTTGTGTGGACTATAGGGGACTCAATGCAGTAACCAAGGCAGATGCACACTACATTCCTAGAGCTAATGAGCTAATTGACAAGTTAGGGGGCAGTTTTCTCAGTACCTTTGATTTGACATCATGGCACTGGCCGATCGGTCTGACCCCCGGAGCAAAAGAAAAATCAGCATTTTCCACCCAAGATGGGCATTATCAGTTAACTGTTATGTCCTTTAGTTTAAAGAATGCCCTGCTACCTTCCAGAGGTTGATGAATAAAGTCCTTGCTGAATATGAAACTCTTAGTGCAGCATATCTAGACGATATTGATGTGTATAGTTCCAAGTGGCAGGATCACCGGATCCACCATGGGAAGGTCCTGAAGGCTCTGCAAGCTGTAGGACTCACTATTAAGGCAAGCAAGTGCCAGATAGAGCAGGGCATGGTTTTATACTTGGGCTATCTTGTAAGTGGTGGTCAAGTTCAACCATTACGGCCCAAGATCCAGACTATTCTGAACTGGGAAGCGCCATCCACCCAGAACAAAGTCAGGGTATTTCCTTGAGGTACAAAAGTGGGTGGTGATGGACGGAGCATCTGAACCACTCAAACACTCACACCCAGTCAAAAGATCTGGGTTTAATCCATCACCGTTCTTTAGCCCACTCTGCCACCCCAGTTCAGACATGGCCATATGCAAATCAGTCTGACCGTGTGCCTCATGGGAACAGTCCAGCCCGAACTGCCAAGCCATGCCTTCCCTGGACCGGAAACAAATGTGCTTGGCACTGGTATTTACGAGTTCTCCAACTAGATGATGGCTTCAATAAAACTAGAGCTGTTTGATAGCAAATATCTCCTATTAATAAAACTTACTCCCATGATGGATTTATTAATACATGCACCCAGAGGTCACCTTAGAGCTGCCCCCTGAAAACCTACAGACTATATGGGTACTGGCCTACTGGTGCAGACTAGACTGCCCACACAGACTGGTTTCTGACCCCTTGCAGGTGAGAGCCCATGCTCTTTCAGGGCAGAAGCAATGCCTGCTCTGACCGGAGGTGTTATCACCTCCTCCAAGCAGGATGCCTAAGTAATCAGCATACCAAGGGAGGAGGCGTCAAAGGCCTCTGCCACCTTTGATATGCAACTCAAGGCTTCCCTAGACAAGCCGTGCAGGGAAAGGAGACCAGCACCACTCGGTCGGAGGGCACGAGGAGGCGGAAGGAACTCCCAACCAGCAGAGGCACCGAGACATATAAGGTACTTTGGGGAGGAGAGTATATGTGTGAGGAATTAAGAAACCCCAACCATTGAAACGTCCATTTAAATAATTTAATTAAAGTTGCAGAATAACATGTCCGCCGACAATGTGAGAGAACGGGAGGCTGCTGCCATGGCCATGTTCTCGGACAGCCTCCCGATTCCAAGTAACATCCTGAATCCAACTACAACACCCACAAGCCCCCAAACTAGCTCACTTAAAGAAACATTTTGAATGCTGGAAAATAAATCACGAAGTGAGCAGAGCAAGTGGTGGGAGGCGAAATCGCTTCAGAGTTACATCAATGTTAATCGCATTCCAAGTGGTCTGCGCATTTTGACAGCACCAAGTTATGAAAATCCCAACCCGGGATTGATGAAAGAATGGACTGAAAGCAATTTAGAGGCATTGCGAAGGTTAGTCCTAATCCTCATTAAGTATGTGGAAATTGATAGAGCGCAGCTCTTGAAAGAAATTGCGGAGATTCATGAGGAGCTCGACAAAACTGACCAAACGGAGGAAAAAACCAAGCTAATGAGTGAAATGAATATCAGGCCCAAAATAGAAGCCAAAATTATGGAACGGAAAACTTATAAGTTCCAAAGAGATCGTAATGATTACGAGATAGGACAGATTTTTACCTTTGCCAAAAGATACGATGCCTTACGTATATCTGCAAAGAAGACACCGTTCCACCAGAGAAGAGCTCAGCAAAGCAGTGAAAACACGGCAACTTCTGCTTCAGACCTCAGCTCTTTGGGCAGTGAATCATAGTCCGAAGTGAGGAATCAAACAGCAGCAGACAAAGCAGTCAAACCTTCACCCGGCACGCTTTTGTGCCAAGAACGGATGCAAACTCTGAGACCCAGGACTTTAAAAGATTAGAGCGCAAACTCAGGAACTACAAGAGGAGGCAGAGGTACAGGACGCGGAAAAGGAGGGCAATATCAGAACAAGAGAGGGAAGGGCAAATGGGTACCCAACAACCAACAGTGACAACCCAAACTAATCAGTCTATTATTAATTTGACGGACATTGCCCTAACATCCGAGGAAGAAAATATCTTGAAACTTGGCTTCTCCTATGCACCTCTTAGGAACTTTGACTATGCCACTACCAGACTTGACATCTACAAAGCAGTTTACAAGTTAAAATTACGCAAATACTTTATATTGAACAAGAAAAAAACAACGCCAAATGTTAGACAACCTCAAGACATTGACTTGACTGGTGAAATGAATGACACAAGACAGACTGAAGAATTATTCGAACTATGGGAAACAGAGGGTGTTGGCTATTCGATGTCCCAAATATCTGAAGCAACAAGAGCAGGACAGTCAAAGGCCACGCCGGCGTCCAATGTCACCCATTTCAGTCCAGTGTCTACATTTAATCCAATTATTCCCAGGGACACAGTGGATGTGTTCCATGAGAACGTAACATATCAAATTAAACAACTCAGCAAGAGTACAAAATCAAAAGCGACGATACGATAAACAGTCACAGCAATATGAAGCCCTTATCTCAAAGTTGAGCCAAAACAAGGATGTCATTATTAGAGCCAGTGACAAGGGAGGCAATATTGTTCTGTTAACACGTTCTAACTATGATCAAGAGGCATATGCACAATTAAATGACAGGCAGTGCTACGAACGGACTTCTCTGACAACAATGAAGTCAGCACATTCAGTATATCAGACCAAGCTCACCAAATGGCGAAATTAAAAATACCTAATGGAGAACGAATTCAAGTATTTGCTCAATGAAAATCCAATTACACCAACAATATATCTCATTCCCAAAGTCCATAAGAACAAAGACTTGCCCCCAGGCAGACCAATTATTTCTGCCAGGGGCAGTATGTTGGAAAAAACTTCGGTATACATTAACTATTTGCTGCAGCCTTATGTCAAAGCCCTGGATTCCTATGCACAGGATACTGGGGATTTCATTTGGAAACTTGAACAAATTGTATGGGAAGAGAATTATTGGATGATTACGTTAGACGTAGCTGCATTATATACTAGTATCAAGCATCAAGATGGGCTCAATGCAGTTACCTATTACCTTGCGCGACGAGCTGCTCAACACAAAGAACATAATGATATCATTGTTCAAATGCTGAAATATTGCGTGACCAACAATTTTTTCATGTATACCAACTTGTTATATCTCCAGATACAAGGGGTGGCCGATGGGGGCCAGTTTTTCCCCAAGCTTTGCCTGTTTGCATATGGGCAGCTGGGAAGAACTGGTCCTCAAAACCCAATACAAGACAGTCTGTGATAACTATATCATGAAATGGTTGCGTTACATAGACGACCTGTTTATTGTTTGGAGGGATCTAGGGAATTAGCTGACAAATTTGTAGAGGATATTAACATCAACACACTCAATTTGCAATTCACTGCTAACATGAGTCAGCAATCAGTCCCTTTCCTTGACACAGAAGTCTTTGTTAAAGAGGGTAAGCTAGAAACCAGGGTTCACCGAAAAAGCACAGCAGGAAATACCATCCTTCATGCCACAAGTGCACATCCAGCTCATCTAATATCGAGCATCCCTTTTGGGGAAATGTTGAGGCTAAGAAAATTGTGTAGTAACAACGATGACCTCAAACAGGCGCAATTTGACAGCAAATGTCGATTTCTGGGACGTGGTTACTCTATAAAATCCATTGAGTCCGCCATTGCTAAATCCATGTTAGTGGACAGACATCAGCTCCTCAGTACCTACTGCCGGAATGAATCCCACACTAACAGTATAGTCAATATGGAAACTACAATTAGTCTGGCGAAAAATGAACCTGTCCCCTTCAGAATTATCACAAGTTACAATAGACAACATTCAGACATTAATAAAATTGTCAACCGTAACTGGCCGGTAATTCTGAATGACCCAGTCATAGGCCCTACTTTACCGCGAAAAGCATCACTTACATACAGTAGGACACCCTCAATGAGGGATGAACTGGTCAACACCAATCCAGAGGTTTTGGAAAAAAATTCCTGTTAAACAGACCAACAAAGGTTTCTACAGGTGCAAAACGTGCAAATCATGCATCCATGGACTTAACACCAAAACCTATGTAGATGCATTCAGCAATAGGGAACACCTTATTGATAAAATATTAACATGCAATACTGAGTATGTTGTATATGTCTTGACGTGCCCTGCAATATGAATTACGTGGGTAGCACAAAATTGCCAGCGCATAAACGCATATTACAACATCTCCGGGCAATTACGAACCAGGACAACACCTATCCGGTCGCGAGACATTTTAAGGACAAACATAACAGTGATAACTCAGGCTTGAAATATTTTCTGATTGATGCCGTAAGCGCCAGCAGGAGAGGTGGGAACAGAGAGTCGAGGTTGCGTAAACTCGAAACCAGATATATATTGTTACTAGATTCTAAGACTCCCAAGGGCCTCAATATTACTGAGGACTTACATACATGGCTGTCCTAACTGGTTCATGAGTTCCCTTGCCAAATAGTCCAGTCTCCTTATCCAAGTTGCCCTCCTTCAGCATAAATATCAGCATCAAATATTACATATATTTGAGGAATGCGGACGCATTTCTCGTTAATGTTTTATCTTTTTCCAGAGTAAATGACCATTCAATTTAAACAGAGCATGTTATTATGAGGCATTAAACCTATACAGATATAGTTAGGCCCAACATCAGGCCAAGATATGCTGTAGTGAATGTTGGACTTGGCCCTTCTGGCAGGTTCACCCCTAAACTTTTTGCTTTGTGAATGTGAATTGGTGGTAGTGATTTTTGGTTTCTGCGCACTTTCACTGTGTCCCAGTGGAAAGTGCGTGCGCACTCTGAGTGCGTGGAGTAAGGTTGGCCTGCCCTCACATAGGAATGCATGGGGAATGTCTGTGTCCCTGGTAGTTCCTGATGCGTGAGGTGTCCAGGCTCGAGTTTGGTATGTGCGGACTCGTGTGATTGAATGCTGCGCAATGATGTATGCGGCGTGTACGTGTCTAGTGTGGAAGTGCCACTTCTAGACATGGGGACATGGGTGTGCGTGTGCAGTGAGTGTGTTGGCTCGTGATTGGCTGGAGCTGGCTGGTGAGCCTGGCTCCAGGAGTCTGGATGGGTCTGCCCGTGGTGAGTGTGGAGATTAGCATGCTGATGCTCGGGGAGGAGTGCACCAGGGTCCTGAATAGGGCTGGGCTTTCCCCACACAATGCTGGCTCCGCCCCCTGTGGTGCGACTGATGATCCTAGCCCTGCCAGTGAATAGAGTGAGGGGCTGAGCACATCAAGGGTGCTCCCAGACCAGCTGCGACTGTTTTTTCCCCTCACACTGAAGCCAGGCAAAGGATTTTACTGTATAAAAAGGGGCTGTGTCCCCTTACAAGTTGTTCTCTTCCAGGATCCTGTCTGAGGGGGGCCGTTGCTGTTGCTGGGCGCCAGGAGGACCGCCACTTGGACTGCCTCCCTGCCTGGAGGCTCAGTGAGCTGGCTCTGGGCGAGCCTTGCCCCCCTGCCTGCCTCCAGAACTTTGCTGGAGCTTTACCTTGCCCTTAGCGCCTGGTCGCGCTTTATTTTTGCCTTTAGCTCTGGGAGCACTTAATTTCTTCTCTAAAGTGCCTGGAAGCGCTTTACTCGTCGTTAGCGCTTGAGAGCCCTGTAATTAGCTGCTAAGCGCAGGGAGCGCTTTATTTTTCACTCGCGCTTTGGGAGCGCTTCATTTATCTTTAAAGCCGGTGCCCACCCGGCATTGCCCTGCGTAATTGGCCCTGCCACCGCCCGGCCCACAGCAGGAAGTCAGGCAGGCCGGGGGCGGGACCGAGGGACACCCGGAAGTGCTCTATTCGAAACCGGAAGCAGACGGGAGCCCACCCCGCGCTCCGGTGAGACTAGGAGAGAGAGGAAGCCCGCAGCCGGCACCTTCCACGGGGCTCCCAGGAGTGAGGGAGAGCCCGTGGTGACCGGCTTAAAGGAGGGAGAGTCCTGTAGTCTCCGCCGAGAGCGCCCAGCACGCCGCCAGCAGAGGGAGCCCCGGGAGACACAGCAAAGGAGCCGTGCAGAGGAGGAGCCCCCGCCCTCCAGAGTCCCTGTGAGTGCTGCTCCGTGTCTCCGGTGCTGGGGGGCGTCATCTGTATGTCCAGTCCCTTAAAGGAGGGACTCCAATGTTCTGGGGGCATTTTGGCGATTTCAAGTCCACGAGGGACTCCACCGGCCACATTTGATGAACGAGCCCAGAGGGGTTCAGGTGGCACCTTTGGTGTACGAGCCTGCGAGGCTCGAGGCGGCATTTCTGTGTTTTCGAGTCCCCCCCTGAGAGGGACTCCAACGAAGCCCCAGGTGTTCACTGGTCCCCCCGAGAGGGACCACACTGATTTCTTGAGACCCCGAGAGGCTCCAAAGCGCCACAGTTTCTAGTTCAGAGCCACGAGGGCTCTAGGGGGCAATTAGCTTGTTTAGAGCCCAGAGAGGCTCTGGAGTGCCACCTTCGTTTCTGCGAGCCCAGAGCGGCTCAGGGGCAGTGGTGTGTTGAGAGCCCAGCGAAGAGGGAATAGTCAGTTGTCCAGAGCCTGCGAGGCTCCCAAGTTGACCATATCATTTTCTCCCCAGCTGCCCAGCACTTAGTGGGCAGCTGCTACGTTTAGGCCCCTGACTTTGGGACACAGGGCGTCCTAGTCCTAGAGAGGCCAGTCGCAGGTGGTGACTTATGTAAGATTGGCGCAATTGTTCTTTTGCTGCACCTCTGAATGTGTTGATTATGCGTCATGTGCCTTGTTCTGACACCTCTGAATGTTTGTAGGCATCATGTGTTTTCCTTCCCTACACCTCTGGATGTTGTGATGCATCATGTGCAATGTGCTTATACCCCTACAGGTATTGTGATACTTAGGTGGTTGTTTTTCTCCACAGGTGTTGCTAGAGAGGTCCTGGTTCCCTGCGTAATATTTTCCTAAGGTGGTTAGGGTTGCGTAGGTGGTACTTACCTGTTACCAGTGATTACTGGGTGTGTGCTTTATGTTCTATTTTGTGCTACAGTGATTTATAATCTATGTTCTAAGTGCTAATTCTGCCTAGTGCTAAGTTCTGAAAGTGCTGATTCCTGACAGTGGTCCATGTGGCCCTGTCTTGTACATATCCCCTGTAAATTCTGCCCGGGCCTGTTGGCACATTGTAAAGTGTGTGTTCTTATCTAATGTGTTTTGGTATAATAGAAAGGCTATTTTTATATATACCCTTTTGTGGAGTTTCCTTTGTAGTGGGCCTTGGGTGTTGTTGCTGGGTGCGCGCGCAAACACTTAACCTACATAGGCTCCAAGTTTAGCCTTGCTGCTCGCGCCACGTTACCTAGAGGGTGAGCAGGGGTTATCTTGGCGTGTAACTCCCTTGCCCTGACTTAGGAGTGGTGGTCTCGGACTAACTTTGGTGCAAGCCCTGGCCAGCCAGGGATCCCATTTCTAACAGTGAAGGATTATGAAAACAATATAAAGGAAATTATATAGCCTACACTTAGCTCTGTTATTTAGAACAAGATGTAACTGGGTTGATTGTAATATAATATAATAATATAATCCTTCTCAGCGGATGTTTAATGGACATCATTTTTAAATATCACTATTAATTTTTGAGCACATATGCACTTTAATAGCATCATTTTGCACAGTACCAGTGAAGTTATTTTTTATTAATCTCATACAGGTTATGGATAATGTCAATAAGGGCTGATCACTCTTTTGATTAAGACAAAGCAGGGCCATGATAAAGTACTGTATGCAGTAGGGATTTATCCCGATATTTTTAATAGGGCCACCAGTATATATCTATGTAGTACAACTATAGGCACAAATATTCCAAGTGCCCGCAAAAGTCATTAGGGGACAATAGCCTGTATATAATATCATCCGCTGTTACAATACATTGAGACAAGTTAGCTCAATTAATACAATAGTATCAATGCTTTGCACATAAATGTCTGTGATGGTTAGTTCAATGAACAACGAGAGAAATACAGCATCTGGTGTAACAGATTCAGTATTTAATAAAAAAACATTGACATACATATTGGTCAAATCAAAACAATGTTGCCTAATTTGCACAATTGCGTATTTTTGCACATATGTTTTAACCTGAGGTTTTTAACTAGTAACCATGATTGGCCAGGATGATTTTTAGCTCCTTTGATTCAGGGCCAAATTGAATGATGTAAATAGCATGTGAATTTCTGCAGATTTATATATTTTACCGATATTTATACCAAACAATGTACATGACACAAAGATGTTGGTACAGCGAATATGTATATTTTGAACTACCAAATCACAGCATTGGGAAGCAATGAATTAAGCATTATGTACAAGACTTTGAAGTATGTTTTTACCTCTATTGTAGGGACTGTCATGTGATGCATTTTAAACCCTACACTGTCACTTTAAAAACTGTAACTTACCTGATTCACATTGTCATGTGAACAAGCCTCCACGGAGGTGAAACTTTATGACGGGTTGCAACTAATAAAAATTCTTGGCACTTATCTACGGTGGTTCGTGACTGCTTTGCTGCGGTGGGAGTTGGAATCACCTTCGCCGTGGCTGTGGAATTTGTCATATTCAGGCTGTCCTGTTGCTAATGCACATTGTGTTTGTGTAAATATACAGTAATTGAATTTACCTTCTGCTGTGGTGCCGTGACTTCTGTGTAAACTACGTGAACCCAGGGGACTCGAGGTGATATATATATATATATATATATATATATATATATATATATATATATATATATATATATATATCTCAATCAAGTAGTATTTGTATATCGCAGCAAATCACCCCGGGGGGTATCCAGGCACTGTGATGCGTGTCTCAGTCTAAAAGTAAGGTTTTGAGTCCCTTCCTGAAGTGTATCAGCGAGGGTGCAGTGCGGAGGGGGATGGTGTTCCAGGCTCTGGCGGCAATGTGGGAGAAGGAGCATCCTCCTGAGTGGCTGCGATGAATATGTGGTGTCTGAGTGAGGGTGAGGTATGCAAAGCAGATTTTTGTATTTGGCTGGTGGAAGACCAGGCGGTGGTTCTTGTAGGATGATCCTTGGTTGTGGAGGGCTTTGTAGGCGTGGGTCAGGAGCTTGAAATGTCATCTCTTCTGAACGGGGAGCCAGCGGAGGTCTTTTAGGTGCTGGGTGATGCGAGTCCTCATGAGCAGGTTGAGGATCAGTCTGGCAGCTGCGTTCTGGATTGCCTGGAGTCTCTGCATGAGTTTAGTGGTGGTGCTGGCATAGAGTGCGTTGCCGTAGTCAAGCCAGCTAGTGATGAGGGCCTGCATCACAGTTTTCCCTATGCTGATGGGGAGCCATCCGAGGATTTTGTGGAGCATGTGGATCATGTGTAAGCAGGCTGAGGAGACAGCATTGACCTGACGTTTCATGGAGAGTTCGCTGTCCAGGATAATGTTGAGGTTGCGGGAGTGGTCGATCGGCATGGGGGTAGGTCCGAGCTCTGCAGGCCACCAGGAGTCGTTCCGAAGGGCAGTGTGTCTGCCAATGATCAGAACTATAGTTTTGTCAATGTTGAGTTTCCGGCAGTTGTCTTTCATCCATGTTGTGACATTCTTTGTGCAGTTGTGGAGTGGAAGTTGGTCTTCGTCTAGATGAGGTCCACTGAGTATGAGAGGACGCGCTGTGTGTCGTCGACGAAGAAATTCATGTTGATGTGCGATCTGACAATGTCTGCAAGTGGTTTCATGTAGATGTTGAAGAGGGTTGGACTAGGAGATAAGCTTTGAGGTACTCCACAGATGGTGTGCTTGGGTTGTGATGTGAAGGCAGGGAGGCAGATTCTCTGGGAGCGTCCCATGAGGAAGGATGCTATCCATTGCCTGTGATTCCAATCTGGAGTAGTCAAGCGATGAGTGTAGAGTGTAGACACCCTAAAGGTAAGTAGTCTATTGGCTACTACCTGTCACTCACTATAACGGCTCTAAATTGAGTATTTAGGAGGCGTTCTTGATACTAGGAACTTAGATAGGGAGGATCAAGAAGAGAGGACTAAAAAGAGCCACAAGAAAAGCAATATTTGAAGACTGCTGTGGACTTTTGGCACCACACCCGGCCTGTACTCAGTCTCGATGATCATGACCAGCGACTCATCCTGCAGCTGACCAGCTTCCGAGAACCCTGGGAGACTTCCTGCCCTTTGCAAATTGCCATGCAATCTCCATTTGAGTAGAGTAGCTACTCCCTGCAACCCACAGTCATCGAAATACAAAGTCCAGTGCATTGAGTTGCCGCTCTCATGCCAGGCCAATGCAGCAGCCTCCCAAGGAAAAGGGCCCTCTGCTCTGAAGATCAGATCTGTACCCCCACCCAATGAGCAGACGCCAGGACCAACCGGAGATGCATAGGACCAATACTGGGGGTACAGGACCACTTGCAACAAACAGAGCCCGTGAAGGTTCTGGCAAGACTAACCACCACAAGTCCAGAGGATGCACAGAGCCCAGCCAACCTTTTCACTTTGCACTTGAGTGCCCCAGCCCGGGTACAGACTAACTAACTGTGACCCTTTGTTCCCAGGATCATTGTGACCCAAGCCCCCTGTCGGGAGCTCCTGGACTTGTCCCCAAGTCCCCTTCACTGCAGCCTGTTTCTAGCCTTTCCACCAGCTTACCATACCTTGCACATCTACTAACCTTACCAGCACCTTGCCAGCCGGATGCCCTAGGGCAGATGCCAAGTAACTGCTTATGGTACTTTGGACCACGGCCCTCCACAACCTAAAGTCCCAAAGGAAAACTCCAGAAACTGATTGCAAATAACTGTATGCAACATATGCCTCTTCTACCATGGGAAAGCATTGCTGCGTAAAGACGCTTTGAATTGAACTATTTACTTACCTCTAAAAGTTCATATTTAAAAAAGTACTTACTTGATAACAAGGTTCTTGATATCAAGATTTACATAAAAATAAGAGTCATTTTTCTAAATTGGCCTCACATTTATTCTTGAGTGTGTGTTTTAATTTACTGCCTCTGTGAGTACAACAAATGCTTAACACCACCCTCTGATAAGTCTTACTACTCGCCTACACTACCACAAAAGAGAGCATTTGGGTTATAATGTTTGCCTCTGTAAACCAATTCGGGTTTGCCTAAACTCTTTACACAGTGTTTTTAGACTACTATATTAAGAGCCAGCTTCCTGCAGTAACAAGAGAAATAATGGGAAAAATAGAGATATAGATTTATTTCAGATCATCCACCACAGTTTTTTATTTTTATAAACCTTTTTATTGGGTTTTGCAGTTTAATCAATAGTATTGTATGACTTGTTACAGCTTATAGCAATAGTGCAAAATAAAAGAGAAGAAAATAAAGTTCGAGGCATGTGGGCTGCTGAATTCATATCTGTGCATAGATCGCCGCCTACTGTTGGGTCCGGATGATCGCACATTGTTAACCTGGAAGAGTCTTCGAAGTATCACGAGATAGGTGGCTCCTCCCCTGAACTACAGTGCGCATGGGCATCGACTCCATCCCCAGATTGTTTTTTTCCGCCATTGGGTTCGGATGCATATTGGTTCACTCAAGTTCGGAATCGATATAAAACTTTCTTTTGGCCAAAAGGCCTTTAGTTTATCGTCGGTATTGTCTTGCGATCTGTGCCCAGTTCTGTTCCAGCTCAGTTCAGTTCAGCCGGGCATCCAGAGGCTTTATCGACGAACCATCATGGAACGGAGCCCGTTCAAAAGATGTCCCGTGTGCAACTCGAAATATCCTCACATCGATGTCCACCCGGTGTGCAACAAGTGCCTGTCGCCGGATCACAATGAAGCCAGCTGTATGGCTTGTTCCCGTTTCCGATCCAAGAAGACGATTCGACTTCGACGCGCAGCGCGCAAGGAAGCCCAGCAGACGGCACCTGACCCGGTGAACATCTTCGATGCCGAGGACGATGAGGTAGCAGAGCGGGAGGTTCGAGAGAACCTGTCTGATCCCGCATCGGAGATCGACTCCAGCTACGAAGCTGATATTGAGATGCTCGATGCTGAAGACGTCGACGAGGTAGGAGACGACGATAGGGCCTTTGGGGCCATGGAAGATAGCTCAAGCGAGGAGCTAGGCCCACAAACTGATACTGGGGCCAAGACACTTCATAAGGCTCAGGTCGAGGGATCGCCACATGGTCTTACCCAAGATCTTCCACTGGGTTCTACAGCCCCGCCTTCGGGCCCGGCTTCGGACGCTCCTAAAGAGCCGCAAGTTGCCAAACCGAAACCGAAAGAGAAAGCTTTGGTGTCTACGCAACCCAAAGCACTAGAGGCGAAATCGAAACCAAAAGTGCGTATTGCTTTGGTCGGCTCGAAGTCCTCTGAACTATCGGCACTGATGAAGCATAAAGGTGTTATCGCCCCGAAGAGGCCGCTAAAGGGCGTCGAGCCAAAGACTGGCACACCGAAAGCACCGGTCAAGGACATCGACCCGAAAAAATCGGCGCCGAAGACCGTCGACACCGACAAAGGACTCAGAGCTCAGAAGGTTCTCGAGCCTACGCGTCGACCGGACAAGGCTAAAAGTGGTACAACCCTCAAGTCCACGCCTGGCGGTGGCTCGAAGGATTCCATCGAGTCAACGCAGCCGTCCGCCTCCTTCTCGAAGCAGGTGGCGGACTCGCTGAAGCGTATTAAGGACAAGGCTTCGGCTGTCGGACCAAAGGATACTAGTCCTCCAAAGCCTGCCGGTAACCCTCAAAAGACGTCGGCGCCCATCCACTTCACGCTGCCGCCGAAAGTGGTACCGAAGGCCTTCGTCCCTAAGATGGCCGGCAAAGCGCCCAAGAAGGTGTCCACGGGGCCGAAGCCCACTACTGTGGTGCCGGCCACAAAGCATCGACAACCCTCGCTTGAAGAGCAACAGGAACAATTCATCGATGCCGACACAGGCAGACTTTCTATTTATAAACGAAAGATCGCCCCGGAACAGCCTATGGAGTCGTATAGAATCCCATTGAAAAACAAGAAGGATTCTACTACAACACTCATTCTTGTAGAACCTATATCTCCACGTGGCCAAGATGTCTTGCCCACTTATTCGGATGTAGAAACAGGGGAAGGTGACGATGAGGAGTACAACTATCCTGTGGACACTGATCCAGAAGATCATAATGAACCCTGGGCAGATGCTGCTGACCCAGGAGATCCACACACTGCCCCAGACACTCATGTGTATGCTGTAAAAACATTGCCTACTGAGGATTCAGCGGCGTTTAATGCACTTATTGAAAGGGCAGCCAAAAATCATGATCCCCAGCTCCATGCTGACCCTATTGATGTGGATTTTCTGTTTGACACCTTTTCCACCTCATAGAAGACTGTCAAGACTCTGCCTATGCTGAAGGGTGTCTTGAAACATGCTGGGGAGATATTTAAGGAGCCTACAAGGGCCAGGGTGATAAACCCCAGAATTGAAAAAAAGTACAAACCGGCGCCTGGGGACCCTACCTACATTAAGGGACAGTTGCCGTTCGACTCTCTGGTTGTTTCTAATGCCCGGAAGAGGGCTAACTCACAAACAACGGGTGATGCTCCTCCCCCTGATAAAGGATCTAAGGTGATAGACGCATCGGGGAAAAGGGTGGCAGCTCAAGCGGCCAACATCTGGCGCATTTCAAACACTCAGGCACTCTTAGCCAGGTATGACAGGGCCCATTACGACACACTGGAGACCCTGTTACAAAACCTGCCAGATGAATATAAGGAGGCAGCAGAGATGCTCATACAGGAAGGGAAGCTCATATCAAATGCTTCTATCAAATGTGCACTGGACGCAGCAGACACCGCGGCCAGAGCCGTTAACACAAGTGTCATGTTGAGACGGCATGCCTGGCTCAGAATCTCCGGGTTCAAGCCAGAGATACATACCACCATTCTAAATCAGCCAGTAAACCCTGATCATTTATTTGGCCCAGAGGTGGACACCACCTTGGAGAAAATCAAGAAGGACACTGAGACTGCAAAGGCTATGGGGGCTCTCCAGTTGCAGCAGTTCAGGGGTGGTTCTTTCGTCGCTCAAGCAATAGAGGTGTTTCCAGAGGCCAGCTGTCCCAGCAAACTCAGTACAATAAAGGTGGCGCGCAAACCATATACACCAAACAAAGTAGAGGTGGCCATTGTGGAAACAGCGCCAAGGGCAGAGGTCGTGGAAACAACAGCTCCAGATCCTCCGCCACTAACAAACAGTGATGCCTTGTCACTGCCCCCCGACCATACAACACCGGTCGGGGGGAGACTCCAACAGTTCCTGCCGGTCTGGAAGTCCATCACCACAGACAGGTGGGTCACAAAGCTTATCCAGTACGGTTATTGTCTGGAGTTAACATCCACTCCACCCTACATACCCCCAAGACGCCGTCCTATGTCCACAGAGCATTTGCACTTATTGCAGCAGGAAGTACTCGTCATGCTGCAAAAAGGAGCACAGGAGTGTACTTCTTGATCCCAAAAAAGGACGGGTCCCTCAAACCCATACTGGACCTCAGACCCCTCAATCAGTACATTCTAACAGAAAACTTTCACCTGCTAACATTGCAGCAGGTTCTACCGTTGCTCAGTCAGGGAGATTTCCTCGCAACATTAGATCTGAAGGATGCATACTTTCATATTCCGCTGCACCCGTCACACAGAAAATACCTCAGATTCACCATTCAAAATCAGAATTACCAATTCAAGGTCCTCCCTTTCGGAGTAACGACGGCACCCAGGGTGTTTACAAAGTGCCTGGCGACAGTGGCTGTAAACCTACGGAGACAGAACATTCACGTCTACCCTTATCTGGACGACTGGCTTATCCAGGCAAAGTCGGCCCAGCAGTGTGCCGCCCACATGTCCCACACCATTCACCTTCTTCACGATCTGGGATTCTCACTGAATTACCCAAAGTCCCACCTGCAACCCGCCCACATACGGCAGTATCTGGGCGCGACAATAGACACTCTGGCAGCCAAATTCAGTGAGGATCAACAGCATGCAATTGCTGATACAGAAATTCAGACCTCAACACTCGCTTCAGGCACGAGTGTTCATGCAGTTGATAGGCATGATGGCCTCCTGCATCTTCATAGTCCCGCACGCGAGACTACATATGCGTCCGCTTCAGGAGTGCTTAGCACGTCAGTGGAATCAGGCTCACGGACAGTTGAAAGACCTAGTGTTGGTAACCGGTCGTGCATACAACTCTCTGCATTGGTGGAATCCACAAAACCCTTGCAAGGGACGACCGTTCCAGGAGCCTGTGCCACAGATCATTCTGACGACGGAGGCATCTCTCCAGGGTTGGGGAGCTCATGTACTCCACTACACTGTGCAGGGACTATGGACAACACAGCAAAATAAGATGCACATCAACCTTCTAGAGCTGATGGCTATCTTCATGGCGATGAAAGCATTCAAGGTACATCTGTGCAACAAGGTCGTGTTGATCCGGACGGACAACATGACAGCCATGTACTACATTCAGAAACAGGGAGGAACACACTCTCCACAGTTGTCTCATCTGGCTCAGAGCATGTGGAAAAGGGCCATTCAGAGGAACATCTTCCTCATGGCGGAACACCTCCCAGGCAAGGACAATCAGATGGCGGACCTGCTCAGCAGGTACAGCCACCAAATGCACGAGTGGGAGATACATCCATCAGTACTCCACCCGTACTTCCAGCGGTGGGGTCATCCAGAGATAGACCTGTTCGGCACAAAGGAAAACGCCAAATGCCGAAGCTTTGCCGCCAGATTCCCACACCCACAGTCGCAGGGCAATGCGATATGGATGAACTGGTCAGGCATATTTGCGTACGCTTTTCCCCCAGCACCTCTAATACCGCTGGTGGCACGCAAGCTGAAGCAACACTCGATGACGCTCATCCTGGTTGCTCCGACGTGGGCACGCCAACTATGGTACACCACGTTTCTAGAACTATCCGTGGTACCGCATCAAAGGCTGCACCTCACACCCAGGCTTTTGACGCAGTGCCATGGTGACATTCAGCACCCAGATCCGCAACAGCTCAACCTGGCGATCTGGCTCCTGAGGTCTTAGAATTTGGCTACCTCCAGACTGTATGGATATCATAAGGGATGCAAGAAAGCCGACCATCAGAGCATGCTATGCGGCAAAATGGAAGCGGTTTGTCATTTACTGTGCAGACCACAACATCGACCCGCTAGATGCTTCTACTCACAACATCATTTGTTATCTGTTACATCTATACAAATGCAATCTGGCCTATGTTTCCATCCGCATACATTTGTCCGCAATAGCGGCTTATTTACAAAACAGCAGCATCTCTCACTTTTTAGAGTGCGGCCATTAAAGCTTTTTTGGAAGGACTCAAACGAGTCATTCCTCCCCGGACCCCGCCAGCTCCTGAATGGAACCTAAATGTGGTCCTCACCAGACTGATGGGTCCACCTTTTGAGCCTCTACATTCCTGCGAGATTCAGTTCTTGACGTGGAAAGTGGCTTTCCTGATAGCGATGACTTCACTGCGACGCGTTAAAGTGAACTCCAGGCACTAACTATCCAAGAGCCATTCATACAAATTCACTCCAACAGGGTGGTTCTTCGCACTAACCCAAAATTTCTTCCTAAGGTAGTTTCGCATTTCTATATCAATCAGACTATTGAACTGCCTGTGTTCTTCCAAAATCCTGAGTCAGTGGCGGAGAGGATACTCCACAGACTAGACGTCAAGAGAGCCTTAATGTACTACATTGATAGGACCAAAGATTTTCGAAAAACAAAACAACTGTTTGTTGCCTTTTCGCCACAGCACAAATGCAACCCCATTTCCAAAGCAGGTATAGCCAGGTGGGTCGTTAAGTGCATTCAAATCTGCTATGAAAAAGCCAAGCGCACTTTAACGGTCCCCCCACGGGCCCACTCCACCCGCAAGTTGGGGGCCTCCATGGCTTTCCTTGGAAATATTCCTTTAGAAGACATATGTAGAGCAGCCACATGGTCTACCTCATACACATTTACGAAACACTACTGTGTAGATGTGCACTCCAAACAGCAGGCAGCTGTGGGGCAGGCTGTTCTAAAAACACTTTTTCAAACTGCTGCAGCTGGCACAGGCGGCCGCCGCTAATGGAGGGACTGCTATGCATTCTATGCACAGATATGAATTCAGCAGCCCACATGACTCGAACCGAATATGCTACTTACCAGTATGCATCTGTTCTTGGCATGTAGGGCTGCTGACATTCATATTGCCCGCCCTCCTCCCCGGCGCCTGTAGCGGCTGCAGCACTCCTAATTACTCTTAGCATGGTCATCACTCACGGTGTTACACTCCATCTTTGCTGCAATGGCTAAAAACAATCTGGGGATGGAGTCGATGCCCATGCGCACTGTAGTCCAGGGGAGGAGCCACCTATCTTGTGATACTTCGAAGACTCTTCCAGGACAACAATGTGCGGTCATCCGGACCCAACACTAGGCGGCGATCTATGCACAGATATGAATGTCAGCAGCCCTCCATGCCAAGAACAGATGCATACTGGTAAGTAGCATATTTGTTACTTACCTGCAACTACTGTTATCCAGTATTGGTATCTTTCATAGATTTGCATGCCTGAATCATTCCCCTTCGTTGAGATGGGAGTCCCACAGTAAAATATTCAAGCAGTGCTTTAAAAGCTTCATTGGCTATCATGACCAAAGGCCATCTAAACAGTAGCCTATCCCTGTCCTCTTGAAAAAAAGTACTAAATTTTGGTATCCAGCCATTCCACTGTTTTTCACCCTCTAGAACACTACCATCAGACGCACGTTCTCTTCAGATTTTCTAAGCAAAAGTGGGAAGTAAGAATCACAAAGACTAAAGAGAACTGCGTCCACGGGGAGGAGGGTGGATTGCATGTAAATCTATGAAAGTTACTAATACTGGATAACGGTAGTTACAGGGAACTTATTTTCTTATCCAGTATTGGGGTATCTTTCATAGATTCACATGCCTGAAACCGAATAGCGAACCGTACCCTAAATTGTACTGTCGTTAGAGGAAGGAGGGAGACATGTAACTCATAACCCCCAAAGCAACTGAAATATGACAGTGACAATTGTATTCATAACATACTATCCTGTATCTACTGAACGTTGTAGCAGAATAAAATAGAACAATTAAGGCTGTGCTTAACCTTCAAAGTTATACAAAAGATTCACATTGGTAATAGAAATAAAGTGGCTTGCCTTAATTGAAAAGATGACGCAGTACCACTTGGCCCACAGCTGCATCTTCACGCTATTTGCGATTGTATACAGTAATGTTTTGTAAAAGTGTGAAAATATTTCCATGTCGCAGCACAGCATATCTTGTCCAATGTCACTCCAGCAAACAGAGCTGCTGACGTAGAAACTGTCCTGGTGGAGTGTGCTTTAGTTCTTGTTGTTAGAGGCTTGTTAGCCTTGCTGTGACAAAATTGGATTGCAGAAGAGACCCACCTGGCAACTGGGGCCTTAGTTACTGCTGTTCCTTGGCCGTAGGCGACCAGTAACTGATCTGTTTTTCTTATGTCTTTTGTTTTATGCAGGTAGAATTGTAAACATCTTTTAATATCCAACGTATGCAAAGCCCGTTCTGCTGGGCTAGATGGGTTAGGAAAAAAGCATTGCTCTATCACTAGTTCATTGAGGTGAAACTGTGTCGAGACTTTTGGGAAAATAGTCGGGGTTTGTTCGCAGAGCTATATAGTTCTCAGTGAAATACAGAACAGGTTCCTTGATTGTAAAAGCTTGTATTTCGATAACCCTCTTTGCAGATGTGCTTTGTGAATTGGTTCAAACGGCTCTCATCATCTGTGCCAGGACTAAATTAAGCTTCCATTCTGGAGGGGGCGCACGCACCAGGGGAAAGGCATGGAAGAGACCCCACATGAAATGTGTTAAAAGACTAGAGGCACAGAGAGAAAGAACTTGAGGAGACTTGCTATAACGGGGAATAGCACCCAGGTGAACCTTCACTGAAGAGAAAGTGAGACCTGATTTTGCCAAAGAGAGGGGATAGGGAAAATTTCAGGAGGCACTGAGGAGGTTGTTTTGCTCGCACCAGAAACAGAATTGCTTCCATTTTAGGCAGTATGTATTGATAGTACTATCCCCTCTGGATTTGGCAATGACTTTCCTGCACTCCTACAAGATATCTAAATCCCTGAATTCTATGAACTCAAGAGCCATGCGTGCAAATGAAGAGGTTGCATGTATGGATAATTCACCTGGCTTTTGTCCCTCGATAAGAGAGATGGCGATGGCTGCAGGCGAATGGGCTTTGACTCCGACAGCAGGAGTAGCTCCAGGAATGAGTACTGGGCCTCGCAGGACAGAGGAGCTTACTTGCCGTGAGGGGAACGGCTCAACATCGCCATCGCCACAGAATCCGCCCCAAGCTCGGAGGGGGTGAGCAGAATCGAGCGCCAGTACCGCGAGGGCAGGGACCACAATCCCCAGGTGCCCCGGCGGTTGTGGCGCGTCAGTGACGTCAGCGCAGCGCCAGGAGGCGCGAGAAAAAGGCCAGACCGGCGAGAGTGAAGTGGGGGCCTCGCAGGACAGAGGAGCTTACTTGCCGTGAGGGGAACGGCTCAACATCGCCATCGCCACAGAATCCGCCCCAAGCTCGGAGGGGGTGAGCAGAATCGAGCGCCAGTACCGCGAGGGCAGGGACCACAATCCCCAGGTGCCCCGGCGGTTGTGGCGCGTCAGTGACGTCAGCGCAGCGCCAGGAGGCGCGAGAAAAAGGCCAGACCGGCGAGAGTGAAGTGGGGGCCTCGCAGGACAGAGGAGCTTACTTGCCGTGAGGGGAACGGCTCAACATCGCCATCGCCACAGAATCCGCCCCAAGCTCGGAGGGGGTGAGCAGAATCGAGCGCCAGTACCGCGAGGGCAGGGACCACAATCCCCAGGTGCCCCGGCGGTTGTGGCGCGTCAGTGACGTCAGCGCAGCGCCAGGAGGCGCGAGAAAAAGGCCAGATATGCTGGTTGTATAGTTTGTACGAACCAGCACAGAGGAGCCCCCATTCTCAACAAGAAAGCCTGAAGAGATAGGAATGTGGCTTTGAGTTCTAGACTGTTGATGTGCCGATACTTCTGTACAGAGGACCATTTGCCCTGAATTAGTCATTCTTGCAGGTTACCTCCCCAGCCTACCATGGAGGCGTCCGTTGTCAATATGAAGTCTGGGATAGTCTGGAGAAAACTAAGGCCTTGTACAAGATTTGGTGCATGAAACCACCATTGCAGTGTGTTTACCATTTGTGTTGAGATCTGAATTACGTCCTTGAAGGATTCTGAAGCCTGTTCCCATTGCTTTTGTAGCTCTTCTTGAAGAGGCCTAATTTTCAGTCTGGCTAGTGGCACCAGATTTATTGCTGAAGAACACATCCCCAGGAGTGACTTGTACATTCGCACAGAAACTAACCCTTATTTTGATACGCTCTTTGCAAGCGTTTGCAGTTGTTATCTATCTTTTGTGAGATAGGAACAATTTGCATTGAATGGTGTCTCTGGACACTCCCAGAAAGGATATGACTTGAGTTGGAGGGAACAAAGATTTATCTTTATTTATAGTGAGTCCCAACGTCCTGAACATGTGAAGGCAGGTGCTCGTAGCTCAACTGGTCTCCTGTGCTGTTGGGATTTTGAGCAGCTAGTTGTCGAGATCCGGGAATACTTGAAGCCCCTGAGATTGTAGGGCTGCTGCTATGGATGGTGCCGATTTGAGGCCAACCTGAAGGACTTTGAATTTGTAGTAGGTACCGGCCACTGTGAATCTTAAGAATTTCCGATGCTTCAGATGGATTTGGATATGGAAATATGAGTCTTCCATGTCGAGTGAGTTCATGAAATCTCCTTAGTTTAAGTGACGTAGGATGTTGGAAAGCAGTACCCTTCTGAACGTCTGTCTGTTGAAAAATGTGTTGAGATTCCTTAGGACCAGAATCAGTCTCCTATCTCCTGATTTCTTTTTTAGTAGGAATAAAAATAATAACCTTTTCTCTTTTGTGACTTCGGCACCTCCTCTATCGCTTCTTTGACAAGCATGACCAAAGCTTCTTTTCGTGATAAATGAAGATGAGGGGGGGGACCTTGAATGGAGTAGTTGGAGGGTGCTGAAGGCATTCTAGAGTGTGACTGTTGGTGACAAGGTCCAACACCCAGAGATCTGTTGTTACTTCGCGCCACTGGTGGACATAGCTGAATATCTTTACACCCACAGGCTAGTTGGTGAGGGGAGCTAGTACTCTGGCATGATCATTGTTTTCTGCCTGAATCACAATCTTGGCGTTCGCTTGCGGCCTCCCTGGCAAGAGAAATCCGCTGTAGCCGACTGACAGTAATGGAGGATTATAACATTGTCGATACTGAGTCTGGTATGGCTGATACTGTTGAGCCCTCTGGTAACCTTCCTTGTAAGTGGCGAATCCTCACCCTCTAGCACCTCTGAAACGCACCTGTCTGTATTGTAGTGTGAACGACTCTGCGTTGTCCGTGTCATTTTTAATCAGCAACAATGCCTCATCTGTGTGCTTTCTGAAGAAGAACTCCCCATCAAAAGCCATATTCAAAACCTTCGTCTGCACATAAGGTCTAAAGGTAGTTGCTTTCAGCCATCTTTGTGTCAGAGCACAACAGCTCCCGCCAGCCGACGATAGCCAGTATTGGCCACATCAATGGCACAGTCAATGGTTTCTGAAGCTGCACGCTCAACTTCCACTAGTATTTTATGTGCCAATTGTCACTTATCTTCAGGGATAAGGTCAATTAACCGTGCCATGTCAGACAACATTTGGTGGTCATAGCCGCCGACAATGGCTGGAGCATTCACTGCTCTAATTATCACAGCTGCAAAGAAGAAAAACGTTGTCTAAAATGTCCATCCTATGCCCTTCTTTATACGGAGAAGTAATCGGGGTAGCAGGGTTTTGAGAGTGTCTTTGTGCAGCATGAGAAATGATCAAATTCGGCTTGGGCTGCCCAATGAGGCAAGATGGAGAGTTCTCCGGAGCCCTATACTTCTTCCCAACATGGGGCAGCAATGGTGGTATGGACGCTGGTGTTTTCATTATCTTGATGCCTTCCTGCCATATATAATCGATAATAGGTATGGAGCGTACCAATTTCTGTGTCCAATTTCCTTGTGCAGATGAAACCTGTTGACTGCCTTCTGCATTAGGTTATGAAATCCTCCGATATCTTCCGAAGGAGAGTTTAATGGAAGGTACTGAGGAGGGGAGGGAGTTGGAATAACATAGTCATCCCAAGGGTCAGGAGCAGAGACTGGCAGCTCACTCTTCTGAGGATGAAGTGTCTTGTGCTCCAGGGTCGGCTGTTCTGGGGTCTGGAATATTCACAGGTGTGCTAGGCATTTGAGCGTCTGGCATACCTGTAGGATCTACTTGAGGTACTGGCCTGTCTGGCTTATTCTGTTGTGGCAGAAACCTCTGTCTGTAATCCGCCAGCATGCCTGTAGATCTTGTATCAATGATGGTGGCAGATGGGCCTTGTCCCTCGGGCTTGGCTCTGGTTGAAAACTATATTGGTAACTGAGACACAGAGCCATATACCCCTGCTGGTAGTACTCTGTCTCATCATTATCGTCCTCATCCTCCTCATCTTGACACTTTAAGTGAAGCTCCGATGGGCTGTGAGCCATCTTCATCCTCTTCTACATAATCCTCCAGCAGATGTGATGGAAGCATGGGCAAAACCTTGCTATACTCTTGCATAGATGGCGGTAGGAACGTCTTTCTTACTCTGATGACTTGAATAATCACTCGTCGATGGAATCCTCATCGATGTTGACGATGTCGTCGTCGTCTGTACACTCAGCGGCGAATCCGTCATCGTCGGGATCTACGCTGACGGCATTTTAGTCAACGAGAGAGCGTCGACGGTCCTAGACGACGATGGGGTCCTCCAGTAGATAGTATGGGAGCCTGCGTCGTTGATGTAACACAGAATGTCATCAACGAGAGAGGAAGCGTCGTCGACAATGATTTTTTGGTTTAAATCTTTTATTGAAGTTTTAACACAATAGACATAGGACACTTCAACAACACGGGCGAGCATGCGGTCGCCCTGCCAGAAACAGGTACCCCGCCTCTCCCCATCGGCTGGGCCCACTGAAGCTGCGTAGAACGTGTCTTTGAGAGCTGGGGAGGCCCTGCAAACGAAGTTAAGCGTCAATCCGGTCCCCTGAACATCCAACTCTCCCACCCCCTCCCCACGCCTGTATCTTCTCCATGCCCATGATATACCACAGGCGGTGGAGCCACCTCGTGTGAGTAGGTTTTCTGGAGGTGCCCCAGAGAGACAAGATATGTTGGGTGGCTGCCCCCATCGCTAATCCCATCTGTTTACCCCTGATCGATTTGAGAGGGAACGTGATGGCATTGGGAAGGCCAAGGAGTGTGTATGCCGGGAATCGGGGAATTTCGGTGTCAAAATGCTTGTCGAAGCTCTTGAGCACTTCCTCCCAATACCCCTGAACCTCTGTGCATTCCCATAGGATGTGAGTGAGTGTCCCTTGTTGCCCACACCCCCTCCAACACCCAGGGTCCCTGGAGGGGTTGCCTTGATGAAGTCGTGCCGGTGTGAGGTGCCAGTAGTACGCTATTTTCACCGCCGCTTCCTTACTAGCTACATTGTGGGCGGTGTGGTGAGCCCTGAAGTATACGTCCTGCCACTCTTTATCTGTGAAGGAGCGCCCCATTTCATGTTCCCATCTGTTCTGTCCCGCCGAACGTGCAGCAGGGGGGGGCGGGCTAAGCATCATGTATAGGTCAGTGATTGCGTGTCTGTCAGTTTTTTTCGTGTGGAGACATTTTTCATAGTTTGTCAGGGGTCTGCTTACATGAGGTTGCACCTCCTTCTCCGTGAGCCAGTGTCTGAGCTGGAAGTACTGGAAGCGTTGTATCTGTGGGAGTGTGTAGTAGTCTTGTAAAGTGCGAATTTGCATAAAGCCCTCGGGGTCGAAGAGATCGCCAGCCGCTTTGCATTCTGATTCCCGCCACTGCGAGAATGACCCGGGGCCAGTCCCGGAGGGAACTCCGGGTTCTCAAACAGGGGGGACATCGGGGACGGGAATGTGGTAAGGCCTTTCGGTACCGCTACTTCATCCCATACCTGCATTACCGTCCTCGTAATGGGGGATTTCTTAAGGTATGAGGGCCTGTCCGTGCGTCTCAGGAACGGGATTTTTCATAGGGACATCTGACCCATGGCTCAATCTTGAAATAACCACAGTTTTTCCGATTCGGGCCTGTTCCATTCCAGGAGGTAGCGAAGTTGCGTTGCATGAAAGTAGCGAAGTAAGTCAGGTACCCTGAGTCCGCCGTCCGCTGTAGCCCACGTGTTTAGGTCTCTGCGCAGACGTGGACGCTTACCTGCCCACACAAAGTGTGTGATGGAATCCTGCAGTTGTTTGAGCACGCCAATCGGGGGTGTTACCGGAATAATCTGGAATAAGTACAAGATCTTGGGGAGCAGGGTCATTTTTACCGCTGCCACTCGTCCTAGCCAGGAAAGCGGCTGACGGCCCCACCTCTCGAAGTCCCCCTTGAGGGCAGCTAGTAGAGCCGTATAGTTCCCCTCAACTGTTTGGATTGTGCTCGGGGTCAGAGAGATGCCCAAGTAGGGTATGGACATCTGAACCCGAAGGTCCCCATATGTTTGGTGGCTGCGCCGCATCTCTTTTGCGTTCCGACCCAGAAGCAAGATGAGGGATTTCTCCATGTTCATCTTGAACCCCGATATCTTCCCGAATCTCTCTATCTCCGACAGGAAAGCCGGTACCGATGTTGAGGGGTCCTCTAGGGCCCGCAGGACGTCGTCTGCATACAGGCTTATGGTCTGTTGCTCCCCGCCGAAACGGACGCCCGTTATGGACTTGTTGTCTCGGATCCGTTGGGCCAAGGGCTCGATGTACAGAGCAAAGAGCAGGGGTGAAAGAGGGCACCCCTGCCTGGTTCCCCGTCGGATGTCTAAGGGTCTCGAGCGTATCCCGTTAACCGAGATCCTGGCCTGCTGGGCGGCATAACAGCTAGCAACCCACGTGCGGAACCGGACTCCGAATCCGTAGCGCGCCAGGACGGCATCTAGGTATCCCCAGTCCACCCTGTCGAACGCCTTCTCGGCATCCACCGACAGGAGGACCGCGTCGGAGTCATTATAGTGGGCTTTATCAATGACATGAAGCAGGTGTTTGGTATTGTCCGCGCACTGTCTGTTGGGAATAAATCCCGCTTGGTCCGGCTCAATGATTCCCGGTAGGCACGGGCCCAATCTAGCTGCCAGCACGCTTGTGAATAGTTTTAGATCGAGGTTAGGGAGATGGTCAGTCCGGCCCTGCCGATAATGCCAGCTCAGAGGCGTGTTTAGCAACCTTCTCTGTTTTTGAAGTCTTGGAGTCCTGGGAAGGCTTATAATTTGTTCTTCCTCCACCTGAGGAACTGTCCTTCGATCTGGCCCTCTAATGGGAAAAAGAGGCTCTGTCATTTTCCTCATCAGAAGAATGAGACTTGTGTTTAGTGGTCTGAACCCACAATAACAATCTTCCCTCTCTGTCCTTGAGGGTTTTATTTGAGAAGGTGTGGCATATCTTACATTCTCTCACCTAATGCCTTGGGTAGAAGCAATAAATGCACTTCTTATGTGGATCATCCACATTGACTCTTTTCTTGCCACAGGTTTTACATGGGCGGAAATTGCATTTTCTTTCTGACATGTCAAAATTTAAGTAAGCTGAAAAGAAAACAGTAGAACTCAGGGATACTCCTGTCCACACGACATGCAGTAAAAAGCTGAAGAGAACTTACTTCTACTCAGTATGTTCTAGAGGGTGCTAACAGCTGATTGGCTGTTTTCCAACATTTAATCCTTTTTTTTAAAGGACATAGAAAGGCTATTGTTTAGATGGCATTGGGCTATTATAGCCTATGAAGCTTTTAAAGCACTGCTTGAATATTTTACCATCTGACTCCCATCTCGACGACGGGGAATGATTCAGGCTTGTAAGTCTATGAAAGATACCCCATTGCTGGATAAATGTCAGTACATAGAAGCAACAACACATCAGATGGAGTTGTTGTGTGGGGCACACATGGACA
This sequence comes from Lissotriton vulgaris, assembly GCF_964263255.1. NCBI lineage: Eukaryota > Metazoa > Chordata > Amphibia > Caudata > Salamandridae > Lissotriton > Lissotriton vulgaris. Next base: position 335,166,574 of record NC_141693.1, on the reverse strand, counting down.
TGCAGATCTACCTTGCCTTTGGATGTTGCCACCACCAGATCGTAACTTGAAGAGATCATACACCACTGATGATTGATTATTGTGATGCTCTGCACAGACCTCGGGTCCTCCTGTTGAGTCTTTGCCCGCAGGCTCTGCACAATACAATGTTTTGTATTGGAAATTAAGGAGGCAATGAAATATATTTGATAATAATTGGGGCTCAACGACTACAAGAGCTGAGTTCTTACGGGCCTCACCCCAGAATTGATACTGACGTTAAACTTATAGCCAATGTATTGGCAAGTAGACTCAATCATGTTATAGCGTTGTTAGTGCATGAAGACCAGTACAGCTTTATTCCGGGGAGTAGCACATTGCTGAACCTCAGACAGCTCACACAGGTCTTGCATATCACCCATGAAATGGAAATAGCAGGTGCTTAGATAGCACTAGAAATTGAAAAATGTTTTGACACTATTAGGTCACAGATGTCCACATTGATGCATGAGATGGGGTTTGCTACGATTATTCAGGGCTGATTGGAATTGCTTATACTGAGCCCATGGCTAGAGAGAGATTGGGCCCATGGTATGCAACAAATGGGTAATCAAACATGGGATTTGTCAGGTATGCCCCTCGTCACCCTTATTGTTCAACCTAGCTCTGGAACCTTTGCCGATTAGGCTTAAGGATCTGCTTCAGGATTGCGGGATCAATATTGAGAAAGTAACACATATAGGGGCCGATTCAGAGAACTAATCTGAGATAAAATCCTAAACTTACTACTTTTGGTATTCACAGAAGGCATTTAGTGGTAGTAAAGTTAGGACTCCTAACTTTACTATTACTAAACTGAGACAAAATCCTAACTTTACGATTTTTGGTATTCACAAAAAACATTTAGTAGTAGTAAAGTTAAAGTCCTAACTTTACTGCTCCTAAACGCCTTCTGTGAAAACCAAAAGTAGTAAGTTTAGGATTTTATCTTAGTTTAGTAGTAGTAAAGGTATGAGTCCTAACTTTACTACCACTAAATGCCTTCTGTGAATACCAAAAGTAGTAAGTTTAGGGTATTATCTCAGATTAGTTCAGTGAATCGGCCCCATAGTATCTATGTACGCAGGTGATACTCTAGTTTAGCTTAGCTAGCCCCATGCTTTTCTATGGATAATGTTGAATGAATTGGAGCTGTTTGGGATGGCATCTGATCTCAGGGTAATCAGGATAAGCTGGTGGCTTTTCTAATGGGGAAAGTGGTATGAACCACACCAGAAAACCTACCAGATGTGGGTCTACAATGGGAAGTGAACAGATTTAGTTACTTAGATGAGCAGATAGCCCATACAGTAGGTAAACAATATGCTTATAATATAGGTAGTGTCCTGCAAGGACTCCGAAATTACATTGCGTTCTGAAATACTTTCCTCCTCTTCAGAATAGGTCATATCATGCTTGCGAAGATGGTGCTCTTGCCCCACTGCAAGTTTTCCGATCCACATTTAGGGAAATAAATTTGTTTCTTATTTCTTTGGATTGGGCGGGCAAGAGGAACAGGCTATGATTATCTGTTCTTAAATTAGATAGAGCAGAGGCTGGGCTAGGTCTCCCAGACCTATAATTATATCACTGTCACTACCAACACTACCTGTAACCTCGGCACCCCTGGTACATTTCTCCCTTGAGTCATTACAGACCCCTTGCATCTCCATTGGCCCTCCCTCTGCTTCCTGTGCAAATTGCCACAATCAAGCTAACCCCTTTGTCCTTCCCTCCAATTCTCATGCATATTACAACAACCATGTTGAACCTTGGCCCTTCCCTCCACTACCCATGAGTCTTTCCAGAAGCACTCTAAAAAGTATGGCCTACTTACTGCTCCTTTCCTACTTCCCATTGCACTTACGATTAGGCTCACAATCCTGCGAATTTGCATATCTTGTGAGATCTGGAAGCTATTTTGGTCTCAGTAGAATAAATACAACATATATCCCTAATTGCCTTTGCTTGGCTTCTTACCTGCCTGGTTAAAAGCTCTCCAGTCACCGTAGATTTTGTTCCTTGGCTCCAACGGGGGTTTGTCACCTGCCGATCCATGATCTTAGGCGCGTGGTCTCCTCTGCGTCAGCCTGGAGTCCATAACCTGGAAAAAAAGAGACAATCTTAGAAACTTGTAGAACACTTTTGACCACGCCCAAGCATTGAAGTTTGGAAACACATTAAACCAGATTTAGGTCAATTCAATTTTGCGAGTCCTTAATAGCGATTTTTACCGAATCGCTCTTAAGGAATCGCCAAATTGAATGTAGGTAGGAATCACAAAAATATTTGCAATTCCTTAATATTCCTTGATTACGAATCGCAAATTGAGATTCGCAACCAAGGAATACCATCCCATTCATTAGGAATGAATAGGATTTGCGCCCGCAATTTGCGAGTAACCAAGAGGCACTAGCAAATTGCAGGTGCAATTTCAATGGTGCAGGGGTTCCAAAAGGACACCCTGTTGCTCCCCTGAAATGTGCACATGTGGCGCACATACATGCCTTGAGGGAATGAATGTGTGCCACATTGCACTTTAAAAAAAGTGTTTTTTTAAAGGAAATCGCTAATTACCACCAACTTGAAGTTGGTGGTAATTAGCAATTCCTTAAGGCTAAAGTCCGCTTTCTTTTGTGCTACTTACATTGCAATTAAGGAATCGCAATTTGCGATTTCTTAAATGCAATCGTAAAATAGGGAATCGCAAATTTTGCGATTCCTTATTTTGCGCGTAGGTTTAATCTTACCTGCATTTCTCAAAGCCAAATTTCGATCGCAAAGGCTGAAATTTGGCGAATTTCTGCTTTTGCTAACGCTATTTGGCTTCCTACGTCTGGCCCATTGTGAACAGTCTGTGGACAATTTAGCAGATACGTTTAAGACTAACTCCCACACGCATCAAGCCCAGATTCTGCGAATTCTAAATTCCGAAAAATACCGAATCGCAAATTAGAATTCGCAGAATGGGATGCATCAATAGAAGCCAACCAAAAAAGCGATTCACAGTCTCCCGCAATCGCCGATTGCGATTTTCGCTAAATCCTACAAAAAATCGCAGAATTGCCGGTTTCCCATGGAGAAATTGCAATTTCGCAATTACCGAAATCGCAAATTTACGGGAAGTCGCATTTCGAGCACAATGATGACATCACAACCAGGAAGTAGGCAGTTACCTCACTCATTCTGAACACAGAGCTTGAGAGTGGAAGAAGCACAGCAAGAGCTCCAACAGACACACCCTGCAGCCCCACAACAGGACACACATCCATATCCAGAATGTCCCAGGAAGCAGCAGGAAGCAGTGCAGTGATACTGACGTTAAACTTATAGCCAATGTATTGGCAAGTAGACTCAATCATGTTATAGCGTTGTTAGTGCATGAAGACCAGTACAGCTTTATTCCGGGGAGTAGCACATTGCTGAACCTCAGACAGCTCACACAGGTCTTGCATATCACCCATGAAATGGAAATAGCAGGTGCCTTGATAGCACTAGATATTGAAAAATGTTTTGACACTATTAGGTCACAGATGTCCACATTGATGCATGAGATGGGGTTTGCTACAATTATTCAGGGCTGAGTGGAATTGCTTATACTGAGCCCATGGCTAGAGATAGATTGGGCCCATGGTATGCAACAAATGGGTAATCAAACATGGGATTTGTCAGGTATGCCCCTCGTCACCCTTATTGTTCAACCTAGCTCTGGAACCTTAGCCGATTAGGCTTAAGGATCTGCTTCAGGATTGCGGATCAATATTGAGAAAGTAACACATATAGGGGCCGATTCACAGAACTAATCTGAGATAAAATCCTAAACTTACTACTTTTGGTATTCACAGAAGGCATTTAGTGGTAGTAAAGTTAGGACTCCTAACTTTACTATTACTAAACTGAGACAAAATCCAAACTTTACGATTTTTGGTATTCACAAAAGGCATTTAGTAGTAGTAAAGTTAAAGTCCTAACTTTACTACTCCTAAACGCCTTCTGTGAAAACGAAAAGTAGTAAGTTTAGGGTATTATCTCAGATTAGTTCAGTGAATCGGCCCCATAGTATCTATGTACGCAGGTGATACTCTAGTTTAGCTTAGCTAGCCCCATGCTTTTCTATGGATAATGTTGAATGAATTGGAGCGGTTTGGGATGGCATCTGATCTCAGGGTAATCAGGATAAGCTGGTGGCTTTTCTAATGGGGAAAGTGGTATGAACCACACCAGAAAACCTACCAGATGTGGGTCTACAATGGGAAGTGAACAGATTTAGTTACTTAGATGAGCAGATAGCCCATACAGTAGGTAAACAATATGCTTATAATATAGGTAGTGTCCTGCAAGGACTCCGAAATTACATCGCGTTCTGAAATACTTTCCTCCTCTTCAGAATAGGTCATATCATGCTTGCGAAGATGGTGCTCTTGCCCCACTGCAAGTTTTCCGATCCACATTTAGGGAAATAAATTTGTTTCTTATTTCTTTGGATTGGGCGGGCAAGAGGAACAGGTTATGATTATCTGTTCTTAAATTAGATAGAGCAGAGGCTGGGCTAGGTCTCCCAGACCTATAATTATATCACTGTCACAACCCACACTACCTGTACCCTCTGCACCCCTGGTACATTTCTCCCTTGAGTCATTACAGACCCCTTGCATCTCCATTGGCCCTCCCTCTGCTTCCTGTGCAAATTACCACAATCAAGCTAACCCCTTTGTCCTTCCCTTCAATTCTCATGCATATTACCACAACCATGTTGAACCTTGGCCCTTCCCTCCACTACCCATGAGTCTTTCCAGAAGCACTCTAAAAAGTATGGCCTACTTGCTGCTCCTTTCCTACTTCCCATTGCACTTACGATTAGGCTCACAATCCTGCCAATTTGCATATCTTGTGAGATCTGGAAGCTATTTTGGTCTCAGTAGAATAAATACAACATATATCCCTAATTGCCTTTGCTTGGCTTCTTACCTGCCTGGTTAGAAGCTCTCCAGTCACCGTAGATTTTGTTCCTTGGCTCCAACGGGGGTTTGTCACCTGCCGATCCATGATCTTAGGCGCGTGGTCTCCTCTGCGTCAGCCTGGAGTCCATAAAATGGAAAAAAAGAGACAATCTTAGAAACTTGTAGAACACTTTTGACCACGCCAAAGCATTGAAGTTTGGAAACACATTAAACCAGATTTAGGTAAATTCAATTTTGCGAGTCCTTAATAGCGATTTTTACCGAATCGCTCTTAAGGAATCGCCAAATTGAATGTAGGTAGGAATCACAAAAATATTTGCAATTCCTTAATATTCCTTGATTACAAATCGCAAATTGAGATTCGCAACCAAGGAATACCATCCCATTCATTAGGAATGAATAGGATTTGCACCCGCAATTTGCGAGTAACCAAGAGGCACTTGCAAATTGCAGGTGCAATTTCAAGGGTGCAGGGGTTCCAAAAGGACACCCTGTTGCTCCCCTGAAATGTGCACATGTGGCGCACATACATGCCTTGAGGGAATGAATGTGTGCCACATGGCACTTTTAAAAAAGTGCTTTTTTAAAGGAAATCGCTAATTACCACCAACTTGACGTTGGTGGTAATTAGCAATTCCTTAAGGCTAAAGTCCGCTTTCTTTTGTGCTACTTACATTGCAATTAAGGAATCGCAAATAAGATTTCTTAAATGCAATCGTAAAATAGGGAATCGCAAATTTTGCGAATCCTTATTTTGCGAGTAGGTTTAATCTTACCTGCATTTCTCAAAGCCAAATTTCAATCGCAAAGGCTGAAATTTGGCGAATATCTGCTTTTGCTAACGCTATTTGGCTTCCTACGTCTGGCCCATTGTGAACAGTCTGTCGACAATTTAGCAGATACGTTTAAGACTAACTCCCAAACGCATCAAGCCCAGATTCTGCAAATTCTAAATTCCCGAAAAATACCGAATCGCAAATTAGAATTCGCAGAATGGGATGCATCAATAGAAGCCAACCAAAAAAGCGATTCACAGTCTCCCGCAATCGCCGATTGCGATTTTCGCTAAATCCTACAAAAATCGCAGAATTGCCGGTTTCCCATGGAGAAATTGCAATTTCGCAATTACCGAAATCGCAAATTTACGGGAAGTCGCATTTCGAGCACAATGATGACATCACAACCAGGAAGTAGGCAGTTCCCTCACTCATTCTGAACACAGAGCTTGAGAGTGGAAGAAGCACAGCAAGAGCTCCAACAGACACACCCTGCAGCCCCACAACAGGACACACATCCATATCCAGAATGTCCCAGGAAGCAGTGCATTGATACTGACGTTAAACTTATAGCCAATGTATTGGCAAGTAGACTCAATCATGTTATAGCGTTGTTAGTGCATGAAGACCAGTACAGCTTTATTCCGGGGAGTAGCACATTGCTGAACCTCAGACAGCTCACACAGGTCTTGCATATCACCCATGAAATGGAAATAGCAGGTGCCTTGATAGCACTAGATATTGAAAAATGTTTTGACACTATTAGGTCACAGATGTCCACATTGACGCATGAGATGGGGTTTGCTACAATTATTCAGGGCTGAGTGGAAGAAATGCGTTACTTACCTGTAACAGCAGTTATCCAGTATTGGTGTCTTTCATAGATTCACAGGCGCGCCTAAGGAAAGCCCGTCTGCGCCCGTCCGCGACCGACCGGGACTAGGGGCACCCCATAATACCCAAACCTTCCATTATTCCAAGGCCGACCTCCTGGAGCGCAATAAGAACAATGATCATCTACTCCTATCTAAAGACACACTCCATCTGCTTTGTAAGCATGGTATCCTGCGCCAAGGCTGTCACCTTACCACCCTTGCAGCATGTTCAGCTTCGCCCAATCCACCCCTTAATATGCTCTCTATCCTGTACCTTAACACCCGTTCCCTTGTTAAACATCAAATGGATATCTTTCTGCTACTCGCTACGGAAAAACCTGACATCCTCCTGCTTGCAGAAACATGGCTATCTCCTACCTCGGCACCGGATATCATAGCAGCTCTTCCATCTGACTACTACATTATCCAGGCAGATCGCGCAAGTGCAAAAGTAGGAGGTGGAGTTGCGGCCATTATCCATTCCAGCTTGGAAGTCACCAGTCTTACCTGTCTGACACTAGCCAACACGGACAACCTTGTACTAAAAATTGTCACTTCTCACATGACTTTAGCATGCGTTCTGCTGTACAGACCACCTACCTCAATGCCATTGTTCCCCATGGCATTTAGCGAGCAGGTTGCCAACATAGCCCTGGACTACACCAGGGTCATGTTAGTAGGCGACTTCAACTACTGGTACAAGGATCCCTTAGAGGGCCCTCAATCAACAGAACTGACTGACCTCCTGTCCAACCTCAACTTCAAACAATTGGTACTCTCCCCTACTCACGAAAAAGGACATATATTGGATCACGTGTGGTCCAACACTACCTGCGTGACCCCCCCACTTACCCTGCCTTGTCTGTGGTCAGACCATACGATCCTTAAATTTGAGATTCATGCCACTCAAAACAGAACCACTGGGCCAACCACTGGCAGACTAGCTAGGAATTGGAATGCCTTGGATAGGACTGCTTTTTTACAGTCTTTAGCTAACGATGTCCCTTCTTTGGACAGTGACATAAATCTGTCAGTTGCTTCTCTAACCGATTGGCTACAAACGGCCAGCAATCTCCATGCCCCGTATAAAAAAATCAAAATTGCTCGGCGCACAGATGCCAACAGATGGTTTTCTACCGAGTTAAAAAACAGGAAACTGGCTCTCCGACAGCTCGAGCGCCATTGGCGTCGTGACTACGACACTGAGGAAAAAATCAAATATACCAGGGCGAGGAAAGAATACATGAATGCCATCTCTGCTGCAAAGGTGGAGTACTTTTCTTCTCGTATTCTGGACTCATCAAATAAATCCAAAGACATCTTTTCTGTCTTCAACGAACTGACCAATCTGGAGAATGTTCGTCCTAAAGTAATCCCCACCCAGAGTCTGTGTGATTCACTCAACTCCTACTTCAGTGACAAAATCAAAGACATAAAAACTAGCATTCCTCAACCAAAGACCCCTCTCACTACTGGTATGGCAATAAGGACAGGATCTGCCACCCTTACCAACTTTCAACCTATAACCTACGATCAGCTCCTTGAACTAACGACAAGAGTCAAATCTGGCTCCCCATTAGACATCTGTCCCCCTCGCATCTTGAAAGAATGTTTCTCCACTTTCCCAACCCCTATTCTTGCCCTCTTAAATAACTCCCTTTCCTCGGGCATTGTCCTGTCTACCTTTAAAGAAGCAACGGTTATACCCCTATTAAAAAAACCCGGGGCGGATCCTGGATGCAAGGCAAACTTCAGGCCCATCTCCCTACTGCCTTACTTGGCAAAAATTCTAGAGGCACACGTGGCGAAAAATCTCTCCAACTTCTTGGAGGAGTCCTCCTGCTTTGACCCTCACCAGGCCGGATTCCGGCCAGCACACTCTACGGAGGCAGTGATCACCGCAGTCTTGGACACACTCCGAGACTGCGCAGACAGACGTTCTCCCCAGGCCCTGGTACTACTGGACTTGTCGGCCGCGTTCGACACGGTCGACCACAACATCTTGATCGACCGTGTCGGACAGACCGGCATACAGGGTGTGGCGGCCTGCTGGCTGAGATCCTTTTTGGAGGACCGATCCCAAGCAGTGCGCCTGGGGGACTTGACCGGTGTTAAACAAGCCATCCCATGTGGAGTGCCACAGGGCTCCTCCCTGTCACCTCACCTTTTTAACATATACATACTTCCCCTTATACAAACCTTAAGGGACAAACAGGTGAGAGTTTTTAACTACGCAGATGACCTGCAGCTACTCTTCACCATTGATAACTCCGTAGACTCTATGAGTCATTTCCAGTCAACCATGAGGTTTATTAAATCCTGGATGGATCAAAATCAATTGAAATTAAACCCAGGTAAAACTGAACTAGTACTGACCGGGGATAGTGCTAAGTACTGGGGCCCTCACTATTGGCCTGCATACCTGGGTCAAGCTCCACAACCATCACCTTCGGCTAAAACGCTCGGAGTCATTGTGGACAGTGATCTTTCACTAAAAACACAAGTGGGACAAGTGGTCTCCAAATGCTTCTACCAACTAAAAAAAATCAGGAAGGTCAGGCGTTTATTAACGCCTGAAGCGATTACCCAGGTCGTGATCGCCACTGTCCTGTCCCACCTGGATTACGCAAATGCCATTTACCTAGGTCTCCCCAACTATTTACTTAAGCGCCTCCAGATGGTGCAGAACTACGCTGCTAGGCTGATTCTAAAGCAACCTAGATGGCAGGCTGCGACCCCTCTTCTCATCAAGCTGCATTGGCTTCCAGTCATACAACGCTGCTATTTTAAAGCAGGCTGTATGGTCTTCAAGTCATTACATGGCAAAAGCCCTAAATTTATCAATCAACTGATCACCAGACACGTCCCCTCCCGTAACCTCCGCTCACTCCATCTAGCCCTGCTCCAGACCCCCCCCTTTAAACTCAAACGCTCTGGTGGTCGTAGATTTGCCACCCTTGCCCCCTGTCTATGGAACACCTTTCCCCTGGAGATCCGATCTTGCCGAGACCTTCTACCTTTTCGGAAAGCTCTGAAGACCTGGCTCTTTAGACAAGCTTTTTAATCCACCTCCTCCTCCACCTTAGGTTGTGTTACTGTCAATTTTAGCGCCAAGAAACTAATCAGTGTTAGCGCGCTTTATAAGTGACTTAATAACATAACATAACATAACATAACATGCCTCATCATTCCCCGTCGTCGAGACGGGAGCCTCCGGTAAATAAAAAAGTAATGTCCATAGACATACATAGAGAAAAAAAGGTGCAAGGGTCTCCCCTTAGCAACCTTTCCTTGTCCTTATGTAAAAAGGACCAAACTCTCAGAGTCAGCCAATCAGCTCCGACCTCCCTCTAGAACCTTCCTGGGAGGAGCCTCAGTCCCTCAGATTTTCGTACGCACCCAGCTAGGTTGGCGTAATATAGTCCGAGAGGGAAGTGAGTCCTTCCAGGGGAGGCGGGAGGGTTGCATGTGAATCTATGAAAGACACCAATACTGGATAACTGCTGTTACAGGTAAGTAACGCATTTCTTATCCAGTATTAGGGGTGTCTATCATAGATTCACATGCCTGAATCAGAATAGCTAGCAATCAGAGTAGCACATTTGTAAAGTAAAGTTGCTCTGCCATCATGTTAGATAATGCATACAATATCTTACAACAATAAGACAGTTTGAGCAAGAATGTGCATACCTGGAAGGCAGGATGTAGGAAGGCTCACCTTACTGAAAGAGATGGCAAAGCACCGCCTGGCCCACTGCCGCATCCTTCTGGAGTTCAATATCCAGGCAGTAGTGTCTGGCGAAAGTGTGCGGTGACTTCCAGGTCGCCGCCCTGCAGATGTCCAGGATTGGCCCCCCAGCAAACAGTGCCGCTGACGTGGACATCGCCCTGGTGGAATGAGCAGTCACTTGATCATTCAAAGGCCGGCCTGCCTTGTCGTGGCAGAAAGAGATCGCAGAGGAGATCCATCTGGAGATGCTTTGCTTCGTGAGAGGCATGCCCATTCGTGGTCTGCTGTATGCCACAAACAACTGTGAGGATTTTCTGAGAGCCTTAGTCTTTTCCAGGTAGAACTTTAGGCATCTCATAAGGTCTAGAGAATGCAGAGACCTTTCCGCTGCCGTTGAAGGGTTGGCGAAGAAGGACCTAAGGACTATTGGTTAATTGAGATGAAAGTCCGAAGGTACTTTTGGAATGAACTTAGGGTTTGGTCGTAGAACCACTCTGTCCTGTCTGAATTGCATGTGAGGCTCCTGAATGGATAAAGCTTGCAGTTCGCTCACCCTTCTGGCAGATGTTAGAGCAAGCAAGAGCGCTGTTTTCCATGAGATGTGTTTAAGAGAAGCACGATGAATGGGCTCAAACGGGTGACGCATGAGCTGGTT